>NW_023601212.1:26681058-27281058 GCF_014898055.3 Talpa occidentalis | reverse complement strand
TTTCTGAGCCAGATGAGGGACCTGCTTTTTCCCCCCATCTCTGTGGCAATTCAAGAGGAGATTGCAGTCTTTAAACATTCTTTGTTTTACATTTCCTTCTGAACCAGATGTGTTTTCTACAGCATTTGCATGTGGGATAGAAGATCGTGGATTGTCATTTTGAAATGTGGAAGGCACCTATTTTTTAGTGATCAAAATGGGGAGTGTTTGGCTTTCCGTATAGGATAACAAAAGCTACCTTTTCACTCTCATTTTTTTTCCCAATTTCCCACCAGGAGCAGTTACCCATGACCCCCCTCAGGATTCCGTTCCCGTCAGTTCAGTCTCTATTATCCCACCACCACCGCCTCCGAAAAATGTTGCCCGCCTACTGGCGCTAGCATTAGCTGAGTCTGCGCAGCAAGCCTCAACTCAGTCACTGAAGAGACCAGGGACTTCCCAGGCTGCTTATACAAACTATGGAGACATAGCAGTAACTACAGTTGAAGACAAACCACCTAGTTCCTACTCTAGTGTTACTCTAGATAGAGCCTGTTTCCAAACTGATAGGCCAGCCGCACCATTACACCTCCAGAACAATGCATCTGGGAACTGTGACCAGCCTGTGCCAGATGCAGCAGCCATGGAGGATCACACCAATTCCAAAGCAACTGAATCTGGGGAGCAACTCCACCAGGCAGACTTACCAGGGACTCAGCCACATCGAACCTATTTATCCAGAGACCCAGAAAAGACCAGAATCACTTCAGTTCCTTTGATAGACTCTAAGTCTGATGATCTCATAAATTTCTCTGAAGACCAGCCAGGGAGGACCAGTATGCCAACGGTCTCCTTTGCGGATCAGGACCAGTGTCAGCTTCATTTCTTCAGTGAAGAGGAGCCTCCTTCTTACCTTGGTGCAAGTGTGGAAAAGTCCCAGCACCCTTCAGAACTTGCAGACAAATCTCTCACACCTTCTAATTTGCCTCGTGACAAAGTCTACCCTCCTTCTGGGTCCCCTGAAGAGAATACCAGCACAGCCACCACAGCTTACATGACAGCTACTCCAGCAGCAGCTGAAATAAGCGCCAGGGAAGCCAACTGGGACTTGGTGGAACAATCCACCGCAGCGGACTTTGCTGCTGCCACCCTTCAGCGTACTCATAGAACTAATCGTCCCCTTCCCCCGCCTCCTTCCCAGAGATCAGCAGAGCAGCTACAGGTCGTGGGGCAGGTACAAGCAGCAAGCAATATAGAATTAACTAATTCCCACAAGGTAAGTAGGAGAGGAAGTCTGCGAGATGAAATGTACTTTTTCCAAAGGTATGTCACTTTTCCGCAGGGTGCATTATTTTCTTTGAGTCAGATAAAACATTTATTTTAAGTCCTGTGGCAGGTTTACAGGAACCATTTCACACTTGAGCTTGGAATCTGCTATTACCTTGATGCTGTTTTTTTTTGTTTTTTTTTTTCCCCATGAGAAAGGAGCAATTACTTGAGAACTATAGTTGGGGTCTGCCTGCTCCTTTTTCTTCTAAAACATACTTGTGGTTTCTTCATAGTCATCCAAAGAGATCATGATAAAATGAGTCAAGCTGAGCTTTATGTATCAGGGTTTCATAGTTGTTTTTTTCCTTAATTCCTCACTGACTCATTGTGACCTTGGGCAAGTCATTTAAGCACCTTCTGCTGGTTACACACTGCATGATGAAGGTGCTTTATTCTCTAAATACTTGTAGGACTTTCTGCCTTGCAGGCTTTTTAAAAGTGTAGGAGATTATAACGCATTGGGACTTTCTGTTATTTTCTCAACATTGACCAAAATAGGTAAGCACCAGTGAGAAGAATTTTGCACAAAGCTAGGGTTTCTTCCTAATTTTCTTGTATTTTAAAAAAGCACCCTTTTTTTGTGGCCACCTTGAACTAAAAGGACTTCAATATCTAGTATTTAGTAAAAGCTTCTGTTTCAAGTAGTTGCTCCTCAAGAATAGCATCTTGTAGGGCCTCCCTGGTGGCGCATGGGTTGAGTGCAGTGCTGTGAAGCTATCCACAGCCTCTGCAGTGCCAGTTCGATTCCTGGACCTCCAGGGAGATTCCCACATGGCGCAGCAGACCTCTCCTGTCTCTCCCGCTGCTCCCCTCAGCAGTATATTGCGGTCATTCTGCCTGTTCTGCTCCCTGCTTTGTCTCTGGTGCATTCTCTCATCCTCCCGCGCCTCTGGCCTATACCCCAGTGCTTGTATAAATAAATAAATCTTTAAAAAAAAAAAAAAGAATAACATCTTGCAGTGTTGCCACGTGGATCAAGTTTGAACTTTGGTGCCTCACAGCAGGGTGGAATAGAAGGTGGGGGACATACAGCAACTGACTCATTTTAATGCACTCTAAGCAAGTCTTTTTATTACCTTTCTTTAGATTTTGAGGCTCAGCTATGAGTCTCTTCAAATTTCACTCCAGATGTAGTTACTATTTTTTTTAAAGATTTTATATCTATACATACAAGAACTGGGGTACAGGCCAGAGTTTTGGGGGGTGAGAGGATTAACCAGAGACAGAGTGGGGAGCAGAACAGGCAGATTGACTGAAATACACTGCTGAAGTGAGCAGTGGGCCAGTCAGGAGAGGTCTGCTGCACCATGTGGGTCACCTCCCTGGCCGGGGATAGAACTCATGCTGCAGTGGCTGAGGACAGCTTCAAAGATTGAGTCTTAACCCCTTGCACCACCAGGGAGGCTCCTATATTTATTATTTTTAACAAAATGGTGGTGACACTAAAGTAGACAGATAATCTGGGTATATGTGTTTAAACTTGACTGGTATTTGATTTAAGATAACATCTGGTAAGATAATGCCATAGGCAATCTCATCTCACGTGTAAAACATGTCCTAAATTAGAACCATTCTCCAGAGATGGTAATGGTTGTCGCTGCACAGTGCTATACTGACAGTGGGACAGGTTGGCCTTCCGGCCTGTCCACTGCAGCACATGGCTTGGGGAAGTTCAAGTTGCGACCCACAGCCTCAGCTTATAAGTGACAGATTTAAACAGTGTTTGAGCCCATAGAGGGGAGCACAAAAACAAGTATATTATCATCTTTCAGCAGGTTCAAGCAGGAGTCCCAGCTCCAGAGAGGCCACCTGAACCCAGAGCCATGCATGACCCTGCGGCTGTCCTCGTCGGTGATGGTAGTCTGGCTGCTCAGTGTCCAATCTCTGCTCCTGCTATCCAGCCAGGCCTTCCTGAGAAGGTGCGGGAAGGTGCCAGGGCCCCGCCGCTGCACCTGCGTGCCGAGTCTGTCCCTGTATACTCCTCCTGCGGCTTCAGCGCGCCAGTCCCCCCTACCAGGACACTGGAGAGTAAAATTGCTGCCGCCATGCACTCTAACAGCGCAGATGCCACAGGCAGCTCCGGTTTCCTTCCCTTTGTCACGGCTCCCTCGGCCTCTGTGGATGATCTTTTGCCTTTACCTCTTCCTGTCCCACAGCCTAAGCATGCTTCGCAAAAAATGGCCTATTCTACCTTTGTTAGGCCTGATTTCACCACTGAGCCCTTTGGTCCAGAAAACTGTGTGCATTTCAGTATGACTCCAAACTGCCAGTACCGCCCCCAGAGTGTACCTCCACATCACAATAAATTGGATCAACACCAAGTATATGGTTCCAGATCCGAGCCACCAGCCTCCATGGGTCCCCGCTATAACACCTACGTGGCCCCGGGAAGAAATGCATCTGGACACCACTCCAAGCCATGCAGCCGGGTTGAGTATGTGTCTTCGCTGACTTCCTCCATCAGGAGTGCTTGTTACCCTGAAGATATCCCTCCGTACCCCACCATCCGGAGGGTGCAGTCTCTCCATGCCCCTCCATCTTCCATGATTCGCTCTGTTCCCATTTCACGGACAGAAGTTCCCCCAGATGATGAACCAGCCTATTGCCCAAGACCCCTGTACCAGTATAAGCCATATCAGTCCTCCCAGGCCCGCTCGGATTATCACGTAACCCAGCTTCAGCCTTACTTCGAGAATGGTCGGGTCCACTACCGGTATAGCCCATATTCCAGTTCTTCTGGTTCCTATTACAGTCCAGATGGAGCCCTGTGTGACGTGGATGCCTATGGCACAGTACAGCTGAGGCCCCTTCACCGCCTGCCCAATCGTGATTTTGCTTTCTACAATCCGAGGTTGCAAGGGAAGAACTTGTACAGTTACACTGGTTTGCCCCCACGTCCCAGGGCCAACATGACTGGGTATTTCTCTGGTAATGACCATAATGTACTCAACATGCCTCCAACTGCTGATGTCAAGCACACTTACACCTCATGGGATCTGGAGGACATGGAAAAGTACCGCATGCAGTCCATCCGGAGAGAGAGCCGTGCTCGGCAGAAGGTGAAAGGGCCAGTTATGTCTCAGTATGACAACATGACCCCAGCTGTGCAAGACGACTTGGGTGGGATCTATGTCATCCACCTGCGTAGTAAATCAGATCCTGGGAAAACTGGACTCCTGTCAGTGGCAGAGGGAAAGGAGGGGCGGCACCCAGCCAAGGCCATCAGTCCCGAGGGAGATGACCGCTTCTATAGGAAGCACCCAGAGCCAGAGTTTGATAGAACCCACCAACACGGGGGATATGGCAATGGACAGCCAGAAAAACCATCCCTCCCTCAGAAGCAAAGCAGCCTCAGGAACAGGAAGCTTCATGACATGGGTTGTAGTCTCCCTGAGCACAGGGCACATCAGGAAGCAAGCCATAGGCAGCTGTGTGAATCAAAAAATGGGCCACCTTACCCCCAGGGAGCTGGCCAATTTGATTATGGGCCCAAAGGGATTCCAGACACTTCTGAGCCAGTCAGCTACCATAACTCTGGAGGGAAATATGTCACATCAGGGCAGGAGTCTTTAAGACTGAACCATAAAGAGGCACGGCTCTCCAAAGAGCTGGAGAGGCCTCGGGCTAGGCAGCCTCCTGCCCCAGAGAAGCACTCCAGAGACTGCTACAAGGAGGAGGAACACCTCACTCAGTCAATAATCCCACCCCCTAAACCAGAGAGGAGTCATAGCCTGAAACTCCATCATCCCCAGAACGTGGAGAGAGACCCCAGTATGCTGTACCAATACCAAACACATGGCAAGCGTCAGAGCAGTGTGACTGTCATGTCCCAGTATGACAACCTGGAGGGGTACCACTCCCCGCCCCAGCACCAGCACCAGCGAGGAGGCTTTGGAGCAGCAGCAATGGGGACATATGTGCCCTCTGGCTTTCCCCATCCACAGAACAGGACATATGCCACAGCTTTGGGTCAGGGGGCCTTCCTGCCCACAGAGTTGGCCTTGCAGCATCCCGAAACACAGATCCATGCAGAATGAGCCCTGGGAGCAATAGAGTTGAAGCAGCCTCTGCTGGACAGTGGACTGTTCTATTTTTTTCAATAACCAAAAAGAGTAAAAAAAAAAAGCTACAAAACCCCTGACCACATTAAAAAATATGAAGAAAAATAAATCACCACTCTTTTCCTCCCTTCCCTGCTTCATTACCACCTCTTTCATCTATAGACTGTGTCATTTTTGTCATTAAAAGAGATCTGAATGATGGTAAAGCACTGTGTTGAAAACCTAGTGAAGAAATTTGTCACAGGCCATACTTGCCACGTAGGGCGACTTTGTAAGAGCTTGAGGACGCCTTTAGCTGAATTTGAATTTAACTCTGTCCTTAGTGTTTGCTGTCTAGTTCAGAGCAGTTTGCAGCTGTTCCTGGCAGGCTTTTGCACTTTCTCTTGTGTTTCTGTTTCCTTCCGTGGCCATGCAGTCTGCCCAGATTGACATTCAGTTTTCTCACTTCATTCTCCCAGTCTTTGAAGGGTCTTGTGAGTGAAATTAGATCTGAACAGCTTCTCCCTGATCCTTCAGATAAGTCTTTCTGACAGTTCACAATGTTATAAAATCATTAAGCCTTTACATGAAGAGTCGTCATAAAGTGTCAGACCATGTAGATGCAGACTGAATCATACCCTTTACATTATTTTCATGCTTGCTCTCACAGTTCAGTGAACCAGGCTCAGGTCTCTGCAGAAAGGAGTTTTTAAAGTTAGAAGTAAGGACGTTTCTTAGGTGGAAGTCGGTGAAATTGGTGTGTCAGTGCTTCTAATGTGTTGCCTGCCTTCAGTTAATTTTTTTCTCAATATTATTTGGCAAGTTGTAATCCCAGCAAACATTTCATACCATATGGTCTTCAACAGCAACTTTTTTTTCACTAGAAAAAAAATTAAATAGCGTCAAAAACCAGCATGATTTGACTAGATAATTACACAATTTATCATGATTACAAATCTACATGTTAATTTCTTTTTGTGAACCAGAATAGAGGTTTCCTGGGAATTCTCACGGTAGCTATGAATTATCTGTTAGTAAGGTGAAAATTCTTAGAGTAATCACTAAATGTATACAACCATTCACTGGTTGGAATTCTGGCGCTTACCGTGTGTCCTCAGGAATCATCATGCTGGTTGTTCACTCTGTACTCTCTGATCACAGTCTCACTGTAATTGTCATCTATACCAGCGTGTCATGTATAGCTTTTATACTGTAGACATGTTAAACATGTTTAATCCCCAAGACTTTCTTTTGAAAGTTGCATTCCTGATTAGGGGTAAACGCCTCTCTCGCCCAAGTCCATTTCAGTTTCTCAGCCCTCCTCAGACTAAAAAGGCAGTCCTATATTTACAAATTGAGTTTTGGTTGTCATTTCATTCCATAACTCTGAATAGTACTTGAGTTTCATACATTCACATGTTTTAAATAACTCAGTTTGTAGAAGACACTAGGAGAATTTCATTCCGTGTATTGGATGATTGCTGCTCCAGCTTTTTAAAACTTGTAATTTTATTTAGAGCAAAGGAAGAAATCTTCTATGAGACAAAACTCATGCTGCTATTATTGCTGTGAAATTGTGTGAAGATTAGGGTTCATGCCAATTTTTTAAAAAAAATTAAGCGTGCATTTTCAAAGGTTTATATTTAGAAAAAAAAATCTTAACACATTTATGTATATGAAAAAATCTATAAGGTTTTCTTCTGTTTCCCCAGAATTATCAGAGGGATTCAATAAAAACCATGGCAGAAATCTTGAAATACAGATATGGGAAAGGTCTGGAAACTTACAGACCTTTCCACTAAAGTGCAGACGCAAGGGGCATCATCCCGTCATAACAGTAATCCTAACAGGCTGCGGCTCGTAGCACGCAGGCACCTGGGTGCTGTGTTCAGGAGTTTGATCTGTGGTGACTGCAGCTCGAATTAACTTTTTTTTAACTACAACTATATTTTGTCTAGTAGGCAGCCCATTGCCCCTTTGAGATTGTACAAACCCTCTTAGGTTCTCAACCAGCAGCGTGGAGATTAGAGAGAGTTGCTGGTGTGACAAGGAGCTACTGTTGGCTTAACTGAACCCAGAAGCTTGTGGCTGAAGAAGTCCTGTCCAATTTTAATATTTGTGGATTTGTCATCATTTTGATTACTCCTGGAATCAAAATCTATTTTATAAATACTAAGGTTAGTTCCTCAAAGTAATTTGATATCCTCTGGGTTTGAAATTATCAGGTAAATATTTTGAATGCAGAATAATGACTCAGATTACAGATGTTAAGTGTGAAACACAAACTTTAGGTAAAATCTAGAGTTGTTTCATGTAACGTACATAGATACAGCCTTAACTTGGATTCAGTTATTTGAAGCACTTTGCCTGTATCTTTTCCTTTCTAATCTCATAGGGTAGAAATTGGATGGCAAATCACTGTGAGCCAGGTTACCTCAGCATAGTTCACCTTGGGTGTGACTTCACAAGAGCAAGCAAATGTTCTTTCTTGGAAATGTTGACGTGGAGCATTCTGATCAAAGAAATGGAGCCGCCTTATGCATTAAATCTACAATTTAATTCTACTGGTATTTTCATAGTCATTTTCCAGAGTTTATCTTTTTGATAAAATGTTGATGCCACAGCTTGGTTTGATGAAATAAAAATTCCCTGGAGTCTGGCCAGAACCTTTGCTAACAGCCCCGGAGGTGCCATTTTCTTATTAATAAATTTCATCTGAGCCTTATTGCTTACTATACTAGGTTTCCTTTTAAACATGCAAGTCCCTGGGGGGTGGTCCCAAGGATAGGGCCTGAATATATATAATGACAAAGCATTTTTTCAAAGTTAGGGTCAGGTTGAAAAATTCTAGGACTAACTGTAGAGAAGAGGGACCATTTACGTGAGAAAGCACGGAAGGGTAGGTTACCATATTTGAAGCAGCAATACATTCATCCCATGTAAACTTGAAACTTTTCAAAGAAGCCTGCAAAGTCCATATTTCTGTTCCCAGCCCTGCCAGTCAAACATTTTCAGTATGCTTCAAAGTTTCGTCTGAGCAGAATGTGTAAGGAAATAAGAATGAAAGCAAAAGTATGTCAGAAAGTTACTTCCAAATGGTTAGAGGCATGTGATTTTCAGTACTGTGTGTTACGGAAATGTCAGGAATGGTATATTTTAACTGCAAGATAATGTCAGTGTGCACAGAGGGTCTTCTTTTCCTTTTCTGATTAGTACTGTTAGTGTTCAAAGAGTAAAGATGGTTGTTTTACAGTTTAGATTCCAAGGTAGCAAAACCTGATTTTTCAACCATGACCTGCATGAGAGAAGCATCCTAGAAAGTCTTAGATCATATTTTTAAGTTCTTAACTTTAATTTATATAGTGTTTTTTTATGTTTTAATATTTTTGTGAACTGGTGTAAATTGTTAATGCATATAAGCTTGTGTATTTTTGTAAATAGTTTTGTGATTTATTTCTTGACCCATATGTAAATATTTAGAGTCTCATTTCTTCAAAACTTATTTGAAGCTGAGTTGTGGGTTTGGGGTTTTGTTTGTTTCTTTGTTTTGATTGGGGGTGGGGGGCAAGAAGGGATTTTGTACTCTGCTAATCCAGATAACGCTATCTTGTGGTTTAAAGCAAATGTCCCACTGGAAGCAATTCAGATATCAACAAAATTATTTCAGGTTAAAACAGACTTCTTTGTGTATGTGTTTCCTTTTTAACCTAACGTGAACTATAACAAAACAAATGGGACACTTGACTGGGGATATCGAGACCAAAAGATTAATGTTTATTTGACATGTTATTACATCAAATGAGATGTTTTGTGAAGGAAGGGATTTAATGATGATAACTGTACAGTATACTACAGCCTGGCCCAGTTTTCACCAGGTCAAACATTATTATCTTCAGAACTGCTGTGGGCTCTTGATCTGGACAAAGTCTAGGATGGCCATAAGGAATCTCTGCTCTGCCCTAACTTCTAGCTTGCAGTTCCCAGGAAACTGAATATTAATTGGCTGTTCTCAGGACTCTCCAGAAGGGGATTCTGAGTAACAGCCATATTTCTAATGATCCCCACAAGGCATCTTGAGCATCCCATTACTTTTCAGTGTAGAATGACCCACGGGGAGTCACTCCTGTATTTGGTCACCTGCAGCAAGTGGGTTTGTGGCAGGCAAGGTATAGTGTCCCAATGAGATGTCATAGGTCTGAACCAAGTGCTGCAAGTAACCCAGCTGCCCAACAGGGTCCAGACTGTGCTGGGCGAGAGTCCTTCCCAAAAGACGTATTTCAGTATCAGTCATGATGTTTAAAAGAAAAGGAACCCACTTCAGTATTCAGCTATTGAAATACTAGTTTTTCTACTAGGAATCATAAATTACAAGTCATTCTGTAAAATATGAGGTCTTATCCCATTTTGCCACTAATAGGGAAAGTAGTCTCACTAGTACTGATGGCCCTGGTGAGGCACCTGCATTCCACACTCTGGACTATAAGCATCGATGCAGCTGCTTCCTATAAACACTCCCTGATATGGGTTTGTTTTTTTTTTTAATAGAGGCATGTTTTTATTTATTTATTTGTTTATACAAGCACTGGGTGCAGTCAGAAGTGCGGGAGGGTGAGAGAATTCACCAGAGCCAGAGCGGGGAGCAGAGCAGGCAGAAGGACCGAAGTACACTGCTGAGGGGAGCAGTGGGCGGCAGGAGAGGTGTGTGCGCCATGCGGGACCCTCCTCCTGTGGCCGGGAAGCAGCCGGGGATCGAACCGGCGCCGCAGAGGCTGCGGGCAGCTTCACAACACAGCGCTCAACCGCTGCGCCACCGCAGAGGCCCCCAATAGGGTTCTTATGGAAACTGATTAGAAGGGATTAAAGGAAAGACATGGATCGCATTTCCATTGGATCTTCTAAGCTTTCTGGGACTCTCATTTCCATACCAACTATTTCGACTCCCAAGTTTACATCATGCTGATGAAAATACAATACTACTACTTAAAATGTATATTGCTATTTGAAGAATTGGTGACACATACATTGATGGTATTTGGGATTTTAGTCGTTTTGGTTCTATGGGAAAAGGCACACATTTTTAAAGTAATACTAATTTTCCACTACAATGAAAATTTGGGTACGTTTCTCACATAGTTGAGAATGTACCCCTTAAAAAGATAAAATTGTGGTTAAATTTTTGTTTCATATATTTGAATTTAAATATTTCCAGACTATATTTCAGACCACAAACTCTGCTGTAGGAATCCCTGAAGGTTCATCATACCCATGGTTTTCTGTACCATAATGTAGTGAAACCCTTGGGGAAACAGGGAGAGCAAAGGAACATTTCCTTCTATACCCAATGCTCTATCACCACTTTTATGTTCTTGCATTTGTTTTTTTGATTTTCTAAATCTTTTGCTTTCTGCTATCACCTCTTGTTACTGTCTGAAAACTACCTGTAAACCTTCTTCTAAATAACCTTTTGAAATAAATAAGCTTGTCAAAATGGTGAGCAGAAGAACCTCTGAACTGGAGCCCAGAAAGAGTTGGACTTTGTGTCAGATATTTTTTATTACCCTGAGCCTCTTGTCTCCTAACAGTTTCTTGGACAGCTGAGTTTCAGAAAGTGAGATATTGCATGCGTTTCTTAGAACGTCTCCTTAGAAGGGAGAATGAAACAAAGATGATTGAGTTCTCTCTGCATTTGACATTTTATGACAAAGATGTATAATTAGACAATGGCATTTTCCCTGTTTAGAACTGCAAACTGCTCACCATGGACACTAGTCCATAGGAGACAGCATCCACAGGGAAGCCGTGTGCAGAAAGATCCCTATGCACACTACAGCTTCAGTTGCCACTGAGTCTTTCAATCCATGTTCTGTTTTTCGTTTCCTGAAAACATTTTGAAAAGCACCCTGAGATTTCTCAATCACTTGTTCACATTTCAAACTGAACAAGTAGTTCTCACACTTCAGAACCCACAGAAATACCTGGAAAAGAAAGCCAATTAAGTTTCCTTGAGCCACCATTACATGGTGATTCAGTAGGTCTGGGATTGGACTAGGAATCTACAATTTTAACACCACTCCATGGGATTATGGAACAGATGGTTGAAAAATATGGCCTGGAGAGATGCTTAATAGGTGTCTCTCACAGCAAATCCATCTAGTTATTTTAGCTCACCTGCATCTTGGTACCCTCTCCCATCAGTGAAACTAGAACAAAAATATATTCTTCATATGTCTGACTCCAGCATTTAATTAGTAAGCCCAGATTTGTTACAGTGACATTTCTCAAGGGTTGAACAGAACACTAGTACCCAGTGAAGGCTACCCAGATTCTTTACTGTCAAGTGCTGCAAAACTATGCAGCAGTTAACAGAAAAGAGGGAGATAGTATGCATATGTACTTGTGTCATTAAGAATTTAATCAGTTGGGGGCCTCCCCTGGTGGCGCAGCGGTTGAGCACAGGGCTGCGAGGCTGCCTGCAGCCTCTGCAGCACTGGTTCGTTCCCCGGCCACCAGGTGAGGGTCCCACCAAAAAAAATAAAATAAAATAATAGTTGGGTCAATCTTCCTGAAAAAGTTTTCATGTAGTTGACATGGGCCTTGCAGGAAGAGAGTCTTAGTAAGTAGAGATCTGAGACATAATTTGGTGTTTCAAATAAAACATCAGGGGAAGTTGGAATGTCATGTGGCAGTAGAGAAAGCCCTCGCTTCCTAGACAAGCAGCGTGATGGGAATGGAATCCTGTGTGGAACTGTCCCTGACTGTTACTACAAGTAATGTCTATAGCCCGCATAGAGCAATGTCACCCTTTCATTTCACTGCATCTGATAACTGTGGTTCAGTGAAATGGCCTGGGCCTCTTAGTCTCTCCTGCTAAGTCACTTTCTAAGCTGGTTTCACTGCATGGCTTGCCCTGCCCTTGTGCTCATTTACATGCTGGGTGGCAGGGGTGGGAGCAGAAGAGGACGATGAGACAGGGCTGGGGCTTTATGAGAGCTGCTAAAACAGGCAGCGTGACTCTTCACGTCTGAATGTTAAACTTGGTAAGTAAGGGTCTTTCCATTCTTAAACACACATACATTTTTCCAGATTCAAGATTTGTGAAAGCTAAATGCTTATCCAAAGAAGAGAGTGGAGTGATGGCCCTAGTGGAACTACTATAATCAGTTTCCTATTAATTCTCTATTAATTACCACGCATAGGACAATTCTGAAGAGTTCTGTGAATATTAACACTAGCTCAGTTTTCCTAACACTTATGTGAAGTAGCATTATTTCATGCCCCTTTACAGATAAACTCAGGGCCAGAGGATTGATGTCACATGCCTGAGCTTATGCCTCTGAGTTTGGTGGGATTCAGGCTAACTCTTGGGTCCTGAGTCTGCATCTCCACCATGCCACCTGCCCAGTAGACCTGCAAAACCATGAGTTCTTCCCCTAACTCTGGAGTGGAGAAGATAACAAGCTATTGATACTGATTTTCTGGGAAATCAACCCTTCCCTATCAGTATAGGCTTGGTATCATCACCAAAATTCCAATGCTAATTAAAAAAAAAAAAAAGTTTTTCTGTTTAAGCAAAGTCTGCTGCAGATCCAGCTGACCATCTGGCTAACAGTTGTCTGTGCAGCTACTCATCCATCCAGGCCTCCAACGACTCCCTGATTCTTTATATCATCTGAAGCACAAGTTCCTTCCTGGGAGGGGTGGCCAAGGGGAGCACACTAGGGATGTGACCCAAGTTTAAGTGGGCCCAGAAGCAATCAAGTTGTTCCTGCTCACAGCTGACAACCAGAACTGGCCTCAATGTCCTGACCCCAAATAGGGAGGGCAGCAATTTCAGTGTGTCCACTGTGTGTCAGGAAGGTGGTATCTGAGAGGGACTGACTCTTAAGTCGGCCATGCCACTAGCCGTTGGCTCGGATTTTCCCACTTACATGAGTTACTGACAGTCCTCTTGGTACCCGGAAACAGCGCTCCAGGTCACATCCTGAGACACGCTACTCACGCCCATTAGACAGGAGATCGAGGGGCCATGTAGAGCTGGCAGGTGAGTGGTTACTTCTGGGGTTCTTGCTATGGTGGCAAGAAGTTGACCCTGTACCCACACATTCATATTTCTAACCATAGGTTGGAAGGAGGCTTCTGGAAGTAAAGAGGGTGTGTCTTGCTCCAGTCCCTGAGAAACAAGGAAGCTTGCAAAGGAGCAGACAGGCTCTATGATGCTGTTTGAGAGTCAAATACAACCCCCGCCCTCTGCCTGCCACCCAGGCCTGCGACCTTGTTCTTCCCTAAATAAACCCAAACTCACTTCCACCTCAGCCTTTGCACCAGCCGCCTTCCTTTCCCAGCAAATCTCGGGTACCAGACATTGCGCGGCTTCTTCCTCACTTTAAGTCTCTTCCTCCTTGGAAAACTAGACTTTCTTTGATGACCCTCCCTAAAACAGCATCTCTTACACTCTCAACCCATATTCTCTGCTTTCCTAATACATGCATGTAATAGCCACATCTCTAGAATCTGAGCTCCAAGCCTCCCTGGTGGCACAAGGGGTTAAGACACAACCAATGAAGGTATCCGCAGCCTCTGCAGCACAAGATCAGTCCCCAGCCGGGATGACCCACATGGCGCAGCAGACCTCTCCTGACTCACCCGCTGCTCCCCAGTGTATTTCAGTCAGTCTGCCTGTTCTGTTCCCCACTCTGTCTCTGGTGAATCCTCTTAACCCCTACACCTCTGGCCTGTACCCCAGTTCTTGTGTACATAGATAAATAAATCTTTAGAGGAAAAAAAAAGTCTTTCCACTTCCAACTACCAGTGCCTTCGATGGCACTACAGCCTCAGTCCTCAGTATTTGTTGAGCAGATGAACCGACGTGTCTTATCCGTGCTGGCACGGGCAGGCATGTGCGCGGAAACCCTTTGTTCAGAAACTGCAATCGCGCATTTATCTTTCTTCAGCAGCAAGATTGAGGCGGACATCACTTGCTTGGCTCATGTTGCAAGCACAGTGAACAGCCTGCTATTTGTTGACGGCCGCAAAAGGAAGCCAGGAGTCTGAGATTAGCTCAAATTCAACTGCCAGAGCGACAAGACGCTGCTAGAATTAGTTCAGAAAAACCTTCTCACAGGAGGTCAGCTTTAAAAGTGTTTGGAAAGTAGAGAAGGGAAGTTACTTGGGCATGAAATGGAGATTTTCTAAGTGCCTGGAGAAGGCTCCCCCCACATGCTTGTCCCCCTGCTGACCATCTTAGGGTGTGGCTGGGGAAACAAGTAATGAACCCTTCCAGGCCATGGCAACTTCGGAAGTGAAGAGAAGGTTAAGGCTTGGGTAGTGTCAACAAACATATATACACATGGTCTCCAGCGTGTGATGCCTTGATTTTTCCATGGCATGATGGTGTGAAAGTGAGCAGGGGCCTCGCTGTCATGCTCTCGTGGTGCTGGGCACGGTCTGGAGCCATGGCCCCTTGTCAGCTCTGCCAGCTTGCAGAGGGTATATCTGGATGCAGCCCACCCCAGGTCAAGGAAGATTTGTAATAACCCATGACCCAAGTTGTGCACAAGGGGTGGCAGGGTGGAGGGAAACAAATGACTTAGCTCCCGAATCCTCTGCTTCCCTCAGTCACCTGAGGGGTAACTAGAACCCCTCACTGGTGTTACCTGGACCCTAGAGGATAAAGTCACTGGGACTCCGAGACCCAGAAGCCTTGAGAACTCTCTGAAACAGGCGTGATCTCACTATTGCTTGGTGCCTCCTGTTATAGACGAGACCCTTGCTTTGGGGGTCCTCTCCAGGTGTTTTACCTTGACCCTTGACCCTTCTTATCATTCATAATTATTAGGGTGCCAAAAGCTATCTTGGCTTTTGATTTCTATGACCCTTCTCTTAAAAATAAACTAAAACATGTAGGAGTAGCTTCTTTAGGAAAAGGCAACACCATCCAATGTTGGACTCAAAAAATATTTCGTTACACCAAAACAAATGAGTATTCCAGGCTGCTGTACTAAGCACATGATGTGCCTACCTTGAGTAATGTCCTGGGTTTTCTTGAATTTTCCATTTTACAGGGATGAATATCTTTGTCCCCTCTTTTAGAGAAGGTGACACTTGTCCAGACACCACCCTGGTATTCCAGGTAAGCACCCGACACGCTGGCGCCTCCTGGGTTCCTCAGCAACACACTCAGCCAAACTGTGACCACATTGTAGTGAGGAGAGGAGATTAGGATCAGCCTCTTGTTAGGAGAGGATTTAGACTTGTCCTGCTTGACTCTAAAGGGTAGAAGCAATCAGAAATGGATATTCATCCAGCAAGGAGGCTGAGGGAGGGATTGAAACACTGGATGGATTTTGAAGACACTGGAGTCCCTCCCAAGCCTGAGCTGTGTGGTATTTGTGAAATCCTAAGGATCCATGACCTAGGCCACCTGCGGTCACCCGGGAGCTGCCTTCTCTGCCTCCCAGTGGGGGAGAACTCTTCCTCCTCTCCCTCTACTTGGCATCTGCCCCTCCATGACTTCAATAGCGTTTAAGATGAAACCCAGACTATTCATTCTGGCCTGTGTGATCCAGCATGTGCTCTGTCTCTCCCCAAACCTGTTCCTATTCCAGGTTCCTTGTACAGGCCTAGAATTTTGCTTTTAGTTGCTCTGCCTAGAATGCTCTTCTCGGGCCTCCCTGGTGGCACAGGGGTTAAAGTCAGCACTATCAAGCTATCTGGCAGCCTCTGCAGCACTAGTTGGGTCCCTGAGAGGCCAGGGAGCTACCCACATAGTGCAGCAGACCTCTCCTGTCTCGCCCACTGCTCCCCTCAGCAGTGTATTTCAGTAGATCCACCTGTTCTGTTCCCCACTCTGTTTCTGGTGAATCCTCTCACCCTCCTGCACCCCAGCTCTTGTATGCATAAATAAAAATAAATCTTAAAAAAAAATAGAGTGCACTTCTCATGGAAGTTCACTTCTCCTGAGATCTCACTCACTTCATAGAGAGGTTTTTCCTTGATGACCTAAGAGGAAGAAGACACTGAATTATCACTTCTCATCTCTCAGAAATCACTTGCACTTATTAGTTTATCTATCAGTTGTCTCCCTCTCTTCACTAGTTCGCAAGCTCCGGGTTAGCTTGGCAAAAGGTAGGTACTCCACTAGGTTTGTTGAGTGAATAAATGAATGACTAAGAAAATAAATAATGCTTAAGAAAGAAAGGGATCATGGCTACAATAGCTTTAGAAGTGTTCTTTTGCCTGAGCTCAGCCCCGTAAGGAAGAGCTCTTCTCTGTAACCCCTGGAGTCTCCTCAGCTACAGAGACTAGGAAGACTGCATGGAGGTTGGCATTTGAAGGAACCACCAGATGGCGCTGTTGGCACATTTTTTTATTCACAAAGCTCCTGTTTTTTGAAAAGGCTCACTTGGACCTCCCAGTGTAACTCAATATATTGACAGCTGTTTTCTTCCTCATTTCATTTCACTCCACTTTTGCCAGAGCAGTTTAAGGGCAGTGAACTGACAGCAGATACAGGGAGCTCATATGAGAAGCCACACTGAAAAAAGAAGGGTAAGATTTAAACTGTGACACCGGATTTAGGCAAATGTGTAGGAAGAACCCTGGAGAGGGGTTTGCTTTCTTCATTATGAGGATTCTATAATTTCTAAGGATGATTTCATAGTTTTAAAATCTCAAATATTATTTACTGCTATTTTTAGGAAGTGGCAGAAAGACAGACTGGCCCCTCTGTTTTCATATGCTAAGTGCAGGCAGAGATTTGGAAACAGCAGAATTTGCTAAGCTGGTGCAAATCAGAATTCCTTCCACAGCTACAAAAATACAGATATCTGTGCCCCACTAAACTAGGTATATTTTTGTTGTCCAGGGGATTTGTATTTTCAAAAGGCACTTCCCAGAAGATGTAACATCACCTGCGATCTAAGATCCCCAGAAAAGCTCTAGCTCCCCCACCCCCAGCATTTATTCTATAACATTATCCAGTGGGCAGGAGTTGCATTAGAGAATACTCTTGCTTGGGGGAGAGAGAAAGAGAGACAGACAGACAGACAGCGACAGACAGAGACAGACAGGGTGGGGGGGGCGGGCATTCAGTATGTTAGCACAAGAGTTTGGGGTAACTGAACCACAATTGACCTTCAGTTACACCCCTTTGGCTGGGAATTAGCCTCAGGCAAGATATTTTGTTCTTTCAAAAAAATTTAAAAGCCTCTTAATACTGCTATGGTTCTCATAAGTTTTTTCAAAATGAGTCACATCTGTATGGTTCTATTTTTCTTGAAATTATAAAAATGCATTTAAAATGTCTTCTAAAAAAGAAATAAGTACCAAGCCCAAAACTATATTTCAGGTTTAGATTTCCCAACTCGGGCAATTTGGAAAATAACTGAAAATATTTTTATCACTAAAAGGAGCATCTCTGAGCTGTCCTTTATTACCTGACTCATCCATTAAAAATGCGTCATTGGGCTTTCACTGTTTTTCTGTGCTGGGGCTCTGAATATTGGAAGTGTACCCTCTTAGCCTCAGAGAATTTATAATCTCGCTGAGACCAGACAGGTGAAAGCCATCTAAGGTGATGAATATGTATGAGCTCATGTAATGAAATGTACATATATTATAGAACTTAATGGCAAGGAAGAACATTCAGGAGTTATTCTGCTTCACTGATTATTTATCATAAACCCTCATGGCAATTCACAGTTGTTGACCGTTATTGGCTTCTTTGAGAAATTCAAAAGTGCCTATGTGATCTAAACAGCTTCATTTATTAATAGCCACTAAGATCTATGATATGAACTAAAAGTGGTTTAAAATAACAGGCAAGAGTGCAGGCATGAGTCAGTCGCCTGGGCATAAATTCTTACTGGTTTTGTGACCTTGGTTGAGTCATTGGACCTCCTTAAACCTCTGTTTACTCTTGTCTAAAATAAGGATAATAGTACCTGTTTCATAACATGCTTGTGTAGAGCAAATGGGTTGATAGCAGGACTGCACTGAGAACAAATTCTGGGGCCTGCTGGTAAAACACTCCATGGAAATTCTTATTTTTCTTAAGGTGCATTCATAGTTAAACATTGACTTGAGAGAAGTGAAGTATAACTAGGAAAATACTTTGTGAGTTATTAGCAACAGCACACACATGAAGAAGGAAAGAGGGAATTTTATTTTGTTCCTAGTCAAGAGCTATTGAAACAAATATCCTTTCTGTCCGCTTCACTAAAATGTGAAGAGTAGAAAGGCAGTTTCCACTTGGTCCTTCGAAAGTATCTTTTTGATTTTTCCTATATGCACACCTGAAAGAATCAGCTGTGGCAATTTTACTGGAAGAATTTTTACCTTCTAGATGTGCAGGATGCGGGGCCTGGGTGAAGGGGCTCACTCATGTCCATGGCTCCTAAACTCTCACAACCATACAGCTGTTCGCCCCATGAATTCAATCCTTTTTCCTTTTGCCCCCAACTAGAACATTTAATTTGGGTTATTGCATTCCTCTCATTTTGATTTTTGAGTAAACTTATTAAATAGTTTGGGATAATACTTGAATAGAATTGTATTTATCAATCACCACAAACCAAAACACTGTCTTGTTAAAATTAAAAAATATCCAAAATACTTATTCTAATAATAAACCCCATTCATTGGGTACTTTCTCTTGCCCTTTAATGTTGATATGCCTGAAAACCTTCTCTGCTCTTACATTCTTCATGGGAAATCACATCCATGTCACAGATTTTCTTTTTCACATATTTGTATCTGTTGCTCAGGACTTTCTCTTGAACCCTAAACTTCAATCCAATATCCTCTTGGATCTCCCACCCGGAAGTCCCACAGGCTCCTCAAACTCAGCTTGTCTAGACCAACTAAGAATTTCCCTCCCTAAATTACCCTGTCTTCGGAACTCTCTAATTTCCCTTTAGTAGCTCAGTCTCTCCAGCCAGAGACTCCAGAGTTACTCTAACCCCACTTCTTGTGGCTTAGTTCAAATCCTCGTCAGTTTTCACTTACAGTATTACAATAACCACTTGTCTGGGCTCCAGTTTTTAAAATTCATCCCATAAAGTGCAACCAAAGCAACCCATTTGATTGCCCTCCCTCTGCTTGGGTTCTTGAATTAATCTCCCCATCACTGTTTCCAAACAAAGTTTGCTTAGGAATTCCCCCGGGCATCTTGAAAATATGTGGCGTCCCATGCCCTCCCTCAAGGATTATTATTCAGTGGATCTGGAATGGGCTCAAGAATCAACTTTTTTTTTTTAATTTTTATTTTTTTTCCAAAGATTTATTTATCAGGCCTCCCTGGTGGCGCAAGGGGTTAAGACACAACCTATGAAGCTATCTGCAGCCTCTGCAGCACGAGTTTGATCCCCAGCCAGGGAGCAACCCACATGGCGCAGCAGACCTCTCCTGTCTCACCCGCTGCTCCCGTCAGCAGTGTATTTCACTCAGTCTGCCTGTTCTGCTCCCCACTCTGTTTCTGGTGATTCCTCTCGTCCCCCACACCTCTGGCCTGTTCCATTTCTTGTATGATTTATTTATTTAAAGATTTATTTTTTTAAAGACTTATTTATTTTAAAATAAATAAATTTATTAAAATTAATAAAAATTAAATAAATAAAAATTAAATAAATAAAATAAGTAAAAATAAAATAAAAGTTATTAAATTTATTTTTTAAAAGATTTATTTATTGGGCCTCCCCGGTGGCGCAGCGGTTGAGCGCTGGGCTGTGAAGCTGCCCACAGCCTCTGCAGTGCCTGTTCGATCCCCAGCCACCGGGCGAGGGTCCCACATGGCGTGCAGACCTCTCCTGCCTCCCGCTGCTCCCCTCAGCAGTGTACTTCGTCAGTCTGCCTGTTCTGTTCACCACTCTGGCTCTGGTGAATTCTCTCACCCTCCCACGCTTCTGACTATACCCAGTGCTTGTATAAATAAGTAAATAAATAAATAAATAAATAAATAAATCTTTTTTTAAAAATCATTTATTTATTTATGCATACAAAAGGTGGGGTGCAGGCCAGAGTTGTGGGGGGTGAGAGGATTTACCAGAGACGGAGTGTGGAACAGAACAGGCAGATTGACCGAAGTACACTGCTGAGGGGAGCAGCAGGTAAGTCAAGAGAGGTCTGCTGCACCATGTGGGTTGCTCCCTGGCTGGCCAGGGATTGAACTCATGCTTCAGAAGCTGTGGATTGCTTCATAGTGCAGGGCTTAACCCCTTGCGCCACCAAGGAGGCCCAAGAATCAACTTTTTTTTTTTAAAGGTTGATTGATTGATTGATTGATTGATTGATTTATACGAGCACTGGGTACAGTCAGAAGCATGGGAGGGTGAGAAAATTCACCGGAGCCAGAGGGGAGAGCAGAAGGCAGATTGACGAAGTACACTGCTGAGGGGAGCAGCGGGAGGCAGGAGAGGTCTGTGCACCATGTGGGACCCTCTCCGGTGGCGGGGGATGGAACCGGCGCTGCAGAGGCTGCGGGCAACTTCGAAACCCAGCGCTCAACCACTGCGTCACCAGGGAGGCCCAAGAATCAACATTTTTAACAAATGCTCTGATCAAGGTAGTCTTCGGCTCCCATCCTGAGAAGCACTGCAGGGCAGAACAATTCAGGACTTATCTCTCTAACCTTACCTGTGTCTGTTCTTCCACTCATGCCCTAAAATCCAGCATTCAGGGTCAAGGTCCAAGAGGGCATTAGGCTAGGACCTCCATGCCTGCCACTCACTGAAGTCCACTTTCAGGATCTAAATGAAGGGGCTCTATCCCACAAATATAATAGGCAGAGGTAAGAGAAGTACCATGTTATTAATAGTTCAGACTAAGCCCAGTGCCCTTCAATTCATGGTTCTCTTATAAAAATTGAAATGCTGAACTTAACTTGCCAGAAGATAAAGGGAAGGAAGTGAGACGCTTCGCCAGAGTCAGCAGTGGCCAGGTCTACAAAGCTGCTTCTGAATTCATCCTCCCCATGGAAGACCGTGGCCTGCCCACCCTCGGGCTGAGATGTGAGAGTAGAGAGGGCTGCTTGGGTGAGGAGAAAGGCCTTACACAGTGAGCCGATTGCTTGGGAGCAGATTTAGGACAGTACCAGTCTTGGCCAACAATTTTTAAGCCACAGCAACTGCTCACCAAGTAATTTCTCTTCCCTGACTTCAGGTAAGGGGTCTTGGAAGGGAAGATTCTGGGTCAAGGCCAGAGATCCTTCTGGCAGCTCTCAGGTCGCTGAAGGAATGATGAACTCCAAGTCATTCATGGACACAACTCATGCTCCTCGCTATCAGACTTTGAAATACTCAAAGAAAACATTTATACAAAAAGTATTTGCAAAATTATAACTTTTGATTGAGGAATGAGACAAGGAAACTTGAATTACATTCCTCAGAGAATACAAATGAGTTTTGATGAAGCCTGTGGCATTTCTCAGGGTAAGATGTCTTATCTGGTTTAATTAAGACTTCCAAGATTTCTATTCTATGAGTGTCCATCATTCGAGACCTTTCTCTAGGGTAAAACCACAGCCAGTGGGAAGTTACCCATTACGAGCAATAAAGGACTCCAAAATACAAGCATCTCTCAGTGATTCTGCGGGGATAAAATGGGATCATAGGTCTGAAAGCTAGAAACATGAAATGGGGATTAAAATTAATATTCCGCCTGTGATAACATCTTCAGTGGATGAGGTTTCATTCAGAATCTGAGAGAGCTGGACTCTCTCGTAACCATAAACTACATTCAAGCTGATCCAACAAGGCAAGGCAGCCTGTTCCCAAACAAGGCAGGGCAGCCTGTTCCCACTTTCAGCTGCTGCCATATTCCTTGGCCTCATTGTGCTGGGGCCTGACTCACGCTTCTGTTGGGCCTGGCCGTTAGGATGTGCACAGCCTACAGGGGAGCCAGCTGCTGAGGGAGGACAGAATATTCGAACAGAGCTTGGCTGCTTTGGAAAACAAATTTGCAAAGGAAACTCCTTTAAGACAAGGTCCAGAGGTGACAGGAAACCGCCTTGCTGCCTCCCTGTGTTGCCATCCCAGCCCTCAGGAGAGCCCTATTTTAAGTTGAGGAAAAAAAGGTGACGAGAATTAAAATAAGCTTCCTGGAGACTCCAGATTTCCATTTCAAGTCTGTGAAATAATTTGCACATCAGGAAAACCTGCCAGCCTACTGGCCACTGGCAGGCTCCAGGCTCCTGGTCAGCAGGGTAGCCCCTCTGCATCGCCTCCCCCACCCACTGCTCCCACCAGCAGCACTGGGAATGAGCAGGGACCAGCATGCCCAGCCAGCCCCTACCACTGTCAGCTTGCCAAGAACAGGCAGGTCTGGACCGTTTCCTGAAAAGGGCCTGTGGTATTTGTGGGAGAGCCCCAGGGCCTGCTCACTTGCTTCTGCTTCTGAAGGGGCTGAGCTCTGGGTCGTCCACCTCACCCACCTTGGCACCTTCGGAAACCTGCACCCCCAGTTGTCTGAGGGCCAGTGTGCAGGAGGCCATTTCCAAAGTCTTGGAAGGAGAGAAGGGAGTGAGCCACACTGATGCTTCGTGTTTTGTTTTTTTTAAAAAAAAATTATTTGTTTATGCATGCAAGAGCTGGGGTGCAGGCCAGAGGTGTAGGGGGTGAGGATTCACCAGAGACAGAGTGGGGAGCAGACTGACTGAAATATACTGCTGAGGGGAGCAGCAGAAGATACAGGAGAGGTCTGCTGCACCGTGTGGGTATCTCTCCGGCCGGGGATCAAATTCATGCTGCAGAGGCTGCGGATAGCTTTATAGTGCTGAGTCATAATCCCTTGGGCCAACAGGGAGGCCTTGCTTCTTGTTTTATCTAGAGTCGCATCTCTGTGAGTACATCCAAACACAGCCAGTGTTGCTGAGCTCTTACATCATGTTAGCTCATCAGATCCTCAAATGTGTGAGGATGGTGTAATTGTTACCATTTGCAGAGGACACCGGCAGAAGGCCACCCATATCAGAGGTCTCAGTCCTTTGCATACATCGGATTCTCTTCAAGGGCTTGTGTGAACAGAGTACACTTTCTGATCTAGCAGAAGGGGACGTGGGGGGTACAAGACTTTGAGTATCCTGTCAGTTCCCAGGTAACACTGACGCTGCTGGCCGCAGAGACACAGAGGTGCCCAGGGCCTCAGACCAGACACTAGAGGGCCACCTGTTTGTGAGAAGGGCTGTGTGTTGGGGGTGGGGGGTGGCGGGGTGGGCATGCACAGGCCTGCCCAAGGCAGGACAGAGGCAGGACTCCACTTTACATGACTTCTGAAAGAGAGAGGTGTCTTCACATCACAGTAAATGGAGCTTCTTCCTCCTTCCAGCCCCACTTTTGGGTCAAAAGTACTCCAGACTAATAAATTAGAGTTCCTTCAAAGGCAGAAACCACATAGTATTTTGTCCATGGAAAGTTTAATATAAAATATTAATGACGGGCCTTCCTGGTGGCGCAAGGGGTTAAGCACAGCACTATGAAACAATCCGCAGCCTCTGCAGCACAAGTTCGATCCCCAGGCAGCCAGGGAGCAACCTACATTGGGCAGCAGACCTCTCCTGTCTCACCCGCTGCTCCCTTCAGCAGTGTATTTCAGTCAGTCTGCCTGTTCTGCTCCCCACTCTGTTTCTGGTGTATCCTCTCACTCCCTGCATCTCTGGCCTGTACCCCAGCTCTTGTATGCAAAAATAAATAAATCTTTAAAAAATTAAATAAAATATTAATGACTATTTATAGGAGATTGGCCACGAAGAGGGAATAAAACAGAACTCAAAGGAACAACACCCTAAGGCTAAGGCAGAGTATTGCAAGGGGGCCCTCTCCCCAGGCCTGGAATAATCTCTTTGGAGAGGATAGGACAGAAGCACAGACTGGATGGGGAAGAAGCTGATTGGGCACCTCTGGACCACAGCTGGTCCACAGCTGGCAGACTGTGGTCAGAAAGCAAGGAACACAGATGGGACTGGCAAAAGATAGAAGTTCCCCATTGGACTCCTAGCAGACCAGGGAGGGTGAGTAGGGAGTCATGGGTCCCGATAGTGAGGCCCCTCCTGGGGTGCCGCAGGCCAGGACTGGCACCTGGCAACCAGCTGGGACTAGCAACAACTTTCGGGGGAGGTGAGTACCACTGGACTTCTCCCTGCATGTGCCTGGCCACCATGAGCAAGTAGAAACAGAAGCGTAGACCAGGAGTGAGACCCCTTACTCCTGCTGTGTCCTGCAGTGCTCACATCATGCTATGGCAAAGGAGAAACGTTTACAGGGTCTGGTTTCATGATCACATCGTAAGACATTGACAGGAGTGTTTGGAGCTGAGAGGTCATATTTTGATAACCACACACATCAGGATCCAGTTACTTAGACTAAAGTGTGAATGGTCTTTGGAATCAAGAAGCACAGTGGCCCTGAGAGAGGCATCACCCAGCTGGGAAGTCTTCCTTAAAATGCTTTCTATTCTATCTTGGACAGCCCATAGAAATCGGCTAAAGGAACAAAAACAAAGACCTGCAGGCAGAAAGAACAGTTTTTATGAAGGCACAGAGTGGGAGAACTTGATGAAATTTCCCTAAAAGCCATTCAAGAGAGAGCTGCAGATATGGAGCTTTTTGTCTTCCTAAGAAAAAGTTCCACTTCAGCAAAGAGCATCATTTCCTTGGACTAAAGATGAAAGCTCTGACTTGTGTCTCCTCAATCTTTGCTACTACCCCCCTCACTGATTCCTCTTGCTTTTCTCTCTACTTGCTGCCACCCCTTTCTTCTAGCTCTGTGCAGGGGTTCCAGCACCTTGCATTTCTTCCAGTAGTTTCAGGAATCTGCAGAGTGTGATCTGGAGGCGCATGGAGGTGGTTCTTTGCCCCCACTTCTGACCTTTCTGCTTTGGCTTGAAGTGGTTGAACCCACCGATGCTGTTGATGCCAACACTGACATCTCCAGCAGCACCTACCTGCACTGCCCTTCCTGGCCGGTGCCCCCTTTAACTTGACCTGGATCACCTCTCACTGTTGGCATTCAGCATAGTTCTTGAAAAGAGGGATACCACTGCTTCCCTTTTCCTCTGCCCAAGCTGTTGCAGGGTGCCAGGCCCCTGTCACGAGGGCACTGGCTGGACATGACCAGTGACCCCTGAGTGTGTCCGGTCCAGGGGGAGCACAGGACCGCCATGGAAGGACCTTAGCAGCATGCATGTCTTGCTTGTCCTGCCAGATCTGCTCACCTCACTCTTCCTTCCACTCAGCACCCAGGATACTGACGCATGTGCCATGGCTATGGAGTTTGACCAGTGAACAGAGCTGTGGTAATCAGGAGATGGGAAGAGAATGAAATAGGTTATTTGCTTGCTGGGTCCCCTCCTTTCTGGGCAGGGCAGGCTGCACCCCTCTACAAAGGCTCCAAGCAGGGGCCTGCTCCACTCTGCTCTCTGCCCAGGTTCAGATCAGACCCCCAACCCCCTCACCCTGACCCTTCAGTCCAAAGGCAGCATCCTCCACCCGGCCCCCCCTCTGACCAGCCCCCTGCCTTTGCAACCACACTGCTTGAAGATATCATATATTGCCAGCTGGGATGGAGACTAATAATGGGTGACTACTTGGGTCCAGTCCTTCTTAGGGGGGTGGCCTCTGAGGCCAGACGGTGGGCATCAAAATCATGTCTCCGGCCTTCTGAGCTGTGATTCTGGGCACATCTGGGTACAATAACCATGTGCACTTGGTGATTTGCTGTGAGGATGTAATGAGGCGGCACGTGACCAATGCCAGCTCAGTGCACTTGAACGGCTGCCCCTGCTCCTCCCCACCCTGGACCCCCACCCTCCACGCCTTCCCTTCCCCTGCACTGCCTCCTCAGCGGGGAGGTGGGCGGGCCTCCGTTTGGGCAGCTGGTGCTCAGTCTCCGGGTACATGTGCGAGGAATCCGTGCAGGCAGCTTCCAGCTCAACGCCTGGGCCCTGATGGATGAGTCAGTGTTAATCATTAATATGATTTCTTTCCATAGAATCATGAGATTTTACAGCCATGGAGAATCATGTCAGCCCACACTTCATAACAGTGGAAATGAGGTAACTCTTCCCTGGAGTCGCCACCGCAAACCCAGCACAAACTGCTTTCAGCGGGCATCTGTGAGAGCATCTCCGAGGTGCGTGAGTAGAGCCGGTGGTTTTCCTCTGGGTGAACAGGCACCCGCAGAGTAAACGTGAAATGGGAATCAATGAACCCTCACAATCACTGTTCTCACCCCGTGCCGCCTTCCATATCCTGCACTGTTTTCTGACCCCGTAGGCACTGGCTCTGGCAGCAATGAGGGGAAGCCAGTTCCCCATTATTTGCACGAAGGGCCCCTGAGGGAAGCTCAGAAGTGACTGCCTGGACTTCTCTTGCCAGTGGGCGCAGGACGACCATGTTCTCATGAGTCACTTCGTCCTTGAGTTGGGTACCCGGATCCCAGTGACTCAGTGGCAGAGGCCTCCCGGCCTGCGCCGGCTGCTCCCAGCTCTGGGGACAGGGCAGCGCAGGGGATGGAGGGGCTTAAGAGCTCCAGGGGAACACGAGCCCTCCGTGAATTCTATGTGTGTCAAGAGGCAGAGAAGCCTCTTCTCTAGAAACAGCCTGGGCTTTTGGAAAACAGGAAAGGTTCATGGCAGGGGTGTTAAGTGGGAAAGAGCGAAGGGGTGCGGCGGAGCAGCAGCAGACTTGTAGGAGAGCTGGGGCGGGCACCGGGGAAGGCTCTGCCTGTGTCCTTCAGCCCGAGAGCTGTCACAGCTCAGCTTCCAGATGAGACAAACCTCAGCGCAGGGATCCTTGACTCCAGGAAATCTCCCGAAGCTGATAATGGAGATTAATGGAGATGACGCACTTGGAAACTTTGTGACTCCGAGGAGGGGGAGGCAACGGGGGACATTTACGTGCTCCCAAAATATGAAGTGCGTGTCTCCTGGGGATCAGACAAAGGGCTGGGGCCAGGGAGTCAGTGAGGGAGCAGACACCAAACCCCCAGCATGGTTCCGGGTTGTTGGGGTCTTCCCCGCACCCGCACACTTGCCAGAAGGCTGGTTTCTCTCCCCAGAACTCACAGGCAGAGAGAAAGGTCTGGGGGCGCGGGCTCGAGGGCAGATGGACGTCACCTGGCCTGAGCAAACGGCCCAGCTATTTGCTGTCTCTCGCTCCACTCTCCTTCCCTGTGATGGCCTTGAAGAGCCTTTTGTTCCTCCTGTCCCAGTTCCGTTTCCATGGGAACTGGAGTGGCAGCAGCATCACTCTGCTGAGGTGAAATGCCCCCAGGATGCCATGAATACCTGGGGAAAACTACCTGAGAAGAGTAAGCCATCTCAGAAATTACCCTGCAGGGGGCTTCCTTCTCAGGCCTCCACTCAGTCCTGAGTTTTTCCTGGTGTTAGATTTACGTGCCCAAGGTCACGGAGGCTGCCGGGGAACAGGTGCACTCCTGCACTGCGCCTGGGTCTTTGGTCCCGAGCACCTGTCCTGTACCTGGTTGGCGTGGGATGGCTACTTACTGGGTGAAATCACAAGCATGGGCTGGGATCACATGACGTCATCTGATGCCCTTTCAAACCTCTCCCCCAAATTGTCATCTGACTACGTGACTCATGACACACTTATGGACTGCTGCAGTTATGTTTTAATTGAACTTTTCAAAAAACCCAAATGGTACATTTAATAGTGGTCACTTAACCGGCAGGCTGGTTGACAGTCACCAAATGTTTTGGAGTGGGGGGGGTGGGGAGGGCTAATCAGCAGGCCCCAAGCAATGGAGAGATTTGGAATTGCTACAGGGTAATCTCATAGGGGAAGGGAGGTTCTAGGTTCCCTGCCCCACCCTAAGGAAGGGTGGAACTGAGAAGGGAGAAGCTAGAAAAGACTGGGAGAAGGGAGGATGGACACCAAGGGGAAGACCTGGAGGAAGCATGAGGAGTGGAGACACATGGAGAAGGTGCACTTGCTTCCCCGCCTTGGCCTTTTACCAGGGACTTGGGGGGCATGAAAGGAGACAGAGGCGAGGCATGGATGGGAGAGGGACCTGTGGAGAGGCTGACAACGGCTGCCTTTATCTTGACTTGTATTTTGGTATTTGCTCCTTTAGTTCCCCTTCTGCCCTGTTTCTGTGGTCCCCACCAGAAGATGCCTTAGATTTCTGGCAAGCTTTCAGGCCTCCGTGGCCCAGCTTTTGGCCAATTCTGTTTGGGGGATGGGTAACTTTGGATACTTCATGGGGAAACTATTTTAACTATATTCTTTCTCTTCTATTGCACACTAATTGTATTAAAATTCCCTTCCATTGATGGTCTTATGCACTAGAGTATGTTTTGTCTTGATGTGAGAGATGGCAGAGACTATTTAGAGCAGAAAGTTTTGGGGTTCCTGGGGTGCCCCTCACCCCGCCCTGTAGCTGATAGAGCTGGCTCCTAACTTTAGTTCTTGCAGAGTGTTGAGAGCATGGACTCTGGAAACTGTCTGCCTGGGTTCAAAGCCTAGCTTTTCTACTTAGGCCCTGTGTGAACCTGGGTTAGGTACTTAGCCTGTCTGAACCTCAGTTTCTTCATCCATAAAATGGGGCCATGATGGATTATATCATACAGATTTGCTGTGTATTTAGTAAATGAATATAATACAGCATTCAAAATTGTCCATGCCTGTATTAAGTCCTAGATATCTTATTACTACCATTATTACCTTAGTTTATTCATTCTGAAGCACATCTTTTCCCTATTTTGTCATGTCTGAAAGCTGAAGATCTTTTTAGTCTTTTTTGGTACATGAAATGGCATGCTTTACAGTGGATTGTATTTTTTTTTTTAAAGAATGCAAGTTCTTTTTTTTTTTTTTATAGAGGCATGTTTCATTTATTTATTTATTTGTTTGTTTTGTTTGTACATGCACTGGGTACAGTCAGAAGCGCGGGAGGGTGAGAGAATTCACCAGAGCCAGAGCAGGGAGCAGAGCAGGCAGAAGGACCGAAGCACACTGCTGAGGGGAGCAGCGGGCGGCAGGAGAGGTCTGCGCGCCATGTGGGACCCTCCTCCGGTGGCCGGAGAGCAGCCGGGGATCGAACTGGCGCTGCAGAGGCCGTGGGCAGCTTCGCAACCCAGCGCTCAACCGCTGCGCCACCGGGGAGGCCCTGGATTGTGTTTTTGATTCAATTACATTCATTGTGTATTGCTGTTTTCCCTGGTCTCTAGCACCATGTCTAGTCCTTACACTCTAGGAAAGGCTAAACTCCCTCCCTCCTAGGATCTCTAGGCCTCCCTTTCCTGGGGTCCCTTGGTCATCAGTGTGGGCTCAGAGGCAGTCAGGATGGGCCTTCACTCATGACACTGACCTGCCATCATCTCACCTCCTACGCCACCAAGCCAGATATTTTATCTGACTCTTCAGTGCTGGGGGGTGGGTTGTCTGATTTTGCTTCATTCTGACAATGGGAGGGAGTTTTGTGTCTGTATTAGTCAGAGTTCTCCAGAGAAAGGGAAACAATAGGATAAAGGCTCAGAGTAGAAAACTTAGGATGGAGGCGTTACAAGATCAGAAACTAGAGGTGGGGGTAGAGATGATTAACATAATTATTAAACCAGCTATAGAAATGAAAAATCCTTAAGGCATCAACTACTGTAGCAAGTACCAGACTGCTATAGAAAGTATCAGAGGCAGAGGATATGGAGGTGGAGGGTCAGTGTAGATTATGAATGGTCCTTACAAATTAACCTAATCACACCCTAGAAGCGATTAATTTAATAAAGATTTATTTTAAGGGGACCTCCCTGGGGGCGCGGAGGGTTCAGTCCAGCCTATGAAGTTATCTGCAGCCACTGCAGCAAGAGTTCAATCCCCGGCCAGGGAGCTACCCACATGGCACAGCAGACCTCTCCTGACTTACCCGCTGCTCCCTTCAGCAGTGTATTTCAGTCAGTCTGCCTGTTCTGTTCCCCACTCTGCCTCTGGTGAATCCTCTCACCCCCCACACCTCTGGCCTGTACCACAGTTCTTATATACATAAATAAATACATCTTAAAAAAAAGATTTATTTTAAGGGATTGACTTCATGTGTTTACATGGCTGGCAAGTCCAAAATCTGCAGAGTGGGCTGGTAGACTGAGACTCCGGACCCAATGCAGCAGTTCAAGTCCCAAGGCTCTTGGCTGGAGAATTCCCTCTAGTGTGTGGGGAAGTCAGCCTTTTGTTCTAATCACATCTTCACTGATTGGATCAGCCCCACCCACATTATGGAGGACAGTCTGCTTAGAGACTGCTGAGTTAAATGTTAATTTCACCCAAAACACCCTACAGAAATATCCAGGGTGTTTGACCAAATATCTGGGCCCATTGGCCAGTCAGGTTGACACATAAATTCACCATCTTATGGTAATAATTTTATGGGGAGAGTTCCCCACAAGAACTGAAGGGGGAAATTTCCTGGAGTAACGGTGCTGTCCTTGCTGAAGACCATGCTTGCCTTGGGGACCCCTTGTCTCCTGCCTTTGTGATTTCCCCGTGTTCAGCTTGACAACAGTATTTTCTTTGTCCTCCCAGCAGTTCTGCACCACGGGCAGGAGACTCTTTGCTTTTCATGAGAAGAAACACACATCAGAATTTAAACGACTTATTATTAGATAATTCTGGGAAGCTAGAAGATGCATTATTAATTGTTTTCTCTATTTTTATTTTCTTACATTGTTAATTTTTGGACAGCACATGATTTCTCCCCCCAGGTATAGTCCCCGAGTTTCTCCCACCACCATATAGATGCATTATTTAAATCCAGTTTCATCTCTTTTTAGCTCTTACTTGTCAAGAGCAATAGTAATAATAATTATTATTATTGCTGTTGTTTTATCACTAAGGCTCATTATGTTTCAGGCACTGTTCTAAGTACCTTACATGTATTAACCTGCTTAATTAGCTCCACATCCTAACCATCCCCTAGAATTCTGAAGACAGATGTGACAAGTTGTCAAAGGTGTGAAATACTCAGGTTCACACTGCCTGGGCAAGAACCCGCAGGAGGGCCCTCCTACCTGGGGCTGGTTATCTCCCCACCATCGGATCTTCTTTCCTGCTCTTTTTACTGAGCAGCCGACTGATGCCTGCACTGGGGATCCATGCCCACTCTGTGGTGTTCGCACCTCATTAGTTCTTAGCACCTTCTACAGGCTTCTGAGATTAGCTCCTATCTCAGTTTGATTCATTTGATGAGCAGAAGATGACATACAGGCATCAGGGATCTGTCCACACTCTCTGGGCTCTTCTGCTCCTCCCTCCTGCTCTCTCATTTTGCACCTTTTCTAGATTGCCAGTGGATCAGTCCTACCCACCTCCTGAGGGATAGGGGCCTTGTTAAGGGATGTTTGTCTGCCTGTCCCTAAATGTTCACTCGAGGGTGGAGTCCTGGTGAGCGTGGGGAGCCAAAAGGTCTTCTACTTGACTCCCAGATGAAGACAGCAGGGCAGTAAGGCCTCATTACTTTCAAGTCAGTCCAAAGGTAGGTGCTGCTCCATTCAACTGATAAGGGACTGATCACAAAGATATACAAAGAACTCTTAGGGCTCAACAAAAACAAAATAAACAATCCAGTCAAGAAATGGGCAGAACTCAAAAGACATTTCTCCAAAGAGGAAATGCAAATGGCCAACAGGCATATGAAAAAAATATTCAACATCCCTTATCATCATGGAAATGCAAATCAAAACCACACTGAGATACCACTTTACACCAGTAAGAATGGCACACATCAAAAAAACAATCAACAACAAATGTTGGCGAGGATACAGTGAAAAAGGAAGTCTCCTAAACTGCTGTTGGGAGTGCAAATGGGTCCAACCACTGTGGAAAGCTGTCTGGAGGTTCCTCAATCTACTGAAAATGGAGCTACCATACGATCCAGCAATTCCACTACTAGGGATCTACCCAAAGGACACAAAAACAGTGATTCAAAAGAGCACCTGTACACCTATGTTTATTGCAGCACTACTTACAATAGGTAAAACCTGGAAACAATCCAAATGCCCAAAAATAGATGACTGGATCAAGAAGATGTGGTGTATATATACACAATGGAATATTATTCGGTAATCAAAAAAGATAAACTCATGCCATTCGCAGCAACGTGGATGGAGCTAGAAGGAATTATGCTCAGTGAAATAAGCCAGAAGGAAAAAGAAAACTATTGGATGGCTTCACTTATAGCAGGAATATTGGGGAACCAAATAAGACATCAGTGTGAAAAAAACAATTATTACAGTACAAACCACGAAAAGCAAAAACAGACAATTGTAAACCAGAGACCTACTGCCTGGGAGGAGGAGGGAGAGGGATGAGAGGGAGGGAGGAAGGAGCAGAGGGGACTGAGGTGATGGTGCACGCGTGCCTTGGGGAAGGAAATTCTATGGGGACTCAATCTGAGGGGGTGGGGGGAAGCAAATATTGTCTAAAAAAGTAAAAAAAATTGATAAATGTTAAAATAAAAAAAAAAAAGTTAGGTGCTGAAAGAGTCCCAATTAGAGAAGGAACATGCTGCCTCCATCAGTAGGTCCATTAGGGAAGGAAAGTGCCAGCAAACCCGGAGGACAAGGGTGTGAGCAATGAGTGCTTTGCAGACCATGGGACCTCATCACTGGGAAAGGAGCGTAGAGGGTTGGGGTGGGTAAGAAGAAAAAAGGATGGTGACTTCATCTGACAATGAAGGATAAACAGGATTTTCAAAAAGCAAAGGGAAGGGAGAAGGAAGACAATGAAGAAAACCAGAGGGGAATAAAGGTTCCTTTCTCTGCACCCAACACCCAATTTGAAGAGCAAGGGAGCTAATAGTTAAAGATACTGTAACAGGGTGGTCCCAGGAAAGGGGGAGGCTCCCTGCCCCACCCAAGGGAGGGTGGAGCTGAGCAGGAAGGGGAGAAGCTGGAGAAGAGACTGAGGAAGGAAGGAAGCAGGATGGAGCCAGGAGACCTGGAGGAGGCCCATGGAGCCTAGAGACACGTGAAGAAACTGTGCTTGTCTTTTGGTCGTGGACTGGGTGACACAGATGTGGGTGAGACCCGTGGGGAGGTGACAATGGCAGCTTTTATCTTGATGTTGATTTTGCTCTTTTCCTTCCGGGCTTGTCTGGTTGTTTGTGACCCTTTTCTGTGGGTCCCCACTGGAAGATGCTTTAGACTTGTAGCAGGCTTTGGGGCCTTGCTCTGCGCCAATCCCATTTGGATGGACTTTTACCCACGAGGGGACGGGTAACTCTGGATGCTTCATTTAGAAACTAGACTCTTTGCCTTACCTGTATTGTTTCCTAGTTTAATTAAAGTTCCTTCCCATTAAAGTCTCCTATGTTTTGTGTTGATGCGGCGGATGGCAGATCCCATGTAGAATAGGCAGGTTTGCGGGGTTTGGGCTGCCCCTCTTCCTGTCCTATAACAGATTTGGTGACCACGAAGATTTAGGACAGAGCCATCCGTGGTTAGTCAGCCCCATGGGGAAATTGGGCTTCCCTATGGCACTGGCTACCATTAGCGCAAATGTGATTTTTGGTTTCTCCGGTGTGTTTGTTTCATATGTCGATTTGCTGTTGAAAAACTGGCTTGGGCTTTGTGAAGATCTGTGTGTCTGTATGTAATTTGTTTGTAGTGACTTGCTAAGACATTTGATTTTGTGGAAATTGTTCTGTGCCAGTTTTACTCAAAAGATTAGGCAGTACGTTGGACCATGTGGCCAGATCAAAGATGGCGTCTGAGGCCACTTGGTGTGCTCTTGTAAAATTCAGAGGTTCTTGTTGCTAGGACTTTGGAACTTTTTTTTTCTTTCTTTTTGTAATCTCTGCTGTCTCATTAGCATTTCTAAAGGCAATAATGGTTCTTCAGTGGTATGTTGCTTTGTCTTTGGCTACTTCCTGCTCTCTGCCTGAAGCATTTTGCCAGCCAATTGTGGAGCAGTGGTGTTTAAATTAGCAAATGTATGCCTGGGTGTTAAGGAAAGAGTAGCCTTAAGCAGTAACTGGTAATTGCTGGTATCCTTGATGGATTCTTGGAGATAACTTGAATTTTTGCAAAGTCTGGATCAGAAAAATTAACAAGATTTTGTCTGAGTCTGAAAGGATTTGCTGCTGTGAATTTTGTCTACACAATTTGTTTTGGGCATGTTTGCCATTTTGAATCCTGAATTTGTTCAATTGCTGGTGTAAGACAAGATTCTAAGTTTCTGCTTCCTACTGAGGAAGGTCTGTTATGGAAAGCACTCTTTAGGGTGCATCATGTAACTGTACCAGGTTTTCATACCTGTGTTGTTGTTGTCCCTCCCTAGAGTGGGGGAGGTGTAATCTGTGCTTAGATGTTGAATCTGCTCTTTCAGCTTCTGTCCCAGAGTGGCTAACAGAAGTAAGGAGATGACTCCTTTTAATTGAAAGTTAATTACTGATATTTTGATTTTGCTTTTTCAGGTTCTATTCCAGGAAACCCAAGGAGTGCCTGCTTGGTGGCTAACAAGAGATGACTCCTTTTGCTTAAAAGTTAACTGTTACTTTTATTCTTTCAGTTGCTGTACAGAATACCCCAGGATTGACTTCTAACAAAAAGTCTTCAACACTGAAAACCCTAATGTGATAAACAAGGTCATGTAACTCTTGTGATTAATAAAACTTTTCCTTCCTATTTCCAAAGTCTTAGGTTTGTGGGATGACAACTGGAAATTTTTCTGCCAGCAACACTCCACATTTTTTTTGAACTTTGACATTTTTTTTTCTGAGCCTATGGAGTAAAACTGCAGTTACATAACATATTCTACGTGGCATAACTAAAAAAAAAAGTCTTTGTCTATACGTTATATGTTGTATGTCCTTGTGTCTGTCTTGGCCTAGAGAGGTTGAAAAAATTGGTATACGTGGTGCCCATAGACGTTGGAAAAAAAAAAGTCTCCAGTTATGAGAAAAACTAAAGGTTATGGTTTGATTGTCAACATTGTGCTACTGAACTAAGCCGGTGCCTTCATAGAGATTTAATATTGTTGTTTCTGCTAATTTTCTGATATTTATGGCAAAGCTTCCCAGAAATCTAAATTCAAGTATAAATTTGGTAGCCTGTCATTTGACTGATGCAAGGAAATTTTGTGGAACCTCAGTAGAGCTCCTGAGACACTCCACGAAGTTTCTCCTTTTCCTCCTGGGAAGGCATTAGATGAATTTGTTCTATTTGGCTTTTACCTAATGAAGTAAAACTGGAAGGGAAGCATTGTCACTTGGGAAAATGGTAAAACTTTGGTATGTACAAAATGTTAACAGTAGTATTTGGTATGTATGTAAATTGTCAATGGTGATTGTCACCTTGTAATATTATATAATTCAATTGTTTCACATCTACAGAAATTGTTTCTGGAAATTTAGGGAGAAAAGGTCTCAACAGATTCCTATTGATGGAACTGTTGAGAGTAAAAAACTTTCCTACAAAGGACTGAATAGACCTGGAAATACACCTGACATTTACTAAGGTTTCTTTGACATAATACTGGAAATTTTTTTATGCATTCTGTCCTGAATCCACAAAGTTTTGTTTTGTTTTGTTTTGTTTTGAGTAACCAGGATCTGCAGCAAGGTTGCAATTTTTTCCAGCAAAGCTAACTTGTCACATTTTCTCTCCCCTTGATACCAATACAGCATACAAATAGTGGTAGTAATTTTTGCTACTTATCTCAGAGTCTGTTTTTGCATAACTTCCATAGGGATTTTGTCTGCTTAAACAACAAAAAAAATTGGACATGAGTTTGATTGTGTGGCTTTGTGTGGAGTTCTTCCAAAAAGTTGAAAAAGAGCTGAACCAAGAAGAGGAGAACCTGTTTGCCTTGTTTGTAGGGTTCCAGAGACCTCCAAAGAAGGTGAGGAAGCTTGCCTCCATTGGCAGGACTGGACAACCCGGCCAACGAAAATGCCCTGGTACCCTCGAGAAGAGGAAAGCCCAGGTGGAGTCTGATGAGACCAACTTTATACCTGAAGCCTACATCGACTGGATGCCACCGGTTCGCTCTGATCCTGTATGGAGTATTTCAACAAAGCCAGCTAAAAATTGCTGTTAGTTATTTCTGCCCTGTGATTTTATGCAAAAATAGGAAAAATGGTTTAAAAGTAGATTTAGTTTGCAAACTTTTGCTATGCTGTTAAAAGTTTGGGATCAAGGTTGAGAAAATTTGTGTTTTAGATCAGTTGAACCATTTTAACATTTTTTCCCTGTGATTTTGATATATTTGCTATCTTGTTTTAGCCAATGCTCCAGATTTTTTTTTTCTTTTGGCTTGGATAATGGACTATTTTTAAGTAATGAAACTGTCATACTGGACATTCATGGACAATGCTGCTGACTAATTGTTGCTTCTTTTACACACATTATAACCGTGAAAAAAGACTGTCTCCTAAGATTACACCATGAGATCTGTGCCACCATAGATATGGTGGAATAAAAATTAAAAGGGGGGATTGTAACAGGGTGGTCCCAGGAAAGGGGGAGGTTCCCTGCCCCACCCAAGGGAGGGTGGAGCTGAGCAGGAAGGGGAGAAGCTGCAGAAGAGACTGAGGAAGGAAGCAGGATGGAGCCAGGAGACCTGGAGGAGGCCCATGGAGCCTAGAGACACGTGAAGAAACTGTGCTTGTCTTTTGGTCGTGGACTGGGTGACACAGATGTGGGTGAGACCCGTGGGGAGGTGACAATGGCAGCTTTTATCTTGATGTTGATTTTGCTCTTTTCCTTCCGGGCTTGTCTGGTTGTTTGTGACCCTTTTCTGTGGGTCCCCACTGGAAGATGCTTTAGACTTGTGGCAGGCTTTGGGGCCTTGCTCTGCGCCAATCCCATTTGGATGGACTTTTACCCACGAGGGGACGGGTAACTCTGGATGCTTCATTTAGAAACTAGACTCTTTGCCTTACCTGTATTGTTTCCTAGTTTAATTAAAGTTCCTTCCCATTAAAGTCTCCTATGTTTTGTGTTGATGCGGCAGATGGCAGAACCCATGTAGAATAGGCAGGTTTGCGGGGTTTGGGCTGCCCCTCTCCCTGTCCTATAACAATACCACTTTGCCTGGGGAATCTCCATGAATTCTTATTTAAGGCCCTGGCATTCCATGAGGTGGTCCCTGCTGTTCTACGGCAGAGAAGGGACTCAGGTTGTAGGGCAAATGAAGATTGCTCAAGTTTTTGCACCGTTGGCTTCTGTGGCTATCACCTGCGGCCTTGAGTGCAAGTTGGTGCTTGGGAGCATGGGCTCAGGGTACACATGCCTGATGGTGGGTACCTGGCATATGGTGTGGGGCAAGTATAAGTGGGCACACCTGAGCTGAGAAACAGCATCTAAGGGTAGTGGGAGTGAGCCCCAGGGAGTAAGCCTCAGGGAGTGAGCCCCAGGGATCCCCCAGTTGGAAATGAAGACATAGCTTATGAGGCACAAAGACCACCCTTAAGTGGATAATATAGGACTTTTTGGAACAGGTAGTTGAAAGTGCAATTGATACTGTTTCCAGAACAGGGCATTCTACATAGAATGAATATAAACTAAGTGGGGTTAGGGGCAATAAGGTAGCAATCAAATTTTGTATTAAGTATTGATAATCAAAGCTCTCTCCTTAGAGTAAATTTCTTAAATCTCCCTCCGTAATCTCATTTTGCAAAAGAAGCCATTTGTGTCATTTGATACACCAGCTTTCTGCCCACCAGCTATTTCACAGGACTCAGTGTCTTCTCTCCAATTGATACTGAAAATGCAAATCTGCAAGGAGAATATGGAAATTCACTCTTTTAAGCTAGCTACATGTCAGACATTACAATAGAACCAATCCAGGTGACATCCAGTTTAAAAGAAAGCTTCCAGAATGAAAATACGGCATTTAAATGGGCAGTGGAAATCAAAAGAAATTGTAAAGCTACGATGTAAAAAAAGAACTAATTAGGAGAGAAGTTCAGAACAACTGAGATCATATGACATTCTAGAAGGAAAGAAAAATGGGCCACGTTCAGAGGGAAGAGCAGAGGTGTCAGAATGAAGCCCAGCAATGCTCTTTTTGAAGATGGGCTGCTCTTAGCATCCTGGGATCCTGGGTGCCCTGGGAGCAGACAGGTTACTGCTGGGTGTGGTGACTGTGCTGAATGGTGCCAGGGGAGGGAAGAAAATGCCGCCTGCCTCCAGTTGCTTGGTTCTGCATGTACTCACCTCCTCCCTCTCCTGTGGGCCTGTCTCAGCATCTCCTTGACATCCCAGGGGTTGGAGAAGCAGTAGCTGTGCTTGTCTCTGGGAGGAGGCTCCCTGAAATTAACATCCATGGAGGGCTGAGGCCAAGGGAGCACCCAACTCCTCTTGAACTCCTTTGCAGAGGCCGCCTCCTTCCTAGGCTGACCATTAAGTGAAGGAGTTCAAGGGTCCGTCCTGGACCCACTTCCATTTCCATTCTCTACTTCCTCTAGGACAGTCTCATCCAAGCATTCAGTTGTGGTTCCCACTTACATGCCGAGCATTTGCAAACTTAGAATTTGCTGTTCTGTCCTCCAAGGTCCAGGTTATATATTTAAAGGGCAGGTTTTGAGTGTCCTCAAATATAATCATGCAAATGCAGTGCAGTAGTCAAACCAAACTCATCCCAGTCACCTTTCACCAGCATCACCACCAAAATTAGATCCTATCCAGTGTGCTCAGGCTGGGCCTGGGGGCAGTGGCAGCCTCCTCTCGGATTCTGCCAGCCAGAAACCTGGGCATCTGCCCTGACATTTTGCTCTCCCAGGATCCGGTCCGTCTGGTAATTATCCTTGTTTTGCTCCACACTCATTTGCAGTCCTTCAGTTCTGCTGCTGCCTTCTTAGACCAAGTTTCTATTTCTCATCCAACTGGACTCCTAAAGTGAGTCTTATCCCTTTCAACCAATTTTCCACTTTTAATCAGAACAATTATCCTAAAATGCAGATCTTTCCATTGTTCTTGGACAACAATCAAAAACTGTGTGACGCCTGCCTTGGTGTAGACCAGGCCCTGTGCCCCCCAGCCACATTTCCCAGCACCTTCTCTTATGCCCACGACCCTTGCCCAGCTCCCTGGCTTCTTGTTAGAGACTCATTCCCCCTCTGATCCAGTCGGAGTCTTTCTCAAAGCAAGGCTTACACCTGGAGGGTCTCCCCCAGTGCCTCCTGATGAAGCACTTCTCAGGCTAGCATGCCAACACCACCTCATCAGACCAGGCAGGACCCCTGCTATATGCTACTTACACCATAGACCCATTCACAGGGCTGGCCCGAAGAAGCATCTGTGGGATGTGTGGGGCTAACAGTCATGCCTACCTGCCCCTCCCTGACATAGACAGAGGCACCTAGAAGATAAGAATGATGTCTCTTCTGCCCCCTGTTAGATCTTTAAACCCTAGCACAGTGCTGGGTCCATTGTCCTCACCCTTGGCATGGATGCTGTGTTGGGGTCTGCTCAGGCAAGGCTGTGTAAGAGGCCTGGGGTGCAGGTTCTGAGGAAATTCGTTCTGTGGGCCTGGAATCTCCACCTGACAATGCTGCCTCTCTCTGGCTGCTTGCAGAGATATGGACAAGAGAGGGCTGTGTGGGGGGGAGAAGGAGGTTTAGTAGAGAAGGGGACAGGATGGGAGCACCACAGATTTTCCAGGCCTTGGGATGAATGAGCACAGAGGTTATGGCAGGAGTTGCCACTGTCTTTTCTCATGGCATGTTTTCAGTGCATAAAACATGAATATTGATTTGATGGCAAATCATTTTATAGACAAAACTTGAGTCTTTCGATATATTTTTCAAGCACTCGGCAACATTAGTTTATCTGTTCTTTCCTCTAGTAACGGACAACATGGCATTTGTGTTTCTCAAATGGATTAAGACATCAGTCAATGGGATGAGTCAGAGAAACCAGTTTGGCCCCTCCAGCCTTGTGGCTGTGGGCTCCCATAGGGCAGGATCCACATCTTCTGCAGTTCATTTCCCCTGTTCCAGGCCAGATGCTCAGAAGCAGGGGTGCTAGTTAAGTGTTTGCTGAGTGAGTGATTACAAGTTAAGGATGGCCCAGAAAGACTTCTAAGGTTTTTGTTTGTTTGGTTCTGTTTTGTTTTATAAAAAGCAACCTGATTTTAATATGCAGAGGAGATGGGAATAGTAAGTTTGTTACAGGGCAGGGGAGAGGCACCCCAGAATCCCCAAACCTGCCCACTCTAAATAGGTTCTGCCATCTGTTGTATAAAGACAACACATACTCTAGTGCATACGACCTTCAGCAGAAAGGAACTTTAATACAATTAGTGCGCAATAAAGAGAAGAGAAAGGAAAGAATAGATAAAATAGTTTCCATGTGAACACCCACAGTTACCCATCCCCTCCTAGGTAAATGCCCAAGCAAACAGGGTTCACCCCAAGTAGGGCCACTGAGGCCAGAAAGCTTGTCACAAGTCTAAGCACCTCCTGGTGTGACCCAGAGGAAAGGGGCAGAAGGGGCCAGGTGGGCCTCCCCGGTGGCGCAGCGGTTGAGCGCTGGGTTGCGAAGCTGCCCGCAGCCTCTGCAGCGCCGGTTCGATCCCCGGCTGCTCCCCGGCCACCGGAGGAGGGTCCCACATGGCGCACAGACCTCTCCTGCCACCCGCTGCTCCCCTCAGCAGTGTACTTCGGTCCTTCTGCCTGCTCTGCTCCCCGCTTTGGCTCTGGTGAATTCTCTCACCCTCCTGCGCTTCTGACTGTACCCAGTGCTTGTATAAATAAATAATCTTTAAAAAAAAAAAAAAGAAGAAGAAGAGGCCAGGCAAGGAGCCAAATCAAAATCAAGGTAAAGACTGCCATTATCAGCCTCCCCACGGGTCTCTCACCCACATCTGTTTCAAGTGTCTCCTTCCGTGTCCCCCAAGTCCAAGGTGGAAAAGCAATTCAGCTTCTTCATTTGTTTCTCCATGTGCTTCCTCCAGGTCCTCTCTTGCTCTCCCTCCTTCTTTCTTCCAGTCTTCCCTCCAGCTCCTCCTCCCCGCTCAGCTCCACCCCTCCTAGGGCGGGGCAGGGAACCTGGAACCTCCCCTTTCCCTGGGGACACCTTGTACAAGTTGAACCTGACCTGGGTCAAATGTTCCTGGAGGAGACATTAGAGGGGAGATTTATCAAGCAGCGAGGCATGGTGCAGGGGAGGAGGAGCAGGACAGAGAGCCGGCAAAGTAGAGGCGATACCAGAATTGTCAGGCCTAGTCTCCCAGCCAGGTACAGATCCCAGGCTGCAGGGGCAGCGCTGAGCCCCAGCCACTAGACCCCCACGGGTTGGTGTCTCATGAAGCCGCAGCAGGAACTTCGCAGACTCTCGGGCAAGCAAGCGAGAAGAGGCAGGTTTGTTTAGAGAAAGAGAAAGTTTATTCAGGAGAAAAAGAGCAGATATAAAGTGGGACTCCCAGGCCAGGGAACCAGGCCAGGGAGGGGCAAGGAAGCCAAAGTGGAGTCGTGTCTCAGGGAATAGAGACCTTCTTTCCCTCATTATTCTGAAGCTCCACCAGTCTCTTTGTGATTGGTCAGTTCTCGGCTGTCTCACTTAATTTGCTAGTGAGTGGGGGATCTTCACATTCCTTATCTAACAGCTTTCTCTTCCCCATTTGTTGCATCTTTATCTTTATGGCCCAGTCCTCTGGATGGGCATCCCTGCATTGAAGTTAAACAGCTGCCCTTCTAATGTGTCCATAAATTAAACCACTCTCCATTTCTCCAATCTCTGCCTCCCTTTACCACCTGAAGGAAAACAGGACCAGCGTTAACAATGTTGTCCTTGGTCCTGGGATGTTTGTTTTTCCTAGTGGAATTGGTTACACTCCTCTTGCTGCCCTTATCTCTGAAACCTTCCTCAATTCTCCGAGGTCCCCTCCTGCAGTGTCCCTAAAATTGCCTAATTCCTAGCTTGCCCTGTGTCTCAATAAGGTGACAAATATTAGAAAAAACCTCTCTGACCCTTTTGAGGAAACTGATCCCACAGCAGGCAAGTTGATTTTAGTAGTAGCATCTGAGTGAAAGTAAAAAGTCCCCAGAGAAAAAGTGAGCAAAATTTCTGTTCCCCAAACCCTTCCTAGACATTATTTGCCATAAATAAGTCAACACACTTTCTGGCTGGCATCTAGCAGGGTCTACAAGGACATAAGGGTCTATACAGGGCATAAGTCTCATGTGGGTCCTCTGACTGGCACAAGCTGGGCTTTCTGGGTAATGTTCAGATTTTTGCTTTTTATTAGACAGGTGTATACAGTTCTCCTTTGCTCAAATTGCCAGCCAAGCCTGACTGGCAAATGCCCATTTGAAGACCCATGTCTTGCCCTTACATGGAAACTCCCTATCTCTGTCCTGGTACTGTAGTATTTGTAGTAGACTCCAGGCAAGAGGTGTTTCCACCAGCAAACAACTGATTGTACCCAAGCTTTCCTTCCTGGCCTCTGTGTGCAGTTTTTATTTTATTCCATGGAGTAAAATATCCAGAGGGAAAGAGGGTTTTCTCTAGATACCAAATCTGTTTTGATTTTGGACTTCCCAGCCTCCAGATCTGTAAAAAATAAATGTTCATTCTATGGTATCTTTGCTATTGCGACCAGGATAGACTAAGACATACTGGTCTCCATATCAGGTTAACACTCCCCCACAGGTCAGGGCCACACTGCCTTTCACAACTTAAAATGTTGCTTCTCATTCTCAAGCACAGCCCTGGCTGGCTGTCTTATCCTTGCAGAATGATTAGAGCGAGGGATCGTCAATGAATCTTGTTGGTGGGTCTGAACTGTCTATGTCCCACCAGACGGATGAGAGCAGAAAAGAAACTTGTCTGAAATCCTCTACTGCTGGTGGCATATTCAACAAAAACTTTGTCCTTCCCTTGAAAAATCCTAAAGTCCTTTGCAATATTAAATGTCATAGCTCTGCTGCCTCTTCCTCTTGGTCAGTAATATGTGGCAGTCATTTTGCTAATTAATGTCATGCAGCAGATTGCCAGTCCAGGGATTCCCTAAAGTGACTATTTAAAAAATTACTCTATTTAAATAAAGTAGATTCTGAATATTTAACATTAAAGAATGTGTGGAAATGATTTGGGGGGAGGGAGTGGATGCACTAACACAAGAACCTGCTCATATTCTCTGCATACCTTGTCTCTCAGCTGTGCTGTGGCACAGAGGCTGAGCCCTGGCCATACCCAGCTCTTCTCTTCCAGCTTCCTCCTCTCAATCCACGCCCAGGATCTCACCTCCACATGGTCTAGCTGTCGATTTTTAGGCTAATGGAATTAGAAGGAGAAGATTGCTTAAACTGGCAATGAACTTGAATGGAAAACCAATGATCATGTATTTAAAACGAGAATGAGTGGTGTAAGATCAAATCCAATTTATTGGATGAATTTTTAGCAGGGCACTGGTGTTCTTATTAATAAGAAGATTGACAAGTCCTACACAGGGAGAAAGAGATTTGACAGCAGTTTAAGGAGATTTCCTTAGCGAAAACCAAGCCGAGCAGAATAAGTGGCTGTTTCCTAAAAGCAATAATTCCCCACCTAATCTCCTTTCACAGCTCATTAATTCTCTAGGAAAAAGAAAAGAAAAAGGTGTTTCCCAATTATCCTGCCACAGGAGAAGCTGCTGGTAGATGGAGGCTGAGGCTCGTCAGCCGGGTGCAGAGTACATAGGCTCCCTGGTCCTGCAGCCAGAGCTCCCGAGATGCCCTGGGGCAGGTGCTATGCAGGATGTGGCCCATCTGGGTATGTTGGGGAGACATTTGGCATATGAGGCCCTGCCCCCTATTATTATCTGTGGCCTTGAGCAAAGCAGTTAGTCTCTGAACCTCGGTTGTCTTCATGATTACCGAGAGCTCTGCAGTGTTTTTAGAATGAAGTGCACTGTCCAGGTGAAGTGCCTGGCCCACTGCTGGGCATAGAGCCTATGTTCAGCTAGTGGTGTATGTGCAGATGCATGTTTAGGACATATTTGAGACTATAGATAACATTTAGGGAAGGCAACTTCAATACAACAAATTCAATTTCTGTGGCTCTCAGCTCACACGTGACACCTGGCGGAGACATGCTGGAAGGTGGGATATGGGAGGGGTCATGGGGAGGGAGATGCCTATTTGTACAGATCAGAAGCAGGGAGGGTTCTCCCAGACAAAGAAGGGAGGTCAAACCGGGGTCATCAAATCAGCAGAAGACATGACAGGAAGTGGGTTGAGTACAGTCAGGTTGGCGTCTAGGGGATGGTGGTAGTCAAAGCCCCACCTGGCGTGGAATCAGGGCTTCAGGGCAATGGTGTCAACACCTATCAGAGGATGTCAGACCTATGGAGAGAGGCGAACTAGGAAACTTACAATCTCTGAGTTCCCAGAAGCTTCTCCCTTACAGAACATTTCCAGAGAGGAAGGACATGAAATCTAAGGCAGCAAGTTAGTTGCCAAAACATTCAGAGTCTGACCAGTGAAATTATGTTTTGGGGTTTGGGAACTGCCAAGGCCTATGGGAATTACTGCTGACCCCGTACCCCATCTTGCAGCCTGGCTCAACTCTCCAGGGCCCATCAGAAGAGAGGGTGAGGGCTGGGCTCAGAGCAGTGAAACCAAGTCCCACAGTGGCTCATGGCAGTGCCCTCTGCCCTCATCAAACAAGACATTTATTAAGTCCATGTTTATATAAGAGCATCCAGAAAATGGTTTGAAGAGCTTTTAAAATTTTAGTAGGATCAATTAGTCTCCAAGAAGGATTCACTTGGGCATGACGGGCAGTCTTCTTGTATTTGAACTTCCGTGGGAGAAACCAGCTAATGTGCATATTGGGGTTGGTATCTCACTATCCCCAGGGTACCACTGCACTGGCCATCAGGGGGTTGTTTAGAACAGGAAGGCCTTGATCTCTTCCTCTTCTGCAGCCTCCACAACTTTGGTAGCTGGCTGAGAGGCGTGATTTGGCCCAGGTTCACGGAGGCCACTGCAGAGTTAGAGAACTGGAGACAGGCCCAGTCAATACCTGGGGGATGCTTCAGAATGGTAATGGAGGCAGGTGTGAAACAGATTCTAGGCCCCAGTTCAGCTGCGAGGCTGCTTCCCCTGGCTTCCTCACTCCTGCCCAGCCACCTCAGAGAGGACTCCTACCTGCAGGCACTGATTAGTTCTGACTAAAGCAGGTTTCAGATCTGCCTAGAGGGTGAGGAAATTGTCCTGCTGGGTAAGCCCTTGATGTGTGGGCAATGGCTGAGGACCTGCACCCACTGGAGAGTTCCAGCTGCAGCTCTTCCCCCTCCTAGGAATCTGGTCTTAGTAATGGGCTCCTGGCCTTGATTCCTGATGGCTTGCAATTCCCCAGTGGGGTGCAGTAGGCTGCCTGCTTCCCTTTGCCCTGAGGGCAGGATTCCAGCCCACTCCCTGTTCCTTCCAAGATTGGCTTCATCACAAAGGATGTCTGGCATAACATGACTCAACATCACTCCCCTTGTGGGAGACCCTGCTTGTTCCATGCCCCCTGTAGCCTCTCTCCAGGTCCCACGTGCCTGAGTGCAGCCTGAGAGGCAGTTCTTGGCCCAGCCCCAGGACCTGGCCAACCCAGTCTGAGTGAAATTGGGTCTGAGGATTAAACAATGCCTGTCCTTTTTAGTCACTACCTCTCTGCACTCTGTCTACTCCTGGGGAAGGTGCTTTTTCCTTTCAAAGTCTGGTTGAGGGCTGTGAAAATTATGTTTGCAACCCACAGAAGGCAGGGGATATCAGTCTGCCTAGTCTCTGTCAGTGCCAGGCATACCTCACCCACCAGGCAGCCCTCCTCCATCTTTTCCTGTGTGTCTAGACTGGAAAAGAAAGCCCTCTAAAGCTGACATTTTTAAGCCTCTTCTCCATTCTTTCTTCTGTTAACATTCACCCCCTCCTCAATTCTTCCACTGACTCCCCACCCCCTAAGTTACCAAGTTGGAGGAGAAAGCAACTCCCTCCCTCTTCTGAGCAACACCCTGCTCTCCGAGGCTTGGGAAGGGGCCTCAGGAGGGGGTTGGGGACTGCTCAATCCAGCTGATAGTGGTCTAGCCTGGGCTTGACCAGCCTGGGCTGGCTCCATGTCACCTCTCTCTCTCTTCACATCCTGTTATTCCCAGAGGTCAGAGCATCTCACAACCACTGGTGCAGATGCTTATTTAAAATGCTAGTTGTTTGCCTTTCTCTGTTTCCTTCCCCTCCTGGCCCTCCCTGTTTCAGACCCAACTGACTCATCTGCCCCTGAAGCTCTGCTTTTTCCCTGGTTCAAACCACAGGCCCACTAAGATGGTGAAAGGAAACTACAGTGACAGATAGAAGAACTTTGAAATTCTTAAGTCAACAATACTAGAAAAGAACAGCTGGAGCTCTCTGAGTGGAAGGCGAGGACGTAGTGTGAGGGCTGGGAGGCGGGTAGCAACCGGGCATGGTCAGAGTTCTCTGTGCCCCCTGGGGGTCGCCCAGGACAGCTGATGTGTAGGCTGCACTTGACACAAGGAACACAAGAGAGGGACGCACACACGTCACGGATTGCGCCAGACCATCATAGGCCTGTTCACAGCTCTCAGTGAGTGGTCGCCGGCCTCAGATTAGAAAGGAATTGCCACTCAATTTGCATTTCCAGGTGGGCAGAATATCTCCTCCTTGAATCCATGAAGAGCTTGGGGTGGTAGGAGTGAGGGGCAGGTTTCTCGGTGTAGCCCCTGGAGGAAGCTGTGGGTCGGCCATGAGAGTCAAGGAGGGAGGCGGTCAGGCCGAATGGCAGAGGTGTGTGTGTGAGGACAGAAGTCATGTAACTACATTGTGGGGAAGCCCAGCCTGGCCTGGCGGCTGACGGAGGGCCCCTGACAGAGGCTGGAAGAGAAGAGTCAGTATCGCCATGGGGGGACCAGGTCGGAGGCCACCTGCTCACGGAGGCCTTGAGCTGGAAGGTTCCTCTCCACAGAGCTTCGATGGTGCCTGAGTCCCCAACAGTGCACTCAGCTAATTCTCCCCCTTTACCCCCAGGCTCTGCAGCGTCTGTGCTCATAGAAGCCAGCGGAGAGAGGTCCTGAAGACAGCACAGTCTTCACACCAAGCCCCTGGTTTCCCGGGACCCACTCAGCCCCTCGGGCTCATTCTCTCCATCCTGCTCGGCCTTTATATTCAGCTCTGCCTCGGCAGAGCCCCCTGGCAGGGAGGGGTTGGGGAGGTAGTGGAGGAGCCGGCCTTCCCGCTTCATTTCTGCCAGCTCTTTGGCACAGCAGCTGGGCGTGTTGGTCTCATAGGTGTCATGGAAGGTGTTGTAGTCCACCTCATAGAAGCCTTTTTCCAAAGTGAGGACTGGTGTGAACCGGTGACCCCAGAGCACCTCTGTATCCATGTAGGAGCTCCGTGCTTGGCAAGTCATACCTGGGGGACAGAGGGCCCATGTTTTAGGAGTTGTCACAAACATCTGTCTATCCATTCATCCATCCATTCATTCGTGCATCCATACAACTCTCCATCCATCCATTCATCCATCTACTCATCTACCCAACCATCCATCCATCCAATTATTCATATGCCCATCCATCCATCCATGCATCCATCCATGCATCCATCAAGGATTTGTTGAACATCCAGTTCATGTTAAGCATGAAGCAGATATAAAGATGAATAGAAACTGTTCATGGAAGAGCTCAAGATGCAGAAGAGGCAGAAAATTAGAAATCAACATGCAAGATTCTGGAATGAGTTCTAGAAACTGGAGTGGATAATTCTGGAATAGCTGGAGCCAGCAATGTGGCTCATCAAAACAGCTAAGGTCTAGAAGAATGAACAAGTAAAGAGACAGGAAAAAGGTTTGAACAAAGATAAATTTAGAGTGAGTGATTTAGAGTGAGTGGAAGTTGACAAGCAAGCATTTAGAATACATGGGGATTGTTTTGAGTGAACACATATGGCGAACAATTCTCCTCCCTCACCTTACACACACACACACACACACACACACACACACACACAGCTCCTTGATTTGCACATGTCCCAATGCCCCCATCCCCTGTCTGCTCAGACCTCGCAAGCCTGTGTTGTTTTTAGGTGTTGCTTTTTCTCCTGAGAGGGAGGGCAGCTTCCTTTATGGATGAGGAAGCACTTGTGCTTTGGTTAAGGAGGCCACTGGCTTGTGCTTTTTGGTAACTGCAGGAGACCCCTGCTCAAGTTCCAGTTTTCTTGATCAGGTTCTCATACAAACCAGACCCAGGACAAAGGCTGCTTGCCTCCACCATTTGTGCTCCAATTTGGGCAACCCCAGTGTACCGCACAACCTTTGTGCTCACAGCCTGCACTCCACCCTGTGTGTGGGGGTGCTACCTGGACCAAGCCTCTCCATTCAGTCACACAGCCTCAGCAGAGGTGTAGAGGCCCATGCTGGCCACTGACCAGCCTAGATGAGACCAGATATCTGCGGGTGTGGGGCCTCAGGTGAGGCAGTGGGTGGGGGCCTCTGTGCAAGCCTCTGGGCCAAGCTTCCTGGGCCTCTGCCTATCCTCCTTCTGTCCATCTCTTGGGATGTGGCAGGGGCTGCCCCGGCGGGTTAGGGCCCACCTGTGTCCTGGGCAGTCATCTCCCTGGGCGTTTGGAAAGGAAAGAAACCCCTGTAGGTGTCAAGCTCTATAGTTCACATGTCACTCCTTTTGATTACTTAATCTTCCCAACAACCCCATGAGATAAATTATCGTCATTTTGTTGACAAGCTAAGCAATGTGCCCGATCTCATGCAGGTGGCCTACAGCCAAGCTGGCTATGAATTCACAGCCCTGCTTGGCCCCGCATGTGACACAACCAAACCTTTAGGTGATTAAGATGAGAGGAGGGAGGGCCCTTTCCCTATCTTGGGGGTTTCCCTGAAGTCCCAGGACAGCAGTCAGGGGAACTCAGGCCAGGGGAGGGGAGGTGGTCCACCAGGGAGGGCAGGTCAACTGCAGGCCACTGACTTTGAAGGAGGTGAGGGGGATGGGCCTGCTGGGTGGGGTCAGTACTGCTGCCTCACTGTAGGGGGCCTTGAGGGTGGTGGAGGGAGCAATAGGCCTAACTTTCCCTTCTCTGTGGTCTCACAGTAGAGGTCTTTCCCGGGAAACTCAGCCCATGTTCTGATCTCAGCCTGGCACCAAGGACAACATAATCTGCAGGCTCCCAGCTCTGCTATTGGAGGTGCCTGTGTCCTCAGCCCCAGGCCTCCCACAGCTGCCACCCTGTGCTGCCTAGCTTGGCTCCAGCCCCAGCAGATGGCTGAGCAGCCCCAGGAGTCAGTTGAACTGACTCCAGATGGGAAGGTCTGAGGATGCTCTGGCATCTCCTGCCCAGCAGTCAGTGTCCCCAGAGAGAGGAAGGCTGGTTTGGCCCCCTTTGTGACAGACCCCTGCTATTTTAAGGAGTCCATGGGGTACAGTAAACAAAACTCTGTAAGTGAAAGACTTGAGTCTGAATACTTCTTGTCTGCCCCAAGCCACAGCTTCCACATCTGTAAAATGGGGTTGAAGCTAACCCTATACCTATCTTTCCCAGCCTGAGTGAGCTTTTGTTCTCAGGGCCGGACCTGCTGCTTAGCATACTTGGTGAGGAAAAGAGAACAGAAAGGGAAAGGAGAGAGAAAGAAAGCAGCTAAGACGAAGCCTGCAGGGTTTGCAGGAGGCTCCTCTCCCCAGGACATCCAGCCTTGTCTCCCGGGAGTCCCTCAGAGAGCTGGGCTTCGAAAGAGGAATGGTGGATGCTCTCAGCTGCCAGCTGCCTGTGATGTGGGGGCTGAGGTGAGGTGCCAGACTGACCTGAGGGGGCATTTGCTGGGACCCCCGCTGTGTGCCCCGCTGTGTGCAAGCCTGAACTCACTGAGCCAGCTTTCTGCAGGAACAGGAGGGGCAGGCTGCTGGGGAGTGGGAGTCAGAAGAGCCGCTCCCCTGGGTCTGGAGCTTGAGTGTTTCCCCCCAAAGAGGATTTTATGACTTTTGGAATCCTTGGCTTTGGGAAACACTAACTCATACAGCGATTCACACTATGTAAAGACTCCGCCGTGAGGGTTTTTAGGAAAGAAACCAGTGTGATCACCAGTTTAACCTGGTGTATCCCAAAGTTATTTGATCACAGAACTGCTTCAGGACCAGGGTGGAGGGAGCAGTGGGCCTGTTGGAAATGCGTGCCAACTTTGGGGTTCCCCTACCTTGATGGGTACCCTGACTTTACGGCTTTAGTGCTTGCTCTTGAGCATCTAATTTGTCTGTCAGTGCCTCTGTTTCCTTATCTTCAACTTAAGGCAGAGATCTCATAGAAATGTAGGAGGACATGAAATGAGATAATTACATGTTTAAAGCTTAGAACCCTGCCTGGAAATTGGGAGGATTCAATAAAGGTCAGCTGTTGCCATTACTCCATCTTGAGCAACAGTAACCCTTAGACCACAGTTCAGGGGTTGGGTTGGTTGAGCTGCCATCCCAACATTCTCAGGTGCCAACTTCCATCTTCTGGAGTCATAGTGACTAAGCTCTTGGACATGGTGAGGGCCTGGGAAGATGGAATGACTTACCTGTTGCTTCCACCATCCCTTCTAGAATGACCACGACTTCAAACTCCTCCTGGTCCAGCTGAGCTCGAGACATTTCCCAGAAAGGGCTCTTCTCATTGATCTCATGGGAGATGATAAGCGGGGACACCAGGAAGAGACGGTCGTCCCCAGTGTCAAAGCCCACGTTAATGTCGGTCTGGTTCAGGGGGATGAACTCCCCTTCTTTGGTCTGCCGGGACTTGATGAGCTTGGCACGGATGGAGGCCTCCACGATGTGGGAGTTGCGAAGGTCCCCCACCCGGAACATGAGGCAGAGCTTCTCATCCCGCATGGAGATGACGGCATTATTGGAGAACATGAGGGTCTCCGCTCTCTTCTTTGGCTGACTGATCTTGACAAACATGCAGCCCACCATGAAGGCATTGACAATAGAGCCCAGGATGGCCTGGACCAAGAGGAGTATGATCCCCTCTGGACACTTCTCTGTGATCACTCGAAAGCCATAACCGATGGTGGTTTCTGTCTCAATGGAGAACAGGAAGGCAGACACGAAGCCACTGAGGTTCTCAACACAAGGAATCCACTTTTGGTCACCAACATGGTCCAGGTCACCCCGGATATAAGCAATGAGCCACCAAATGAAACCAAAAAACAGCCAAGTGATGGTGTAGACCATGGTGAAGACGAGCAGGTTGAAGCGCCACTTGAGGTCTACCAGGGTGGTGAAGAGGTCGCTCAGGTACCGGTAGGTTTCCTGGACGTTGCCGTGGTGAACATTGCACTTGCCACTCTTCTCCATGTAGCGCTGGCGGGGCTTTTTGCCTTCTGCCAGCAGGCGTGTGCGGTCGGTGGCAATGGGAATGTAATCGCGGGCCTGTTTGGGCATCTTCTTAGGGTCCCTGGGGGGAACTCCAATCTCCATATCCTTACTCATAGCATTCCTGGAATCACCAGCCATAGCTGGGGCACCTCAAGCTAAAAAAGACATCATCAGTGAAGTGGACTGTTCTGGTTCAAGGAAACACAAAATATCAAGGTCATGCCCACCTTTGGCCTGGCAAAGGCCACTCATCTAATGGGCAGGAGACTGGAATGCAAAATTCTCAAGGTCAGGCACCACATTTTCTCCTATAATTTTCTTGTATGCCTGGTGCCTGGTATAGGTTCTAGCATATGACAGAAACTAAAGAGTTGTTGGCTGAATGAATAAATGAACAGTTTCTAGATGCCAGCACCCATTAAGAATTTGAAGGATTTGGGCCTCCCCGGTGGCGCAGCGGTTGAGCACTGGGTTGCGAAGCTGCCCGCAGCCTCTGCAGTGCCGGTTCGATCCCCCGGCTGCTCCCCGGCCACTAGAGGAGGGTCCCACATGGCGCACAGACCTCTCCTGCCGCCCGCTGCTCCCCTCAGCAGTGTACTTCGGTCCTTCTGCCTGCTCTGCTCCGTGCTCTGGCTCTGGTGAATTCTCTCACCCTCCTGCGCTTCTGACTGTACCCAGTGCTTGTGTAAATAAATAAAAATAAATCTTTAAAAAAAAAAAGAATTTGAAGGATTTAAGGAAATCTGGGAGCAATTTTTAAAATGATAACCATAACAATTTATTAGATGCTTATTATAGTCCATGCATTGATATGGAGGGTCACTTTTCACCACAATGACCATCGAAATTCGATCTCCATTACATAAATACTATGCTGTTTGCTTTTGCAGTATATTTATTTCTAAAGTCTGTCTTCCTCTGCTGGAATGTAAACACCACAAGGGTGTTTTGTGTCTGGTTTGTTCCCTGGTACATTTCAAATACCCAGAGCGTAACCTCGCCCACACTGTGTGCTCTAAAAGTAGCATTTGAATACATCAATGAATAAGTAAGAAAACAATCCCAAAGGGCTTAGATGACACCCAGGCCACCAAACAGGTAAGTGGCAGAACTGACGTTTGGACTCTTGCTAGTCTGGCTCAAATACTATACTCGTCCCTTTATTTCTGCCTCTCTCCTTTCTTTGTGTCTGAGATCTTAGCAACAGACACAAAGCAAAAGGCAGCCTGTGTCTGATTTACCATGTGGTCACTTCTGCTGTCTGAGTGGGGAGCCTGAGTACTTACTAATATGACAGATTGCTGGGTAGACCTACGATTAAGATTTTTTAATGCAGTTATTCCCTGCCTTTTAAGAAATTGAGATGGGCAGGATATTAATTTTAGGTTTTCAAAAGAGCTGTAAACTTGTATGTGGACTCTAAAACAAAAAACCTCATAGATAAAGAAGACAGATGGGTGGTTGTCAGAGGCTGCGGTTAGTGGTGGGGGGCTGGTGGAATTCATGAAGGTGGTCAAAAGCTACAAACTTTCAGTTATAAGTCCTGGGATGTAAGGTACACCACTATGGTGACAACAGCTAGCAGTGCTGTATGGCTTATTTGAAAGATGGTAAGAGAGTAGATGGTAAAAATTCTTGTTACAAGGTCATGCCCACCTATAATTGGCTTGTATCCCTGGTGCCTGGTATAGTTTCTAGTATGTGACAGAAATTCAAGTGTTGTTGGCTGAATGAATAAATGAATAGTTTCTAGGTACCAACAGCTCATTAAGAATTTGAAAGATTTAAGGAAATCTGGGAGCAATTTTCAAAATAATAACTTTATTAAATGCTTATTATAGTCCATGCATTAATCATGATGGACTTTTCACCACAGTGACCATCAGAATTCAATCTGATAATCTCCATTACATAAATAGAATACTACACTATACAATTAGGAAAAAGTTGTAATTATGCAAGAAGATGGTTGTTAATTAGATTTATTGTGTCGATCATTTCACAATATATACATTTAGCAGGTCATTATGCTGTATATCTAAAACAATATATGTCAATTATATATTTCAGCAAAAAATTAATTTAAAAAGGGCTTTAATTTTTTTTTTTTGGAACATACGTCTCACTTGACAAAACCTGTGACATTCATCTAGTGTTTTACTGATTCTGCTCACAGTCACCTAAGTTGCCACAATACTCTCATGAAGCTGGGTGAAACCATGAGCATCTCTGCAGTGAATAATAAAAATTTGAATTTCTGACAATTCATGAGCCAGGCACTGTGCTAAGACATAGGTATCTGTTAGCTTCTTTAATCTTCACGCAAAGCTATTAGACAAGTACTACACCCATTTTTATTATTACACCCCCATTTTTCAGATGAGGAAAATGAATCTCGTATAATCAGTTAATGAGTTGGATTTTGGATCTAAGTTTATCTGACACCCGCCTGAAGATTCACAACACTTATGAAACAATGACTTAGATCTATGAACTGCTCCCTCCAAAAAGTTCTAAGAGTTTCTGACACTGGGAGAAGTCACCTTAGGGGAGAAGTCACCACAGGGGATACTGTCATCCAGTCTTTATTCATCCTTGTAAGCAAACTTTTCTGGATTACACAGGTAATCCCCTATCCAGGAAACAAGTCCCTGATAGAACAACCTGGATAAATGTTGTATAAACCATTGAACCAACTGCCCTATTGACTGACTAATGGAGGAAGATTTCACCCATCACAGACTGTCAGATGTGATGCCTGGTGGCGCCACAGTTCCAGAGTAACTTTCCAAACAAAGGGTCCCTGGAGGGCTGTTTGCCATAGACATCCATTGGCCACTTCCCATTCTACACAGGGCCACCTGCTCCCTGCACCCCCACATGGCAGTTACAAAGATAAATGAAAATAAAGTAGGAGGGAAGTTTTATGTGCTGCTTTGCAGAATCCCAGCATGATTTTGCTCTGCCCCAGGATAGATTTTTGTACTGAAAACCTCTTTGGAGGCCCAAACAGAGAGAATTGCTGCTGATTCCACAGTTCTGTGTGCCCCTGGGGACCCCAGGTGTCAGAGCCCAGAAGGGGAAGTTCTCAGGGAGCGCTGGCTGTGAATTTCCCAGACCAACTGACTCAGGGTAGGTGGGCAGGGTGAGGATAACCATGAGCAATTTTCAGGGTGACTGGGGAAGGTGCATCCCCCTGCCCACAGCTTTTTTTTTTTTAATCAGGTTTTTGCTGATTTTCTGCACGCTTCCATCTTTATTTTTAAACATACTTTTATCCATTCTTGTAGAAAGCAGCATGTGCTGTACTAGAAACAGAAAAAGGTTTTCTAGGACACCTCAGCCCAGATCTGAAAATGTTTTGTGTCCAGCAGACAGGAAAAAGATTTACTCCCAGTTTGATTCTGGAATACATTCCCCAAGCATCCTGCCCTCAGGAAGAACTCCTTGCTCAACTCAAGGAAAATCTAGATTCTAGCTCAGCTGTCTCCAGTCTTGCTCTGTGATCCAAAGAAAAATAGTCCTAACTTCTTTTGCCTCAATTTACTTGTAAACCTCATATAATATCTCTCCCCCTCCAACTTTGGGGGCCATGTGGGAACAGAAACAAAAAGTATAAATATCAATATAGACTCATTAATTTTCTTTGAATTGAGATTTAATGCAAAATCCATTAACCCCATTTTAAAGATGAAGAAAGAGGCATAGAGCATCTAAATGTCTAAAGCCCCAGGGCAGGTAATGAGCTGACACCAAATCTCTCCTACCCAGATTTTTAAAAAAAACACCCATTTTAGAAATCTTGGCTCATGAGCCCATCAAGTCAAAAGGAATTACAGGAACAATGGGAATGAGCTTCTTTAATCAGATTTTCAAGATCCAGTCTAGTAATGCCGGCATCCACTCAGGAAGCATTAACTGAGGAGCTACTATCATTCAATTCCTGTGCTAATGCCTGGCGATGAAGCCTTCAGTAAGACAAATGCAGACCCACCCTTGTGTGGTTTACATTGTAGATCACAGCTTTGCACTCAGGGGTCCATGCAGAGCCTGGTGGAGAAAGGCAGGGAGAAGGGCTTTGGCCGGGCTGGGGAGAGCTGAGTACCTTAGCTGCTCTCTGCAGGACCAGGCACAGATTCCAAAATCTACTCCTTGCTGGTCTCCTTTCATCTGCTGTGTCTATGGAGGTGAAGCTGTCCTGAGGCTTTTGGGAAAGACTAAATAAAGTTTAAACTGATATGAAAACACAGGTGGGGAAAGACTCAAAAGCAGTAATATCATAGAAGTTGTGTTACAGATGATGTATTTTATATGATGACATTCATTTAAATAGACCTGTGTATTAAGAATCACCCCCTCCCAAGAAAACTGCAAGGGGGTGCTCTAGAAGGTAGCAATCCTGGCTATAACAGTTTGAGGGGAACTGCAGCTGGGACTAGCAGGGCTTCCTGAAGAAAGCACTAGTGTGGGTGTGTTGTCTCAGATTGTTTCCCAACTTTGAAAAGGAAAATCATAGAAGTCCTCCATGATTTCCCTTTATTTCCTTTTTTTTTTTTTTTTAAAGATTTATTTATTTATTTATACAAGCACTGGGTACAGTCAGAAGTGCGGGAGGGTGAGAGGATTCACCTGAGCCAGAGAGGGGAGCACACATTGTTAATTTTTAAGTTTTTTTTTTTGTTTTTTTTTTTATAGAGGCATGTTTTATTTATTTATTTATTTGCTTGTTTGTTTTGTTTATACATGCACTGGGTACAGTCAGAAGCGCGGGAGGGTGAGAGAATTCACCAGAGCCAGAGCAGGGAGCAGAGCAGGCAGAAGGACCGAAGTACACTGCTGAGGGGAGCAGCGGGCAGCAGGAGAGGTCTGCGTGCCATGTGGGACCCTCCTCCGGTGGCCGGGGAGCAGCCGGGGATCGAACCGGCGCCGCAGAGGCTGCTGGCAGCTTCGCAACCCAGCGCTCAACCACTGCGCCACCGGGGAGGCCCACATTGTTAATTTTTAAACAATATTTTTTTTTAAAGATCTATTTATTTATTATTTATTTATTTTATTTTATTTTATTTTATTCTGGGTACAGTCAGAAGCGCGGGAGGGTGAGAGAATTCACCAGAGCCAGAGCGGGGAGCAGAGCAGGCAGACCGACAAAATACACTGCTGAGGGGAGCAGCGGGCGGCAGGAGAGGTCTGCGCACCACGTGGGACTCTTGCCTGGCTGCCCGGGAGCGAAACCAGCACTGCAGAGGCTGTGGGTACCTTCGCAGCCCAGTGCTCAACCGCTGCGCCACCAGGGGAGGCCCCTTCCCTTTATTTCTTTTTTTTTCTTTTTTTTTTTTTAAAGATTTATTTATTTATTTATTTATACAAACACTGGGTACAATCAGAAGCACGGGAGGGTGAGAGAATTCAGCAGAGCCAGAGCGGGGAGCAGAGCAGGCAGAAGGACCAAAGTACACTGCTGAGGGGAGCAGTGGGTGGCAGGAGAGGTCTGCGCGCCATGTGGGACCCTCCTCCCGTGGCCCGGGAGCAGCCGGGGATCGAACTGGTGCTGTAAAGGCTGTGGGCAGCTTTGCAACCCAGCGCTCAACCGCTGTGCCACCAGGGAGGCCCTCCCTTTATTTCTTATAGGTCTCAGGGAATGTGTAGTAGGGTTTTTAGTGACCCCCTTCTCTCAGCAGATGCTCCCTGGTCCAATGCCCACAGTAGGGTGGAAAGAAGAACTGTAGTCTCTTTCCTGCCTTATTGGTCCTTGGCAGGCACCAGCTCAGAGACAGGGGCCTGGAAGGTGCTGGAAGTACCCCACCTCAGCCAGCCCCTGCCCCTCCTCCAGTCCCAGCAGAAGCAGCACCATGGGGGCAGGAGGGCTCTGCGAGCAGACAGGCTGGTCTCTCAGGAACAGCAGGGCTGGCTGGAAGCTGTGTGTGAGCTCCTCTTCCCTAAAGAGGGTCAACCACAGGCTCCAGTCTCCCAGGATGCCCCAAGTCACACAGGATGGGTTGGCTCCCCCTAGGGGGGCCAGTCCTGGTTTCCCAGGTTTCAAAGAGAGGAACATTAAAAAAAACAAACAAAAAAACAAGCTCTTTTTAGTGTCTTTTGAGGATTAGTGGCCAAGAGCTCACGTAATAAATCTTTAAAAATCCATCAGGTATTTTATTTAAAAGCCTCATCATTTTTCAGCTCTGTGTTCTTATCAACCTAGCTGAAAATCTATTCTTTAATTCCTGAATGTTTTATGGTTTTGAACCCAAGGTCAAAAGTATCTGGGTGATACCAGCTGAGATATTAGGAGGCTAAGCCCATCAGAACCTGTGCCACGCAAATGCACCTGTTCATTGTCCATCATGAAAGCCCCACTCAGTTTGCCTTGCCCCTGTGGGGTGGAAGGAGGTGGGACAGCACAGTGAGACTTTTCTGTCGTCATTCACAGGGATCATGTCAAAATGCAGATTCCCATTCAGTAGGTCTGGGGTTCCCAAAGTGCATTTTTTCTTTTTTTTTTAAATTTATTTATTTATACATACAAGAGCTGGGGTACAGGCCAGAGATGCGGGGGTGAGAGGATTCACCAGAGGCAGAGTGGGGAACAGAACAGGCAGATGGACCGAAATACACTGCTGAGGGGAGCAGTGGGTGAGACAGGAGAGGTCTGCCTCGCCATGTGGGTTTCTCCCTGGCTGGGGATCGAACTTGTGCTGCAGTGGCTACAGATTGCCCCACAGTGTGGTGCTTAACCCCTTGTGCCACCAGGGAGGCCCCAGAGTGCATTTTTTTCAAGGATCTCCTGGTGATGTTGCTGGTCCTCAGCCTGGGCTTCTCCACATTGGGTGCATGGGGTGTTCAGCCTGGAGCTGAGGCCACGCTGAAGGCTAGGTCCCATGCCAGCGAACCTGATCTGGGAGATTCTCATAGGGAATGGAGACTGAGGACCTTTCCTCTATATTCTGCTCTCAGGCTATTCACTGTATAATGGAGGACATGTGAGCCAACAATCAGGAAGGAAAGCTTGGTGAAGAAGGTGACAGTGAGTTGGATGAGGTGGGCCTTTTTGACCTGAGAAATGGTGGGACAGTAATACTAGCTCAAGTATTGAGCACACATTCTGTGTCACCTCTGAGCCAGGTGCTTTTTTTGCATTGTCTCTTTTCACAAACAGATCTGTTAAGTCTGTCTTAGTAGCCTCATTTACAGATCACAAAAGCAGAGGGGTTTAGTGACTGACTTAAGGCTTCCCATTTATAGGTGACAGGATCAGGTATGTCTGACTCTGAAGCTACTAATGCAGCCACTGCTGACTCTGAGGTTGCGCCTTGCCAGCCCTTGGGGTTTGAATGCATTGTCTGTCAGTAGCTCTGAGCCTCAAGGGGGGTCAGACCCTGAAACACTTGGCCCAAGAGGCAGCCAGATTGACATACACCTGATCTGTGCCAGGAAACCAATTTATGCTTTAGTGCTGTGCTGTCCAATGGGGCGGAGCTGGAGCCACCACCCCTCCCTCCCACTAGGGCTGTACTCCCCACACACCCTCCTGCTTTCCTGGCTCCTGTTTATGCTCACAGCTGCTCCTTTGCTTTTCCTAACAGTGACAGCACTGGCCCCCACAGGTTCCTAATTGCTCCAAGGAGACAGGTGTTCACATGTCCCAGCTAACATCTGTTGTTCTGGTATAATCATGGAGTGCCCCTTTCACTTCCAGAAACCTCCCTGGACAATCTGGCCCCCTTACAAGAAATAGACCACCAACTAGCAGTCACTTATTTCACTCTCAACAACTCTCAGCTAGATTTTCTTTCATCTAAGTGTGTCTGCTCCAGCGAGAATGGGTGAATTTCTGTCACTCCTGACCTTTTCAGCTGAGTGGGTGGACATGTTTTAGTAATCAGAACACCTGAGGTTGTTACCAAACTCTGCTACTGACAAAGGAAAAGGCCTAAGGACAGAGAACAGAGCTGCTGTTTCAACACAGACACTCTGGATGTGCTTATTAATCTAGATGTACATAGAATGCACTTTCTCCTATTTTTATTTAAATATGACATCTTCTCAGACCTTTTTCACATTTTTGATAGAGAAGAGATTTCTGAAGATTTAATTATTTTTATTCTAGGAAAAGTGATGAGATGAACACATGGCAATGTAGCCAAAACTTGCTCTGGGTTGACAGGATCACTAGGGAGTAGTGAGGACTGGGGTGAGCTGAGCTGAGTGCACTTATACCTGACAGAGGAGAGGGATAGTCAGTGCTAATGAATCATGGTCAGGTGAAAATATGGAGCTGCAAGGTCTGCCATTTCTTTTTTCCAGAGAAGCCAGACTTTAAGAACCTTAAATGCAAAATTTCTTTTTTTTTTTTCAATGTTGACAATTAATTCAACAATTTGCAAAACACTGAGCTAACCAAAGAAAATTTATTTGCGAGTCAGATTTAGTCTGTCAACTGCCAACTTATACTTATGGGCCACTGAGTCAGAGAGAGGCTTATTCCTCACATGGACATGGTAGATTATATTTGAGTTCTGCTGAGCATGGTGTGAAGAGGCAGTGCCAATAGAGTCTCAAAGCTTTTCTGTTTGCACTAATAAGTTTGCCATGAACACAGCCAGTCAATCCTCAGTACCAAGGAAACCTCACATCAGAGCAGCGATGGATCGATGGGCTATTCCCACCAGTCTTGCTCCCGTGACCCTAACCAGCTCTGTTACTGTGCCCACTGTAATTCTGCTGCCTCTCTCAGTCCCTCTCATGTGCTGATGAATGCTATGACACCCCCTCTTCTTTCAGTGCATCTTCTGCCCAGCTGCCTTCTCCCCAACTCTATCCCCTGCAAATATGTTGCAGAAAGCAAAGTCGTGGGTAAGCATCAAAGCCCTCCATTTTTCTGGCCAAAGAGGCTCTCAATGGGAAGAGATTTCTGATATAAATGTGTTGAGGAGGGTGGAGGGAGCTCCCTCGCTGGAGGAGGGCTGTAAGGACAGAGCGGAGGCAGGTGACCTCCACAGCTCATTTATGGCTCAGATGTAATGGATGCGATTACCTATCACTAGGGACTCCTGGGATAACAGGACTGCAGAGCCCTGGAGAGTAAACCACATGCTGTTCTTTTTTTTTTTTTTTTTTTTCTGCCCAGGAGGCTCCTTGCTGTTATAGGCTCCGGAGGACCCAGGGAATGCACATGCCTGAAACCTCTGCTCCAAGCAAATGCCCTAGAAAGGGAAATCTGTTAAGGTCTGTCATTGCTAAAGTGAATTTTGACAGCCCTGACTCTGGAATGCAAAAGAGCCAGTGGCAGTGCGAGGGGGATCGTGTGCCAGCAGCGAGGCAAGGAGCTTTCAATGAAATATGTTGCCAGGACCAATGTGAAGGGACAAGCTGTGTTGGACTGGACACTTCATCAGCACAGGGTCTCAGCACACCGTGTTCCTGACTGCTGAGCTGCTAAGGCCGCTGCAAGGTTGCTGCATGGGAGCTGCTGTGTGGTGGGGACAAAGCCTCAGGTGATGAGGGCCTCAAAGCACTGGGGGCTCAGACTGACCTTCCTCTGGGGAGCTGTCACAAACCTTCAGGTATCCCCAAGTCTGGCACCCTGGCTTTCCAACCTATGAGTGCCTCTGTCCCTCCAAAGGGAGGCCTTGAATCAGGTCCCTAGGCATGAGTGGGATGGATGCTTAGAGCAAAGTCGGGGTGGGGGTGTGGCTACAGGGTTGAGGTTGCTCCCAGAGTAACTCAGCTGTCCCTAGACTTGCCTGGAAGATACCCTGACCAGTGCAAACTCCTAGGGAGCAACCTGCAAACCTTCCACCCCCGACCTTTGCACTCTTTTTTGTTTTAAACATGTGTTCAATTGATTTCCTACAGCAGGTTGGTCTGACATCTTTGCAGAATGTAAGGGAAGTGTGTGTGTGTGTGTGTGTGTGTGCACTTCTCTGAATGAGGTACCTTACTTATGTTAACTTCCTAGACATCTCAACAACCCTGTGGAGTAAGTGTCATGTGTCCATTATACAGATAAGCATACTGAGACTCTGATAAGGGAAGGGACTTGTCTAGTATCACATGGTTAGCAAGCAGAATAGGCTTCAAGCTGACACTGGCCTGACCACAGAGCCCAATTTCAGCCACTCTCCTACTGGATGCCTGTCAGAATTCAAAGCACCAAATAGTCAGCAATCTCCATCTCAAATTAATATCCTTACTGTCCTTACTCTCCTGGCCACATACCTTGCCTTGACTTACTCCATCAGTCCCAAACTGAAAATATCAGTGGTGCTGGCATGTAACGTCAATGAAATATCTGCTATTTTATCAGGAAAATTCAACCCTATCTAATAACAAGTTTCATACATTTGTCCTTTTAACCTGTATTATTACAGATTAAAGCAGATACAAGGTGGGACATAACACCAGTATTATTGTGATAGGGGGTTACTGTGGAATAGTAATGGTAATTCACATTTCTGTGGGGCTCTTTCAGAACTCTTGTATGGGCTCAAGATAACTCTATGTTTGGTTGTGACTTGCCTAAGGGCACACCAATGCAGGTTCACTTACCCCCCCGACAATGACACGGTTGACATATGAACACCGAATGTGACGTTTCATGTCACACACACACACTGAAAGATCTGACCCTAGGCAACAGGTGACCCTGACTTCTGGTTGCACAGAGAAGGGGGCTGTTGATGCCAAAAGGACCACCAGAATATGAGCCTTCAGAAGCTCAGGTGGCCCAGAGGGAGGGGAACATTGCTGTTTATTCAGACTTATCTTTGGAGGACTGTGCATCAAGATTCTAATAGTCAAACTCCTGCATTATTGGATGGTATCTGTGGAGAATCATGTACCCTATTAGAAGCTCTTGGACTAATCCCATGCTCTCTTTGTCGTTCTCCTGTCGCGCCCGCTGCTCCCCTCAGCGGGACTGCTACTTAGACTAGCTAGAGAACTGATATAATTTATTGAAAGTCCAGGAAACCTTCTTTGCTAGTTGGCCAAAGGAGAAATCTGAGAATAGCACTACTCTGTGTCATCTTGAGTTCTTTTATTAAAGAGTTCATTACTTTCAGGTTACTGAAGTCTACATATTTAGCATCAAATTGGCAAAATCAACACATTGAAACAAAGCTTGACATCATTTAATGTAGCTAGTACATATTACTGAATACAGGTAAAACTCATTCTTTTTATTCATGTTTTTCTTTGTTTATTCTGCTTTTGGTTTTGGCACTCTCAATAAACAACTCTTGATTCTAAAACAACAACAACACTGAGATTTCACAGTAAAGGTAAAAAGGCAACGAGAGAAGGATTAAATGGTGTTTCACTGAAGAGGTTTTAAAGGAAGGTAGAATGAGAGCAGACAGATCCAGCATTTGTTCATGGAGCTCAATTCTTGAGAGGAAACACAGAGACAAAAAAACTATTCTGATGGTATTTAGAAGATCCATTTGAGTATATCTAAGTGAGTCCAAATACATTCAGCAATGTTTAGAAGGGTGAAATTAGGCTTAATTTGAGGTATAGAATATAGATTTGAAAGGCTTAATCTCATAGAAGGACCTTTCAGACAATTTAATCTTTCCATATTACCTAATTATTAGGCAGCACATCTATGGAACAAGCCTGGAAGCTGTAGCTCAGGTTCCCAACTAGTCTGGCTCACATTTGCTTAAGATGGAATATTGTTTTGCCCTCCCTGGCAGACTGCTTGGGCCACTCCCAGGGTGCTCCCTTCTATTCATCTTAATACTTAGCCAGGACTCACTGACCACAATCCACATTTACCCGCCCAGCCCCTGCAGAAGACATATGAAAAATCAAATTAATTCACTTTACATTTCTCCACATTTGTATCTGTCTATCTAGTACTTTTCCTTTTTCAGCCTGCTCTCTCTTTAAAAATGAGCAGCGTAATTCTAATACATTCTATTCATGGTAAACCTGCACTGGGACTATGTATTCTGCAATAAATAATAAAAGAGATTAATAATTAAATCAAAATGAAAAACCACTTGTTTTCTCTCTAGGACTCAAGGGACAGATTTCCTGGGTTGGTGCCAATTTATCAATGACAATTAGAGAAGATGAGGTAGGCGTAACAGAGGAGAAAATCTCACAGAAGAAAGATTATCTGAACATGAGAAAACTTACATATAAGTAAAAATAATGGGAGGGTGAAAAAAGGTAATTGCACCAAAGAGAAAGACTAGGAAAATAGGCACAACAGGTAAAATCCTAATAATTATAACCAAAACCTGTTGGGGGCTTACCAGACACCAGACTCTATTCTAAACACTTCCATGTTCCACTGAATCATTGAGAGATAGGAGATAGAGATCGTTCTTCCCATTTGATAGATGAAGCAACTGAGGCATGAGGGACCGTGAGTATACTGTTCTCTCCCAGACTCTCTTGCGCCCTCTTGGCAACTCTAAAGACTGCCAAGTTATTTAAGGCTTCCCAGGCAGTCTCTGAGAAAGCTCCCAGGCAGGACAGGCGAGTCTTCTTCACAGCTTTCTACCTGAGGACTGGCCTGTGAGAGTTCTGCACACATTCTTGAAGTGACTTTTTAAGTTCTACCGATAAAGGCCTCTTTCCACAGTGGCTGAAGCAGCCTGACTTAGAGTGGGAGGCGCGTACAGCTGGTGTGGGCAGGCGGTCTCCTCAGCTCAGGTAGCGGCCTGGCCCAGGCTTTGTCAGTGAGGCACCTGTGGGCTCCTTTATTCCGCTGTATGCCAGCTGCCTGGAGTACAGGCAACACTTCTGTGGAGAGAGACATTCTGGGGGAGCAGCCTCTGAGGAGGACATAGCTGCAGCTTTAGAGGACAACTCTTAGAGCAGCATCTGAGGCTGACCTGGCTCCTGTTTGCTCCCCTGTTTTCCTTTGTGGGCAGCAAGAAATAATGTGGAATTCAGGGCCCATGTAATTTTTAAAAAAGATTTATTTTATTTATGCATATGAAAACTGGGGTGTAAGCCAGAGGTGCAGGGGGTGAGAGAATTCACCAGAGACAGAATGGGGAACAGAACAGGTGGATCTGTTGAAATACACTGCTGAGGGGAAAAGCAGTGGGCAAGATAGGAGAGGTCTGCTGCTCCATGTGGGTCACCTCTCTGGCCGGGCATCAAACTCATGCACAGTGGCTGGGGATCGTTTGATAGTGCTGAGACTTTATAACCCCTGAGCCACCAGGGAGGCCCAGGGCCTATGTGATTTTAAGGTAGAGAGCCTGAAATAGGACAGAAGGTGTGGAGTGGGCAGCACAGGTGGCCCCAACAACCGACTCTCTGGAGAAAAGGAGAGACTGGAAGTTTGTCATGCTCTCTCTCCCAACTCCTCCATTTCCTTTTTCACTCCCCTCTTCCCCCCAGCCTTTCTGGCCACCATACAGTTGACCCTCGGTGACCAGGAAGTGCTGTTGCCACCTGCAAAACAGGTCACATTATCCATGACCTTTGCCCCTCAGTCTGCTGTCATCTGGAATGATAATGGGACTGAGTATTTAAGCACCAGCCAGGATCTCCAGGGTCATGTGTGGAAGGTTGGCGCTGACATTTAATGTAACACGCCTGTTGGCAAGGGTAGCTGTGGTCCTGGGCTCCGCGGACTAGAATAGCTCGCTTATCAGAATGTCAAGGCAGGAGGAACAAGATAAGCCAAGCTGCCCTGGTAGGGCCCGCACTCATCCCTCAGTAGCCAGGGTTTCAGGAGGGAGAAGCTGTCTTGTTCATTTTTAAATAGCTCCAGAGAACACCGCTCCATGAGCCTCTTAGAAGAACACATTCAAGTGTTCTTTCTCCAAGCGCCTCACTATAATCTTTTGTGTTTGAAAACCCATCCTTCTTATCTTGTCTTTAGAAAAAACAGAGCAGTTCCTCATGACTGACGACGGTCTTTGCAGACATCTGAGGATGGGCTGCTCTCAGGAACAGCGTCTACTCGCCATGGCCTGTCTGGAGCTCATGCACAGTGAACATTTTAATCTAAAAAATGACTCTTGGGCCTCCCTGGTGGGGCAAGGCATTAAGCACAGCACGATGAAGCTATTCGCAGCCTCTGCAACATGAGTTTGATCCCCAGCCAGCCAGGGAGCTACCCACATGGCTCAGCAGACCTCTCCTGTCTCACCTGCTGTTCCCCTCAGCAGTGTATTTCAGTGGGTCTGCCTATTATGCTCCCCACTCTGTCTCTGGTGGATTCTTTCATCCTGCCCCAGCCCGCCGCACCTCTGGCCTGTATCCCAGTTCTTGTATGCATAAATAAATAAATTAAAAATAAATAAAAAAACAAAAATGGCTCCTCAGGCTACCTAATGGGTTCCTGGGCCTCCTCCTTTCTCCCCATCGTCCAGTCTGAATATTTCATCAGTATCACTCAGAAATTGCAAACTAACATTCTCCAATATGGAAGGGATAGCCCTGTCCTAATGTTCCTATTCACAGGTTTCCAAAAGTTATTATTCCCAGCCCACATTAGGAGACCAAACAAAGGGTGGGGGGGGGGCGTGAGAGAAATGATTTAAAAAGAAAAACCTGAAACACACAGAGTCTTCAAGCAGGTGAGAGCACCATCTAAGCCTAATAGCTCTGACCAGAGAAGGGTTGTGGAACCAGGTCACTTTTTGAGCAAATGGGACCTGGCGGAAAGTGCACTGGGGTGGTCTCTTCCCTGCTGTGAGGTGAACTTGGCCGGGAACCAGAGCAGCCTCTGCATTCCTGGTCCAGAAACCCAGGCGGGAGCTTGCTGAAAGCCCCAAGGGACCCTGCTCCAACAGGCAGGAGCTGAGAGGTGTTTGTGACAGTCTCACTGATGTTTCTGCTAGATTCACAGAGGAAAGAATTCCTCTCCCCTGGGCATGAGCCATAGCCCCAGGGGAACCAGCTTGGGGAATCCCACTGAGATCTGAGTTCATCACCCACCAGCCTGCGAAGTGGCGCTGCTGGGACAGCCCTGGGTTCGTGCAAGGTAGATCCTTCTCTGTACTCATGCTTCATCCTCCTGCAGCTGCCCTCACAGCTGCTCTGAGTTCATTCTCTGTCTAACACAGGCATGCTTCTTAAATAAGAATTGCTGCCATGGAGAAGGCCAGCAGCTTCCAGCGGTTGTTAGGAGGACAGGCGAAAGCTATGTCTAAGGTGTCAGGTCCTGTAGGAGAGCCAGATGGTGGGTCTAGAACATGGCCTGGGGAAGGGTGGGAGCATGGACTTTGATGGAACATACAGACAAGTTCTTAGGTGATTTTCTCCTTTAATGGTGGCCCTGGTGCTATTCTAATAATTTATGCTGTTGTCATAATTTATTTTCCATCTCATAAGTAATGGGCAGAACCCGGTTAGTGATAAACGCTTGATAAATGCCAAGAAGAATTCCTCCGAAGGTAAAAGAATGTCTGTCTGCTTCTAGCCTTAGGTTGTAAGTCTCTACTCGGGGAATATAGTTTCAGGTTGTTTGGGTTCAGGATGGTGTAGGGGAGCTGGATGAGGTGGGGAGAGGGAGGTTGGGTAGAATAATGGCAATAGCAGTGGAAGGAGAAGAAAAAACAAGCCCCTCACATACATCAAATGCATAAGAACACATAGCAGGCATTCCATAAATGACAGTTCCTTAATAATTCGGCAACAAGCTCACCTCCACCCCTTAGGGCTTACACTGAGCTGAGGGATGCCACGTCCAGTCATATTAATGTTGCCAAATCCCTGTCAAGCTGACCGAACTCTTCATGTCAGTCTCCAAAAAACGGTCTCTCTTCCCACACCCCTGGCTCTGCCTGGTTCTTCCAGCAGTTTCTAGGAAGTGCCTCATCCAAGCAGATGATGGGATTTACACTTGGGTTTGAGGAAAAGGTGTGAATTTGAGAAGCCCAGAGCACCGCTCAGGGCTAGTGTTTGATCGAGGAGAGACTCTGGATTGGAAGTCAGAGGACAGGGCTGCTATCATAATTCTGCTACGTGCAAGGGCCCAGGACTCTCTCAGCATTGATCTCATCTCTGAGGCCCCTGCTTCACAAGACTGGTGTCCAGATGAACTCACACGAATAGCTAGCTCACTACTTGGCTCCATAAATATTAACTTCTTTTCATTGCCTCTCTCCCACATGGAAAAGTGTTTTGTGAACCAGAAAGTCTTATGACACATAGCTTAGTGATGAAAAAAAGGCAGGTTAGAGTCAGACCCGGCTGGGAATCTCACTTGTCAACTGGGTACCTCTGGCAAGTTTCAGAGCCTTCTGAATTGCAATTTTCTCACCTGCAGACTGAGGATGGACTGGAAGAGAGCAGAGCTCTTAGATTAGTCTGACTCAAAGCATGAACAAGTCTTCTATTTGAAAGTGTGCTCAGAACAGGTGCCGGCTATCTTTGCACGACCTGATGTTTGAGGACCAGACCTGGTTTGGAAACTTTGGGGGGCCTGAGCAGGCACTGACACTGCTGACACTGTCTGCTCCCAGTTCTATTGAGGGAAGGCTCAGACAGCTCCCGGGGTAGACACATAGATTTGGGGAGAATGGGAATAGTGACCTTGCGTTTCTTCATTTCCCACCTTTGCCCTTGGAGCCTGATCCCTGGTCTTTCTGGAACCATTTGAGAGATATTTAAAAAGAGATAGAAGGACCAGACAGCTAGGAGGGCAAAAATAGCAAGGACTTGGCCAGACTTAAAAGAGAAAGCAAGATTAAATTGAGGCTCAGGTTGACAGAATTGGTGCCCAACCCTGGCCCCCTACACCCCCATTAAGACAGACCTACAACCCAGGATCCAGGGCAATAACTCTCCTCCCACTGCCCTGGCCTCCTGCAGCACCAAGGGGGGCTCCCACCATGCTTCAGTGCCCCCAGGTATCAGAACGCAGACATTCACAACTCACTGAAGACTGAACCCCCAACACCCAGGGTAACTTGCCACTACGACATCTCTGATTTCCTGGCTGAACTTTGTACTGCCCTAAACCCTCCTCTGTCCCCATCCACTCGCACCCTGGCAGGTGCCTGGCATGAAAAGCAAGCTACCTTGGGCAATGCGCACCTGAGGGTGCCTGTCCCGCCTTCCAGCAGCTGGGAGCTGGGGGAGAAATGCAGGAGGAAAGGAAGGTAACTTACTTGTTGAGATCGGAGCTTCCAAGTCCCACTGATGCTAACTTCTGGGGTGTCTCTTTGAGGTGGTGTGGGGGCATTCAGGGCCCTTCAGGGGACTCCCCTGCCCCGGGCATTGCCACAGCCTCAGATTGCCTAGAATTCCTCCCTGTCGAGTCAGCCGAAGCCTCCTGTCCCTTCCCAGCCGGCCCCTTCCGTCACTCTCTCCGTCTAGCAGGAGCTGCGGGAGGCTGGACTCACTCGCGTCTCTCTCCCTCCCTCTCTCTCTCTCTCTCTCTCTCTCTCTCTCTCTCTCCCCTCCCTCCCCCTCCCTCCTCTCTCTGGCGTCTCCTCCCCCTCAGCCCCCAGTACAAAGGGATGTCTGTGTAATATTGAGAAATAAGGATTTAAAGGACCACTGGGGAAGGTGGTAGGAGTTTGGGGACGGTAGGGGGTTCCCTGCGCTTGGGGACCAGTCCTCTGAAGAAGCGAAGGGGAAGGTGGAGGAAGGACCCGAGGCAGGGTTCATTCAGGCTGCTCTCTGCTCCTAGACCCACTTCCCTCTCTCCCTCCCCTAGCCCTCGCCACCGCCAGGGCCACCTCCCAGGTGCACCCCCGCGAGGGCTCCTCCACTGCTCTGGTCGGGATGCAAAGGACCGGGATTGGGGCGCGCGCCTGTGCATTTGTGAGCGCGCGCGCATGCACGTGTGCGGTCGCGCGGGTTTGGTGGGCGCGGTGGAGCAGAGCGAAAGAAGGAGGAAAGTAGCTGGGCAGACCTCTGGGATGGAGCCTGAGGGTGGGAGGGGTGTGGCTGCCCTGGAGCTCCTCGGTGCCCTGAGTGGGTGCTTGGTAAAATTTTGTTACCTGTCTTTAGATGGCATGGAGCAGGTAGGAGGCATTTCTTGGGGAAGCTGGGGGACCCACAATCTAGGCGCTGCATGGGCAGCAGGACGGCTCTTGCACTGGCAGGGAGGGTAGTGAGTTTGGCGCTCCCGATCCTGCTCTCTGGGGATGGGGCCGGGCTGCGGAGACTGGAGGCGGGGCTGAGGCAGGAGGCTTTCGGCTCAACACCCACCCACCCTCGACGTCCTCGCCGCAGCCGGGGCAGGTGATTGGGCAGGAATTGCAGTAATGACCCCTTCCCTCCAAGAGGTCTTGGTCTTGGAGGGGCAGAGCTCGCGGATGCTGCATGCACACCTCGGCTGGGGAGCATGACCCAGGGAAATCACCTCGCTGCCCTCCCTGTTTTGATTTCCCCCTGCCTGGAGGAAAAATGCTTGCAAGGTTGATTCTTAACTCCTGCGAGTGGTTAGGAAGGCAGCTGCGGAAGTCACACCCTTTGTCTGGGGAGGCTGGGCAGGAGGGCTGCTTGGGGAGGGCAGGCAGTCTTTTCCCAGGAATGATCCCTTGGGTCCTGTGCCTCTGTCTGAGCCCAGCCTTTTGGGTTAAGCACTCCTGTCTTTGGCCCTGAGAAGATCTCCCCTCTCAGGGGCAGGTACAATGAATCAAGTGTGGAGCCATTGTCCACGAGATAATGAGCTCCTCTGAGGCAGGGGCTGTGACTCTCTTACTCTCTGCTGTGCCCCAGCACCTAGCACAGGTGATGAATGGATATTTATTAAGTGGACACAGTCAACCAGGCAACTGGTTTATTCAACTGCCAGGAGACAAATGCTGGTCACTGGGGGTGAGTGAGGTGGGTGGAAGGGGCACCAAACCTATGTTCTCCAGTAAGGGCTCACTAACCGGGAAATCTCTGGGTCCCTTTAGGGGATTAGCCAGTCCTCCTGCACATCATGGAAGCTTAGTACAGGAGGGGAAGCTGTGGCTCCTTTTATTCAGAGACCAGCATGCATAGGGCACAGGCCGAGACACCCTCCCCAGAAACAGTGCCCCTACCACCACCCCACCAACCAGGCCTTGCCTCCTGGACCCCCTCCTCTCTCTGTGGTGGTGGGGTGATAATTCAATGTGGCTGCAATCTGTACTCACTAACCAGGAAATCTCTCATTCCCCTTAGGGATCAGCCTGTCTTCCTGCACAGCCATTACTGTTGATCTTTGCGGTTTAACACTCTGAGAAGAAAAATCTTAATTCCTTTGTTTCCTAGTTCTGGTGAAGGCCTGGGCTGTGGAGCTGTGTGTTTCAGATGACACTCTCTGCGCATTTCCTCCGCCTATGAAACGCTCTGTCCCCTGGTCGCAGTGACCCTTGCATTCAGTATAATGGATGGAGAATTTCTCCTGCCTCCATGAGGAGAGACTGGCTCCTAGCAAAATATTGGGGGACCTGGAAATATTGTTCCATAAATATTCTCTCAGTGACATGACCTTGGACCAGAAGACAAAACAGGTTAACTCTCAGCCTAGGATTGGGAAATGAGAAATATGGGGGTTCTAGGTCTGATTGCCTTTTACAAACCAAGCAGCCTTAATTTTTCCACGTTGGAAGCTCCCAGCACACAGGTGACATTTGGGGAGTGCAGACACAATAGAAGAACCACTTAGGGGCCTTGGAAGGTACTAAGTGCGTCTTTTGGTACCTGAAAATTGATGAGGCATTGAAAGTTGCCCAGAATTTCTGTGTTAACAGGTTAATTAGATTGCAGACCCACTGCCTCTGTCCTCCTTTATCTGCTTCTCTTACCTTCCTTCTTTGAACAAGTGGTAAAATCGCAATATACATGGAACTATTTCTTCTCCTATTTATAAAAATTCCATTTGCATTTATGAGGCTGGTCATGCTTATAAATATTTCCTGACAGATAAAATATTCATTAAAAGATTTGCTTATACTCTGAAGTCTTAACTAAAATTCTTCCGTTGAAGACAAATGTTTTAAATATTTCCTCTCACACATTAGTTGTGTATGTTAACAAGTCCTTCTATAAACAGCAGATAGATACCATTTAATGAATATTAATTTGCAAGATTAAAGATAACCAAAAGGTATGACAATAATATGTCAAGTAATTAATTGTTGTGATTGATTATTAATATCACCCAGTTTACGAAACAAAACATGGCATTGGTAACACAGCTGAATCCATCTGGATCACCTATAGCCTCTTCTCTCAAGAATCAGTAGCCTTGGGCCTCCCTGTTGGCGCAGCGGTTGAGCGCTGCGTTGCGAAGCTGCCCGCAGCCTCTGCAGCGTGGGGTTCGATGCCCGGCTGCTCCCCGGCCACCGGAGGAGGGTCCCACATGGCGCGCAGACCTCTCCTGCCGCCCGCTGCTCCCCTCGGCAGTGTACTTCGGTCCTTCTGCCTGCTCTGCTCCCGCTCTGGCTCTGGTGAATTCTCTCACCCTCCCATGCTTCTGACTGTACCCAGTGCTTGTATAAATAAATAAATTAATTTTAAAAAAAAGAATCAGTAGCCTTAATTGGGCCTTTCTTGTGGTTTCTTCTGTTTCTTTATGCCAAAACACACATTCATTCATCACATACACATTCATTAGTGGATATCAACCATCTATAAGTACTTTTATATTCATAAGCTCTTTTGACTGACTTATTAAAGCCTTCTTGGAGAGATACTTTGATAGATGCTGTGTGGGAAATGAAAATATATAAGGGCGGGCTTTGATCTAAAATGCCTTACAGTCCAATTGAGAGGGTCATTTTATGTACAAGAAAAGTTAGCCAGCAAATTAGCAACTTGGGATTTTAATATGTAGGTGCTAATTGGTTGGGATGGGGTGTGGAGCTGAGGGTAAGGCTTGGGGAGTAGGAGCAGAGGGCTGACTTCCCACTCTAGAGAGTTGGGAGGATTTGAGTATGAAGAGAGGCAGGGATGTGACAACAAGAGGGGGTGGTCCAGGCCCAGGGCATTCAAGAATCTGACTTTCTGACTTAAGGGAGAAAGTGTTTCTGGGAATAAGGGTAGGTAAGAAGCCAGGGTGACAAGAGGCTTTAATGAACCGGGTGCCCACCACACTCTGAGCACTGCTGGGGCCTCACAGAAGTAAGTGTGTTTAATCTTCTTAACCTCAAGAGGGAGGTAATATTAGAGCTTTTTCTCAGATGAGGAAACTGAGCTCGGATAAGTAGAGAACCCTCTCTTGGGCACAGTGACTAAGCGAACTTCAGAACTGCTTTGGGTAGACTCCAGTCAGATTTGTAACTGTCATAGGTCACAACATGAAGGAAATGAAATTGAACACACGCACAATGCATGAAAGGCTGTGACACAATAGTCAGGGTTAGGTGGCTTGCAAAGAAGAGATTCAAAGTTTGATTTTCAACATGGTGGTGGTAAGAAAAGGCTGGACCACTTGCTTAAATGGAATTGTCTGAGGAAGGGATAGATGTCTGGCCTTAAGGTGGAACCTGAAGACAGAGGTGTAGCTTCTGGAATGTCCCTACAGAGAGAGAAGATTGGGACTTTGAGGTTGGCTTTGATTTTAAAAGAGTGGGCAGAAAGACGGAACTGAGTTTTAAAAAATCCAATTGGGGCCTCCCCGGTGGCGCAGGGGTTGAGTGCTGGGTTGTGAAGCTGCCCGCAGCCTCTGCTGCAGCCTCTGCAGCACCAATTCGATCCCTGGCTGCTGGGTGAGGGTCCCACAGGGCGCACAGACCTCTCCAGCCGCCCACTGCTCCCCTCAACAGTGTGCTTCATCAGTCTGCCTTTTCTGCTCTCGGTTCTGGCTCTGGTGAATTCTCTCACCCTCCCGCACTTCTGACTGTACTCAGTGCTTGTATAAATAAATAAATAAATCTTTAAAAAACAATCCAATTGCTCAAACTGTCAAGATGTCATTAATAACTTTGCAGGATATGTGAAATAAGCCTGATCTCCATGCCTGGGCCTCTGCTTCTTCCAGTAGATACGCACCCCATCTGGAACTTGGAATTCCAAATCCACCTTTCATTGAATTTCATTGAATTCTGATATTAGCACTCACTGTAGCTTTGGCTCTACTGAAGCAAAAGCTTACCATTCCTGAAATTCCTCTTATTCAGGAATCCATGCCAAAGTGCCAGAGAGAGATGTTTACCACAGTTGTCTGCACAGTCAATTTTATTAAATTTTATTCAATCAACATCTGTGCTGCAGAGGATGGACACGCACAAGCTAGGAGGCTCTGGATTTGGTCACCAGCATGGACTTTTCAGTTAGTACACCACTAGGGGGGAAATGATTTTTTTCTTCCCATTTGGTGAAGAGGCATAAGATGAAAGAAAATAAACAACTTTAATTCCTTCTGAACTTATTCATAAAATCTCGCTTTACTCTGATTTGTGAAAAACTCCACAGAAATGCTGAAAAGGCAAGGGCCCTTTCTGCACTGTTTCCAGAATGACCAATAGCACCATCTACTGGTTAAAGGAGATTTCTCACTAGGTAGACTACAGATGATTATTTACTCATTTCACTTTTATTTTTAGTTTTTAAAAAATAATGTATGCATATATTTGATGCATCACAATGTTATAAATAGTTTATATTAAAAAAGACCTCCCCTGCTCCATCATCAGAGGTCCCCACTTTCATTTCTGCAATTTTTCTGCCTTGGTTTTATCACACATCTGAAATGACACAATTGTAGTAATAATTATAGCTACTTCTGTTTTAGAAACTACCTACCTTCCTACCACAGAGGACTAACTTCTCACCAGTAGGACTTTGCCATCCCTACCCATATATGTGTCCTTCTTGCTGCCTGTTCTCCCAATGGAATTATGTCATAATTTTCATTTGGTAAATATTAATTTCTAGTGCTACTATGTCTATAAAACTCTACATGCATCTGATCCATGCAGTAGACCAGACAACTTTTTCTTTCCTGCACCGACTTTTTGTTTCCCCTGGAGTCACTAATTATCTTGGTCCTTGGCTTAGTTTCCTTTGTTCTCGACACCTATGTCAATAAAAAATTTCTACCTGTGGCTTAAATTGCCTGTAAGATGTGTCAGGTATCCTGTAGATTTTATCTCCTGGAGTCTTCTACTCACTTTGGTCTGGTGGGCTGCTTCTTCCAGTAGATAAGCACCCCATCTGGACCCCATCTGGGACTTGGGATCCCCAATCCACTTTTTTTTAAAGATTTATTTATTTATTTATACAAGCACTGGGTACAGTAGAAGCACAGGAGGGTGAGAGGATTCACCAGAGACAGAGCCGGGAACAGAGCAGGCAGACTGACTGAAATACACTGCTGAGGGGAGCAGCGGGCGAGTCAGGAGAGGTCTGCTCGCCATGTGGGTTGCTCCAAGGCCGGCAGGGATCGAACTGGCACTGCAGAGGATGCAGACAGCTTCACAGTGCTACACTCAACCGCCTGCGCCACCAGGGAGGCCCTCATTTTTCATTCTCTTAAAATTAATGTTTTGGGTAGCATCCTTTCTGTTTGCCATTTTTTTCTGTCTGCACAGTCTCTGTTTCCTCCAAGATGGTTTTTCATGTCTATTTTGACTTTTTACATATCTGGTGACCTCTTAAGAGCGACTCAGGCCCCCGGGGTGCTCTCACTGAGCCATTTCACTGCTGGACTGTGATAGCAGTTTTTTCTGGGAACAATCAGGAACAACCCTTTCAATCTCTGGCTTAGAAGGGCAAGCCTCCTGATTTTCAGCCTCTGAAATCAGGTTGGGGGAGAGACTTGAGGGCTGTGATTTCTACAATAGGTGTGTTTCTCCCTCTTCCCTTCTGAAGTCAGATAAGCCTCTCTTTAATGGTGATGTGGCCCTCCATTCAGAAGTCCTTTGGTTTACTCTCTTTCAAAAATGAATTTCCTGTCTTGTGCCAGGGAAAGCCAGGAAAAGTTTCTTATCTGTATCTAATCAGGGAGTACTTCTGGAAATCTAACTACTGTCTTTCCTAAATGATTCAACCAATGCTTCTTCTTTTAGCTGTTTCTGTCACCCCCTGTTTCCAGAGGTAGACAGTACTACAGCTAGCTAAAGTTTTGGGGATCCTGAATGTAAATTATACTGGCTCCTGGTTTTTTTCCTGTACAAACATAGAATGCATCTCCTTTATGATTTTCAAAATATTGTTAATTGTCTCCTGTTTAGCTATTCTTACTTTTGAGGGCTAAAATTTTTTTTAAACTGTTATTTGAATAACAGTTATATGAATAACAGGGAATTTCAAATGAAAGTTAGATGCAATTCTTTAATTCACCCTCTTTACACTCAAGTCATTCATTTATTTTTAATCATCCATCCATTGTTGACATCTTACTATAGAGTAGGGACTATGCTAGGTTTTGGATGTGCCGTGATAGATAAGAGAACATCCCCTCCTTGCAAGTATGCCTGCCTTGGTGGTGGAGAGAACAAATAGTTATAAATAAAAGCTTCTATAGAAAGGGCACTCAGCTAATGGTGATAGCTGGCTGTCTCCTGGAGTTGAAATTGGCTGTCTGCCAAGACTCTAGAAGGTCTTCCTCATCTTCAGGGAACCTGATGGTCATTTTCCCTAGTACCCAAAGCTGTTGTGAGAGTGTCCAGGTGGAATGTTCGCTGAGGATTTGCAGACCAAGACTGGAAGGATTATGGGGACAGGTATGCATGGCTTCTGCCTAGTGAGCCAGGGAGAATGCGGCAAGGTCTGGGCTGGTGAGATGTACAGCTGGGGAGTAGGGACAGAATTGCCCATGTCTGTATCACTTATGTTCCTGGACACCAAGGCAGCTGGGGTAATGAGGACAAAATCATTAACCTGACCTAGAGCTTTGAGGCCAGATTCATCACCTGCCCTCCACCTCCACGACAGCTACTTTCCTTTGTTAAAGTGATCCCAGAAGATAATATTCACAGAAATGTTTTGTAAAACATTTGTAAAACAGACAGATAAAAGGTGGCTACTGTATGACTGTTTTATAAACAATGTCAAGAGCCTTTTTAAAAAGTTAGAGTTCAATGTTGGGATTCTTTTGCCTGAAGGGAGGAAACAGCCCTGCATCATAGTATCCAAGCCCAGGTCCAATCTCCAGTGAGCATCCCAGCCTCAGCACTTCCCCTTCGACAGCCCATGATGCTCTGGGGACCACAGCCAACTCTCTCTCCCCCCCCCCCCCCCCCCGCCATTACAGTTGGGGATCACAGCCTAACCTTTTCTGGGCTTTGGCAGAAGACAGTGCAAATGCCAGAGTTTCTTCATCCCTGGTTATGTTTGATTCTAGCATTACGGATAATACTAATGATAATAGCAAGGATGTTTATATAGTACTTAGCAGTAAAAAGGCACTTTCACATGTTGTGCAAGGTTAGTATAACTTGTCTTTTTTTCAAATAAGGAAGCTGAGATGCAGAGAAATTAGGTAATTATCCCAATGGGAAACTGCCATGGAGTAACAAAGTCAGCCTTCAGGTCCAGATATTTGGACTCCAAGTTCAATGTTTTCCTTCAACCCAGACCCCCTGAGGCTGTCATCCTGAACTGTGGGGCCCTTATCCTAAAGCACATTTGTCCCCCTTGAAAGACATCTTCTTTGTCTTCCATTACCTATTACCCAAAGTCACAGGGAGCCTGGTATAAAGGCTGGTAAGACCCTCTCTTTGGAATAGGGATTTCTAGATATTCTGGAAGGGCTGGGCTTCATGGTTTATCCTTAGGCACTGTGGGAAAGGACAGTTGTGCAATGACGGGGCATCTCTGAGCAACATGGTGAGGCCATCACTGGTCACCTGGTAGGAAAAGACCATCCTTCAGTTAATGGGGCCAAAAAGGCACCAATGTCAAGGTCACAGACTGGCCCAGGCACTTGTGTGTTGTCATTGAGGAAGTGGGCAATTTTCAGAGCTTGGGTTTGTATGCCCTGGACAAGAAGCTGACACCGTCATAAGTATGCGTGTCCGGGCAAAGTGACTGCCAAGCTTCTGCTCCAGGGGAATTTGCTCCCTGCCAACCCCTCCCTTCCCTGAATGTTCATTGAGCACAGGCTAACGGACTGGGGACATGGGATTTATTTGTCTTGACTTCTGATTTAATGGGGACAACTGAGCAGTCGAGAATCTGGAATGTGTCTGGGACCCTGAAGTGAGAAATGCAAAGTTGCTGGAGAATGAGGACTCCCTGTGGGCCCTTCTCCCTGGCTTCCAGAAGTCCCCGGCATGACCATCTGGTCTTACACATTATCTTGCACCTGTTCCAGATCTGCTCCCCAAACAGGAGATTTTGAAAAGCAAGGCCACCCACTGCCCTTTCCTTCCCTGGTCAGCCAGCCTGGCTTGACCTGAGTTCTGTGGGGTTCCAGCCAGTGCTGGGCACCATTGACTGAGGAGGAAGTGGTGGGTGGTCTGCGTGCCTTAGGGTTGGTAGCCTGGAGGGAGAAACATGGGCTGGACTATGGAATCAGGCAGCAACCCCTGTCTTCAAGGGAAAGAGCGGATATGAGCTCAGTGTGGTGGAGGCCGTTTAAAGCTGGCCTTACAGCCCCTCCACAGATGTGTGTCTTGGCTGTCTTGGTGACTTTCCTAGCAAGGCTATCTTGGTGACTTTCCAGCAAACAAAACACTCACCGCTCGCCCCTCCAAATGAACAATGCCCTGTTCACTTTGCCACATCATGGGTAATGGGAGATGACTTTGGACATCACCGCTGGGCGGGGAAGCAGAAAGAGAAAATCTGTGGAACGCTATGTGCCACTCAAGCCCCCATCGTGATTTCCAGAACATCAGCTAGTGATATTTTTGTGTGTGCGTGGACTGGTGGTGCTTGGCAGGAAATAGGCATCCTCTGTCCTCAGGTGATACAGGGCAAAGGGAAGAGGAGACTCCATGTTAATCATAAAAATCTTTTTCTGACAAGGTATTTCACTTCGGCTTGACTTTGAAATGCCAAGAATTCTGCATCAGGTGCTTGTCTGGTCCCCCTTCCTGCCAGCAGGAGTTATTTGAGTCAGCAGGGGAGACAGCTGAGTTCATGGAGAAAAGGGGCAAGAGTGCCCTCCATGCTGCAAGAATTGGAGGAGAGACCCATGGCTGCTATATGGGGATCCAGATTCCTAGCTGAGAACTCCTGGGACAAGCCTTCTGGAGGCAGCTCTGTCTTCCCTTCTGCTCACTGGGGAGAGCAGAGGTTGGGAAAGGGGCAGTGAGACTTGGTCCTCAGGATGAAAAGCAGGATTTCTGTGGAAGCCACTCCCTCGGTTCCTGCTCCATTGTATTCATCGCTTCTGTCTGCCAGGCAGCCTCTCAGTCCAGGGTGCTGAGATGACCTAGCTATATATTTTTCCCTCCTTTTCAAAGGTTTATTTTAATGTATTTATTGTTTAAAACTTACAGTAAGTGACCCATGTTTTTTGCAAGTGCTCTCAGATTGTTTAAAAAAGCACAAATATTTCAAAAAGAAGAGAAGTAGAAAAGAAAATTTTAAATAGGGAGGGTTCTGCAAACTACCTTTGTAATTTCATGATGAAACTTGCTCCTCCTTGAGATTTACCCAGTTCCCTGCCCTGTTCTTGGATGCTCAGAGACCAGGAAGGACCTGGTGGAGTGTTTTGCCTAACATTTATACCTCCATAGCATAGTGGAGTTAGAATTTTGGATTTGAGTCTTGGCTCCCCCTATTTATTTGTGGGTTTGTGCAAGTCAACTCAAAATAAGTCCATCAGGCAATTGTGGATATATACGGAGTGCTTGACATTTTTAAACCAAAACAAAAAAACAAAATAGGGGGCGTTAATAAAACCCTTACCTCTAGAATGAAGGAGGTGATGGTTATCTTCCACTGGGACTGGTTGTGTTATAGGGCAGCCTGATATTGAACGGGTTTACAAGGGACTTATTAATACTCCACTACAGGCACACACAAAAGGTTAATAAAAGGTTTATTTACAAGGGAAAAAGGAAATAAGGAAAATGTAGAACTCAGGGAGAAAATAGGGAAATAAAGTCTTTAATGCGTCCTACCTGATCCGACGACCTGGAAACCCAAAAATCACTGTCAGAGCTGGCCGGATGCTGCGAGCAGGCAGAGAGCCAAAATGGGGGGCCCCTCCAAAGCTCACGTGTCTGGCTTTATACCAAACTGGCTGCTTAACCCCACCCTCAGGTCCCAGCTACCTTCCCTTTGGTGGTGATGGGATTTGGAGTTCCCAGTGTCTTTGGCTTTGGCTTGGGGTGGGGGTGGAGTCCACAAAGCCTGTATGGAATTAGCTTTAGGACATCCTTTTCCCCCTAACAGTTGGAATGCACCTCTGGAGTCCTGAGCCCCAAGGGCAAGGTTTTAGGAAAAACATAGATAGGTGGAGGGTTTGGGTTATGTCATTGAGAGTGAAAAGTCGAGCAGTTGAGCAAGCCAGAGGTGAGTTCTACAATCCCTTCAGTGCAAAGCTCTCTGAATCTATGCATTTCTCTTTCAATTCTGAGAAGGTAGCTGCCAGGGGGTGTGGAAATGCAAAGCTTTTCAGATTGCTGGCCTGGTAATCTAGAAATCAAAGCTATGTTAACAGTCAAGTTCACATGGTAACTGAGCACATTCTCAACCTCAGGTCTAACAGACAGCCCCTGATTCCCAGGGCATTCAAGGCCCTACAGGAACCAATCTTGCAAAGTCCCTGGTTCCTCCCCTCTAAAATGAGGATTAGGAAAACAACTCTCCGCCCCTTTACAGATTCAGACAAAACTGAACAGCAAAGAGCCTGGGAATTGCAGAGCCAAGAGAGAGGAAGACGTTCCCTTAAGCACCTCACAACCCAGGGTGCCTCCTGGGCTTCTCATGAGTAAAACAATCAGGAGCAGAAATGCTGGTGAAACAAGACACAGAGCTAGGACCCTGACCCCAGTGTCTCCTGAATTCTAGCACTAAGATTGCTTGCAGACCTCAGATCTTGGAAAACCGCAGGGTTAAAATTACACAGCCCTGGGAACTTTGCATTCTCAGGGGGGGGACCTCACACCCAGTCCTGGTCTTTCCCCATTGTCTACCTCAAGCAAGCAGCCTGCGGCTATGTCTATTTATCTCGAAGAGCTGGGGGATGGAAAAATACTGCTGCTGCTGCTGCTTAGCATTGATGCAGCACTGGTTTTGGGACAAACAACTAGAGTTTGGTTAGTCCCCTGAGTGTGACTGAACCTGGGGGCACTGGGGAGGATGGCATCTTTTGCTGGAAAGCCTTGGCAGAACAAGGAATGAGGCCCAGCCTGCAGTCTCTTGGTACTTCCTCTTCCTAATTTAATGGCACTTTCTGGATGGCATGAGGTGTGGAGTCTACAAATAAAGGGCTGTGTATCTACATATGAGATTTTGGCTTACAGGATATGTCCCCAGGATGTCCTAGAGGAGGAACCATTTTCTATTTGTCAAAAAACATGCTAGAGAGATTCCAATATGCAATAAGTACATGTAAGTGTGACATTCTGGGTAACGCATGACGAAATTCCTCAAGATAGAAAATGCTAAATACAGAAAAAGCCTAAGTGTCATCTTATGTAGGGGCCCAGTGCTTTTGCTTTCCAAGCATCTGGCCCCTCTTCAGGGCCAGCTACTGTTACGTCAATTTCTGGGAGAAATCATTCGGCACTCAGAGAGGTGGAGAGAGATTTACTTGTCACACCGGCGGGCTCAGTGGGATCGCTCCCAAAAGGCTGAGCACCCAAGAATAAAAATGGCAGGGCTTTTATACAGTTTGTATGAGGAAACTTCCCATCCATCATAGCATAAGCATTCTTTATTGTTCAGGAAGGGAGTCAAGGTAGCCGTGGCCGTGAACAAGCAGTGCAGTGTGCATCCAGCAACTTCTCCACTCCAGCAAGCAGCAGAATCTAAGGAGCAGACTCCCCCAAGCTGCAGACTTGGGAAACTTCCTGCTTCACTACCACATAGCCATGTGAGTGACATAGATGTGAATAAAAGGTCAAAACCCTAAATTTCTTATGTCTTCCTGCCATTTCTTCCCCATACCTGTCTCCTGCCTCATCTACTGACACAGCTTCTGTTTTACCAAGTTCTACCCTTGAGTATTATCCATCTGTTCCAAACCCACCTTTGCTCCCTAGTGGCCAGGTTATTTCTCCATCCCCCACGTCCCACCTCACACAAGCAGCTGGTATCATTATACCCTCCCCAGAGCTTCCTATCTGAATGTCTCCACCTCTAGGGAGCTTCTCCAGTTTTCCCAACCAGAAGGAACCTCTTCTATTTACTCATAACACTTCCCATGCATTTGCCTTCCCATGTTTGTCTTCTCTACAAAATGCCAAACTCTTGTAGTGCAAGAGACACGTCTTATTCAACTTTGTAACTCCCCCAAGAGTCTGGCCTGTGCCTTTTATTTAGTAAGAACCTCAGCAAGCTTCTAATGAATGAAATGGAATCATCAAAACCCTCTCCTCACTCAGTTCTATTTCTTTTTTGGAAAAAGTGTCTTTGGACTTGACCTAGAGTTTCTCACATGGCGATGTGCCTTCACCTACCATGAATGACACAGAGTGTTTCAGAGTCCAAATCTTCCACCTCTTGCAAATCTTCCCTTCGTGGAACCCACGTAATAGTGCTTTTCCTTTTTTGTCTTCTCAGTGGGGTTGTCTAGTTCTTCTGTCAGATCTTACCACCATCCTTTCACCAGACGTTGATTCTCCAGAAAATCAAGTCGCAAAGATGAAAGAATGTATACCTCTGTCCTGCTCTGTCTAGGGGCTGGAGGCTGAGGGGGTGATGTGTTTCTGGTAGACTTGACATTGCTGCCTTTCCCAAGTCAAAGAAGGGTGTGCCCAATGTGTCGCCATCTGTACGAGTGGATGGCCTAGGATCTGGGAAATTGCTCCCCTTATGCACAGACTGCTCGCAGGGTTGCAGCTGGGTAATAAAAGATTCCAACTGAGTCTCACTGTGTTTAGACAGCATGTTAATGGGTTTGTTTTTTTACAAGCATAAGATTCAGGCCACAAAGTCATAAGTCAGTAAGTCTCAAAGTAGATAATGCTTGACTCTTGCTGTCAGCCTGGGGGACAAACCAGAATGCTAGAGGGCGTCACACTTAAACCCTCTAGTGTGAGAGTCAAGGAATGGATGGTTCACTAGGTTATTTCCATATGCTCCAAATATTGAACACTTGCCTTGGAGGTGTGTTTCTGAAAAAGGGGCCCCCTGGGGAGAACATGTGATGAGGAAGTGTAAGGAGATGCTCATAGGCATGTGAAGGGAATAGCAGTGAAGGATTTGTCCTGCTTCCTCCACCCATGAGATCACTCAGTGTTAGTGTCTGCACCTGCCCAGGGGGCTGTGATCTGTGCTGTTGACCCCACAGGGAACATCTCAGGGACCCTTGCAGCTGCTGTGGTACCTTTGTTGCTCTTGCCTAATTTCCCTGTGATTTCTTCAAGGACGAAAGGAATTTGTCCTTATTTTTATCAAAGTAATGTACATGCAAAGTTTACAAAACCAAAAATTACAGCTTATAACAAAAACAGCAGATTCCTTGATATCAGAGCTCCTGAAGGAGCCACCTTCAGATCTCACAGTTTTGGTAAAAGACAGTCTTTTAATATTTACCTTCCTCTTTGAAAATACAGGGCTTAGAGAGCCATAGATTGATTTTTTTCTAAAAGGACTCTATTGACTTCCTCATCTGGAAGGTGAGGGGTTAGCCTTATCCTTTTTCCATTGCACCCCCTTCCCCCGGCCTCTCCAGATCATTATATTAAAAATGTTATTAGCTCAAAACTCAATATTTATATTACTATGGCGGCCTAAATACTGTTCACTGCTGAATCAATATTGTATTATAATTCTATCTTCTCTTTGTAAATGTTGGAATTAAGCAGAGTTGACAATTTTCTCTTCTTCTCATTATATCCATTGCCAGGCTGTCCTGAAACTCTCCATCAGAACCACAAGCCTCCTCTTCACACACAGCCTGCTACTCTGTCCTGTTTTCCCTGAGAAGCAGCCATGTACCTGGCCTGACTTACCCTGGGGAGAGCTAGGTGGGCTAGCTTCTTCACACCACCCTGCAGGCTTCTTCACACCACCCAGACCCAACTCCCCACTTCTTTTTTTTTTTTTTAATAATTTTATTTATTTTTAAATATATTTTTTGCATCTTTCTTTTTTTTTTTTTTTTTTTTTTTTTTTTACAATGTATGCTTTCTCATCTTGTTACAGGGCAGGGAGAGGGGTAGCCCAAACCCCGCAAACCTGCCTGCTCTAAATAGGTTCTGCCATCAGCCGCATCAACACAAAACATGAGACTTTAATGGGAAGGAACTTTAATACAATTAGGGAACAATATAGGAAAGGCAAAGAATCTAGTTTCTAAATCAAGCACCCAAAGTTACCGTCCCCTCGTGGGTGAAAGTCCATCCAAATGGGATTGGCCCAGAGCAAGGCCCCAAAGCCTGCCACAAGTCTAAAGCACCTTCCAGTGGGGACCCACAGAAAAGGATCAGAAACAACCAGGCAAGTTTGGAGGGAAAAGAGCAAAATCAAAATCAAGACAAGAACTGCCATTGTCACCTCCCCACGGGTCTCTCACCCACATCTGTGTCACCCAGTCCATGACCAAAAGGCAAGTGTAGTTTCTTCACATGTCTCTCGGCTCCATGTTCCTCCTCCAGGTCTCCTTCTGGCTCCATCCTGCTTCCTTCCTTCCTCAATCTCCTCTGCAGCTTCTTCTCTCCCGGCTCAGCTCCACCCTCCTTTGGGTGGGGCAGGAAACCTGGAAACTCCCCCTTTCCTGGGGACCACCCTGTTACAATCTTAGTTATAGTCCCCATGAAATTTCCATCACCAATTCACTGATGTACCATTGCCATAGTCCCTTATGTTCTTCCCACCATTTTGATCCTACTCCTTCCTCTCCCCCTGCAGAATATCTCTGGTTTATAGTTGCTTGTTGCCCAATAAAAATATTACTCAGCTATCAAGAAAGATAAACTCATGCATTCGCAGCAAAATGAATCGAGCTGGAAGGAATCATGCTCAGTGAAATAAGCCAGAAAGAAAAAAATAGTAGCGGATGGTTTCACTTATAGGAGGAATGTACAGGGTCCAAATATGGGATCAGAAAAAAAAGTTATTATAATAAAGTGAAAATCAAAACCAACCTCCCACTTCTCACTGTGCTGGGTCTTACATTTGGGGTTTCTTGTATCCCTCTTTCTAGTTTTCTTCCTTTTATTTTGGCAAAATGTATCTTCTGATAACATCCCAGAGAACAGCCCAGGAGAAGTAACATGTGAAATTTGCATATCTGAAATTATTTTCTTCCACTGCACATTTAGTTCTAGGTTTGCTTCAGTATATAATCTTTTCCCCCTCAATTTGTCTTGGGAATTGCTCCCCACTTTTGTGTCATCCTGTGTTGCTATCAGGGATTATGGTACCATTTTGGTTCAAAATCACTCATAATCTTCTATGTGTAACATACTTCTCTATCTCTGATGTTTTGAAAAATATTTTTAATTGTCTTGATGAGTGATTTTGAACCAAAACGGGAGGGTGAGAGGATTCACCAGAGACAGAGTGGGGAACAGAACAGGCAGACTGACGAAATACACTGCTGAGAGGAGCAGTGGGTGTGACAGGAAAGGTCTGCCATGCCATGTGGGACCCTCGCCGGCTGGCCGGGATCAAACCAGCGCTGCAGAGGCTGCGGAGAGCTTCATAGCACAGCGCTCAACCGCCTGTGCCACCAGGGGAGGCCCTGTTTTAAATTTTTTTTTGTTATGGATTCTTAGTGGGCCCTTTCAATTTGGAAACTCATGCCTTCTACTTCTGAGAAACTAAAAATAAGCATCTTTTTCCCCCCATAAATTCTTCCCTTTGTTTTTTTTTTTTTTTTTTTTAGAGGCATGTTTTTTTTATTTATTTATTTATTTATTTATTTATTTATTTATTTATTTATTTATTTTTGTTTATACAAGCACTGGGTACAGTCAGAAGCGCGGGAGGGTGAGAGAATTCACCAGAGCCAGAGCGGGGAGCAGAGCAGGCAGAAGGACCGAAGTACACTGCTGAGGGGAGCAGCGGGCGGCAGGAGAGGTCTGTACGCCATGTGGGACCCTCCTCCAGTGGCCGGGGAGCAGCCGGGGATCGAACCGGCGCCGCAGAGGCCGCGGGCAGCTTCGCAACCCAGCGCTCAACCGCTGCGCCACCGGGGAGGCCCTTCCCTTTGTTTTTTTAGTTCTTTCTTTCTGGAGGTTTTATTTGCTAGTTTAGTTTCTCCAAGAAGCAGATGTCATTAGAGAATTAGACATGTAAGGATTTTCTTAAGGGAGATGCCAATGAGAACAACTGAGGAGGGACCCAAGGAAGGCAAGTCTGGCCCAGGGCAAGAAGAAAAGGAGGAGGTGCTGGAAGGACCATGCTACACTGCCTTCAGGGGTCTAACACCCACCATCCAGCTTGCACCCCTGCCTCATCCCTGGGACCAGCCTCAGGCCTCAACTATATTGTCTGTAGCTGGAACACCCCAGGCCGTCCTCGCAGCTCTCAAGATAGTACTGGGGATTCTGCAGCCATATTGGTTCAGTCACCTGCATTGCCTGTACTTTTGTTACCTTTTTTCTACTATCCTTGATCCTTAGTAAAGAATCCTGGGAGGCTTTCTCAGCTTTGTTTTCCAATTATTTTATCTGCACTAATATCTTAAATTTCTAAGTGCCCTCTCTGGTTCTTAGAATCTTTTTTCTAGCTCCTCGTTCGTGTTCTCTGTATAGTCTCTTCCCTCTGGAGGTAAGGGTGGGTTGTAGACATGTATTTTGCTACCTGCTTTGTCTCTGTTCATTTCAGCTACCCTTACTGTTCTGTCCTGCTCTTGGTCTTTCATGCTAGAACTGCCCTTCGATGTCTGGAGAACTTTGCCTCTCTGTGGGCATTTTTTTTTTTTAAAGATTTGTTTTCTTATTTATGTATACAAGAACTGGGGTGCGGACCAGAGGTGTGGGAGGGTGAGAGTATTCACCAGAGACAGAGTGGGGAACAGAACAGGCAGAGTGTCTGAAATACACTGCTGAGGGAAGCAGTGGGCGATACAGGAGAGGCAGTCCGTGTAGGGGATAGAACTCATGCTGCAGTGGCCGAGGACTTAACCCCTTGCACCACCAGGGAGGCCCCCTGTGGGCATTTAAAAGAGAGGCATGAGCAAGCTCAGTGGAACATGTGAGGCTGAGATTTGATCCTGCGGATTCACTGACCCCAGCTGTCAGTACCAGCAGGTCTTATCTCTTAGGTCACTAAGGTTTCCTAGAGAAACCCTCTCTGCACGGAGGCTACCGGGAAGCTGGGTGCCTAGTGGAGGATGAGGGTCATGGGTCTCCTGTTCAGCAGCCCAATTTCACACTGACCCTCCATTTCCATAAAGTACTTCACCCCTGCCCTCAGCTAGTTTGAAGAACGCAAATCCACACTGCGCTTTTCTCCAGAGCAAACCTCCCATCCTAGGCTGTGGCATCTGTTTGCCGTAAAGACTTGCCACCAGTTTCAAGTTCCCACATCAGCTCTGCTTTCAGGGTCCCTGTGTGTTCCCCATCCTGGAGAGCTTGCAGCTGGCTCCTCCTGCCTGCTTCCTTAGGGGTGCTGGGATCAGCCACTGCTGCTCTCCTGTTCCTGTTCCTTTGTTTTCCTAAATTCTGTCAAACTCTCTTGACAGCTGTTGTCTCCTTTCCTGATTTCTTGCTCTTTGCAGCTTTTTACCTTTCAGGGTCCTTCACTATCTCTTTTGTTGAGTTTAGGAGAGAGCAACAGCAATTGTTTGCTGAAACCACCATGTTTTCCTCTTAAAATTCTTTTTAATTTCCTTGCCTGTTTCCCGAAATTGTGAGTTCAGTACTGTGCCAAGAATGTAGACTGTACCTGAAAGTTTGCCATTAAAACTGATTTTTAAAAAGATTTATTTATGCATACAAGAATTGGAGTACAGGTTGGGATGGGGGCTGAGAGGATGCACCAGAGACAGAGTGGGGAACAGAACAGGTGGATTGACTGAAGCATACTGCTGAGGGGAGCAGCCGGTGGACAGGAGAGGTCTGCTGCATCATGTGGGTCACCTCCCTGGCTGGGGATCGAACTCATGCTGCCCTGGCTGTGGATAGCTTCACAGTGCTGTGTCTTAACATCTTGTGTCACCAGGGAGGCCCAAGAACTGCTTTTTAACTCAGGGCAGGACAAAGACCCCGAGCTCTGGTCCCTCCCACGGAAAGTCCTGTCCCTGGAAGCTGATCTCCTTAGTGTCCCAACGGTGGGGAGCAGCCTATGCATATGAGTAGGCACCTTGACCCCCAACTTGGTCAGATACTAGGTGTGTGCCCTGGGGAAGTGTCTTTGCCTGTGCATTTATTTGTACATTGATGAAAGCAATACCTGTCCCAAAGGCTGGGGTTGCTGGGCACACACTCGGCACAGATGGGTTTTCACTCATGTGATTCCTCTTCTCCTCAGACCAGGAAGACCTTGCCCTGGCAGTGTTGCCATGATCTGCTGATCTTGCATCCTTTTCCAATGTTTGCAACACTTCCAGGACCCGGCCTGTGACTCTGCTTTGCAGGTCCTGCCTGCCTTCCCCGTGGCTGCCCCTGCACCTGTTCCCAGGTTCTCGCCTCCCAATCCTTGCCATGTGCTGCTGCCCCTGTGTGAATAGAATGTCCCATTCTCCTCTAAATCAGCAAGGCAACTCTGAAGGGCCTACTGTTTATCTGAACTGCTCCTGTTGGAATATTAGTCTTGAATGAAATAACATCTTTGATATATTCCAAATTCCCTTTAAAAAAAAAATAGAAAACTGCGCCATTGGCTCTGGTCCTCTTGCTGTAGTGCAGAGGTGGGAGATCCCAGGGCATATGGAAAGCAGATATAATACCTGTGCAGGTACAATACCTGTGACACCAGTAAGCTAGCAGCTCAGTGGGCCAGGGCAGAGCCAGAGCCCAGAAAGGGGAGAGGGATGACCCTTGCTGCACTAACCCCAGGCCCAGGAGGACTTTCTTGGTGACTGCAGCTGCCAGTTCAGCTGGAGCTGAATTTCCCAAGAACACGTGGGTAGGAGAGACTAAGAAAAAGAAGCACGTTGGTTTTAGGATAGATGCTGGGTTCCATCAGGTCAAAGGTCTTCACTTGCACATTGTAACCAAGACGTGTGGAAGTGGAAATATCAGTCCTGCCTTCCTCGTTGCTTAGCAACAACAGCCCTTTCTTATTCTTTTTTTTTTTTTATAATAAATTTTATTTTTATATTCCCCCATACAATTGCAAACGCCCCATTCTGACCCCAATCCTTCCCCTCCCGCCCCCCACCCCCCAAAAAGTGTCTCTGGTTCATAGTTTTTTGTTGATTTTGATTTTCACTTATAAGCCCTTTCTTATTCTTAGCAGGTCCCAAGGGACCCTTTTGAGGGAGGGGCCAGGAGGGGCCATAGAGGTAAGAGAGTGACCTGATCTGCATCATAATGAGACATTCTGGCTCTAGCCTCCCTGCCTGACAAATGAATGAGGTGTGCCTAAGGAAACTTTTATTTTCCTCATTTTGGGTTTGTTCTGTACTGTTTCTGAGAATTAATGTTTGCCTTTGAGAGGTGTATGTTTGTACTTCTACCTGTCTGGTGGATAATTGGGACATTAAAAGGCATGCCCTCAACTCACACTGGCAGAGAGGCTCCGAAGGTTGGCCTGCTGGACCCTGCTCCAGCCAGGGTCTCTCTGAGGGATGCCCAAGGGCCAGATCAGGTCCTCTGAGGAGAAGCAGAACCAAGTGGGATTAACAGAGCAGAACATGTATCTGGGGAACTTCCTGGGTGGGAGAAGTCAGGAAGGAGAGCAGAGAGTGGGTAGTGAGTCTGGGGAGGGGGTTGCTGCCTGCTGGCTGGCCCTGCAGCCATAGGCCCCCCCCTCACCTGGATGGGGTTCTCCAGCTACATCTGCTCTCAGAGGAGCCCTTCTTCCAGCACTGGCCTCCCTGTGTCTGAGCTGTGCTCAATCATTTTGGGGCACAGCAGTTAGGGTGCTTGGACCCACAATCTCCCTGCATTGAGAGGTCTGCAGGGTACAGTTCTGTGGTCCCCACACCCAGACTCAGGGAGACACACTGTACAGAGGAGGTGATGGGTGAACTGGGTTTGAGATACTTGGTGACGCAGTAGCTCAACAAGGGTAACAAGGAGGTGACTGAGAAGTCCTGAAATTAATTGACAAAGGAAAAATCCAAACTGTATTCTGGGGTCATGAGGCAAGTAAATTTACACACGTCTCCCGCCCCCTATGCCTGGTAACCTGAATTTACAGCTGCATGAATCACCCGCTGTAAACCATCCTGACAATGGAATCAGGGAGTTTCGAAAGAGGGAATCAAACCTTCTCACAGAACTGATCTGCTCTAGGAACTGGGGTTCAGAGAGGACAATCTTTGACTACACTAGCCTGCAGGCATCACTTTCATCTGTATATTTTTTTCTTTCCTCTTTTAGATAATTTTATTAGGTTATCTCTAGTCTCCCCTCAGCCCCCACTTGGAATATAGGCATCCTTGCTAAGGAATCGCTATTCCCTAAAGACCTCAACAAAGAATCTTGCTTTCAGGGCCTCCTTGGTGGCACAGGGGTTAAAGTCTCACCCCTATCAAGCTATCTCCAGCCACTGCAGCATGAGTTCAATCCCCTGGGCCAGAGAGCTAACCCACATGGCACAGCAGACCTCTCCTGTCTCCCCTGCTGCTCCCCTCAGCAGTGTATTTCAGTGGATCCACCTGTTATGCTCCCCACTCTGTCTCCAGTGAATCCTTTCACCCCCTGCACCTCTGGCCTACACTCCAGTTCTTGTATGCATAAATAAATAAAAATAAATCTTAAAAACTAAAAGAAACTTGCTTTCACCTGCAGATGAATTTCTGACTCAAGACTGAATTAATTTTTAATATTGGGGAGGGGCAGGCAGAGACCACAGGTGGAGGATAGAGCCTGGAGATTCTTTTGGAGAGAGGGGTGAGCCAAGGGATAAATGTGCGAGGTGGGAACTGTCTGCCCACAAGGACGCCTGGGAAGGGGAAGCCCTATTTGGCAGGAGCTTTTTCATCTCTTGTTCTTTTCCCGAGGTGCTGCTGCTCCTTAGGGTAGGTCTCTTATAATCAGACTTCACAAGGCAAATGTTACCATAAGATGATTTATTTACACCTACTATCTTCATTTTCCTTTATTACCACAAATGGTTAGATTTGGAAATGTTTACAAAGTTTCTTCTTCCCATGTAATTATACATTTGCTTCCATCTGACACTCTATGAAAATCCCGCCACACGTATCTCCCATATAACAGAGTGGCGTCCAAATCACCTGCGTATGGCCCCAAACCAAGGTGTGCATTGCAGTATCTTCTGCTCTTTGGCTGTCTTCTGCTCTCAGGTGGCCTTGTGTGTGCTGAGTGGAGATGAAGGGGACAGAGGGTGCAGGGATCTGCTATTTGCCACGCCACAGAGACGAGAGAAGAGCGAATTAAGGGGCTTTCTGCTGCACCAGCAGCTAAATGAATGGTGGTTCATGGAGGGCACATGAGAAGAAAGGATCGCTGAGAAGGAAACAACTTAGGAGGGACAGAAGATTGGCGCTCCCCACCCTCAGCATGAAGGAGTTGGGGTAGGAAGGAGGGAAGAAACTGGTGTCCGGGTAGGTTGACTTTCACGAGTGTTTATTTAATGCCAAGTGGATGCCAAGTGCCTTACATCTGTCTATGTTATGTCCCACCACAGACCTCCAGGGTGAGAAGGTGGAGCAAAGGCTGGCTCCCTGCTGTTGGCCTTCCTGTGGAGCCTGCTGTAGAGGTCTACTCTGTACTGGGGCCAGTGTGACAGAAGAATGGCGAAGAGCAGCTCTCGTCAGCCTGATCTATGGCCACTGAGTGAGTCCTGAGGGGAAGAAACCTCAGAGGGGCTCCTTGGGGACCCCAGACATCTCTACCACGAAACACCTGGCTCAGGTGCACAGGGACTCGGCCTCACGCATTTGATTGAGATGCTGTGAGCACAGGTTCCAAGCCAGGGCTCCACAAGCAAATCTTTCTTAATTAGCCCTGGCAGCTCGACACCTTTGGTGTAGGAAGCCCATTTAACTGCCACGCCTACTCTTGCTGGATCCGGTTCTAAAGTAAACTGTGTTCTTTGAGAGCTGATGCATACAGATGAGTCGGCAGCCGGTCTGAGCCAACCCACAGACTCATAAAAACCAATAGGACCTCAGGCATCCTCACCAGAGACACCCAAACTCTTGGGCCACACGAGCAAGCACACCTTACACCAAGGATCCAGAAATTGAGTGGGACCGAGAAATTGAGTGTTTGTCTTCACATTGACTCTGGCAACCCATGAGGTAAGGAGACAAATGCCATGTCACCCTGTCTGTAGAAAGGAGTTAATTCTCTTGAGAATTTAACTTTTGTCCCTACCTTGAATCTACTCCTGGGTGGTGAAGTGTGGTTTTACCTCACTCACTTGATGCTCCTCATCTTTTCACACATGTGTTCCCAGCTATGAGACTGGCCTTCCTCCGGCTTCACAGCCTGAGCCCAGGACAGTTCAGACCTCAGGGGCCATCAGGCTGGGTTCCCTCTGGGTGGCAGGGGACTTTGATGCAGCCTTTCAGTTGCTGCAAGAACTTGTAGAACCCTCTCAGGCCTTCCCAGGGAAGGGAGAGGACAGAGGTGCTTGTGAGTCTATTATGGCAAAGGCTAAAAGCTTATCTGGACAGGAAAGTGCTAGTAAGACATTTTTGCCTACTTCACCAAAACACCTTCCCTTCATTTTGTGAAGTGTTGCAAGCTTCTGAGTTTGTGCATTTGGATTTCTCACCATTTACTCACTTCCCTAATTACTGCTATGATGGGTGCTCTCTAGTGTGCACCACTGTTCCTGGCTCTGCTCTATGTGAGCCTGGGGACAGACAGCCATTGGAGCCCCTTCTCCAAACAGCTAGGACTTACAGTCCTCAGTTGCTGAAAAGACATTTGTCTTCGCGGTTGGCAGGCTTTAGGGAAAATATGTGTCTCTTTCTTTAGATGGGCGTGAAGCAAACCATGGAGACTTGGTTAAGAGGCTGTGGGAGACAGGGACTTACCTGGCCGCAGGTGGGCGCCTTTTGGTACCAGCTTGACTTGCTTTGTCATACTCCGGGGTGCTTGTGAAGATGTCTCTCCACCAAGTCAGCTTCAGTCTCTCCAAGCGTGGGGAGCAGGGGCATCAGGGGGAAGGCGTCAGCCATCAGGAAAGCATGGCTGTCATACCTGAGGCATGAAGATGGATTTTTGTCTGCCTGAGGATGCACCCCAGGTCAGAGTAGTTGCAGGTTGAACTGGCAAGAACAGAGAGGGAGTTTCTTGTAGATGGTTCTTGGGGCTTTGATGTTAGTAGCTTTTGGTTTTTTGGTTAGTAGCTTTGGGATTTTTTTTTTTTTTTAAATATGGAAGCTCGATATTGCCAGGGGGGCTGTGATCTGAAGCTGAGACTTGAGATTCCTCATGTGTCCTTTTCCTTTTCTCAGCAATCCATTTTCCATTTTCTGGGCTAAGTTACACATCTACCCTGGACTGTTCACAGCTCATTGATTTCCAAGGATGCAGCTTTGGTTCACAGGCTTTGCCTTTTACCTGTCCTGAGGCTTCTGTGCACGGCGACTTCCTAGTTCCTGCTCTCAGACCTCTTTGGCATACATGTCCCAGCAGTCTGATTCTGAGCTTGACACAAATTTAATCCTCTTGATCTACCATTTATGATGCTGATGATGACTATTATCTTTTTTTCTTCCCATTATCGCCCTTCTCATTATGCACCCAGGTTTTTTTCCTCATTTGTCCTTCAACGAGCTTATAAAGAGAACCTGCTATGTTCTGGGAACCATGGGAGGAGTCCTAGAAATTTTTGAATTGCCCCTGTTCTCATAGCACTTAGAGTTGAAGGGGTACATGCATGGACTCAGGCTCCAGCTTTGGCAGGATAAATATTGTGATGAAGAGAGGATGCTCCCTGCAATGCAGTCACAATATAATCCCTGAGAGCACAGGAAGCACATCCTGCCTTGTCTACAAAGAACTCACAGGATCCTGAGCCCCCTTGGTAGGCAGGATGGGGCATGGTATGAGCAGACAGAAGGGCACCTTGGAACATGGAGATGGCATGGGAGAGCATGGCAGACAGGGGGAACACCAGCTGGCATGGTTGGGTGTGGGTGGCACAATGAGGAACGAGGAAAGACCAGACAAGAGAAGCTGCAGAATGAGCGCAGGTGACACAGGACAAGGAGGCTAAGGAGCTCAGACTATGCCTTGAAGGTGGTAGGAAACCATGTAAGATCATTTTTTAAAAAGATTTTTATTTATTTATATAAGAACTGGGGTACAGGTCAGAGGCTCAGAAGAGTGAGAGAATTCACTAGAGAGAGCGGGGAGCAGAACAGGCAGATGGACAGAGGACACTGCTGAGGGAAGCAGCGGGTGAGGCAGGAAAGGTCTGCCACGCCATGTGGGAATCTCCCTCACTGGCCAGGAATTGAATCCGCACTGCAGAGGCTGCGGACAATTTCACAACGCAGTGCTCAACCCACTGTGCCACCAGGGAGGCCCTGCAAGGTCATTTTTTGTTTTGTTTTGTTTTAGAAAGGCTGTTTGTCTGCAGGGTGCAAGGTGGACTGGGGCAAGGTGAAACCATTGTTGGGAAACCTGTGAGGAGGTTCTGAGAAGCTGAAGGTACAGGCTCCGTGGCAGTGCACTAGGATGAAGTGTGACTTTCAAGGAGGAAACTGTGGGCTGGCTGGTCTCACCAAGGAGACTTCCCCAAAGTCCAAGTCATGAACTAACTTTGAATGTGAAAGTGTTTTCTTTACCTTTACCCTCACATATCCCCACATTCTCTTTGGCTGCAAAGAGATGAATCAATGGTCCTGATGTTATGGGGAGTCAGCCTCTGCCCATTTTTCTGCACCTTTGCAATGCGTGTGTGTTGGGGGGAGAAGGACAATTCTCCATTGAATAAGCCTGTATCTATTTTTCATAGTAAGAAATGATGAGCATTATCTTGGATCTTTACTGAACTCCACCATCACTGTAGGGAGATGTGTCATCCAGTTATAACAGACCTGCTGAAAGTTAGACGTCCTGTAACTGTAACTACCATTAATTGCCCAAATACATCTCCAACTCCCCCTGAATCAGAGACTGAGCTGAGTCTTGCCTGTGGATTGCTCCCATGAGGAGGTAAAATTTTTAGATAAGGAAGACTGAGACTAAAGGGAGAGCTGAAATCACTATCTCTTGAGTTGTTCCCCACTTGGCCACACAGAATATGATGATGTTTGCAAATGTGCTTAGGGAAATGGAGAGGTTGTCCTAACCGGTGGCCACTGTCTCTGGCTACATCTAACCTCAAGGCCAGGGCGAGCAGCAGGTTGCTGTAGGAGGGCCTCGGCCGAGGGACCCGAGCCAGGTCAATCAGGTGTAAGCAGCAGAGCTAGAGCTGGGATTCAGACCACATCTGTCTGGCTCCGGTGTCCAATACACAGCCTCCTCCTTCCACTTGGCAGGTAGGATAACAGGCTCTGAAATATTAAGTGAGGTCACGCGGTTCAGAATAGCTGGAAAAATCAGTCATTTGGGGTTTAATTCCTGATTGACTTATTTCGGACTCGCCCCTTGAGGGAGTCTTAGCATGTCTCTCTGCAGAGCTGAAGCACCTCCTGGCGTCCTCACGGAGACGCCATGTAACTCCAGCTCAGAACAAGAAAGCATATGCCAGAATATGCATTGAGTTGCTAGATCAAGTCACTAGTGAGTGAAATTACTTGCACAGAAATCAAGGTTTGCCCAATAATTAATTGAGGATAGTCGAGTACAGTAATTTTAAAGACTTCTACCTACCACATTCCCTCATATCAGATGGGCATTATTCAGAGGCAGAGGTGATGGTCAGCTGGATGAGGAAGTCTAGGGAAAGCCACAGGGGACCAGTTCCCTTCATCTCAAGGCCAATAATATTCCAGTTTAACATATTGAGAAAAGAAAGTACAGAGCTGTGATGACTATAGTAAAACCAAATGTAGAGAGAAAATGACCTATACCTCCCAGCTGCCCAGTCTCCAGGGTTTTATGTGATTCATGAATAATATTACCTCTGCTCTAAACAGCAAAATGTGGCTGGCTTGATCATGGCTTTTATAACTTTCTGGAGCAAGCAGGGAGTATGTGTATAAATTAGAAAAACAGAGAATAAAGACAAAGACCTTTGAACAAGAAAAAAAGGGTAAAGGAAAAATTAGTGTGGATGGCCTCCCTGGTGGTGCAAGGAGTTAAGACGCAACCTATGAAGCTATCCACAGCCACTGCAGCACAAGTTTGATCCCCGACCAGGGAGCTACCCACATGGCGCAGCAGACCTCTCCTGTCTCTCCTGCTGCTCCCCTCAGCAGTGTATTTCAGTCAATCTGCCTGTTCTGTTTCCCACTCTGTCTCTGGTGAATCCTCTCACCCCCCACACCTCTGGCCTGTACCCCAGCTCTTGTATGCATAAATAAATAAATAAATCTTTAAAAAAATTAGTGTGGAGATTCATAGGGTGCAGATCTCCAGAAAAGTCAGCTATAAGCAGCAAGTGACTTTAAAATCAAAGGGCTCACAGGAGCTACTCTCTGCTCCAAGACATCCTTGCTGGGTTTATCATGAAGATGCCCAGAAAGAGCATCACCACCCTTGCTGTTGCCTTGTTAGAATTCATGAGCACAGAGAGGGAAATAATGCCCTCCATTTGAAGTTCCCTGGCTTTGTTTGAAGAATAGCAGAACAAAAAATAGAAATAATGCAGAGACTAGGCGACTTCAAGATGATTGAGAATCCAAAGATTTTTCAATCTAAGTAGATGTTTCTCAAAAGCGCTTATTAAATTTTCTAATTGTTAATATAATAAAACCCAACCCAATAATATCACACTAAAAAACAGAGCATTGAAACTCAGTTTAAACAGTTATTCAAGAGGTTCATCAACTCTAGCTCATCCTTTGTACAAATGAAGAAACTAAGACCCAGGGGAGTACCAGGACTTGCTCAGGAGAAATAGAAATCTGAGTTCACCCAGTGTTGCTTTGGATCAATAGTTCCATCACTCAAAGAAGCCTGTTTTTATTTTCCTAAAAGAGTTCCCTGTTAACAGTCTGTCTCAGTGTACAAGTATCTGCCCGACCTTAGGTGCTGTGGTTATGAAGCCTTGTAAATGTAGCGTTCCAGTTAGATGCGTATCACCCACTCATGCTTCCCAGAGGAGATGATTTTTGAATACTCTGGGAAATATAAGCCAGAAATATTCATTTATTTTGAATTTCCAATCATCACAGCCTTCCTTCTTTTCCAATTGCACAAACACCACTGTTTCTGGCTTGGTTTCAGGAATGCTATTTATCAGGGTACAACAATGTGCCACCATATCCCCAGGGAACAGATTTAAATATGCAACCCAATGCAGTTGAAAGCAATAGGTTAATACAGTTAGAACTACCAGGCTCTCTCAGGTGACTGCCCCTAAGGGCAGGCTGATGGTTCACTGCCCTTGATTAAATTCTTGGGGACTTTCTGGCTCTATCCGGATCTACCACTTGTCCTTGAGGAGCAAGAAAGAACTCAGACTATGAATAACTATGGTTAGCTTCTCATCGGAAAAGACTCCCTGACATTTTGCCCCTTGGAGTCCAAGAGCAAAGATGAGATGTTTGGAGAGATAAAAGTAATCCTAGTCTTGTGCTGGAAGGTGTACCCGATCATTTCAGGGATCAGGGATCTGATGCTGTTAGGGGTTGAGCTGCTGATGAATTATTCATAGAGTGTAGAGAGGTTGAGTTGGATTCAGAGATAAGTCACAGGAATAGCCAGACAATCACCTTGGAAGACCTTTGGGGAAGCCCACATGGTATTGAACTTTTCTAAAATAGGAAGACACAGGCCCTACTCTGCAGAGGTTTAAGTCTTTTTTTTTTTTTTTTTTAAAGATTTATTTATTTATACAAGCACTGGGTACAGTCAGAAGCGTGGGAGGGTGAGAGAATTCACCAGAGCCAGAGCAGGGAGCAGAACAGGCAGACTGACAAAATACTCTGCTGAGGGGAGCAGCGGACGGCAGGAGAGGTCTGCGGACCATGTGGGACCCTCACCCAGTGGCCGGGGATCGAACTGGCACTGCAGAGGCTGCGGGCAGCTATGCAGCCCAGCAGCACTCAACTGCTGCGCCACCAGGGAGGCCGAGGTTTAGGTCTTACTAGGAGGAACCAGTATGAGTAGGGATGTGCTATGAGAGGATCCTCTAACCCATATGTGTCTAAGGCAACCGGGTTAGGTGACATGGTTGAGAAGAGAAGACTCACTTTCCCCTTCCATCTGCTCCATTCCCTGGCATGGAGAAGAGAAGGAGTTTTCCCAGCTCCGAAGCCTGGGTAAGGGTCCAGAGAATTCCTTTAGAGTAAGGGGTGCTCATGCTCCTTGTCCTGCCCAATCTACTGTGTGTGAGAACTCAAGGTTTCCTTCCCAGCCAGTGTTCACCAACATTAAGACACAAAATGACATCCACGTTGGAAGAGGCTAGCTGAGAAGGGGAGAAAAATGTGTACAGATTTAGATTTTGTTTGCCGTCTTATTGACACATGTGTTCCTTTGGCTGGTAGTGTTTGCAGATTTGGAATTCTAAAAAGGTGCTTCTTTAAATATCTTGTGCCTGAGAGAGAGGAGGTGTGGGAGAGGCGGGGACCTGGGCCCAGTCTAGGTGGGCATCTAGAGTGCATGGATACAGAGATCCAACACCTGGGCCATGAAGTGGCACACCCTTCCCACAAGTCTGACTGCAGAGACATTGGAGAGAAGCTAGGAAACAGGTTGTCACTTGAGAAGGTCGGTGAAGGTTTGAGGGCTAAAATTGCTTTCTAACATAGGAGGAGCTTGGTTTTCTTTTACCTACTGAAGACAGAGATGACAGCCTAAATCTCAGACTAAAGGATTTGGGTTTAAATATCAGGAAGAAGCTTGGTGTTGAGAGGCAGGAATAGATTTCAGGGGAAAATGGAGATTAGCTATTGGCCTTTTTCCTTATACAGACAGGGGATCCACATCTCTCTTTCTGGTAGTTGGTTCAGGACCAGTGACCTACAGGCAGGGCATGGCTTGGTGATGCAGGACGCGTATTCCCACTCCAGGATCCTGACGATGCTCACTCTTGGTCTTGTCAACTCCCACCAGGAAGGTGAATCCCCAAGGATCCTCTCGTTCTAGTGGCTCATAGGAGGAAGGATGTGTAGCTAATGACAGCGGGCTAGGTAGCCCCTTAAATGAGTCTTGCAGTTTCCTTTTTGCCTGAAACCCTAGAGAGCCCAGAGGTGCCATGAAGCACAGGCAGCCCATAGATCAAGGCTTTACCCTTTTCCTTCCACCCCCTTCACCCTGCTATTTCTCGCTCTGGCCTCCTCACCCCTGCATGGCCCTGGTTCTGTGCTGGATGCTCCTGTACACTGTCTATATGGTACCATACCAATGGACCCCAAGCCACTTGGGTCCTATATCACTCATTCTCATGAGGCCGTCCCCTGGGCATTCCTTCTGCTGGCCCTTTTATGACAGGAAAGAAGCTGGCAGTGCAATAGTTCCTGACTTTGCCTGCTTAGCCATGTGGTTGAGGGGGGCCTTAGGGACTCCAACAGCCAGACCACGGACAGGCAATTTCTAAATGCAGATATGGTAAACACCATGCATATTTCCCTGGTGACTAGAGACCAGACACAGACTATTTCATGCCCTGTGTATGGCTGTGCTGGAGAGAAGTCAACACATCCTGCAGAAGGATGCTGGTTCTACCTCTGCACTGTTGATTCTCCTGCCCCCAGAACTAATAAAAACAACCCTGGACTTTGTGCATAGGATGTTCTGCTTTTCAGAGTTTTCTAGGCAGGCCCCAGCAATGTGACCCCTTGTGTGTCCCAGAAAGGAAAATGCCTGCACCCCGGGGGAGACTGGGCAGGGGCCCAGACAGAGCTGGGCAGTGGAGAGCTGGGCAGCTGGTCTCAAAGAATAGGAAGACCCTTCCTCCACATCACATGTGTGCTTCAGAGCCACCCTCTCCTCACTTTCTGAGCAGCTCTAGACAAATTTTTCTTCTTCCTATTGTCTTTGAATCCTGCTAGCCCCTTGCTCTGCCGTGAGAACCTCTGCGCATAGCACTGCTCAGGACGCCATTGTGAATCTTGGCCCTTGATCAAGTTGATGTAGGCCACAAGGACCACCTTGACTCTGACAGGGTTAATTTTCAATATTCCTATTGGCGATCCCTTCACTTTTCTTTGGAGAGAATCTTTTGGAATCCCAGACTAAGTAATAGCAAAGAGACATTCCAAGTTCCTTAAGACCTTTCTTCCTCCAAGTCACATCTACACTTAAAAATCCATTCCTTTCTACATTTATTCCTTCCACATTGTGAAGCCCATGAAATGGCAAGCTCTTATTTAAGGCAGATAAATATTACTTCTATTTTATTTATTTATTTATTTATTTATTTTTTAAGAGGCACATATTTTATTCATTTATTTATTTATTTTTTTGTTTGTTTGTTTGTTTATACATGCACTGGGTACAGTCAGAAGCACGGGAGGGTGAGAGAATTCACCAGAGCCAGAGCGGGGAGCAGAGCAGGCAGAAGGACCGAAGTACACTGCTGAGGGGAGCAGCGGGCGGCAGGAGAGGTCTGCACGTCATGTGGGACCCTCCTCCGGTGGCCGGGGAGCAGCCGGGGATCAAACCAGCGGTGCAGAGGCCGCGGGCAGCTTCGCAACCCAGCGCTCAACCGCTGCTCCACCGGGGAGGCCCAATATTACTTCTATTTTAAATTTAAATATATAGGTGAGAATCTTCATTGGAACCTGCTGTAGCATCATGTCAGAAAGTTCTTCCATGTGTCTGACTGAACTCCCTGTTGCTTTAATCCCCACTCACTTTTATATGGCTTGTTAGTCATCCACGTGAATTCTCTGAAACACTGCATCATTTAATCTGTGTGATAGATTTGGGAGGGAGGTACTACTGCCACTGACAGATGGGAAACCAAAGCTTGATTCGTGCTTATATAAAAGTGGAGGTCATTCTCTTTGCAGAGCTCACAGGCGTTCCTAAATCTTCCTAAAATTTTAGAACTTTCTGAGCAATGCCCTTGGCAGGAGCCAGTGAGTGCTGCTGTGAGTAATGAGGAGGCAGAGATTGAACCTGTCCAGCCTGAGTGAGTATCTGTCCTCTCTCATCTGGGCATCACTACTCCTACCATTTTCGGTCCCCAGTGCCCTTTTACTTACTGGTAGCTTTCAAGGTCACCTCTGTAACTGTGGCTTTCTGAGCCCTTTTCACAATCGATAATTACTGGGCTTATTTGCTTCCTTTTTATTATGTCTAGCTCTCTCCTGGAACATCAGTCTCATTCAGGTTCTAACCCCTGCTCCTTGCTGAGGAGCCTGGCATATGAGAGACTCTTAACAAATAGTTATTGACAGAATTAAAACAGGAAAGGAACAAGCAATGGAAAGCCACACAAGGAAGGACAGAAGGAAGGATATAGATTAGGAAGGCCTGTCTTTTCCCAGGCCTATCTGCCTTTCCTCCCCTACCTTGGTCAGAATTCATTTTCTGAGCCAAATCTTTAGGTAGCTGTAGCAGAATGATCCAGTGAGACTCATGTTCTCGTTATGGCTCTGCCTCATATGAGGTTTTTAACCTCTTTGAAGACTCAGTTTTCTCCCTTCTAAAGCAGGGATAACTATTGCAACTTCTTGGGGCTCTGTGAAGATTAAATGAAATAATTTCTGGAGAGCTCCTACCACAGTTTCTGGCCCATTGCAGTCATTCAACAACTCTTCATTCCTTTTGAGTGCAGTAATTTCAACCCTTCAACCCCAATCCTATCAAGTAAAATCCAGCCTTGAAGTGTGCCTTCAGCCACCTGGAAGAGCCAAGTAGGCTGGTATGAGAATACACCGCCAGCCTTCTGTCTGTGCCAAGAAAGTCACATTGGAAGTGATGAATTTTAATGAGTTTCTTCCAATAATTAAACCCAAGGTAGTTTTAATATCATACCAGTTGAAATGTCTGTAGGCTGAATTCTCATTTTCAACCTCTTTGAACATGGATCAATACCTTGGCTTCTCTGGCCTTTGACTTTCTCCTCCAATGCTGGGAATTACAATGCTGTTGTCTCCGTCATAGTGTTTACTTAGTGAGCAGGACAGAGTAAGATCCATAAATAGTAGTTATTGTTGATCCATGAGTTAGAGGGAAAACTACCCTCAGCATAAACTAGATTCAAGAAAACTTTATGAAATGTTCATTAATTGGCAGTCACTTTTATTCGTCTTCTCTCCTTTCATCTTCAAATGACACTGAAAGAAAATCCCCTTCCCATTTTTCATTCATTCATCAATTCACTCATTCAACAAGCACTAACTGTAGCCAGAGAGACATATGCCATTCTAATAAGGGTCAGCCATCAATACAACATGGTGGTGGGCAGTTGACTTACCACACAGCTTTCTCTTCTATCTTTCATTTCAGGGCTCACCACTCCATGACATGCCTCCTTAGGGTGGTTTTTTTCTGGGTGCTTCTGCGTGGTTAGTAGTATACACTTACTTGTTCCTCATTTCCAACTGCTCTCACTTGCCAATATTTCCATTCTGCCTAATCATCACAGGACCTCTCTTAAATCCTACATTCCATTTCTTCCCTTTCATTTACATTGCCTTTAGTTTCTCCCAGCTTTTGCACACTGCTCAACTGCTATTGCACTTTCAAAAATTTTAAGGCCTTGATCAAGTTAAGAAATGCAAAAATGGGTAGTGTTGTGATCTTATAAGCAAATTCTCTGAAACACATGCATTTCTCATCTGCATTTCCAATCACAAAATTGAACCTGAAATACGTGAGATAAACATACCCGTATACATTGTAGAAAATCTAAGTTTAATGTAAAAGCTGAGGAGAAAAATGCCCATGAACACACACAACTCTTATGAGAGCACGTATCACTCTCTACTACCTACATTTTTGAATTTACCACATTTGGTTTTCACACTGACATTGGATGTTTATTTGGTTAGTTGGATGAGCAAGGAAACAAGGTGTCTGGCCTAAACTTGGAGGAAAATTCTCTCTTTCTCTCTCTCTCTGTTTTCTCTCTCCTCTCTTTTGAGAGATTGTTGAAGTCTAACGCGTGATGTTGAATATAAAATGGTGAACAGATCAGACCAAGTCCACATACTTTTGCACTTTTTTTTTTTTTTTTACTTTGGCACTTTCATCCCAGCGAGGAAACACACTTTCACTCATTTAAAAAATATCTGTGCCGCTTCTATTATGGATTTAGGTGCCAGAGAGTAAGAAGAAATCAAGGAGGAATGATTTCCTGGAATAGATATTCAAGGATGGGGAGCTAGACGAGACATGAACACACAATAGATAGGTAGGCAAACAAGATGCCATCTGATGGTGATAGGAGGGGGAGGAAGCTACAGCAGAGCAGACTGGCAGCATCTGCCTATGTGGCAGGGGTGACTGAGACTGAAGGGGGCTACCTGAGACATGAGGCTGAAGGTCCTCAGAGGTGGCGATGAGGGAGCTCAGTCCTGAGTCCTGAAGGCGGCAGCAGGGACAGACCCAGAGTAAGGCAATCCCCAAGGAGGGAGCAGCCAGTGTGAAAGAGCAGTGCAGGAGCCGTGTGGCACATTTCTTATATGAAGTAGTAGGGACACATGACAGAGCCTGGGTTATATAGGGCCCTGAGGTCATAAGGGCGAAGAGAAGCCAAGAGAGGCTTAAGCAAGGTAGCAACATGATCTGATTTACAGGATTAATGCTTCACTCTATGGTAGAGAATGCACCGCAGGAAGGAGAGAGAGAGATCCCAAAGATGGATGAATAGGCAATTTCTGTAGCCCCAGCAAGAAATCACACTCACTTGGACAAAGATGGCAGCCATGGAGCTGGAGAGAAGGGGATAGTGTAGAAACAGCAGACAAGACTTGCTGAAGGATCAGATGGGGTGGGGGTGGGGAGGCTGAGGGAAAGAGAAGAATCAAGATTGAAGCCAGATTTCCCTTGCGCTAGCTAGTGGATGATTGGGCCATTTCCAGAGATGAGGGAGGCCTGGATGAAACAAAATGAGTGTAACTGAAGTTGCATTTGGAGCTAAGAAGGAAAAGACGAGGGTGCCAGGACAATTTTATCAGAGCAGGAATTTCAACACACGATGACCACGCCCCTAAGCAAGGGTGGATTTGCTCTTCTCCCTCCCAGTCCGGTAATCGTGGGACCTGAATTCCCGCTAAGAGCTTTCAGAGGAAATTCCTGCCAGGCGTCCTCAGCAAGTCCATCCTCCAGCTGCCTCAGGATCTGAAAGGCTAGTCATGCAAACCTCAGAGGAAATTCAATTGTTCTGGCACAATTGGATCTCCATGTCCTAATCTAATCTCATCGTTTTGTGGGCAATCTTTTTCTTTCTGATCCTCAATCTTTTTTCCCCTTTGTTAATTTCTCCTGAGCAGCAGATACAGTGTTATCCCTTGAAAACCTTCTTCAAAGCCTTCATGTATGCAAAGGTGCTCCTTAACAGTTCCCCTAAAGCAGCCCAGGGCCCCCACTGTCCTTCCCTTCCCGGAGATTCTGGTGGGAAACCTTCTGGATGAGCTAGGAAGACAGGGAAGGGAGACAGAGGGATGCTTTCCAAGGTCTGGTGTCTCCCCCTGCAGGGCTGCCTTCCCTGCATTTCCTCTGTGGTTCATGTGGGCACTTTGGACTTGGTTCTTGAGCCAGTGCTCTTCAGATTCAGACCTGGAGTTACAATGATCCCCCAAATGCCAACTTGACTTTTGGGTGTCTCTCCACCAGGGCTCATCAGCCCTGCTGAGAAGGAAGGGGTCTGACATTATCCAGTGTTTCCATGTGCTGGACGCTCTGCTGGGGGCTCTGTCTCTGAATCCTCTCTTGGCTCTGGCACACAGGTCTTCTGTCATTGAACAGAGACATGAAACAGGCATTTTTATAGGGATTGCTCAGGACCAAGGAAGCAAAGTCATTTGTCTTGTTGACAAGTGGAAGGAGTAGGTTTTAAACAAAGATCTCTACCCCTTACAGCCTAGCCCTTCACTACCTTGGGGACATCTGTGGAACCCCAGCTGCTGGCTTTCTGCAGTGATGTTGTCAGCCTTAGTGCTGCCCATGGCTTAGGCTTCACACTGCAGGTGGCAGCAGCCAGCATTTCACTCAGTGTTAAGTCCAGGTCTATCTCTGCAGACTTCCTGCATTCTTCCTTCCAGCCTCTTTTCCATCTGACTCCGAGCAGCTCCAGGGAGCCTTAACAAGACAGGCCATGCCACAATCGCAAGGAGGCTGGAAAGGGAGTGTACTTATTGGGACTATGGTGGGATAAGAAAAGTGAAGGATAAGAAAAGTGAACCAGGGGCCTCCCCAATGGTGCAGGGGTTGGGCGCTGGGCTGCGAAGCAGCCTGTGGCCTCTGAAGCCCCGGTTCTATCCCCGGCCGGTCGGCAAGTGTCCCACATGGCTCGACAGACCTCTCCTGCCCACCCACTGCTCCCCTCAGCAGTGTGTTTCGTCAGTCTGCCTGTTCTGTTCCCCACTCTGGCTCTGGTGAATTCTCTCACCCTCCCACGCCTCTGACTGCACCCAGTGCTTGTATAAATAAACAAATAAATCTTAAAAAAAAAAAAGTGAGCCAGGTAACAGCAGCTGTGGCAGAGGGGATGCAATTGAGATATGGGCAGAGTGGTGAGACAGACGTAGCAAAAAAAAAAAAAAGCAAGCAAGGAAAAAAGAAGAGAGAAGGAAAGCAAACATAAACAATGAGTCCCAGGAGCTCTGTGCTCATTAGCCACTCTTAGTGAATCTTTCTTTTCTCCTCTCTCCCTTGCCCAAATTTAATTGACGACATTGGAGAAATTAGCTCTGTGAGAACAGGAGCTGCCCGATCCATCACCCACAGCCTGTGCGGCGACAAGGACCACAAGTCTCACCACCCACACTCCCTTTCCAGGAAGACTGGCCTCATTTCTTTCCATGGAACTTGCACCCATGTATGACTAGGGCTAGATGTTAGATTCTTCCCTCCAAACCATCACTTGCCTGTGACAGGTAATAAGACGCAGGTCTGGTCCTCATGTTGTCATCAAACACATCTTTCTATTAATCCAGGCAAGGAATTTTTTTTTTAAAGTAAGCAACTGGAAATAGAGAGAGGGAGTGACCTGGTACATTCTTTCTTGCTCTTGGTGTTGGCCTTTTTTTCAGGGAGTGGGCAAAGAGCATCCAGCCCTGCCTTGGGGAAAGGGAACCCTTGGGAACACACAGTGGGTGGTTTTCTGTCATTCCCTTGAGAGGCCTGACTCTGGGTTCCAGAAAGCTCCCCCTACCCAGCTGTCAGCCACGGAAGCATGAGTGGAGGACCCCCATTCCATCCCACTCACGCTTCATCCCGGCTCCTTCTCTTCCCTTAGTGTGTGGGAGTCAGGGGGCAGGAACAATACGGGGAAAATGGGGCCAAGGAGGAGGTTTTAATGGCCCAAAGTGGGTACTAGCTTATCGGTGGGGTCCTGCTGGGTCATCATAAAGAATCATATTTTTATGTTGCTGTCCCCAGGAATAAAGGTTATGGGCAAAGAGCAAAATGCTAAAAATAAGTGAATGAATGAATGAATGAAATGTGCTAAGGGAAGGCGAAATGGTGAGAGAATGAAATGAAGCTCCTGAATGAGAATGAGCAGATGGGAGATCGTGGAAGGTGTTGCGAGCGCTGTAGCCACGTTGAGACCCAGCTAAGGACAGCGGGCTGAGGCCCAGCCCTGTGACTCCTCCCACCCCACCCAAGGGCATCCCGTCAGGCAGTCCAGGAGCCTGTGGGCCTGCCCATCTTTGGGAGCTGCAGACCTGGCTCACAAGAACTTGACTGTAGCTGGTCCCCCAGCCCTGGGAGGTGTGACAGGTGAGTGGGCAGAGCTGAAAAGCTTCTCCCGGAGCTGCCGCTTTAGAGTCTTGATGTGCTTGATTCTCAGCCCTGTGCAGCCCAGGTGAAGGTGAGCAGGGGACACCCAGCTCAGCCTCAGCTGCTCCACCCTCTCACCACCTGGACAGGGTGAGAAAGAATTTCTTTTATTGATGCCTAGAGCATGGATGTCTCCCATATGTTAGCAGAGCTTCTGTTTAGAGGTAAACCAATTATACAAAATGATTTCTGTATCTCCAGACACTTGCAACCAAGAAAAGAATTTTAACAGTGATGACTTCAGAATCATAGTGACCACTTGTTCTCAAAGGGAGGTGTCAAGTTCAACCTATGCCCAGAACAGGCCAGCGTAGCACTTCTAGGCTGGTGCCAGAAGACAGACAGAGGAAGAGAAATGGAGAGATGAGGATGGGGCGGGGGCGGAATGTGTTGATTGACTGAAATACAGTGCTGAGGGGAGCAGCGGATGAGATAGGAGAGGTCTGTTGTGCCATGTGAGTTATCTCCCTGGCCTGGAATTGAGCTCAGGCCTTTGCGGTGACGGTGCTGACACTTAACCTCTAGACCACCAAGGAGGCTCCTGTTTCATTTTTTTTTCTTGTTTTGATGAATGATTTATTTTTTTAGTATGTATTTATTTTAATTTTTTTAAAGATTTATTTATTTATTTATTTATTTATTTATTTATTTATTTATTTATTTATTTATTTATTTATATAAGCACTGGGTACAGTCAGAAGCGTGGGAGCACGAGAGAATTCACCAGAGCCAGAGGGGGGAGCAGAACAGGCAGAAGGACCGAAGTACACTGCTGAGGGGAGCAGCGGGCAGCAGGAGAGGTTTGCGCGCCAAGTAGGACCCTCCTCCTCTGGTGGCCGGGGATCGAACTGGCGCTGCAGAGATTGCAGGCAGCTTCGCAGCCCAGCGCTCAACTGCTGCGCCACCAGGGGAGGCCCTTAATTTTAATTCTTACATCATTTTTCATTTTTGCATAATGTATGCATTTTCATTTTGGTTATATTCCCCATACAATTCCCACTTCCTTTTTCTGAACCTAATCCCTCTTCTCCTCCCCCCTACCCACTGTAGTGTACCAATTTATTGGTATATAATTCACCAGCTTACAGTGTACCTATTTGAAGTGTACAATAACATTTTTTCAGAATATGCACAAAGTAGTACAACTATCACCACAATCAATATTGAAGCGTTTTTATCACCTTAAAAAAACTCCTCACCTATCAGTGGTTACTCCCCATTTCACTCCTTGACACTACTAGTCTAACTTTCTCTATAGCTTTGCCTGTTCAAGGCACTTGTTTAAATGGAATAATACGGCATCTAGCTTTTCTCATTAAGCTGTGTCAGTTCCTTTTTTATAGCTAAATAATATTCCTTTGTATGGCTATCTGCATTTTACTTATTGACTCATCATTGATTTACATTTGGGCTGTTTTTACTTGTTGCCTCTTATGAATAATGCTTCTGCAAAGTTTTTGTGTGGATATGTGTATTCTCCATTTAATTCCCATAATGAAAAACAGGCATTATAATCACTATTTTAGCCTGAAAAACTACAGCTCAGAGAGGTTAAGTAATATTTTGGGGATTAAAAAGATTGTTTTAGTTTGGTGTGATTATGATAGAAGGGCACATCAGAGGATATAAAGTAAATTTCACTTCACCTTTTCTAGGTCATTATACATATTACTAAGTTTAAAAAATGAGAAAGAAATGAGAGAAAGTGTGCCAGCAGATCTGCTGTAGGTGCCACTGGTCTTCTTTTGGGAGGTAGGTTTGCCCTGTCATGGCTTGGCTCTGAAGTTGGGGCTGCATGTCCCCCTTTTCCAACTCAGCCTCCTCGTTTCAGTGGAAGATGTGAAAATCAGTCAAGAACAGTTCAAGAGAATTGCTAGGTAGATGACTAGTAGCCCATCAGCCTTGCGAAGAGTCAAGTAGGAGGTCTCTATAGCAGTGTCCCAATCTTGAGAGGGCTCCCTGGGGTGGCCTCTGCCAGGTGACTGGAAGAACCCCAAAAATGAATGCAGCTTGGGCCCAAGGACGACTGTGGCATGGAGCAAAAGGGTCACCGAGGCTGCTGGCTTTGTTCTCTCTGCCTCCAGGGTTTTCCCAGAAAGCACTTGAACATGGGAGGGTGGGTGACGTGCCGCCCCATTAATGTAAGTCCGATGGCTCGGTGGAACCCAAGCCAATGTTGGTAATCATTGACCCTCAGAAGCTCCCCAGGGCAGAGCAATAGAATCAACAGGAACACGGCTCTCCAGTTAATCCACTGCCCTGTGGTTTGTTCTAGAGCCTTGCCCTTTCTATCACCTTTCTGGGAAGCTCTTGCAGCCTGAACACTGAGAGAAGCTGGAATAAAAGGCATCACAGATAATGACATGACAGGATCTTTCTTTCAATGCCTGGCTAGCACTTGAAAGAGAAATCAGAGCTGGGAGTGGTGTTACAGAAGCTTGGTCACTTTCCGTGTCCAGCCATTGTCTAAGCTCTCTGAATGCAAGTGTAAGATACATCTGAGTGCCCCCACTTTTCTGACGAAGAAATTGACACTCAGGGAAGTCACATCATCCCTTACAGATAGAAATGGCAGAGGATTGGCTCCATGTTCACACCCCACCATCTCACTTTCTAAGTCCTGCCCGGTAGGCCACCTGATGGGCTGGTGACAGGGAACTATCAAACATGAGCATGTGAGATCGGCAGTGCCCAGATTCTCCTCCAAACTCTAGCACTTGGTGTTCAGAAATGGGCTGTACCACCCATGGGTGCAGTGTCCTGAATTCTAGTTCCCTGATGCCCTTCCTCAAGACCTTAGTCGAATTAGCCTCCTGTTATATAAATTGTCAAGTTTTGGAATTCTAGATGTTTTCTTAAAAGCAAAGTATATTTTAATGCTGAAGAATCTCAAGGACTTAGGTCCACATGTTAATAGAATTCATTCATTCTAGGGCTGGAAAGACTAAGTCGATATAGTACCAAACGAAATACAGAGAGCTAAAAGACTATGCTCTTTACACACATAAAAAACACAACCGTTCTTTGTAACATTTAAATTCTTTTATTAAGCCCAACACCATTTGAAGTGAGTGGCTCAATAGATGAAATTTAAAATCATTTTGTTAAAAGTATTTTGGAAAAACACACTTTTAGAAAAAGAAACCCCCCACTCCCTCAACACACACACTTTATAAGATAAACAAATGAAAAGATGATTATTTCTTGTGCAGTTTTTAAAAATATTTATTTATTTACGTATATAAGAACTGGGGTACAGGCCAGAGGAGGGTAAGAGGATTCACCAGAGACAGAGTGGGGAACAAAACAGGCAGACAGACTGAAATACACTGCTGAGGGGAGCAGTGGGCAAGACAGGAGAGGTCTGCTGAGCCATGTGGGTCACCTCCCCGGCCTAGGATCGAACTCGTGCTGCAGTGGCTGCTGACAGCTCCACAGGCTGTGTCTTAACCCCTTGCACCACCAGGGAGGCCCCTCGTGCAATTTTTTTAACGTGACAAATTAATTCAGTAAAGATTCCTTTAAATATCCTAATATCCTAATGCTTATGGAATATCAATTACTACAGGTGATTTCTGTTCATATACTATCTTTTAAGAACTATATTGATTTCAGTATAAGATTACATATATAGACATTTACAATGATTTTTTTTTTCATTGCATGGGTATTTTTAAAGAATAATGAGAAGAGGTTCTCCCTGGTGTGCAGGCAGTTGAGTGCCGCACTGTGAAGCTGTCCGCAGCCTCTGCAGCACAGGTTCGATCCTGGCCAGGCAGCAAGAATCCCACATGGCAAAACAGACCTCTCCTGACTCACCCACTGCTCCCCTCAGCAGTGTATTTCAGTCAGTCTGCCTGTTCTGTTCCCCGCTCTGTCTCTGGTGAATCCTCTCACCCTCCCACGCATCTGGTCTGTACCCCAGTTCTGTATCAATAAATAAATAAATCTTTTAAAAAAGAATAATGAGAATAAAAAGGTTATGAGACTGGGATCATTATGTTAATTTTTATTTTCAGTTATCAGTTGATGAGAACCTAGAATCCACCTGTTAGGGTAGTGGCCCTCAATTCAAAGAACTTGAGTTGACATCAGAATTGGAAGCATCAGCTGGAAGCAGGACTGACCCTTCTGCCTTTTCCAACATGGAAACTGCCATTTGTTCTTGGGACAGACTGATTGAAATTTCACTCAGGATTCATAGAGACTGTTCCTCCAGGTCTCTTTCCAACCATGCTTTTATCTTAATCCCAAGTAATGACAAAGACAAATTAGCAAATTTCAAGCTCAGCAACTGGAATTCCAGATCCAGCAGTTCTTGTTGGCAATACAAGTTTTGCTAATACATAAAGTTTTGAAAAATCACCTCTTCAGACAGAGGTGGGTGGCTTTATATTCACATTAACTTCTCAATGAGTGAGTCATGTTCCCAGAAAGCCCAATAAGGGTTTGGTTCTGAGGATCCTGCGGCCACTTAGGCAAAACCTCTGTAACCCAATCATCTGCTCCATGGAGTGGTTATGGAGTACCCCCATTACACAGTGGCATTAGGCTCTGTTACCCTCCACACAGAACCTCTATGAGGTCATGCACACCTCCCTGTAATTTTTTTTTTTTTTTTTTTTTGGTGACAACGATTTGTTGAACATCTAGTTCATCACCCCTATACTGGGCTATGCCAGCAGAGGAGATATGCCAGCAAGGGAGATGAATGGGCTCTCTGCCCTCAGGCCAGCACAAAAGTAAACATATAAATCAATATTACTATAAGTGCTACCAAGAAACAATAAAGAGCAATAAAATAATTGTAAGAGAAGGGAACCAGATTTAAATGAGGGGATGGTGAAGAGCTCATTTCTCTTTAAGAAACTGACATTTAAGATTCTTTCTGAGAAATGACATTTAAGTTGAGACCAAGAAGTCAGCCTGGTGTATTTGGGGGTGAAAGGGGTAGAGAGTAGAGTGGCAGGTCTTCCCAACAAGGAAAATGGCAGGGGTTCCGGGTCAGAAAATTTAAGCAACTTTCCCACATCTACAGTTTGTATGAGGCGGGGCTAGGACTCAAATGTACATCCTGATGTCTTAGGCCTTTTGCCTAGGCCTGACCACGGCATTCAATAAATGCCCCTGAACTGGTCATCTCCAAGTCCAAGGTCCAGGGAGACCATGAGGTCTCAGCTCACCAAGGCTAGGGATACTCCTCATCCTGAGGGGGAGAAAAAGTCCCTGTTCCCATATTGGCCACTACCAGTGCAACAAAATTTTGGCTGTAGAAGCTGCAGTGACTGAGCCCATAGACATCGATAGATGTCTCCAAATGAAGATGCCATTCCATACTGTTAGGTCACTTAAGGCAAGTCAGGACAATCTGTAGAAACCACCAGAGATGTTTCACAGTGCCTGCCAGTGTCTCTCCAGCACTTTCCATGATTGCCTCTTAATTATTTTGGCAGCATGAGCATGTCTGGCCTTTGCCTACAATGAAGGGGTTCTTCTTATGACACTGGAGCCTGTGAACAGCTCCAACATGAATGCTTTGGTCCAAGTCGTTGAACCCTGCACCCTCTCCATGGGGCCGCATGCCCATACCACGTGTCTCCATTTCGGGTGCTTTTGCTTTCCCTCTTCCTTATTGCTGGAAACTTGCCCCCTCTTTATTAACCTACCCCCACCCTATCTATTTGGATTCAGTATCTAAAGTAGGTTTGGAGCGGTTCTCTTCCCTGCCTGCCTGTGACTATGCAGATGTCTCTCTTTTTTCCTTTCTCCTTTTCCTAATAAACCTGCCCTTTTAAAGGGAAGGAAGGAAGGAAGGAAGGAAGGAAGGAAGGAAGGAAGGAAGGAAGGAAGGAAGGAAGGAAGGAAGGAAGGAAGGAAGGAAGGAAGGAAGGAAGGAAGGAAGGAAGGAAGGAGAAGAGAAGAAGAGAAGAGAAGAGAAGAGAAGAGAAGAGAAGAGAAGAGAAAAGAGAAAAGAAAAGAGAAAAGAAAAGAGAAAAGAAAAAAGAAAAGAAAGAAAAAGAAAAAAGAAAAGAAAAGAAAAGAAAAGAAAAGAAAAAAGAAAAGAAAAGAGGGCCTCCCCTGGTGGTGCAGCAGTTGAGCGCTGGGCTGCGAAGCTGCAGCAGCCTCTGCAGCTCCAGTTCGATCTCCCACCACCGGGCAAGGGTCCCACATGGTGCGACAGACCTCTCCTGCAGTGCCCGCTGCTCCCCTCAGCAGTGTACTTCGTCAGTCTGCCTGTTCTGTTCCCCGCTCTGGCTCTGGTGAATTCTCTCACCCTCCTTTGCTTCTGACTGTACCCAGTGCTTGCATAAATAAATAAAATAAATCTTAAAAAAAGAAAAGAAAAGTTTTGGGCTCCTGTTAGCTCTTACCCTCTGTGTGATGTCTACATTAAACAAGAATATGCATGGAGAGTCACCATTCTCAGTGCTTGGCAAATAAGTGTGGAATAAATGTTTGCCTTCCCTCTATATTGTTTAGCAACTATTTGGAATATGCCATAAGGATTAAAAGCAAGTTAGTCGGATTTAGATTCCACTATTCTTTGCTCTTTTGACTTTCTGCTTTGTAACCTTGAGAAAACTGCTTAACTTCTCTTAATTTCAGTTTCCTACTTCCTAGGGTTATTGTGAGAATTAAATATGAGGGGTCAACACTGTAGGCTTTCCCAGCCCCAGAAATTTAAGACTCCAGGGAGACATTATTTGCGTTGTGCTGTAGAGGGCGCTGTTCACACAGAATGCGGCTTGTTTTTTGGAGCTGAAAGCAGGGTACTGACACCCTTCCTGGCAGCCCTGCCCTTTCGCTCTCCAGAGACCTTTCTCACCCCTGGTTTTTCTCTTCATTTATTTTGAGTCATATGTGTCTTCACTTTTACCTTGGTTTACCAGTTCCCTCTAGCTTAGTCTACTTATACCCAATAAAGCAACACCTTCCCTTGGCAAAGTACAGAAAGAACTCTGAAGTTTAGAAGAGAAGAATTCTTAGAAAGTCTATTTGGAATAGAAGTCAAGTAGGTTCACCTGTGTAGCAACCAGTTTCAAGTGTCCTCTAGGGCTCTGTCACTCTGCTGTCACCACTCCTCACAGCCCCCCGGGATGTGCTGCTATCTCTTCAAATCCCTGAACCAGGCAGAGGTGAAGTATCCCTTTCAGTCCTCTTTTGCATGGTTGAGACACACTTAAAGGTATTTCCAAAATACCTTAAGAAATCATTATATGGGCCTCCCTGTTGGCACAGGGGTTAAGGACAGCGCTGTCAAGCTTCTGCCGGCCATAGCAGCACAAGTTCCATCCCTGGCTGGCGAGGGAGGTGACCCACATGGTGAGGCAGACCTCTCCTGTCTCGCCTGCTGCTCCCCTCAGCAGTGTATTTCAGTGGATCCGCCTGTTCTGTTCCCCACTCTGTCTCTGGCGAATCCTCTCACCTCCCCACCCTGGTTTGCACCCGGCTCTTGTATGCATAAATAAAGTAATCTCTTTAAAATAAGAAATTGTTATAAAGAACAATAAGGGAACAAAATCGCAGACACACTCAGAATAATCATCTGCGTTCCAAGGGGTAGGTTTCTGATTGCACAGCACCTGCATGCTGTCACCGAAGACTGGCAAGAGCCTGAGTACACCCGACTTAGGTCTAACTTCACTGACTGTGCTGGTGGGAATGTCACACTTCCTGATAATTCCCACGGGGACCATAGCCAGGTGCCACCAAGAGACAGGGGTCTTGGCAGTGAGAATATGATTATCTTAGGATGATCAATGCTGCTGGCCAACACGTCCACATGGAATTTAAAACCTGAACTTGAAATTTTTAACTAACACATCTTAATGACTTTTGTATTTAGATGTGGCTATTTCTTTGATTCTTTACATCCGGGAACAAAAGCAAACATGGGCACAAAGTGTACCTACATGTGTGTGACTTTTGTAAGCCACAGAATGGAGCTGGTTCTCACCTATTGGCTTTCATGACGTCTTTATGACACCTGACTCACACATCTTATTCTCTGTGCTCTCGTGTCCTTTTGTGGTGTCAGTGCCTTCCAGCCAAAGAGGTCACCCCTGTAATTGAATGAGTTGCCTTTTGTAGCTGATGAGAACACCCACCATGGGAAACTGTGGGAAGCCTCCCTAAGAAGTTGTTAGAAAGGATTCAAATAGGATTGGGGCTTGTTTTAGGTGCTTTGGGGCAGGTGTAAGGAAGCAATACTTTACTATGGGTTAGATGTTTTGTCAAGAAGTGGGGGTAATTCTGTGATTGAGGATGTTAACAAATTTATTGTCCAAAAGGAGAGGCTCATGTGAGGCCAAAGCTGCTTTTGGTCAAGAAGCAGTGAGCGCTGGCAATATCCAGGATAGGGGGATATTTAGTCATTTTTGTGGTTTGGTCAAAGTTCATGTTTTTGTCTGTGTTCAGACACAATTGATTGCAGAGTGGTCCTGTATGACGTTGGCATTCTGTGAAGTTGTTTGTGTTCAGCCAGAGAACACCGAGGCCTACTTCGGGGTGCCAGATAGCCTCTAGCAACACCAGGACCCCGCTCTATTACCATGACAGCCCCAGATGTCAGGGCTGCTTATTTCTTTTTCACTAGACCAGTATGTATTAAGTGACTCCATCGAATCATAGGTGATGTCTGTGTAAGAGAAGAACAATATCAGCCCTGGGCACCATGCCTCTGTCTGGCTTGCCAAGGATGATTCTCTCTCTCTGCCCAGTTCCCATCTCTCCAAGATAAGACTTCTGCCCTAGTAGTAGACAAATCCTTTATGAAAACATGTTGGCATTTTCCAGGTGGTCTCTTCCACATGGGGGGTGGACTCTGAAGCCAGCAGTTTCCAGTATTGACAAATTGTCAGAACCTTTGTGACTCTTGTAACTGAGGAAGCTTCTCTTTCATTTAACTCATCTGCAAGCAGCCCATTTAGCTCATAGAAGGGGCCCCAAATGGCACAGGTTTGTGACCCCTGGTTTATCTGTTTCACAGGTTTAAATTAGTAAACTGATAGTCACAGTTGCTACTATTCCCTGCAAGGTTGCTATGTTCTAGGAACCTTCTCTATGCGGTGGCATTTAAGTTGGACTCTGACCTTTGAAAGTATATTTTTACAGTCACTTTACAGGTGAAGAAATTGAGGCTCAGAAAGACTAGGTAGATTTCTCAGGTCACTTGCTTTTAAGTGGCAGAGCTGAGTTCCAAATTCATGTCCATGCTGGACGAGTTCCACTCTGCTGTGCTGCCCTGGATTATTAGCTGGGCCACAGCCTCCTCTCTGATCTCCCACACACAGCATGCCTCTCCTCAGATGCTGCTGCTGGACCAACTGGCGCCGGAGAAGCTGACAGAACTTGGTGTGCCTTAGGAGGGCACCAACCATACCAGGCCCTGTGATTCCCTGGCTCTTGTTTCCCAATTCTCTTCTCTGGAAAGAGCTGGAATTTTAGGAAGGAGTTGGACACAGCACAGTGGAGGAGGCCTGTGCAGCTTCCTGTGTTTCTCACCCCCAGGGAAAGGTGAGGTTTTCCTGAAGTGCTTTTCCATATCTAGCCTGGAAAAGTCTTGAAGTTCAGATGCCTTTTTTATATGTCCATGAGGCCAAGAAAAATTGTTTCCACTGGCCTGGCCAAGTTCTATTTAAGAGAAGCTCATGATGACACCAAATGAGCCTCCTGAGAGAGATAAAGAATTAGAGGTGACATCTCTGGAAACTGTCAGACAAAAGGGAAGCAACTCCCTCCGTGTGCAATGGGTTCTGGGTAGGAAGGAGCAGTCTGGGAGCTGGACGGGTGGATGCTCTGTGGCTTGGTAATGTTAGCGTCCAGCTGGGTGGTCATCCTCCAATAGCTTGAGATCATTTTCATAGAAAACAGGAAGTTCTCACAGCAGCAGTCACAGGCACTTGTTTCACATCTTTAGCAGAGGTGTGTTGCTGCATCCAAGCTTGACACCTAACCTGTTGGGTCTCCTCTTTGGTGATCACTTTAAAACCCCATCCCTGACCCTTTCAGGGAAGGCAATCTGTGCATTGCAGTGGTTGAGTGGCTTACCTGTCAGCAACTTGAAAGCAGGGAATTTTCCATCTTTTATTTCCTAGCTTAGCACCTGGTGCGGAGTAGATGTTCTGTAAGCAGAGTATCTGCTGGATTATCTTTTTTTTCAAGATTTATTTTATTATTTATGCATACAAGAACTGGGGTACAGGCCTACCCTCACACTCAACTGGGGTACAGAGACAGAGTGGGGAACAGAACAGACAGATTAACTGAAATACACTGCCAAGGGGAGCAGCGGGCGAGTCAGGAGAGGTCTACTGCATTATGTGGGTACTTCAATCCCTGGGCGGGGATTGAACTCGTGCTACGTGGCTGCAGATAGCTTCATAGGTTGTGTCTTAACCCCTTGTGCCACCAGGGAGGCCCCTGGATTATCTTGACTAGTGGGAGAGATCATAATCCCATTCCATAGCCCCTGATGGTAAATCTTCAGAAATGTCTGTTGATTCAATTGACTGTTGAACTGAAATAAATCAGTACATTTTCAATGAAATTTGAATTTCTTCTCCAGCGTTGCAAAGGACTAGCAGAAAATCATTCACTTTCTGTTCTCAGGCCCCTATTTTCTACCTCTAACATAAAATCTTGACTCCCGGGCCTCTCTGATGGAGCAAGGGGTTAAGCACTGCACTATGAAGCAATCCAAAGCCTCTGCAGCAGAGTTCAATCCCTGGCCAGCCAGAGAGCAACACACATGGCGCAGCAGACCTCTCCTGTCTCGCCCGTTGCTCCCCTCAGCAGTGTATTTCAGTCAATCTGCCTGTTCTGTTCCCCACTGTCTCTGGTGACTCCTCTCACCCCCCACATGTCTGGCCTGTACCCCAGCTCTTGTATACATAAATAAATAAATCTTAAAAAAAAATCTTGACTCCCATGGGCATTCCGAAAAGAAATAAGTGTGTGTGTGTGTGTGTGTGTATGTGTGTGTGTGTGTGTGTGAGCTGTGAGAGATCTGACAACAGAAATGGGTTTTCATCTGTATAGAGAATCAGCCTGTAATTCTAAGTAACAGATAATTAAAGCCACGTCTATTTGTCTTCCTATCTCTGATATAGTGGCTACCAAAGCATGCTGGGAGTGGGCAGGAGGCCATGTGATAAGTGTGTAGGAAACTCCCATTTCATAACAACTTATTCTCTAGTGAATGTCTGCAAAAGCACAGCTTCTGTGCTGGTTCTTCAAATGTCACCCATGAGCATAACCTGTAGCTACTTCACTTAAAATGAAGTGGGGTTTGGCTGATGTAGGCATTGCGTGCAAATGAAGTGTGCATTATTATGGTAAAAAGGAGATTCTGGAGGAAAACATGCCTATTTTTAAGAATTTGAAGGGCTGCTAAGTGGAAGAGGCTTCAGACTAACTAGGGGTTATCATGAGTGATCCCCAAAGCAGACTGGAGTACTATTCTTTTGACTAGTCTCTCTTCTAGGTCTACAACAAAAATATCTCACAGGTGGACTGAGTGCTGAGTGCACTGGCCCTTGCTGGCCTTTTCAGCCCAGTGTCTCACGAGATCCCAACTTTGTTAACTATTTACCCGGCATGGCTTTCTGCTCCAGGCTCTCTGTTCTGTAGCCCCTGCTACACAATGACACCTTAATGTGAGTCACATACACCATTACAATTCAGTGTGGTTACACCCACACCACCGTCTCTTTTGACATATCTGTTAGAGGGTGAGGCAGATACAGGACAGCAAACTCCATGCTTTTACACATGCATTGATTAATTGGTATGCGATCGTTCAACAAAGGGTTTTTTCTTACCGTGTGTGACTTGAGCGCCATCTTCAATCTTGGTCTCAGTGGCCCTTCTCCACTCCTGAGATAAGGTGCTCCCCAGAGCACTCCCACTGATTTCTATCTGGCTCATATCATACTGCATGGCATGACATTGCTTATCAGCACTTGGCCTCTCCTACCCCCACACTTAACTGGAGGTTCCTTCTCTATGACGAAGATGTTGTCCACTTGGTGAAGAATTCTTTCTCTGTTATCCACCCTGGTGCTTCATATACTGATGTCAAGACATCCCTGTTGAATAATATTCAACTAATAAGTCAAAATACTCATGGAGACAATGGGTTTTCTGACAGTTGAAATGTTTTTGCAGAGGGTGGATGTACACTGAATAGAGATCTCTTAGAAAAGGTGTTCCTCTGGCCATTATACAAACCATACCACATTGTCATTGCTGATTTACTGAGCTCACATCCCCATTCCAGTGTGAACTCCTTGAAAACAGAAACAGATTCTATTTGTCTTTAATATCCTACATAATCAGCTTATCCTCCATGTTTAGAAAGTTTACTAGATGTCTCTTTACTGGGAATTGACTATTTACAGAACAAGAAGGCTTGAGCATTGAAGAAAAAATTGACAATAATATAATCTATCTTCCCTGCCAGGCCACTAAAAATGTCTTGGTAAATATTTGCTAATGTACAGCCCTTTGCTTGCTATTAAGATTTACTGATTTCAATAGAAAGTAACCTAAAAATATGCATGTTACATAACCCAGACACCAGGGTCAATCTCTAATCACCCAATAATTCAAAAATTACAGAGTGGTTCTGTTTGTGGTTAGATTAGATGCCATTGTCTATGCAAAATAAGATGTTATGAGCTGGGTAGAATGGATCTGGTGTGTGAATGTTAGGTTTAGTCAGAGGATGAATTTATCCTATATCCTTACACCTATTCTCTAAGTACAATTCTTCTCACTCTGAGTAAATAAATTAACAGCATTGGATAATCCAGTACATATAAAAAGTACCTTCAGTAAATGGCAGATTTTATAAAATAAATCCCGCAATAAAGGCTCAGTTTCTTGCATAACAGTGACTGTTGTAAAGGGAGATTAGTGGGTGATCTTATTTCTTCCTGGTGTGACCTTACTTTCAGCATACAAATATGTACTTTCTGTGTCTTCATGTTCACCTGTACTGTTGTGAACATTTGGAAATTACAGTACCTCATCTCAGTGTATTCCAGAGAAATGGGTTGGGGAGTTGATAATAATGAATTGCTTTTGGTAAAAAGTTATTGAGCATGACCTAGGAGAAATAGCAAAAGAGTGACAGAGCATGGCCAAGGAGCAGAGTAATAGATGGGGACATGCCTGCTTCCCAGGGACCTTCGCTGGTGGTTTGTCAAGTCTTAGCATGATGGTGTTCAAGGCACATGAGGTTTGAAAACAAGTGCACATCCAACTCAGGATTTGGTCTGAGAACAACCAATTGCCTTGGTTTAAACCACGCAAGTCCATTATCGAATTAAATATCTTCCAGCTAGTACAAATTAGTATCAGTCCACTGACTAAAATCTAAAGTAAATCAGTCTGGGTCTAAAAAAATCAGCCTGCATAAGAGACCAACATGCAGCAGCACTTTCTTGCTTTGCTCAGCCACAGATGCTACTTAGGATGGTGCTAAGTTCAGACAATCTTGGGACAGTTTTATAGGTGGTTTGCTTTTGTTTCAACTCTTTACATGATCAGGAAGATCATATTTTGTTATGAAAGTAGGCCATGAAATACAAATATATCCAAGAGATCATGCAGGGGATTCTTACTCACCTGACAGAAATATTCTTTTTTTTTAAAGATTTATTTATTTATGCATACAAGAGCTGGGGTACAAGCCAGAGATGCAGGTAGTGAGGATTCACCAGAGACAGAGCAGGGAACAGAATAGGCAGACTGACTGAAATACACTGCTGAGGGGAGCAGCGGGTGAGTCAAGAGAAGTCTGATTCTCCATGTGGGTTTCTCCCTGGCCGGCCAGGGATCGAACTCATGCTGCAGAGGCTGCAGATTGCTTCATAAATGAGGTGCTTAACCCCTTGCACCACCGGGGAGGCCCCAGAAATATTCTTTATCTTCAAAGTGAAATGAATTAAAGAGAGACTGGAGAAGAGTAGTGGGGAAGGGAAAACTCAGAAGTTGGTGTGTTAGGAGCCATCTCTGGAGTTTTAATATAAAGGCAAAGAGAATGCAGGTTAAAGTGCTAATTAACGTTGGCTTTAGGATTTGTTATCTAAACTGAGATCCAGTTTATGAAAAGTTTTTTCAAAGGTGTGAGCTCCCATGCGTCTGAAGAAGGGAGATGATCCCAGCATGTGAAGGAAGCTTCAACATGTGATGTGCACGCAGAGAAAGGGAGAGATATTGGGGAAGAAGGAGGATGGCTACCCTTCCCTTGGCAGTCCCTCTCTGGGGACTGTGCCCTAATACTCTTGGGGACTTGAGGGTAGTGAAGATTGGGTGGGCTAAGGGCAGGGCCCTCTGAGTTTGTATACTTCTGTTTGTTCTAGTAGCATTTTCTTTTTTTTAAATATTTTTGCAACCTGTCCTCAAAATTTCAAATGCCCATAGCTGTGGTTTTCTTGTCACCACTTCTTCTCGACCAAGGCGTCTTGCATTTTCACCTGGTTTAAGGTCGTGTGCTTACCATTTTTGTTTAAGTTTATCACTAAGTTGGTTTCGCTTCCTAGTTTGTATGAATAAACATATTTTTGAAGGGGGATTTTGAAATCTATTTTAGAAGCACATTTGCATTCCATTAAAAATACCATAAAGATATTGCTCACCATGGTGGGCACACCTTGGGACTGGGCTGGGCACCCCTAGGTCAAGAAGTGGTCTAGGATTTAGACCCCTGGGTTTTACCTTCATCGACTGTTTTAGGGAAAACCCCTTCACCTTTTTTTTTTGTAAAGTCAAAAAAAGTCACATTAATGTCATCAGTAAGAAAGTGTTGAGCAGACAGTACTTGAAGAGCTTAGCTTGTTCACTGGATTATTGCATTTATATTAATTGAATAAATCATTAATTCCCTATACTGTGCTGGCAGCTGGGGTACCAGGAATGAATAAAATCTGGCTCAGCCCTTATGGTGCATTATTCAAATCAGAGCCCCCCGGTTCTTCATCTTGAGAGCAGAGAAGGTCATGTGAGCTATCATACTATTCCTTTTGGAATCTTGGCAAAGCATGAAGACAGAGTAGCAGCAGGCTTTGGAATGCACTGAGAAAACAGGGATCATCTTTTAGGACTTGATCAAAAATTATCTGATCTAACAAGTGTCAAGCATTAAAAAAAGGGAAGTTGACCAATACTTGTTTTAGGGGAATCTAATTACATAACATACAACCAATACCTGGGATGTGTCTCGGTAGAGGTTTCCTGGTCTGGAAGTGGGAAGCTTATGCTCTAGCTGTCATCTGCCACAGATTAGGTTTGACATGTCATTCAAGTTTCTGAGTCTCAGAAAACTGAGACAAATGAGAGAACTAAATTGGATCCGATCAAGATTCCTCTTAATAGTGGATTATCAATAGCAGTACACAAGTTGATTTAGAAGTAGATTTTTTTTCCATTTATTTTTATATACTACAAAAATGTAAAGTGAATCAAGTTTCTGCTTTCACAGATTTTTTGATTAGCATAAAGCTAAATTTATTAAAGAAAAAAAAGAAAGTTAGTTTAAAGAATGATATCAAGTAAAAAAGTAGTACTGGTTATAATTAGTTATCAACAAACTTTCAAGGGCATGTGAGACCATTTAAGGTTAGGAAACACTTGGAGATATGCTCTCCTACGTTCCTTCCACTTCATCTCTCTGCAATTACTTTTCCTCTGTATAATCAAACAATTTGATCTTTGAGTACAAAGTTTCTATTGGAAACAATATTGTGTATCCAAGAATAAACTTGTCAGCTTATCCAAATGATCAGCAACCCAAGTAATTTTGCATGCTCTTTTCGTATCTAATTAGGTCTTTATCTAAGACACCTAGTTCGCTGTCATTATAACCACAATGTTTTTCCTTTGGTGTGTTTTCAGATCAGGTTGCTGATAGAAAGGATGTTCAAACATCTTCGGAAATGGTTTGTCACTCGAATTTTGGGACATTCTCGGCAAAGAGCGAGGCTGGTCTCCAAGGATGGGAGATGCAACATAGAATTTGGCAATGTGGACGCACAGTCAAGGTTTATATTCTTTGTGGACATCTGGACGACTGTGCTTGACCTCAAATGGAGATACAAAATGACCATCTTCATCACAGCCTTCTTGGGGAGTTGGTTCCTCTTTGGTCTTCTGTGGTATGCCGTAGCCTACATTCACAAAGATCTCCCAGAGTTCCATCCTTCCATCAACCATACCCCTTGCGTGGAAAACATTAATGGCTTGACCTCAGCGTTTCTGTTTTCACTAGAAACTCAAGTGACCATTGGTTATGGATTCAGGTGCGTGACAGAACAATGTGGCACAGCCATTTTCCTCCTTATCTTCCAGTCTATACTCGGAGTGATCATCAATTCTTTCATGTGTGGTGCCATTTTAGCAAAAATCTCCAGATCCAAAAAATGTGCCAAGACTATCACATTCAGCAAGAATGCAGTGATTAGCAAGCGGGGTGGAAAGCTCTGTCTCCTGATCCGGGTGGCTAATCTTAGGAAGAGTCTCCTTATTGGCAGTCACATATATGGAAAACTTCTGAAGACCACAGTCACTCCTGAAGGAGAGACCATTATTTTGGATCAGATCAATATCAACTTTGTAGTTGATGCCGGGAATGAGAATTTATTTTTCATTTCCCCACTGACCATTTACCACGTCATCGACCATAATAGTCCCTTCTTCCACATGGCAGCAGAAACCCTCCCCCAGCAGGACTTTGAACTAGTAGTGTTTTTAGATGGCACCGTGGAATCAACCAGTGCTACCTGCCAAGTTCGAACATCCTATGTCCCAGAGGAGGTGCTTTGGGGCTACCGTTTTGCTCCCATAGTATCCAAGACCAAGGAAGGGAAATACCGAGTGGATTTTCATAACTTCAGCAAGACAGTGGAGGTGGAAACTCCTCACTGTGCCATGTGCCATTATAATGAGAAGGATGCACGAGCCAGGGCAAAGAGAGGCTACGATAACCCCAACTTCATCTTATCAGAAGTCAATGAAACAGATGACACCAAAATGTGACAGTGAATTTTTGACACAAGTAAAACAAAGTGGCAAAGATACCTAGTGACTAGAAGATGATAAAGTAATCAACAATTTGGGGTATGAAAATAGACAAGAGTGTTCCGAGTCTGCCAGCACCATGCCTCTGAACCCCATAACCATGATTCTATAAGTGACATAGCACCAAAAGGCAACTGCATTAGAACATGCAACATATTTCTATGAAACTGAAGTAGGGAGCCACAGGAGCTCACTTGGAATCTTGAATATGATTATTTGAAATCATGCAATGTTGATGGGAACAGTGAAAATCATCAAGAATCTCAGGGACAGGCCAAATGAAATCCTCTTGAAAGTCTTGAAGAAATTGTGAGCTGCAGATGGGATCAGGGAAAAACTCTACCCTCATTTTAATTCTTCTGATAGGAAAGAAGTCACTGGTATTTTAACATTGGCTTTTACTAAGAGAAAATTGTCTCCTGGGTTGGGAGAGATGAACCAAAGACAGTAAGAAAGGATGACCACACAAAGAACAATTGAGAAGCTCTTGTCTTCTCAGACCCTGGTTTCTGGAGCTTCCATTTCACTCTGTATCCATGCTGTGTTTCAAGAGGTGAAGGGAAGCCTCAGCCCGTGAACTCTGTGTCTCTAAGCACCCAATGTGCAGAGCTTTGAGTCCAAAGCTTTGAGCTTTATGTTCTCAGTGGGCTAAAGCCCAAGTGATCTCTTGTGGCACATTAGACAGAGGCTAAGTCACCAAGAATCCTGATGACATCTTCCTACAAGAAAGCAAGCTTGTTTTGAAAATAGTGGTGATATTTCTTCCAGTTTGCATTAAATGGCATAAAGGGATCCTAATCTCTCAAAAGAGTATTTCCTGTTCTTCTAAGAAGGCAATGAGAGTTTGAAGGTGCAAAGTCAGTTTAGAGGTATTAATAATGCTTCTGAGAAAAAGAGCATCTTCTTTTTATGCCTAGGGGCTCTACTGAAGTGCTATTGCTGGGAGGAGCTTGAAAGGGAAAGGAATGGAGGTGACCTCAGAGTAAGAAGAGTGCCCCCCTCCACTTTCTCCACCACATCTTCCTGAAAAGGATCAACTGACTATAAAGACTGATCTTTAGGGGAAGATTTTACTGTGAATGTCTTGTTCACTACCCACCTACTTTGTTATGAATGTATTCTGGAGAGTGGTACTCAAAGCTGCTTATGAATCAAAATGTTTTCAGTGTGTTGATTAATATATTAAATTTCTGAAACTGCACACACTTTTCAAACGTGTCATTATTGTGCATTCAGACTGCTGGAAATCCTGCTGAGGGTGAACTTTCCTCTGGGAGTGGAGGGTGGGGAAGGAAGATGGCAAACAGGACACATTTGTAGTCACGCTTCCCCAGGAGGAGATGTCTATGCTCCAGACACGCCCCTTCCTCTTCAGCTCCATCTCATCACTCCAGTGTGAGTCTTGGCACATAATGTGGCAGCTGTTATTAGGGATGGCTTTGTTTTCCCAGGCTGGGGTTTGATCTTGTACAGATTCATATATGCACCCTGGTCCTCCTGACCAAGACCAATAGAGAATCTGAGGGGCTTGGGCCCACCTACTTTGTCACAACACAACAATGGATGCAACTGGCCCATGGAGGAGATTGCCCTGTGCCTGGAAGTTTGCTGGCGTTGCAATTTAATCTACTGATAAAACTAGAGTAAATCAGGTATCACAAGCCTGAGGGAACTAAAACTATGCTGACCCAGAGGTTTTCTGCTGTCATGAGGTTTTGTGACTCTGTAGTTTCTTTACAAACTAGTGGAAAATATATGAACTCAGGTCTTTCACATCAGAGCACATCCTTAGGGTCTGTTCTGTGGAACAAATTGGAATCCTTGCGATTGGCATTTGTTTCTGGGTTATTCAGTAGAAGCCTGTCTGATTCTAAATACTCCTTTATTAGAATCAAGACATTTCATGTTTGGAGTCTCCTTTTTAATGCAAATTCCCACTGAGCCTGAAGCCATGGACCTTATGTCCAATAAATTCCTAGGGAAATGAGGCCTCAGTTACTTTTTGATTGTTCTAAGGGGTGGCTAGAACCCAAAAGCAGTCCAAGGATCCTGGACATTTAGACACAGGGGGTTACCAAGAGTTCAGTGAGTAAAGAAAATAAATGGAAAACAGAAGGTTCCAGAAGGACAAATTATCTACAGGCTAATGGCAGTTCTTTTATTCTAATGTGGTGACATTATTGCACTAGGACCACTCATCACTACTGCTATTGCTATCCAGTGCCATGTTATTATAGTTATGGATCTTCCTATCTGAAAAACAAGTCAACAGCTCTTACTCCTTTCAAGAAAAACAGCATCCCAAGATTCATTACCATATTCAAAGTTTTCCTTGATAGGGAGTCCCCTTGAATTGCTTGATTTATTTCTGTTGCTGTGGGGCTTTTGAGTGGGAGCGGCTGACCTTGGTTTAACCTTGTAGGACTTAGGTTGCTCAAGCTCCAATACTTAGTTAAGATCTGGAAAACTGTCTAAAAACTTATTCCTCAAGAGAGGGTGAACCGAAAAGATGCTTTCCAAGTTGCCAAATCTAAGAAGCGAAACAATTAGTGCTTCTGTCTGCTTCCATGGCCAAAGCATGTCTAACAGGACAGAAAAGAACTTCCCTGGTGGGTGGCCGGGAGGGTCGAAGAGAGTTTCCATAAAACAGGAGAGGGGTCCTCAAAAGGCTGATTCTGGGAATATCATTGGGGATCTTCCCCTACTTAGAAAAAACTTAATGAAAACCTCAGATGCAAAGAATGCAAATGAGCTCCTGACCCCGCCCCGGCCTTTGTTGTCTGCCATTACAGGAAGTGTATGTCAATCAAAGCTTGACAGGAGAGATAGAGCATTTTATTTTGGAAGCCAGAAGTTTGAGAACAATGACTGGAATTTCCTCTTTCTGTCCAGCAAGGGCTGTTTGTCACTGGGGAGATAAAAGTCCAGGGGTAGGGAATAAAGGTTATCGGGAACTGTGCAACACAGAGCAGGGAGTGGGGGGCGCTGTGGGAGGAGGGGTTATGGAGGAAATCTATTTCAATGCCTGTCATTAAGTTTCCATTAAAAGAACATTCAGTTAGGAATTCAAAAATAATTTAATCTCTCCAGCCAGATGCACCCAGCTGGACTCGTTGGAGCTGAGCCTGCTGAGAGGAGACTTTGCATGGGGTTGCTAGGACTAGGAGCTGGTGTGGGCCACGTCTGCATCTCCCTCCAATGCACTCTTGACTGCATTGGATGTTCTAGAAGACATAGTTTCTTTTAGGCCAGTGAGAAACCCCTAGACTTGTGCTATGTAGAAGATACTATAAGGGGGTTACTTACTAATGACTTATGATATGTTAGCCTCTATTTTATGCATTTTATTTTATTTTATTTAAGTACAATCAGATGCGAGGGAGGGTGAGAGAATTCACCAGAGCCAGAGCGGGGAGCAGAACAGGCAGACCGACAAAACACACTGCTGAGGGGAGCAGCGGGCGCGGCAGGAGAGGTTGTCATGCCATGTGGGACCCTCACCGGTGGCCAGGAGTCGAACCAGCGCTGCAGAGGCTACGGGCAGCTACACAGCCCAGTGCTCAACCGCTACGCCACCAGGGGAGGCCCTATTTTATGCATTTTATATACATTACCTCATTTAATTTTTCCAATGAGTCTATGAGTCCCAATGAGTCAGTATTATTATTATGCCTATTTTTCACTTGAGGCTGCTCAGCTAAGGAACTTGTCCTTAGTCACTAGCTAGTAAATGGCAGAGGTGGGATTCAAACTCACATCTGCATGTCTTGAAAGTCCCTAAGTTTAAAATCTCTCAAGTACATTCTAACAGAGTTCACCCTTTGACAAGACTCACTGGGACTATCAGACACTTAGCTGGAAACCGTGAAAACCAGGTACATGTTCTTGGTCCTGTTGAGACATTTTGAGAAGAACCCCCTCATTGCTTAGGGCAGGGTAGACCCCCTGGCCAGGATTTAGCAAACACCTCTGAACTTATATGTTCTAGGAAAAGGCAGCATTTTGCCAGGACCACTGGTTAATCTGTCCACTTGGCATCTGGAAGTTTCATGGGCATCCTGAATATCTACATAGCCAGTTAGTATAAACTACTCTCCTATATCTAGAGATATAGTAAGTGTATATAAATATGCATTAATTACATACATGCTGTTTTATTTTCATCTCTGAATAATCCTTCATTTGAAGCAGTACCAGCTGTTATTCTCACTTGGGCAGATGGTGAAACGGAGTCTCAGTTACCCTTGAGGAAAAGGGTCTTTTTTCTATATTTACCAATATGGCCCCTGTGCCTATACCGTGCCTCACACTGTCAATAAATGGTCTTGTGATGAGTGAATGAGTAAATGAATGATTTGTTCAAAGTAGCATGGCTAATCATGGTTTCGTACATGTATCTGAACTTTTGACCAGGATACATCATTTACCAGTAGAGAGGCCTTGACCAAAAATGACTTAGCTTTGTCATACTCAGTTTCCTTATTTGTAAAATGCAACACTGAAATAGGGTTAAGGGGAAAACTGAAGGAAATCATAGGTGAAAAAAATCCTTTAGTCAAAGGGACATACCATTGGCATGGCAAGATGGGGTAGGAGTGTGGATTTGCTGAGAGAGAAAGTAGCAGTAGCAGTCCATCTTCCACAGATACTTCACAGGCAAAGAAAGCAGTGCTCTGGGCAGGACTGTGACAAAGCTCAGAAGAGACCTCCAGGTACAGGTGACAGTGTCTCTGTGTCCCACTTCATGTAGGACAGAATATGAGCTGGGGGGTATCTGAGCAGAAGCCTGTGCCTTGGCCTTTACTTCAACCCAACAGATGCTCATTGAGAACCTCCTATGAGCCAAGCACTGGGGAGAGAGCATGAGGGAGCCAGGGGGTTCCTGCCACTGTCCTAAGGCTGGGGGGGCGGGGGGGCTTAATTCCCCGCCTCATGGACTAGCGCTAAATTGGAGAACTATTAATGGTGGAGAGTCCTTTTTCCTTTTGCAACATTTTCATAATAGTTTCCAGCAACCAATATCGACATTACTGCTGACAATATGACTATGGATGATTGTTTTTCATTAAAGTTTTAAAAAATTCTCTCAAATATATTTTACTTGGGTTGTACAGTCAGCAAGCTATCTTACTGGCTCTGGAAGGAGTTCTCTCTTTTTCTGTGTGATTCTGTACTAACTCGACATAGTGTTAGGTTCACAGACTTCAGTTCATCTCCAATTATTAGAGCTGGTTTATTATTTTTTTAAATTTACTTATCTATTTAAAATGAATTATCCAAAGAAGCTCTGTGAGTCAAAAATCAGAGTTTAGAAAGCTTACTTCCATTCCTGTGCCCTCTATTCGATTCCTTTCTCTTTATATAATGATTATTATTTTTATTAATTTGATCCTGTGACTGTTTTTATTAATATAAACAATGCATATAGTTTACATCCTTCCCTCCACTCTCACACAAAAGGTAGCATTGTTCTGCAGTGTTTCGTTCACTTAACAATATATCCTGCAGATCACTCTGTAAGGAAAATTGCTGCTAAATCTAACATTTGTGGGTGCCCCTACCCCCACTTTCCTTCACTGGTGCTTCTGTAGTAGTTGCTGGAATCTCGCTCCAGAAGCTCCTGCCCTGCTGTTTGGAGCCTGGGAGACATGCCTGGCTTGCATTCCTGAAAGCCTGCCTCCCCACACAGGGAGTGTGCAGGGCTTAATCTACCCACGGACTGGCTGCTCTTTAAAGGATTCTGACTGGATAGAAAGTCACAACAGGTGTGTCCAAGGGAAAGAGCCTCAGCCCAGTGGTGGGTGTGGGTATCTGCTAGGCAGCGGGGACTCCATTCCCAGGACAGGCTGGATAATCTTTTGATTAGGGTCCCTTTGGTGGTTGGGGGGTCATGGAACCCATCATTGCATATAAAACTTCATGCAAAGGTACTTTAAGATGAAGGGTGATTTGGGCCTCCCCGGTGGCGCAGCGGTTGAGCGCGGGGTTGCAAAGCTGCCTGCAGCCTCTGCAGTGCTGGTTCGATCCCCGGCTGCTCCCCGGCCACCGGAGGAGGGTCCCACATGGCGTGCAGACCTCTCCTGCCACCCGCTGCTCCCCTCAGCAGTGTACTTCGTCGGTCTGCTTGCTCTGCTCTCTACTCTGACTCTGGTGAATTCTCTCACCCTCTGGCGCTTCTGACTGTACCCAGTGCTTGTATAAACAAATAAATAAATCTTTAAAAAAAAAAAAAGATGAAGGGTGATTAAATGAATGAAGTAAATAAAATGTTACAATTGAAGTAGGGGGGAAAAGTGCCGAGGGTGTCAGGGAGAGGCTTCTTGGAGGAGATGGCAGGTTACTGGTCTTAATGGGTGGGTGAAATTTGAGATAGTGCCAGGGGAGGGGTAGAGGTGGATGACCATGGGGTACAGGTCCCAGACTAACAGGACAAGGTGTATGTGGGCATGGCCACTGGGCTGTGCCGTGCTGGCTCACATAGCTCGGCATTGGCACATGGCAGCTAGGGCACCAAATGGTCATTGGACTTGGAGGTCTGGTGTCGATCTGTGTTTGAATCCTCATTCTGTCAACCAGCAGAACTGTGGAGGGGGCGATGACATGATTACATGAGCGTTTCAGGAATACATCCCTCATGCTGGTGTGCAGGATGAACCAGAGAAGAAATTCGCGATGGAAACTAGCTTTCTAGGGAGGAAGGGGGAAATGTTTCCTTTTCCATTTTTCAGGAAGGAAACAGGCTCCGACTTGCCCAGGTCACCTGGCTGTGGGTGGAGCTAGAACTCCTGCTTTCTAGTCAGTTCAGTGCTCTTTCCTGGGGCCTTTCACAAGCCTCATATTTGGGGGTCTCTGTTTCTGAAGAAAGCTCACCCAGCAGGTGGCAACCAAAATTAGGGCATTGCTTGCAAGGACCGGAAAGGCCAGTGAGTCTGGGGAATGGAGAAGGCATCACCCCCCTTGAACTACCTCCAAGGGGTGGGGATGGGGGGACACAGCAGTCACAGGCATCTGCCTTTGCACTTGGTGTTTGAGAACCCCAGGAAGAAGGTGAGAGGCTCTGTGGTCAGAGGTGACTTCATGTGTGCTCACCAAGTGAAAAGGGAATCATTCTCTAATGAGTGGCCTGTTTGGACCACCTGCAAGGTTGGTTTTAGTTGAACTAAAAGTGGCAGTTAGAGGCCATAATTACCCCGATGGCTCTCAGTTCCCACATGACTGACCTTGGCCAGACAGAGCCTGACCCTGTGACTCTCTCTTAAAAACATCCCTTCTTGGAGGCATGGAAGAAAAAGTGTAGGTTATAAAGAGAGTTCCAGGCTGGACAAACAGTGTGAGGTTCAGAGGTTTTGAAGACTTAGTCAAACTCAGCTTTGAAGACTTGGTCAAACTCAGCTTCTTGTTGAACAAGTCTTGTCTTGAACAAGTCCTGCACCTTTTGGAACCATTTCTTCCTTCCTGATGGTGAAGAATAACACCACCACCTACCTTCAAAGGGCTCTGTAAGGACAGGGGTATAGAATAGTGTGTAATGAAATACTACGTGAAGCACCGATCACAGAGTACAGACTCCCGATGAATGTCTTTTTCCTGATGATGATGATGAAGCTGAAGGCAAAGGTGCAGCCCGGGGGAGCTGGGCTGAGGGGACCAGCCCCAAGTCTTGCCTTGTCCCCTGGGCTCTCACTTCCCTCCCCTGACACTCCCTCCTTGACCTAAGACAGAATAGCTCACCTTCCTGTAAAAGCTTAGCAGTGAGAGACCTAGGCAAACCCAGGGCCCACCCTTGTGGGCCTTGTTTTGCAAATGGTGAACTAAGGACGCAGAAGGAAATGGCTTGAGCTACTAGTCTTTTTTTTTTTTTTAAAGATTTATTTATTCATGCATGCAAGAGCTGGGGTACAGGCCAGAGGTCAGGGGGTGAGAGGATTCACCAGAGACAGAGCGGGAAACAGAACAGGCAGACTGACTGAAATACACTGCTGAGGGGAGCAGCTGGAGAGTCAGGAGAGGTCTGCTGCACCATGTGGGTTTCTCTCTGGCTGGCCAGGGATGGAACTCATGCTGCAAAGCTGCGATTGCTTCATAGCATGTTGTTTAACCCCTTGAGCCACCAGGGAGGTCCTAAGCTACCAGTGTTAATGAGCCTCACAAAATGACAATTGTTGACCCAGCCTGTACTTCAGACTTCCCAATGGTGACTAAGAGAGTAGAATGGGGTGATAACACTGAACTTACTGCAGAGAAGTAACGAGAAGGGTAAAGAAAGGGTACTTATAAAAAGCCTGCGATCTGAAGCAGGCTGGCGCTTTACGCTTGTGCAGCGCACCTCTGGCCAGGAGGTGGCGCCATATGCTTCCAGATAATAAAAACATGCCCCTGTGGAAAAATTGTCTGACTCCAACAGGTAAGTGGTGGAGAGAGGGCATTGCCACCCCCAGAAAGCACTTTAATAGCTCTTATAATATCTGGAATATCTAACAGAGAGACATAAGCCATCTGGACCATCAAATCATTGTCAGGCTGTTAAAATGACAATGAAATTTTTGAAAAACTAAATTGTACTTTATGTAGTTTATACTGGAGAGACTGGAGTAGCAGAGAACAAAGTTGTTACCTTTATTAACAGCAAATACTAGAGTCCAGGTGCTTTGCATTTTCTGTAGAGTAAAGCTGAAATAATATTGTTATATTTTCAGATGAGAAGAACAGAACTGAAAGAAATTAAGGTCCTTGTCCAGGTTAGTGATGGCAGAGCTGGTATACATACATACATATATATGTATTAAATGTTTACATGTACTTACTTAGTCTTCACAATAACCAGAGGAGACAGGAACAACACACTCATGCAAGCATAGGGAGCACCTTGTCAAAATTCATGGAGTTTCCTCAATAGTAGGTCAGCTCCCTTCTCCTAGAGGTTGGAGTTCCAATCCTGATTCTTCCAGGGACCTTCTTACAAATTTGCCAAGTCACTTCACCTCTTAAGTCTCAGCTTTCTCATCTGTAAGATGAGGATAATAAAACAACCACACAGGATTATAGAGAAGATCAATTGGAAAGCACACGGGAAAATGCAATGTTACTTATCAAGCAATTTAGGGGATTATTTTTACTGCAGATGCCATTAACTTTATTCACACAAAGACACAGGCAAGGCTGTTGGCCACAGTGTTATTTGTAGAGATGAAAAATCTAAGTGTACCACAATAGGGAAATGAGTTAATGCAGTGTGGACCATAATAGGAGGAAATACTACGCTACTTTCAACAAATATTTGGGCACTCAGCAAAGTCCTAAAGGCTGGAAAACAAACGCACTAGGAGTGCATAGTCCAGCGGCAGCTGACAGGAAACACAGTTGTCAAAGGCACAAGGGCTCCTAATCGACTCAGGGGCACCAAGGAGAACCTGACTGAGGAACAGACCACAAGTGAAACCTGAGGCAGAAAGAAGAGCTAGCCAAGAGATGGGGGGCGGGGTGGTGGTGAGGGGGTGCTCCAGGAAGAGGAAACACATGTCCCAAGTTCAGGATGTGAGAGCACAACGCATTACAAATCACACAGAACACATTAAATGATTTCAGACAATGGTCTCAAAATGTCCAGTGGAAGCAGCGTGAACCCCCAATTATAAACACCACTTTTAATTACAAATTAATGGAATTTTTAAATTTTAATTAAAAATATTAAATTTTAATTTGAAATATTCAACAAGCATATTTCATTGCACACGCTGGTGGGTCTATGCATATGTATATATGTGTGTATGTATATACATACCTATGAAGAAACACTGAGGAAAAGAACCATGAATTCATTCATTCGTCTTTCCCTGCATCAAATGTGTTTTGAGGGCCCGCAGTGCTGGGGCCTGCGTAAAGGCAGTGGAGGTACAGCCTTGAGGAAGAAAGTCAAGGACCTTACCGTCATGGGCTTACTTTCTAGTGGAAGGAGGCAGAAAATAAATAAATCCATGCATACACAAAGAATGATACTGGCCACAAAGAAAATGAAAAAGGTTCTGGACAGAGAATGCATGCAGGGGAGGGAGCTGCTTATACTGAGTGGGGAGGGGAGGCTCTAACTAACCAGTGGGAAGGAGTCAGCTGAAGACAGCGGAGCGGAATGTTCTAGGTCAGTGGTCCTCAACCTAGAGCACACACCAGCACCATGTGATGAGCTTGAAAGAATACCGGTGCTTGCTGCCCTGAACCCCCAGTTCTGGTTTAGTTCCTTTTGGGGTACAATCTGGGCATTGGGAGTTTCAGTCCTGCATAAGGATTTTACAAACTCCCCTGGGGAATAGAGTTCAGCCAAGCTGAGCACCAGCAGTCTAGGAGGAGTGAGCTGAAGTGATTCCCAGTGGTTCTTTGGTCACCTTTGGTAGCCTGATCACCTTTATTGTCATTTTTCAATATTCTGTATTTTGCATATTTTCTATTATTGGCCTGCATTTATGATTTTGATCAAAAGGTAACTTACAAACAAAAAAATGGTGGTGTCTAGGAGTGCAGATGAGGATCTAGACCTGGGCTAGCAGAGAGAGGTGCAATCTTGGGCAGATTATATGAGCTCTCTGGGCCTCAGGGTTTTCCTCATCTCTAAAATGAATTGTATAATTCTGCAATTCTGGGGTGGAAACTTGGAATCAGCAGAGGTGTGAACAATTAGAAACCTGATGCAAAGAAATGTCCCAGGGACAAGTATTTTCAATGTCTAGAGTTTTGAAGGCCCTTACCAGATGCTTCTTTTGTTTTTTAATTTAGTTTTCACAGGAACCTAATTTCAGTGGTTTTCTTTTATTGGCTCTAAGTGAAAGACAAAATGATGAACCATGTACTTCTCTCTGCCTGGTTTCTCCCAGCGTGACCTCACCCTGCCATCCTCCCAGGGTCACAAATGCTCCTTGTCCCTGGAGCAAAATGCCTGCTGCTCAGCCTCTGAGATTTCCTGGGACTCTTCCCCATATTACCCAGAATCACTCTCTTGCCTCTTCCACTTTGCTCTCAAAGAATACAGCCTGCGAGTTAGGCCTGCAGCATCTCCCCCCATCATAGCGCATTCTTAAAAACTCGGTAGTAGAGTAAAGAGGAAGGAAATAGAGACTTCACATGTTTGTCTCGTTCTGCTTCCTGATTTTGTTCTGGCTACGATCAAGAGCACCTGTGTGGGACTGACCCCTGGACTATGTGGTGTTAATTTGCGCTAACTAAGGGACAGAGAGGTGTGGTGGGCAGAGCCCTAAATTTAGATTCTTCTGGCTCTGCCCATCAAAGCTCATCATTGCATTGTTTTGGGTTTCTCAGGAGGGTCCAAGTGATAAGAGTGTGTTTTTCTTCCCATCTCCAAGTTCAGAGTCTTCACAATGGTTCCTTGAAACTGACCACAATCCAAACATTCATACCCTGGAAGGCAGCAAACCCTACAAATCAAGCCCCTGTTTCCCCTGTCCTCCCCAGCCCTACCTCCACCAAGAGCCAGCTGTTAAGCACTTACCAGTACATGCCCGCAGGTGTCTGCCAAGCTGAGCTGTGGCCACAATCGCTGGTTATAAGTGCAGATCCCTGGGCCCCACTGCAGACCTCTGGAATCAGGACCTTCAGGGGTCCTGGGTGATCCAAAAACCTGCACCCTGGACACTGGCTTTCTAACGAGTGGTGGAACCAACCAATTACATATCCTTAATGATCATTTCTCTCTCCCTCTAAAATATCTCCTCTGGCTGCCACCTGAATTACTCACAGGGTGGTGCCCACGGCTGTGAACACATTTTCCTTGCAAATCTGTGAACTTATGTGCTCATGGCTGAGCCCACTGACATGTTCCCAGCTTAGTGAGGTAGAAGTTAATGTGATCCTGGGATGCGGGTTCCTGTAACTAGCTGTTCTCATTACTGATGGGGGGGGAGGGCTTAGAGGGGACTCAGGCATGGTAGCCACGCTTTCCCTTCAGAGGTGACACCCCAGAGTAAAGATGAAGAGCATGGGTGTCATGTGGGCTTACTGGAGTCCATCTGTGCCCTGGGCTCCCTTCTGGATTGAAAGTCATCCTAACTCCCTAGGGACTGACCTGCTTCTGTCACATGGGACTTAATGGTGACTCTGGCTAGAATTTAGAAGGAGAAGAAATCCTTGCCCAGGAGATACAGTGACAGAGATGCTTTTAAGCAGACATCACTATCTTGAAATTACTTCTTCTAACACTTAGCAAACTGCCACAAGGAATATCTTCTTCGAAAGGTGAGTGGATGCCTGAGGAGGGAGGAGTTTGTGACTCACCCCTGAGCAGCAGGGATGCACCAGGTCTGTCATACAAAGTCTTTATAGCTGTGATGAATTCTTGCTTCCTCCCTCTCCTGCCTGTCTCAGGGTAGCCACCCTGCCCTCTTGTGACCTCAGCGTGACAGAGGGTTTACTGCATCTGCTCATCTCCTTGAGTGTTTCCTCCTTTTCAGCCTTTCTTTTGGTTTATTTACTTTCCTCAAAAATATTTATTTTATGGAAGTAAGCCTGGTTTACAATATAGTATATGATTTAGGGTTGTAGGTTCAAATCTCTTCCATGTAAGTTACCACACCACACCCACCACCAAGGCACCCATAACTCTCCAGCACAGTCCACCCTGATAGGCTCCTCTGCTTCCTCCCCACCCCACCAGGCTCTCTTCTTTCTGACTCTAACTCTTCTGCCTTCCACAGTCTCTCCCATTCAGGTCTTTCCTGATTCCTACGCCCCTTACCTTGCCAGCTCCACCCCTCCACCCTTGGCATCAGCACAACCCAGCTGGCTGCCAAGGGCACCTCCCCAAAGCCTCTTCAAGATGTTGGTTATGGCCCTGTGCTCTGGCCTCCTGCACGGAGTCGTGGGACCTCCTGCCCTTCTCTCCTGAGTGCCCCCTCTGCCAACTCAGCCACCACTGGCTCTTGGGAGGTGAGGTTTGGAATCTAGAGAGGCAAAAGGGAGACTTCTCAGAACCTCAGGGGAAAGAGTGGGAAGCCAGGCAACCCCCCTGCAGGCATGCCCGGCTGACCCAGGCAGGAGGCAGGGACAGAGAATGAGAATGGGGGAGACCTGAGCGAGGGTCAGCCTTTCAGCGTCCTCCTGAGCTGACCTCCCTAACTCACCTTGAATTACTATTTTTTTAATAGACCCGCATTTTTAAGGCCAAGTCACGTGAGCTCTGGGCTGGGCTGGGTTGGGATCCCTAGAGCTGAATTCCTGTCGCCTCAGCCAGACCCCTAGGGGCTAAGCCTGGCACACCGGCCTTTTTGCCTTGGCACCCCCCTTGCGCCCCACCATCCTAACCCCCTCCCGGGGTGCCTCTCCGTTCTGACTTCTATTAGCCCCTCCCCCCAGTACTGCCCTCTCCTCCAGCAGCCCCCTCGGTCCCCCAGCCCCGAGGCCTGCGCTCCCCCAGCGCCCCGGGCTGCGCCCTCCCCTCCCCGGGTGCCGGCGGCGGCCCGGCGGCCGCGGGGCTGAGCCTGAGCCGGCTCCGGCTGTCTGCACGCCGCGCTCCAAGGCAGCGGGGTGAATGGACGGCGTCCAGCCCGGCCGGCAACTTGAAAATAAAAATAAAACAGAGGGAAAAGAAATAAATAATAAGGAGCGCGCCAGAAAGCCAAAGAAAATACAATTCCAAGGCCCAAGCAGGCTTCGAGCCTGCAGCCGGCCCTGGGCTGTGCGCCTTTGGCATTCGAACCAGCGGGGCCTTTGTGCTCCCCCTCGGCCACCCCCGGCGCGTTTCTGTCCTAATTGAAGAAACACAATCCGGGGTTTGCGCAGCGACGCGCCCCGTGGCCGCCGGGAGGCCAGAAAGGGCCGCCGGCTGCCGGCGCGGCCGCGAGAACCCCCCGCCCTGCCACAGGGACCAGCTTGTTCTTTGTGCTGGCAAATATTTATTTTGGTTCAAGTGGACCCCTTTCCACAAAGACCACCTGGTTGTAATCAATAACACCTATTTCAGATAATCTGCACTCTCCAGGCAGAGACCACGCGGGGCTCGCCCAAACAGAGACCTTTTCAAAAGGCATTTTAAATGGGCTAGATTCACAGAGGGCTGGAGGGGGGACCCGAGGTGGGGCTCAGGGGAGGAGGGGCAGGGAGCCCGTGGCCCTGGGTGGTCAGGCCAGAGCTGGGCAGGGGCGCTGCCAGGTGGCTGGTTCCCCTCAGACCTGGCTCTCTGAGGCCTGGGGTGGGGGTGGGGGATGGAGGCAGGGAGGGCCTCCAGGAACTTTTCCCCAAACAAAGCAAATTAAAAACCTTTCTTTGGTGAGCCCAGTGTTGCTGCAGAGATCGATGTCCAGAAACTCCTAGGGTAGCCTTCTCTTCTGTGCAAGGGAGCATCTACCCTGTCAAATCAGGATTGGAGAACATGCAGCTCCATTGCAGCTGGCACTGGAGATCCTCATTGGGAAGTGGGCCTCAAACCTGCCAGTCTCACAACCATTCATGCAGCGGTGGGTGCTCAGCACCTCCAGTAGTCTGGCATGATTCTAGGTGCTGGGATAAGCAGGGAACAATATGGGCAAAACCCTGCCCTCATGGAGCTTACATTCTAGAGAAGAGAGAAAGACAATAAGCAAACAGGTAAAACACTTAGGGAATGATACATGCTACAGGGAAAAGAAGGCAGGTGAGATGCCTTGAAAACTAAGTGGTTGGTGCTTCAGCTCTGAAGTGGAAATAGCTCTTTTTCTCTGGAGCAGGTGTCAAGAGATGAGAGGAGAATCCTAGAAAGAGTCAGAAGGTGTTTCCAGCTCTGTAATCAATGTCTCAGGGGGTGGTGCCAGCAGCAGGTATGGGTCTAAGTCCCCCAGTGTACCTGCAGAGCCTCTGAGGCAACTGTGAATTGGGCTCCATTATGCCCACCTCCCTGGGTTGTTGCCAGGGTTGAGTAAAAATCAATAATACACTTCATTCAATGGTAGTTTCTTTCCCTCCACAAATATCACATTTTAGTCTAGGCCCGGTGGTGACATGGTATCCTTTTATAACAGGATATTTTTAGACTTTCCATAACATAATTTAAGATTTCTAGGTGACACATGGAGACCAAATAAATCCCAGAAGCTGGAACCTTGCAGTTTTTTCATAGAAGATGCAGCTCTGGGTCATCCTGACTTGAAGTCATCCTGTCTCAGGCAGTAGGAATGATTATCCCAGCCACTCAAAATCTCCTGTGCCCTTGGGGTGAAGCCAGGCTGCTCTGTGACATGTGATCCTCCAGCCACCACCACTGGGTAATCCCAAGCACAACCCATTCATAGACTTCGAGGAAACCTTGAGCAATTCAGAGTGAGGTGACAGTGATTAGCTTACTAAGTAATTAGCAGGAAGACCTTTCTCTCGGACATTTTAAAGGGAAATATGGAGAGTTTAGGCACTTGATAATGGGAGAACCAGCGAAAAGATAGGAGGCGGGCATGTGAGCTCTAGGAACGCAAGACATTCTCCCTCAAATCCCTTGGAATCTAGCTCCATGAGGTGGTCTGTCCATTTCAATGAGGTTTCCCATCTCTCTCTTTGCCATGGGTGTTTTAAATGTCCAGTGTTTTAAATGCCCTGAATGTCCATCCCTGACAACCCAAAGAACCCATCTTAATTCGATTCTGTTTAAATGCTATAAGGATATTGGCCAGGTTAGAGGGTGGGAAATGGACCAACCAAGAACATGCATGTAAAGGGCACAGTGGCAGTAAAACCCCAAACATTTCTAGAGTTTTCCTTCTTTATCAGTTAGTAAGGCCTCCAGGTTGTCAGAAGATTCCCTGGAAAACTCTGAAAGATAACTTCTAGTCCCCTAATGCTATTTTCTCTGTCCTCAGAGATGACTGGGGAGAGGGGAAGCCAGGGTGGGACTGAATTTATGTCACTGCTCTTCATCAAGAATGTGACTTTCTCCCCCCGCCAGTAGACACCCTCAACATTGATTCTTAGCTCTGAGTTTTGCTGAGAGATTACACTTGGGTTTGGACATCCCAGTGGGGGTTGATGGCCCAGGAAAGATGAGGGTAAGTAAAGGGTGAGGGACAGGATGAAGGGTGGTTTGTTGGAATTTGGGATAATTTAATTTGCTGTGCAGCCAGTAGTTTTGACCTGGGTCATCCACTGGATCTTTGGTCGTAAATCCAGTAAGACCAGGAAATTCCATGCTTAGGCCAAATCTTTCCATTTTTTTCCCCCTCAGAGACTGAGATCATTGAGAATTTAACAAGAGATGGTTTTTGCCTTCTAAAGATGCTGGAACTCCAAGTAAACTAATATATTTTCACCGATCATTAAACTTATGTCCTAGAAAGCAGCTATCTGTTCCTGTCTTTTTGACATGGTTTCTCCCAGGAAAACTAGCAAGCCCTCATGCATAAAAGATGTTTGTCCATCTGCTCTGCTTATCCAAAATACTGAGGTGGAATAGGTTCCCTCCAGAGACCTATGGTCTGTGAGTTAGAGGACCAGACTGTTTTTTAACTCCAATTTTCTCTCCATTACCTCTGGGCATTTGCTAATGCAAAGCAGTGGGACCATTTGTAATTGGCTGATTAAGCTGAGAACTGATCCCTTGAAAGATCTTCCATGCAAAGTAATATTTCCCCTAAAATGCACAGGAACACAGGACATTCTCCCTCAAATCCCTTGGACTCTAGTAGTTTTCTTGTTCCAGGCTCCATGAGGTAGTCTGTCCATATCAATGAGTTTTCCCATCTCTCTCTTTCCCATGAGTTTTTTAAATGCCCATTGTTTGAGGAAACCTGAATGAATGCCTGTCCCTGACAACCCTTGTAGGTATGCAGGCTCCAAAGCTTAGAGGATGAGTGTAATCTTGGTCATGCAGTTCATTATCGAGATGGACACTCTTACTTTCCTGCACCATTTCATTGTCATTCTCAAATGCCCAAAACCTTTGAGTGTAGCCTTTGAACAGAAGGAGCAACAGTAGGAGTTGGTTGCTGGGTTGAAGCCCCTTGAAAAGTTGGACCCATTGGAGTGCTGAGTCTTGTATTCTGATCAGGTCATCACTTAAGTTTTTAAAGATTCAGTGTGAAAAGAAAAGGCAGAGAATCATGGGAAATACTCTTCCGCAGGCAAGTTTAAGCTGTAGTCCAATTAGCTTTGCTTTTCAAAAATTGGTGGCAAGTTCATGTACCTTCCCTTTACCCTAAAAGCACCTATTGATCAATTGAGAGTTTACATTCCCTTTAAAGTTCTCACTTGGATGTTTGCTGCAAACTGTTTTCCCAAAGGTCATCTGTTCTGCTATGATCGTTTAATAAAAAAACTTTGAGTCAGTAAAAAAAAAAAAATAGTACATAAGTAAAAGGTCCTTAAAAAGACAGAGAACAAAGGAAGAGAATTTTGTCAGGAAGAGCTGGAGTGTCTGGAAAGAATTGCCAGAATACATGTGATGTTGGATTAAACATTTCTGAAAGCCAGGGCCTTCGGGCAATAGAATAACCAGTGGGGAAAGAAAAATTGCATTTTCTGGGGAAACCAATTGACACCAAACACTGACTCAGTGAAAACTGCCAGCAGATTATGACAGCTCTCTGCTCTTCTTCTTTAGCTGGAACACCCTGGTTTTTCTTTTCTCTGTCGCTGTGGCTAATAGTATAGAGCAGAGCAGAAACCTCTGTATCTCGGAATTGCTGGCTGGACAGCTGGGCTTTGGACACTTTCTGGCCAGCAGGTGCAGTTTGACAAACAACAGACACGCATTGGAGCCTTCTCTAAAGCCAGGCATTTGCTAGGTGCTAGGAATTAAAAAGAAGAAATTAGACACGGTTCCTGTCCTTCGTGTCCTTCATAGTATAAAGAAGGACACAGATCTCTCTATATAAATAGATGGTGGGGTCTTGAATAATGTCTTGGCATTGCTCAATAACCAAAAGTAAGGAGTCATGCGTTCTCTACCTCAGTTTCTATCACAAAACCTTAATTACCCAGGGCATTGCTTTCCACATTCACCAGCCATATCCCAAGCCCCTTCTTCATTCCAACCTCTCTGGGTACCCAGCTCAAGATCTTTTATTTCCTTTTCCCTACCTATCTCATATCCCAACTAGTTCCTAACTCATTAGCCTTTCTGGTTAACTCCAACCCTTTTCTCTAACTGTTCTCCAGATCCCACACCTCGAAAGGCACCATGTGTGTCCATGAAAGGCCCTTGTGCACACCTGCACTAGCACATGGCACTTACACACTCATTCTGAGGGGGACTGCAGAGGCAGGCAAAACCCACAAGTTAATAAATCTTGATGCAAATCAAAACTACCATGAGGTACCATATTACACCAGTGAGAATGGCACATATTAAAAAAGCTAGCAACAACAAATGTTCGCGAGGGTGCGGAGAAAAAGGAACTCTCCTGCACTGTTGGTGGGAGTGCAAACTGGTCCAACCACTATGGAGAGCTGTGTGGAGATTTCTGGACCTACTAAACATAGAGCTTCCATATGATCCAGCAATTCCACTCCTTGGTATTTATCCAAAGGACACAGAAACATCAATTCCAAAGAACACCTGCACCCCTATGTTTATAGCAGCACTGTTTACAATAGCTAAGCTTTGGAAACAGCCCAAATGCCCAAAAAATAGATGACTGGATCAAGAAGATGTGGTACATATACACCATGGAATATTACTCAGCATCCAAAAAAGATAAACACATGCAGTTTGCAGCAACATGGATGGCACTGGAAGGGATCATGCTCAGCGAAATAAGCCAGAAAGAAAAAGAAAAATACCAGATGGTCTCACTCATAGCAGGAATCTAGAAAACTTAAATAAGGGACCAGGAAAATGAATAACTATAAGAAAGTGAAAATCAAAATCAACAAAAAACTATGAACCAGAGACACTTTTTGGGGGGTTGCGGGCGGGAGGGGAGGGATTGGGGTGAGAATGGGGGGTTTGCAATTGTATGGGGAATATAAAAATAAAATTTATTATTTAAAAAAATAAAAAAAAACAAAAACAAACAAACAAAAAAAATAAATAAATCTTGTAGTCCCTGGTCCTCACTGTGGGCCAACACGTTGCATACAGTGAGAAGATACGTGCAGGAGTAAACGTATTCCTGGATCTTCCCTTTTTTCCCCTTTCTCCTGCCACCCCCCACCCCTTGAATTATTTATTCCTGAAGCCACAGGTAGAGCAGAGCAAGGCAAGTGTCAGAGTGTAGTGACATCAGGGCTGAACAGGATGAGGAGGGCATCCATGAGGAGGGTCCTCTTGCACTCTTCGTGCTCAAGCAGAGTAAAGAGACCATAGGAAGGACCCAGAGCTTGAGCAGGGCGAGCAGGACATTCTTACGGAGGCACTGCTTTGTGTAGGGTAAGGAGACTATCACTATCCATGAGGCTGGCCACCAGCATGGGAACTGAGAATCAGAGCAGGGAAAGAGACACAGAACAAGGCCAGATGAGGGTGGTGATTGCAGCAGAAGTAAGAGACTGGTTGCCTGCAGGATTGAAAAGTGCATGTGCTGTGTTTAATGGAAGCCATGCATCTTGTCAGATAAGGGGATTATAAATGCTGAAGGGGAAAAACAAAAGTGATCCCTGTTTGGAAGGGTGGAAATGAGTGCATTTGAGTGAACTTGAGATTTTCTTTTTTTTTTTTTTAAAGATTTATTTATGCATAGAAGAACTGGGGTGTTGGCCAGAGGTGCAGGAGGTGAGAGGGTTCACCAGAGACAGAGCAGGCAACGGAACAGGTGGATTGACTGAAATACACTGCCGAGGGGAGCAGGGGGAGAGATAGGTGAGGTCTGCTGCGCCATGTGGGTTAGCTCCCTGGTGGGGGATTGAACTCAGGCCACAGGGATGATAGCATGATAAGGCGGAGAATTAACCCCTACGCCACCAGGGAGGCCCCAATGAACTTGAGATTTTCAATATATACAGACAGAAATATAACTGTCAATTTAAATGTCTATGCAGATGGGATGGTTCATTTTATGTGTTCCCTGGCTAGTTGGTGAAACATTATTTCTGCGTATGCCCCTGAGGGTGTTTCTGGGAGAGATTAGCATCTGAATTCATAGAATGATTGAAGAAGATGGGCCTCACCCTGCAGGTAACCTCATCCAATTCCTTGAGAGCTTGACAAGAATAAAAAGGGGGAAGGAGGGTAAATTCCCTTTCTCTGTTTCTGTTCCACTGGAAACCTCCAACTACTTCTGCCCTCAGATACTGGTTCTCAGGGTTCCAGTGTCCCCTCGGGATTTATACCACTCCCCCCAGCCCTCTCTGTCTGTTGTTGGGGCTTTGGAATGTTATACCACCTGCCTTCCTGGTCCTTCAGGAAGAGGACCAGGAGACTGGAAATTTTAGCTTCTATAACTGTATGAGCCAATTGTCATAATAAATCTCTTCTTATATGTCTCTCTCTCTATCCTATTGGTTTTGTTTCCCCTAACTAGTAAAGCATATGATTATATACACAGGTGTCTGTATATGTTTATAAGGGATGTGTATGTATGCATGCATGCATGTATGTATGTTGCCTTGCTCCATGCACTGAGAGGGCCTAGGAGCAGTGACACTTCATTAGCAATGAACACACCTGACACCCAAGTAGTGGCTTCTGTATATAATTTTCTATTAAAAAGAACCAGTAATAGGGCCTCCCAGGTAGTGCAGCGGGTTGAGCACAGCGCTGTGAAGCTGTTTGCAGCCTCTGCAGTGCGGGTTCGATCCCAGCCAGCCGGCGAGAATCCCACATGGCGTGGCAGACTCTCCTGTTGAGCCCGCTGCTCCCCTCAGCAGTGTATTTCAGTCAGTCTGCCTGTTCTGCTCTCTGCTCTATCTCTGGTGAATTCTCTCACCCTCCTGCGTCTCTGGCCTGTACCCCAGCTCTTGTATAAATAAATAAATCTTTAAAAAAAAAAGAATCAGTAATATTCGGAGAAATGACTGATTCCATGGCTAGGAATGGAAGCCCAAATGTTGAGGGATAAACGAGGAAGGGCTCAAAGATGAATGGGGAGTTGTAAAGAACTCAGAAGCAAGCTTGGATGGCTTCTCTCTGGGACAATGCAATCATCAAAATAATAATAACATCATGTCCTCTGGAATTAGGCAACCACAAGTCTTTGGAGAGATAAATAAATGAATGAAAACATCGAAATTTGATGATGAATGGGATATTTACATACTTTCCAAGTACCTCCCCACAAAATATTTATTAATTATAAGGGGGAAAGCTTCACAGTGGAGAAGCCTGGCAGCCACCATACCCTTAATCAAATCATCAAAATGAACATGATTAATAATAAGTTAAAATTGTGTGCCACCCGCAGGCTGCAGGAACTTGCAAGGAGTCTTGCTTCTGTGTTCTTCATGCTTAGCCTTTATCTCGGTATGAAAAAAATGGTAGACAACTCCAAATTCTACAAAATATCTGGTTTCTAATATTCCAAGTTGTCAATGTCCTGAAAGTTGAGGAAAGGCCATGGGAATTTTCCAGATTAGAGCTGCATGGCTCCTAAATGCAATATGTGATTCTGAGTGGGAGCCTTTTGCAAAAGATACTTAGTAAGCAATTAGTGAAGAGGGAACTGTGCCCGAGGATTTCATGGTAGTAAATTTTCTGACTTTTCATGACTGTACTTGATTGTGGAGGAGTATGTAGAGTTTGTAGGAAACACACACTAAGACAATTGGATATGATGAAGCATCAGTCTGGCAACACACTTTCTATTGGCTCAATGAAAAATATTATTTTGTGCTGTAAGCTTTCAAATTTAAAAAAAAATTTCAATTTTTTAAAGTTAAAAAAGTATATATAATAAGCGAAATTAGAGAGGGGTGTGGCTTAACGCTGTCTTATGCTATCAGAGAACCCTGTTATGAATTTTCAGTGATATAGAGGAGCTGCCTATGACCGACACAGTAGTTTGCATTTTCTACTTCTTTTAAGCACAGAGAATATTTTTACTTGCATTTATCTTCCTTTTTTTTTTTTTAAAGATTTATTTATTTATTTATTTATTTATCCATACAAGAACAGAGGTATAAGCCAGATGTGCGGGAGGTTGAGAGGATTCACCAGAGACAGAGTGGGGAACAGAACAGGCAGACTGACGAAATACACTGCTGAGGGGAGCAGCGGGCATGACAGGAGAAGTCTGCCCCGCCATGTGGGACCCTCGCAGGTTGGCCGGGATCGAATGGGTGCTGCAGAGGCTGTGGACAGCTTCATAGCGCTGCGTTCAACCACTGGAGCCACCAGGGGAGGCCCGCATTTATCTTCCTTAATTCACCTGAAAACCTTGTACAGTTGTGACTCTAACCCTCATTTTACAGAGGGGGAAATCAGCTCCAAAAGTATGATTCATCAACAGAGCCCTGGAAACCCGGGCTCCAGGTCTCTTTGACCCTGTCCCAGTCTTCGCGTATTCACTCAGCATACATTGACTGACCAACTACTGTGTGCTGCCGCTGACACTGCAAACAAACTGACAGCCCTTCCCTTACCTGCTTACCTGCTGCTGCTTCGTGTCTGTAAAAAAATGTGGATCCAAGTTTACGAGGCATAAAATCTCAGCTCAAAACATCTATTTCTTAGCTGACTTCGAAACTCCCAGTCTTTCTGACAAAGTGCGTTTTTAACATTCTTCAGCAACAATATCCATTTATTTGCAGCATCCTGCAGCTTGGCTGTGTGTTCTACTGGCTGTAGGTGTTCACAGGACCAACCAGACCCCAAGTGGGGCATGGGGAGGGTTGGGGTGGGGAACACGCAGTACTCCCTGAAAATCCAATTTACTTTCACCTTTCATTCATTTGGAAAATGCCTTTCTGACCACAAAACGAAGTCGACATCGCCCGGAAATCCCCAAACAATGTGCTCCCCAGTTAGCAAGGGACTTAAAAGATTGTGGGGAAAGCTCCAAATGAGTACAGATAACAGCGATTAGCTATATATTTCCAGCACAGCACTTCATAAAAGGTTTTCCACATGTGTCATCTAATACCTGACAGGAACGCTTACAGGAGATAGTACTCACCAACCACATTCACAGTTCAGTAGGTGGAAGGGCCAGAATTTGAATCTAGAGCCTCTGGAATTATAGCCTTGCTCATTTGTCTACCTCGGTTGCCTCTCTCCTCCTACTAAGAAGACACATGTGGCAACTCAGTTAAAATCCAGAAGGTTAGTTTAGCAGTGTAGGTAAGCAAGTGGTCTCACTGGAAACTTTTTCTGCTTCCCCCTAGAGCTTTTAAGCTAAGTGTAAATTGACTATGTGCTTAGGAATTTACCAGCTCAGACAGACTGAAACAATTAGACAGGAGGCCAAGTAAGAGTGAGAGAGGGAGACAGACTGCAGGCATGCGGACAGCATTCCTTTTAAAAGCTTCCCTGCATATTCTTTCTCAATTGGGTGAAACCCTAGAGGTTTGACTGGCTAACCCACTTCCTCTCAGAAGTATCTGTCCCCCAAGGGAGCCTGGGATTTGTAGTCTTGAAATCAAGACCTTTCATAATCCTTTAGCTGGAGTCTCTGGCTGAAGGCACGCAGTGTCAATTTCAGTAGCTTTCTAAATTATAAAGTGTCCTGTGTGCTTTCTGCAAAACACATAGTCCTTCCTGAATAAGAGTTAAAGCCTCTGTCTATCCACCTTAGCTATGTTCCCTGGTTTCCCTAATACTTTACCACCTACCCTTTCTCTCCCACTTAGTCAGCACCCTTTTTACCAGCCTCCTCCTGAAAAAGGGAAAGGTACAAGCCCAGCACTATGGCTGATGGCAGCGGAGGCAGATCCTTTCTAGGAGTGCGAACAGGGCTGGATGGCAGAGGAGCCACGCACCAGGGTGACTTTTCCATCATTTTTAAGATAACATGTTTACGTGCTGGTTGTTGATGACTAGACATTAGAGGAAGTGGGGTGTGAAATCAAGTCACAGAAGATTCACAGATTACTTGTGTTTTGTTTTGCTTTTGTCTTTTATTTTCTCCCCAATCTCTGGCCTGGCAGCACCTTGGTTTAGTAGACAAAAGTTTTTGCTCCAGCTGGTGTTCTGGGAACCACTTGATCTCATTTGGTCTAAGCTAGTCACACCCCTTCTGATCCAAACTTTGTGTATTACCTCTGGACTAAATAAACATCATATACATTTGTTGTTTAATTGCATGTAGCTATAACTGGTTAAATAACATGACATTTATCTTTACATGTTATTAAATTTCTAGTAGTCATTGACCATTAAAAATCTTGGAAAACAGTAGATATTAAAAACACATCTTTGAAAAAATGTTCAACATCACTTGCAATCAGGGAAATGCAAATCAAAACTATCATGAGATACCATCTCACACCAGTGAGAATGGCACATATTAAAAAAACTAGCAACAACAAATATTGGCGAGGATGTGGAGAAAAAGGAACTCTCCTGCACTGTTGGTGGGAGTGCAAACTGGTCCAACCACTATGGAAAACTGTGTGGAGATTCCTCAACCTACTAAAGATAGAGCTTCCACATGATCCAGCAATTCCACTCCTAGGTATTTATCCAAAGGACACAGGAACATTAATTCCAAATAGCACGTGCACCCTTATGTTTATAGCAGCACTATTTATAATAGCTAAGCTTTGGAAACAACCCAAATGCCCAAAAATAGATGACTGGATCAAGAAGATGTGGTCCATATACACAATGGAATATTACTCAGCAATCAAAAAAGGTAAACACATGCAATTTGCAGCAACATGGATGGCGCTGGAAGGGATCATGCTCAGCGAAATAAGTCAGAGAGAAAAAGAAAAATACCGGATGGTCTCACTCATAGCAGGAATCTAGAAAACCTACCTAAGGGACCAGGAAAACGAATAACTATAAGAAAGAAAAAATCAAAATCAACAAACAACTATGAACCAGGGACACACTATGGGGAGGGGGGTGGGGAAAGGACGGGTTGGGGTCAAAATAAGGGGGCTGCAATTGTATGGGGAATATAAAAATAAAATTAAAAAAAAAAAACACATGGTCAGGAAAGTTCATGGAAACTTTAGTTTTTATAACCCAAAAATGAATACAACAAAAATGTCAACTAATGGTAGAATGAATAAATAAATTGCAAGTTTTATTCATACAATGAAATACCACTTAATTGTGATAAAGAATTAATACATAAATGCATATGACAAGATAGAGGAATCTTGCAAATAAAATGTTGAGTGATAGAAGGCAGACACAAAATATATACTTAATAATTCTAAAACTAATCCAAGATGATATAAGTCAAAACAGAGGTAACTTATAGTGGGAATAGAAAAAGGATTGACAGGGAAAAGAGCATGAGGAGGCCCTGGAGTATCAATTACATGCCTTATCTTGATCTAAGTGTGATCACAAAAATGTGTAATTTTAAAAAGTTAATTAATATATGTACATTTTGCTGTTATGTATATTACATTTTAATTTAAAGAAATTTGTGGTTGGTTTATGGCTTCATATTATTGTGATTAAAGGATATCCTTCATATGTTTGTTGAGACTTGTTTCCCCACATGTAGTCTCTTCTTGAGACAATTCTGTGTGTGCTTGAGAAAAATGTGTAATTATTTCCTTTGGGGTGGAGTGTTGAGCATCATAGTCATTTCTGGAAAATAGACCAGAAGATGGGGTGGGAAAGAAATACACAGGATACTTTGAATTTACATATATGTTTCCTACATACTCTCTTTTGTATGTATCAAATGTTACATTAAATTTGAGCGACGATATAGAAAAATAAATGAATTTATTAAAAATAAAAAAAACCACATCTTTCTTTGGATGGGAGTAAACAATATTTTTTGACAATAAAAAAAAAGTCCACCTGCTCCAAAGGCTTCTTGGTCATGTTTCTAAATTGTTGGAAAGAACGATTCCCATTAGAACTGCTCGTAGACTTGTGCTCCTCTCTGCCTGACTTGCAAGGTTTGTTAGACTGAATAAACTTATGGCATATCTGCAGAAGAGTTGAGTGGGGGAACTATCTAACAGCGACACAATTTAAAGAAAGCTTCTTCCTTAGGAAGATTGAAAACCTGTATGGCCCATAAAATCCTGACATGGAACCAGAAGGAACCTGCTGTAGTATCAAGAGCATGGCCATTTGGGTTTGCAGTGCATGATGGATGCACAGAGGGAAGTTAAATGGACAAGGTCCATCCTGGACTGACCTGTTTGATTTGTTCTGGTTCCTGGACATAGATTATCCATGGACTTGGCCACCATCCTGTGAAACCCTTTTAAGGCTTAGGCAAAGATTTAAATAACTTCAAAAAAGGGACACACTACGGGCCTCTCTGGTAGTGCAGGCAGTTGAACACAGCACTGTGAAGCTGTTTGCAGCCTCTGCAGTGCGGGTTCAATCCCAGCCAGCCGGCGAGAATCCCACATGGTGAGCAGACCTCTCCTGTCTCGCCCGCTGCTCCCTTCAGCAGTGTATTTCATTCAGTCTGCCTGTTCTGTTCCCCGCTCTGTCTCTGGTGAATCCTCTCACCCTCCCTCGCATCTGGCCTGTGCCCCAGTTCTTGTATAAATAAAATAAACCTTAAAAAAAAAAAAGGGACACACTACGACCATGATCAACAATGTGATGGGTAATTTTAATATCAACTTGATTGGGCCAAAGTGTCCAGATTAAACATCATTTCTGAGTATGTATGGTTGGGTGTTTCTGGATGAGATTAGCATTTGAATCATTCAACTCAATGAAGTAGTTGGCTTTCTGATGTTGGTATGGATTGAACAAAAAGGCAGAGGGAGGAGGAATTCATCTCTTTCCTTCCTGCCTGCTAGCTTTAGGGGGAAGACATTGGTCTTCTGTCTTTGGATTGGTGCTTATACCATTAGCCTCTCTTGTTCTCAAGATTTCAGGCTTGGATTGGAACTATATCACTGGCTTTCCTGGGTCATCAGCTTGCAGACTACAAATCATTACAGCCTTGATAATTGTGAACCAATGTCTCATAAAAAGTCAACCAATTCTCTAGGAGATATCTATCTTTACCTATTGACTATATGTCTATTTATCTAATCTACCTACCTACCTATCTATCCATATCTCCTATTGGTTTTATTTCTCTGAAGAACCCTGACTAATACAAGCACAATAGAAATCACAATAAAAACCAGTACTTTCAACTGCACTGCAGTAGGTATGAAACTTTACCTGGGAAAACCCTTTGGCTTAGTTGGGAGTAAATAAGAAAACAGTGTTCTCAGTTTTAAGAGAAGGCACAATTATTTATTTAGTCAAATTATTTTACAACATTGTTTGCAAAGTCAACTGTCAGCTTAACACTTAATATAGTTTTCAAAAAGTCAATAAGTACTTGCAAAATTATATATATTTTAATATCTAAAAAATATATTGCATATATGGGGTGGGAAAATCCCTCTATCCACAAGGGAAAGTTTGCTTATTCTTGTCACTGTTGTGATTATTGCAGTACGGTTATTTACAAACATCTCCAAAGCATTAAAGATTTCAGTGGATTGCGTTTACTTACTTGTGCAGGCCTGTTAAATAACTGCACCAGTGCTTCTCTTTCTAGTAAGTCAGAAACTTAAACTCCCTGTTATGTTTCCCACAATAGTCACATTAATCAGCTATAAAAACGTACAAATAGCCCAAATGTACAGATTGACAAAAGATGTACAAATTACATTTAAAAAAATAACGACGACTGATTTGATAGGAAAATTGCATTTGTGACCGAGGTCAACTCGTTTATTTATTCTTTTTATTTTTTTAATTATTTATTTTTAATACTGCGAGATATAGGAAAATAACTCTGCATAATTTATACAGTAAAGTTGCCTTCCGATTGGTTGAGCCTGGGCCAAAGGTCTGACAAGCGCACAGCACTTGCGAATCTACTTGTGTTCAGAAATCCCTAAGACTCATCAAAGTTCTGGGACCATTGTCATTATTATAAAAAAAGTAGTTACTTAATTCTCTGCATTTAAGGAATGTTTGCATTTGCATTAACATTTATCAGTTCATATCTTGACTATTTCTAGAGAGAACGGTTGGCTTAGTGCGTGTTGCTCACTGCAAGGGATTTTGCAATGCCCACGGCTTCTTAAACACACACACACGTTCTTTCCTTAAAATTCCAGTTGGGTGAAAACTTCACTGGCCTTCCTACCAATGTTCCAGTTGCCATCCACTGAATTAATTCCTGTTAAAATAAGATTATCAGCTTCCTGCTTAGAATTTCACTAAATCTCAAAGCAGAACGTATCTGGTTAAGTCCATGATTCCTTATCGTGCAGCACCCCATAAGGTCCCTGATGAGACCCGTGTGTTGATAAGAACTGCTTGAGTCACAAAAATATAAAGAAAATTTACAGTTTCTTTCCCAGACCCATGATGCAGCCATTTCAGCAATCTAAATATTCAACTTAAAAGATCATATGTGATTGAGACTCCAATCTGGTGTACTGGCCCATGGAGTTTTCCATTTCTTTTTCGAGAGAGACAGAGAAAGAGCTACCAACACTAAGAAAAGATTGTTTTTAAAGAACAAATACAAAGTTCCTTGTCATCAAGATCCAGTTTTGTTTTGGCTTCGCGGCTACATGTGTCCTTTATAGCACAAAGTATCCGGGAAAGGAGAGAGATGGGGCTTTTGCTAGAAACCCCCGATGATTAATTTTCTAGTAGTAGCTGCCTAAATGTGAGGGCACGTGGGTGTTAGGATGGCGGGGGACATTGGGGTTGGGGTAGATGCCACCCGTGGGGGAGGTCCAGTATTGTGACGCTGCTCCAAAGAAGCCGGAAGAAGTGACAGGCATGGAGGACGGATGGGGAGGGACAAAGTTCACCTTCTGTTGATGGGTGTGGTAGGAAGACATGTAGGAGATATCAGACGGGTACTTGTACATGGGCGACTCAGTTGGATGGGGTTGCAGGGCCTGGGCGATCCCGTGGAAGTCAAATTTGTAGGCATACCTCTTCCCATGCACTTTGGTCATAATGTTTTTATCATAGTAGTATCGGAGGGCCCGGCTCAGCTTGTCATAATTCATGTTGGGCTTGCTTTTCCGCTCCCCCCAGCGCCTGGCCACTTCATCGGGGTCCGTCATTTTGAACTCCCCGTTGGTTCCCTCCCAGGTGATGCAGCCGGCGTTGGCACTGTCGGAGAGTAACTCCAGCAGGAATTGCCACAGTTGAATCTGCCCACTTCCTGTAGGCAGGGAGGCAAGGAGAGAAAGACTATCTCAGTTTGTCTGTTGTTGTTTTTTTTTAAAGATTTTATTATTTTTTAAAGTTTTATTTATGCATAGAAGAACTGGGGTGTTGGCCAGAGGTATGGAAGGCAAGAGGATTCACCAGAGACAGAGTGGGGAGCAAAACAGGCAGATCTACTGAAATACACTGCTGAGTGGAGCAGAGGGGGAGCCAGGAGAGGTCTGCTGTGCCATGTGGGTCAGCTCCCTGGCCTGGGATCGAACTCAGGCCATAGTGGTGATAGTGCTGAGCCTTAACCCCTAAGCCACCAGGGAGGCCCCAAGACTGTCTCAGTTTGGAAAGGGCAGAATCCAGTTTCCTAAAGGCAAGGATCTTCTTGCCCTTGACAGAAAGCCTTCATTTCCTTGTACAGTCAGAACATACAGGGCAGCCCCTTCTTTCATCTTTGACTTGTTTGGAGGTTTGTCATTGAATTTGGCATAACAAACAAGGTCCCATCTTAAGATAATTTGCTCCAAGCCTTGGTAAAGTGCAGAGTGGGTAATGAGATGCTGTGTGATGGCTGTCACTCCTGACCCCTTTTGGAAAAATTTTGGAATCTCTTCTAGAAAGGTCTAAATCACTGTTTAATGTCAACTTAGTGATTAAAGTGAGGTCCTCAAGGTATTCCCTGTGAGCAACTGAGAGAGTTTGGGCCAGGAGAATGCTATCAGTGTTTCAGGGAGAAGATGTGGCACAGATATGAGGACATGGAACATTCCTTAGGGGAGCTTTAATGCTTGGCTCACAGCCCTTAACTCTTGGTTCAACAGAGAAGAACTTGGGCAGAAGGAACAATAGCAACAGAGAGCTTCTTCCCCTCTGGGCAGGAAAGAAGAGACCTGGAGACACAGGCAGCATTAGCTCCCTGGGGTGAAAGTTGGGGGGCAATGTAAAACTCACTACTGTAAATAGTTTATTAGTTTATATGCTCAGTGGGTTGGTTTCAAATAATTCACTTGTGAGTTGTTTTTATAATTATTGTTACATATAAGTATTGTAACTTAATGTCTAATAATAAACCCTTGAAATAAATTTTCAAATTTATTTATCCATAACTTTTCAAGGCTACGCTTCTTTCATAATCCAGATAACTCTGCCATCCTTTTAAAGTTAAGAATAAAATGCTTTTGGAATATTTATTCACTGGTGCCTTGCATGAGGAGGGCGAGAACCCACTAAAGTTGTGCCCTTCTTGCCCATCCCACCTTTTTCACTGAAATTTCTACCTGTGCCACTTACTACAAAGTGGGGCTAATGTGTTTGTTTTCCTGAGGCGTGCTCAGCTAATGGACATTATTGCCACCTAATAATAAGCCTCACATTTGTAAATTATAAAAGCAGATGCTGACTACTTTAAGGAAAGATATACATGTTACTTTCCATTCAGGTGTCTGAATGGACACCTGAAATTAGGACAGAAGTTTCTATGACCTCGCAAAGCTATGGAATATTCTAGAAACAGATCCATGCAAGCCAAAGTAAACTCACCGGGGTTGGCTAAGCGACTGCTGGTTGGTCCCAGGACCTGATATGGATCTAAGGAAATAGAAAAGGAAATTTGGTTCACCGATATAAAAAATGTAAAAACAACAGCATTAGCAATAAGAATAACCTGATAGTAACATCATAGGTAAGTATGATTTCAGAAAACTTTACTGGCTAATGTGCAGACCTCAGATATCTTGATCACAGTTTTGGTCTTCACCCCAGAATTACAGAAACAACAAGGAATAGTCATGGCATCATTTTTTTCATATTTTATATCTAAAACTTGTAGAGAATGTTGTTATTATGTAAAGCACTGTCATGAAACCACTTGGAAAGGAAAGGACTAACATTAAATCCTAATGAATAAGGTGAAGGAACCCTTTTAGATGAACTTAAAGTAGGTCTAATGATTACAGGTCTTTTAAAGCTCGACCTATTACTAATTACTTTACACAGCCCTGTTTTTCTGACATAGCATTAAAAAAAAGAATGTCAGGAACCAAGCAGCCTGGGTTCTAGCCCCAGGGATATCATAAACTAAATAGCTCATTGGACAATCTCTGGGTATCAGTTTTCTCATCTCCAAAATAAGCAGCTTGGGCTTCAGCATTCCACAGTTCCCTTCTAGAACATTTTGTGATTCGAAGCCTGGAAATGTCAACACTAACCCAAATTCCTATTTTAGCTATAAAATGACTATTCTTAAAATCTCAACTTACTTTAAATTTATATGGTTATTTAGCCATGAAAAAAAAAAAACATTGCAATATTGATTTATGTGAGTTTTGTCTTATTTTTTTCAGGTGAAGAAATGATGATCGCTGGATCACAACTTGCCGTGTCAAATGTTTTATACAATTTTACTATTTTTACAGCCATAATTGTACTTTTGAAACATCAACATGATTTTTGGATTTCTACTTAGAACCATAAATTAATTTGAAGCATCCTTAAGGCCATATAGTCTATGCTTTTATTTCCACACAGTATGAAAACTTGAAAAATTTTTGATGTCTAATGTCTAATTTTGTCCTTGGGGATTCTTTTGATCCTCTATGTCAAATCCATTTCATCTGGCTTGTGTTTCCTAGTTAGTAAGGTCTTTCTTAACCTTCCTGATGAAAAGTAGGTCAATTTTTTATTGCTTTTTCTTTAGCATTAAGACAGATTTGGACTTGGGAGTGGGGATAACAGCTGTCTTCAGGTATATGAAGGGCCTTCCTATAGAATGGGGTGAAGACTTCTCCAGATGACAAACGAAGAAGCTGAAATGGAAATATAGAGAGGGGGACTTTGGCTCAAAAAGTGGAATTGAGACTAATTAGATATTGAACTCCCTGTTACTACGGAAGTAAAGGAGAGGTCATCATAAGACCTAGATGTCTCTCAGTTCTGCTCTAATACTAAGAAGTCTCCAATTCTGTGAGTTCAAAAATTCTTCTGCCTTAATTGTTAAATAGAGCTATCACAGGATGAAGGTATTTTTTAAAGTAAGGTTTAGTGAAACATGAACACTTGGAGAGCAACTTGGTTATATCCCCAGACTCTAGTTCCTTCATAAACCAGCAGTGTGGCTTTTGGCAAATCACTTCACCTCTCTGAGCCTTGGTTTCTCTATTTTATAACGTGATGCTGGAACGTTTAATTTTTAAGTTCTTTCCCTTCTGCTATTACAAGTTTCTACCTAATGCCAGTGCCTGTTATTCACAGATGGATTGCAGAGAGTCAAATATAGAACCTCTGAGAAAGAGAAAAGTGATGACAAATGCAGTACATTGTTAAAATCCTCCTCTGTTGACAACATAATCAACAGCTGCATAAGAGTCAAGGAGGAGTTACACACACACACATCAGGGACAGTACCTAGTTGGGACCGCTGTTCAGTATTCTTACTCATTGTTTGGGCTCCTGCAAGCGGGGGGCCTATGGCAAGAGAAAAGAAATATAGTAAGTGGGAGGAGATACAAACAGCTTGTCTAGAAGCAGGACAAATGTATTTTCTCATTGTTTCATTCATTCATTCATTCACTCTACTCACTCACTTAAACATTTTAGTTTATAAATATTTATCTAGAATCTATGATGTGCTAACATTGCTCTGAATGCGAGAGATTCAGCCATGAATCAGCAATTTGCAATGGAACATATATTTTGGTGGGGAAAATAATGACAAACAGCAAAGAATATATAGTGTAGCATGTCTAATGGTATCAGGCTGTGAATTTAATTTTTATAAAAGGAAATTTTGTCACTTGAGCTAAGATGACCTGCTTCCTGTGTTCCCATGTCTTGTGAACTCTCCTCCATGGTAGCTCTCTTACTCACCCTGACCTCTTCTATTTTAAATCTGCATTACTTTTGGCACCATCTATGGCTTTCTGGTATCCTCATAACTCCTCTCTCCTCCCACAGATCCATCATATGCTATTTAGATGGTTTGATCTCCCAAGACCATTTCACTCCACCATCCAAAAACCTTAGTGACTCCTCACTTCCTTAAGAATTAAGGTCTATTTTCAGGGCATCATCTGAGCTACCCTCCCTCAGCTTTCTAGATTTCTTTCCCTTCAGAAACCCTAAACTCCAGGAACCCAGAGTCCTCACTGGCTGTCAGACATGTCAACCTTGATGTTATCCCTTGGTGACCACCTCTCCTGAGGGCTCTGTTTTCCCGGGAGTTCTAAATCCTGCCCTTCCTTTTAGAACCAACTCAAATGGGCCCAGATCCACAAGCCTTCCTTGACACCACCTAGATGAAAAGAGTTCTGTGTGTGGCATGATTCCTCTGCCCTATTTGAAAGTGGTCTGTTTCATTCATTCCTTGTGAATCCCATAATGCCAACTGCTGGGCCCAGAGTAAACAATGAATTAATACATATTGTTGAAAGGAACCTGGTTGTTGCTTGGCCATTATTTGTAATTCCAACTTCTTTATTGAAAGGCTTCCTTTCATCACTCATTTATGTGCTTTATATTTTATTTCCAAAAGGTAGCAAGATCGACACATCTAGTTCAGTTGATGAGTCATTCTCTTTGACTGCTGCCTTCATGGGAGATTATGGGCCAGACCTAACACTAACTGATGTCTCAGGCCCCTATCATCTCCTTATCAGTTGCTCCATCGCAGCCTTTCATGGAACAGGAGAGAGAGACACTGGTATGACTAAGCCCTGGCAATTAGAGAAGCAAAGTTATAGAAGGTCATATGGTGACTGAAATGATAGAATCTAAACCCAGTGAACTTTCATGGACACAGAGTTTTATCAGAGACACCTTCCAACTTCAAAAATTCTAAAACCAAATGCAGGGAAACAAAGGTCTGAATAAAAATCCTTTACTATCATCTTCCAAGAACTGACCAGCCCAAATTGGCAGTTAAGTCTGGTGTCCATTCTTCCTTTTGATGTCCTGTCTTTCTTTATCTCATGAACCTACTTTCTACCCCTGTCCTCAGAAAAATGCTTTCTTCTCAAAGAATGATGTAACATTTACTTACTTTTGTTGAGGCCAGAATTCATGTTATTTCCCCATCCTCCTCTCCTGACTGAGTCATAAGAAGGGTCTGAAAAAACAGCAAAGAGAGGTTCGTCAGTATCTCTTGCTTTTCAGAAAGGTTGCATAGAAGTGATCTTTCAGTGGCCAGAAAATATTAAATTATTTCAGTGATAATTTTATAAGCATCATTAAGTTTCAAAAGTGTACCCTTCCCCTGGAGTTAAGAGTCAGGTGAGTGGCAGAAACATTTCACTCTCATTAGAAGCCAAGGTTACAGGAATAACTGAACTTGAATTCAAGAGCTTGGGATCCAATTCCAACCTTGCCACTGTTTGTTGTGGAATCTTGGATGAATCATAGGACTCCCCTCTGAGACTTAACACTCATGCAGAAACAGAAATACTCAGTTAATTTGCTTTATGGGGTTGTACTAATTATATTAATGGAACGTTTGTATACCCTCTTCCCCCAATCCATACATTGATATCTAATTCCTAAGGCAATAGTATTGGCAGGTGGGGTCTTAGGAAAGTGATTAGGTCATGGGGATGGAGACTTCATGAGCAGGATTAGAATCCTTCTAGAGCTTGCTTGCCCTCTTTTTGCCATTGGGGGTATAAGAAGAGTCATCAGCCTCTAATCCAGGAAAGAGCTCTCACCAGAACCTGACCAAGCTGGCACCCTGATCATGGACTACTCAGTCTCCAGAGATAAGAAATTAATTTCTGTTGTTTATAAATCATCATTCTATAGTACTTTGTTACAGCAGCCCAAACTAACAAGATAGGTAGTAATCAAATGAGATGATACATGTGCACATCTTATAAAGGTGTCTACAAATATAAACGAATACAAGTTTAGAAAGGAAAAAAAAAAGGTCTATAGCTATGTAGTTAAGTCCTTAGCAGCCGTGAGAAGGTGGACGATGTCCAGATTGAAGGAAGACTCCACAAGGAGAATGTACAGGTCCTTGCACTCCTGGAGGCCAATTCCAGCCCCTATTTCAGCCACTGATGTGATGGGTGATACCCCAGAGGTGTGAGCACATCCTGGCTCTCCCCAGCCTCTCATACAATTTTATTGATAGTGAAGAGGACTGGGCTTAACGACGAAAGAGAAAAGAAAAGACCAGAGGTGTGGCTGGAGGACAAGACAAGGGGAGGGAGAGATGTTTCCTGCCCGGTAGGAACCCGAACCTGTTCCAGACAGTCTTGGAGGATAATACACCGGACTCCAACATTTGCAATCCCAACTTCTTTCTTGTAAGAATCCACATGTCTCCATAACCATGTACAGAAATGCCTTAATGACAGAAACAGACTGGGAGTGTCCTATTTTCCTTTCCCTGGTGTGATCCCATAGAGCCACGGAGCAGGAATAGCAGAAGAGCTTAAGGATAGAAACTTTCAAAGTCTTTTCATGAACAACAAAGAAACCATAAAAACCATCCGAACAAATGGAGCACAAACCTCATCAAACGCCAGCCTAACAGGGTGAAACTCAAACCAGCCCCTCTGCCCCTTCAGAGCCTCTCAGGCAAATTGGAATAAGAACTGCGAAGATGGACGGGCTCCTCCGAGGGCCCATTCTCATTGTCTCTGGGTAAGAAGAACCAAAAGACAGAGACTATTTTCTTGTGGAAAAATCCACGTGCGGATGCACATTCCTCTGACTCTGGAAAAGCCAGTGCCTTCTTTAAATTACAGTCTTTAGCAATTGGCATGAAAAGCAAAACAGAAAGTGAGGGGGGGGTGGGTATGGGGAGGAAGGGCAAGGATGGGGAAAAAGAGAAGCAAAGCTCAACTCATTTAAGTCTCTGTTTTTATTTTTAATCTGACTTCCCCCACCAACACACAATTTGTCCTGCAAATAAATTCTCCTTAAAAACAAAACAAAACAATCAAAATAACCCTGAATTATTTGCAAGCTTGGAATGAGGCTAAAGGGTCTCTAGGCATTTCTGGGCATTTCAGGGAGGGGTCAGCAGTGTGTGCAGTGCTGGCAAAGGTGAAAGGAAAGGTCAGATTACTAAAGATCTTTCTTTGGGTTGCGGAGGCCTTCAATCATTTATTTGGGAGTGACTTCTATATTGCATTGTGGACTTGGCCATAGAGGGTATGAGAAGTCTATGAGACCTGTTCCCTGGACTTGCATTTAAATGTGAGAAGTTAACTAAGATTATGAGGAAATATGGATCATATGCCAAGGAGTGATGGAAATATTAAGCACTTTGGAGGATAAAGAGGGAGAGGTGAGAAAAATCAGATCCAGACACTCTCATGAGGGCCATGGGACCTGAGGGAGACCTCTTTGGAGAGGCAGGCACAAGTCAGAAGTGGGTGACAAGATTTGAAAGTGATGTCCGGGGACAGCCCTGGGTGGAACTGCATGACTGATGGGGAAGGAGTATGCACTGGAGGAGAAGGCCAAGTCCATGTTCAAGGCCAGCTCCATGGCACTTAAGCAAGCTCAGTGACCTTGGGTTACAGGCTGTGGAAACCAAGAGAAGTTCTGGGAAGGCAGTAATGCCTTGGCAACAGACTTGGGGGAGGAACGAAATGTGGTGAAGGGTGGATTAGAGTGCCTGAGGGAAGGAGGTGATTCTAGAAGGAGCAGAACAGAAAGTAGAGTAGAAAGTGACATACTCAGGCAAAAAGAAGTCATCAAGTTCCAGGAATTGGTGTGTGTTATCTGAAGTTCTAACTTGACTCCTGATTTACTGCACTGATAAAATCTGTCTCAAAGCATTCTGGTCAATTTTTCTACTCCCTGATCACTCTACTGAAGACTTCCCTTTCATCCGAAACTTTGCAATACCCACTCAAAAGAAGCTTTTCTTACCCAGATTATGGGCACGGCTAAAGTTACCATTGACTTCTTATCAACTGTTCCTCCTCTTCTTCTATCCTAGCTCCAGACACAGAACAGGCATACAGAATTTACGGGATGCACATTGAATTCCCTCTAACAACAGATGGGTGGGTCATGGCTGGGTTTTTCTGTGACTCTAAGTATCCAATCATGGTTTGAGGTCCACACTTGATTGGAGAGACATTCTGTAGCCCCATATTTCCTGGGAGGCTGACAGTTGTGGACATAATTCTCCCACAGGCTTTTCTCAGCGCCAGGACTTGCAAGGTCCCAACCAACCCTCAAGTCCTGATCAGTGGAAAAATAAGTGACATAATCAGAGACCACCTGCCATTAGTCTCTGTGCTCTCACTGTGAAGTCAGCAGTGACAACAGCATAGACTGTGCTGTGAACCAAAGTCTTGGAGCAGAGTGTAAAGCAGGGCAACAAAGGCCACCAGTCTCCATCCATTCCCATCTGTTTGCCTAGAAAATGTTGCCACCAGTACCTGTATCTATAATGGACATTTCTGGTCCATTTACTGAGGAGTTTAACAAATGTGATCCATGGATACTGGGGCATCTATTAAGTGTAAGAACTAAATGAAGACCAATATTTTTGAAGTATATGCCACTGCAAAGACGAAGCAGAAGTTGGTGAAGGTCGAGGCCAAGAACCAAGTCAGGTATTGTGCCTTAGAGGCTTGAAGAACCAGGGCAGCCTTGCAGATTAAATGAGATGTCCAAAGCAAGAGCACAGAGTCAGCCTCGGGAGATGGCAGCAATTTATTGTCATTTGCATCATTGTCATAGATCTAAAAATGTTCTAGGTATTTGAGTCATGACTCAGAACATGACTCACAAGAATGTCTGCCAGTCCCACCAAATACATGTTAACCCTTCCCTCCCCTCCCCCACCTCATCCCTGCATCCTTCTTACTCTGACTTGCTTATTTTCCACCTATCACCTAATTTCATCAGTAGTTAACTCAGGTTTGTTGCTAATTGTCTGCATCTCCCATCTGAATGTCAGGTCCACAAGGGTTAGGATCTTCCTTCTGTCCTCTGACTAAACTACTGCTCAGCCCAGAGCCAGCACACAGAAATATTTGTTGAATGAATGAATAAACTGGGTGGGCCAATATTTTCTCCTCCTTGCTAAATAGGCACACTTCCTCTTACTGTTCACTGTTTTACTGGCTGAAGAGAATTCAAGCTCTGTGTCCTGACTTTTCCCCAGCAAACTCAGTCTCTAGGTGTTTTAGTCTGGGTGATGAGGGCATAGACTGTGTTAACTCTGGGTGCCTCTGAACCTCAAGGACCATAATCCATGTCTTCAAAGGCTTAGGCTAAAGCTTTGGAAACAGCTCAAATGCCCAAAAATAGATGACTGGATCAAGAAGATGTGGTACATATACACCATGGAATATTACTCAGCATTCAAAAAAGATAAACACATGCAATTTGCAGCAACATGGATGGCGCTGGAAGGGATCATGCTCAGCGAAATAAGCCAGAAAGAAAAAGAAAAATACCGGATGGTCTCACTCATAGCAGGAATCTAGAGAACTTAAATAAGGGACCAGGAAAATGAATAACTATAAGAAAGTGAAAATCAAAATCAACAAAAAACTATGAACCAGAGACACTATTTGGGGGGTCGGGGGCGGGAGGGGAGGGATTGGGGTCAGAATGGGGGGGTTGCAAATGTATGGGGAATATAAAAATAAAATTTATTATTAAAAAAAACAAACAAACAAAGGCTTAGGCTAAAAGCATGTCCCTAAACCGTCTGTATGAACGTCCATAACTAAAATGGAAAACCTTGGGCTGGGGACGAGTTAACCCAGCGACTCACATTCCTGCACAAACACCATCCCTTCCATGGTCTGAGACCTGGCTGTGTCTGAGCCCCAGGCAGGCAGCCAGTCAGCATGTAGAGATTTCTCTGGTGGGGGGGTTGGGGGGGGTACCTGATCCAGGAAGCAGTCTGAGTGAGCACTGATGTCCCCTAGGTACAGCACAGCACATGCTGTCTGCTTTCTGAGAACTGACTTCTGAAAAAATAGTAGCCAAGCTTACCGTGTGCAAAAAATACGTAACCGTTACAGACCAACAGGGACCGTTAAAAACAGTTGACAATCTCAGAACTTCTGTGTGGTGGCAGATGGCTTTATCAGCAGAAAATCACACCCTGCTTCTGACAAACACACTTTTTAGGTCAGTGAAGGCTGACACTTCTGGCTTGTGGAGTTCCAAGATGACAAATCTGATTGGACTCCTTTGCAGAGAACTCACCAGAAGGCCTTCGCCTGGAGTCTGGCTTCAGGCAGCTTGAGATCAAATTTTGCCAAAGCAAGGAGACCAGAGCCTTGTTTGGGAGCACCTGGGCACTGCCAGGCATTATGGATAATTCAGACTTAAGTCTATCAGGGCCTGAACAGTATCTCCATTATGTGATCCTTGGTGCGGCTGAACTTGACACTAAATGGCCTCTTAGATTCCAGGAGAGCCTCCCAGGGTACAGAAATATGATCATGGAGATTTTTTTTTTTTTTTTTTTTCTGAAAAGTCCCTGCTGGAAGGGGAAAGCTTTTGCTGGACATGACCTTCTCATAGACATCCCGGTGTTAATTCTGGTTCTGTGCGAAACTTGTACGCTGGTCCCAGAAATGTGGCTAGCATCTCAGGGAAGGCATTTCTTTCTGCTCTGATGCCCTGTGTGACAGCCCAAAGGCCCAGGCAACATGCGGCTCCTGCTTTGTTGTGACCTCATGCAGTGGCTGAAGCTGCAGGAACACAGGCACAAAAGCGTCTCTCTTCACCCCTGACGACATAAGGCCATGCTCTCCGTTACTTGATGGAAAAAGATGAATTTTCCCTGAAACTTCTCATCAAATTTCTGGTCTCCGCTGAAAAGGTTGGCAGCACCCTCCCCTGTTTATCCTTGGGAAGCTCAGCTTCTGAATGCAGACCTTTCAGCAGGGGAATGGCAGGCTGCTTGTGCACAGAGCGGGGACCTGTCTGTCAGACCCAGACCCCCTCTCCTGGAAAACTGAGGTGGCCTCAGGCGGAAAGCTAATAAAGTGGGTCCCTGAGACATGAAGCCCTGAACTTCCTAAGGAGAGGTCAGCCTAGCCGGGAGGAAGACGCATCACCCAGACTCTCGTGGGGAAAACCTTTACGGACAGTGGCTGTCCTGGTTGATGGGTGCCAGGGGACCCCACAAACCTGTGCAGGCCTCGACTGCATGAACTCCAAAGCACCTTCTCCCTAAGTCCTGGGATTCTAACAGGCCCCATCTCGAAGGAACAGCAGGCCCTCCTGGCCACCACCCAGTTCAGGCTGCTTTTCTCTGGGCAACCCTTTGTGCTGCCGCTGATTGCACCCAGGAAGCTGGCACAGCCCCCCTGACCCTTCTTTGTCTGCCACAGATCCCTCTGTGACTCCCGTGGGCAACCACACAAGGTGTGTCCCCCACCAGCCTGGCCTGCCGCATTAAAACAGTCAAAGGCAAGCAGGGCCTATGCAAGGAAACTTTAGCAGGACATAGGATCCTCTCTGCTGGGCTTGGGGTTATGGCTTGGGGTTACTTCAGTTGTTACAGCACAAGGTTTGGAATCAGTGAGCCCCAGGTTCAGCAGACCCCAGTCTGCCATTCACTCTGCTGAGTGATCCTGATCCAAAGATTACTCTATTTTTTTTTTTTTAAGATTTATTTATTTATTTATAAAGCACTGGGTATAGTCAGAAGCGCGGGAGGGTGAGAGAATTCACTAGAGCCAGAGCGGGGAACAGAAAAGGCAGACTGATGAAGTACACTGCTGAGGAGAACAGCAGGCGCAGCAGGAGAGGTCTGTCGTGCCATGTAGGACCCTCGCCAGCGACCGGGGATCGAACTGGCGCTGCAGAGGCTGTGGGCAGCTTCGCAGCCCAGCGCTCAACTGCTGCGCCACCGGAGGGGGAGGCCCTACTCTATCTTTTGAACCTTAGGTTTGTATCTCTGAAAAGACTTCATAACAAAGGTTTCATGGGGTTGCTATGAGGTTAAAGAATCATTACATATCTACCACGTACATACAGTCTGCTCAATCTCGCTCGCACTTCTAAAATGTTTACCTTGGTGAATTGATATCAAAAAGATCAACAAGACAGAAGTTGAAAAGGAATAGAAGGCTGAGGGCCATACATGAGGAAGGGGGGATTCGTTCCGGTGCTTCTAGATCTGCAATTTCCAAATCGGCATGAAGGATGCCTCTCTTGAAAGAAGAAATGGATTACCCTGGACCCTGGTTTAAGAATCACTGTCTTTGATGGTAGAAGGTGGTGGTGGTTTTGCTGCAATATCAGACTTAGGTATTTTCCAGCATCCTTCTTGCTCCCAGGACTGTCTCTGGGAGCCAGCCTGAATACCTGAGCTGGGTCCCTTGCCTCATTCAAACCATCCTATAGGGGCAATTCGACCTTCACCTCAGTGACAGCTTATGTTCCAAAAAGCAACAGATTCTTGGCTTCCAGTGAGACCTCAGGAGGAGGAAAATATCTAGGGAAGGCTGTACTCAAACTTGGAACTCGCAGAAAGAAAAAAAACATCCTGGATCAGATTTCCTTTACTCAAGGATCTTGTCCTGGAATCCAAACAGCCCCTCCGTCTCAGAACGGGCCCTGCTGCGTGGAATATAATGGAGGCACTGTTTAAGATATTATATGTGCAAAGGAAAAAAAGCACACAGGAGAAAAATGCTTGAGAAAATGGATGGTTTTTAAATATGAAAAGGCTGGAAAGGCATGTGGCACTTTCACCAGGCACAACCTGGCCAGTCACACGAGGCTCCCCACCGAGCCTGGACCCTTCCTTCATTCTGTGTCTCCCCTGGGCTCAGTGTCTAAATGACACAGGAGTTTAAATGACCGATTTATTTTGATAAGACCTCAATGCAGATTTGGGGGCCAGCCTTATGTGGAAAAGCAATTCCTACTGACTAGATGAATTGGGTGTTTGCCAAAACTTTTCTCCACGTTGGGTCAGGTGAATTGCATACTTCTTGGGTCAAATCTGCCTCAGATTTAAAAGGATTCCAGGCAGGAAAAAGAAAACATAACAGTTCACTTAGGTAACGAGGCTGGAGGATCAGTGAGAAGAGGTCTCTGTTCAACCCCTCCACGCTGCTGAGAGACCTCATCCGACCTCTTACACTGACACTTCCTTTTTTTGTTGTTGTTATTTATTTTCTTGCATCATTATCCATTTTTTTTTAAAGTTTTATTTATTTATTTATACAAGAACTGGGTACAGTCAGAAGTGCAGGAGGGTGAGAGAATTCACCAGAGCCAGAGCAGGGAACGGAACAGGCAGACTGACGAAATACACTGCTGAGGGGAGCAGCGGGCGCAGCAGGAGAGGTCTGTCGCGCCATGTGGGACCCTTGCTGGTGGCTGGGGATTGAACCAGCACTGCAGAGGCTGCAGGCAGCTTTGCAGGCCAGCGCTCAGCCGCTGTGCCACCAGGGGAGGCCCTCATTATTCATTTTTTGTACAATATCTGATTTCTCCCCTCAGATGTAGTCCCCTTAGTTCTCCCACCAGGGCATCCGTGACCATCACCAATGTCCCTTATGCTATTCCCTCTCCCTCCCCCTCCCTTGCTGGATACCTCAGATCTATGGTCAGTTGCATACTTGTCTTTTTCCTGACCCTTTGTTCAGTTTCCCTATGTTCTCCCTATAAGTGATACCATCTGATATTTCTCTTTTTCCTTCTGACTTATTTCACTCAGCATCATCCCAGTGAGGCATTTCTCACTGTCTCTAGCAACTGGGGCTCTGATCTTATGTTTGTTCAACAAGGCACTTTTGCTTCTTTTTCTTCCAAAGTCCTGCAGGTCATGCCTGACTGGGGAGGATCTCCTATCTGTGCCTGTCTCACTGAGTCTTCTAGTAACGCTTTGTGCACTTATCTCTTCAGGTTGGTGATAATCTTTAGGAAGACAGGGACTGTATCTTAGTCACCCTTGTCTCCCTCTCCCACCCCAAGATCCTTCACCTCCCCCCACACTAGCTTACTGGACCTAATATATCGTATATCTTACAACACATTCGTTCTTTCAAAAAAATTTTATCAAATGTCTACTTTTGAGCCAGACACTATTCTATGTGCTGGGAATACAATGGTGGTTAGATAAACATCCTTACCCTGTGGAGCTTCCATTCAAAACAAATAGTGAGCTATATTGTGTATTAGGAGGTGATGAGTGCTAAGGAGCAAAAGAAAACAGGGAAAGGGTGTAGACAGTGTCAGGATGGGGAGGGCTTCGCTGATATTATATCACTTGAGCAGAGACTTGACCTGCTTAGTGTCATAAAAATAGAGCTTTCCACGGCGCCTGCATTTTCTTATGAAAAGTGACTGCATTGTGCTACCCTGATCTCAAAGCCCTTCTGGAAAATCAATTTCTTTTACTAGTTCTTTATTTAGAGAGAATTACCTTCTGTTAGACAACAATAAAATTAGCTAAAAAAAACTTAACAGCATCTTTTTGATGATTGGGTGAGGGGTAGTAAAAAGGAGAGATGATCCTTGTCTATTCAAGAGTTCACTAATTTTGCATATTTAGAATCAGGGTAAATGTCAAATCTATGGTCTTGACTCACGCCGATTTAGGATTGCCACTCAAATTAAGAAAATTAAAATCGAAACACTTTCTATGTTTTAACTCTTGACCCATATGTGACATAACTTGCGGGAAGGGCAGTTCTCTGGAGTCAGTGTAGGGGGAATGACAGGTGAGTTCACCCTGAAGGAGCAGGGCCATCTTTGAGGCCTGGCAGGTGAGCATGAGATGCATCTATCCCTGTGTCCTCTATCTACACATCAAAATCACAGCAGTAAAAGAAAAAGAACCATCAATTCTTGGTAGGTGGAATGTAGTCTCACTTATATCATAGAATCAGAGGCTTCTTTTCAGACTGGAAGGGACCTCAGACATTATCTAAACCAGACATGCAAATTAGCACAGGCCTGGAGGCCTAAAGCCTGAGAGAAAGCATATGTGACCATATAAGAATTTTAATAGAAATTGAAAGTCTGACTCATAGCATAAAAACTGCCTTTCTCTAAACTCTTCTAGGATATTGGGCAAGACTGATAATTATTTTACAGGCAGGCCAAAGAAAGTTTAAGCTTAAAGATTTTTCAAAATTTTATCAAGAATGATGTTCATCTTTTTGGAACAGTGCTACCTAAATCTTATCAGACATAATGTTGTGGTGCTATTAATGGCTCTGAAAGATTTTCAGGGGAAGGAATTCCATAATTTCTCATTCCAAACAGGGGTCTAATTCATTGCAGTGGAAAGAACTGCTTGGTTTGTCCCCCTCTCTGCGTTAATGAGCTGTGTGACCTTAGGCAAGCGACTTAATCTCTCTGACTTGCAATTATCTCACCTGTAAAGGGTGAATACTTAGGGGAAAAAAATGAATATTTTATAATTTAAGCATTTGGAAATGCAAATGACCCATTTAATCCTCCCAGGGGTCTGTTGACTGTAAATAAATGAAATGTGAAAATGCTTTATATACTCCAAAATATCCTATGGAGTTATGGATGCTCTTCTTTTTCAGGGTTAAATTCATTGGAAAAAAAAGAAATTAATCTTTTTTGTGTCAACGAAAACTAATTTACTCTGATTCTTTCTTTAATAGAGCAGGAGGATTGAGCAAATAATTAAATTGACAAAAAGTTGCTTTCTAGATAAATCCATCAAGTTTCATGGTATTCCATGAATATCGACAAGGTTGGAAAAAAGGATATAAGACAAAACTCACAATTAAAGACTCCATGGTCATATGTTGTTAGCTCCTTAGCTTGTGAGTATGGCAGGGTTCTGAGAAGAGATTTTAGTCTTAGGGAGTAAGGGAACTGACTTGCACTCTGAAGGGTGTGTTGGATTTTGGTAAAGTAATAATCTTATTTACTTTCCCACTTTCTCTTTAGAGTATGTCTGACTCAGGAATTCGAACTTCATCATAGAGGCATATTAAACTCTTTATTGATCCTCATATGTAGGAGCTAAGGGACCCCTGAGATTGGACAGGACAAGCCCACTGGTTGGTGTTTCAGCCATAGCATTACTTCCTCCGAGACTATCTTCTCCCAAAAGGGTATTTCATGAGAAATAAGTTATTTGTTAATTTAGATAAAGGCTTCTTTGAAAAGAGTAAATTGTTACAACTATAAAAGGACTTGGAAAAATTTTATGTTAAAATAATGAATGGTGTATCCTATACCCTGGCTTTTGACTAGATGATACTACCAAACCCCCAACCTCTCTTTTTTCTGTCTCCATAGAGAGATATAGTAACAGACAGATAGATGGACAGGTAGATAGACAGATAGATAGGATTTGGTTTATGAGCATGAGCTCACAGTACTATTTGGATGTTTCTTTTAAATACTTTCTAGCTACTATGCTCCCCAAACTACCTCCATGTAGAAATGGAAGTACATCAGCCAAGATTAATTTCATTTTGGGTCTTAACTCTGCTATGTGCTACCTGAAATGCCATGAAATGTGTGAGTCAAATGAAACTTGGTAGAGATGGGAGGCTTAAAATAGCAATCATCAAGAATCTAGAGATGAATTGGAAATGCGAAACCTGAATAGCCCACTCAGGAAGGGTGAAATGCCACTGGGAGACTGTTGTAACGGTGGTGGGGCCTCACCCTACTTGCACACTCAAGATCAGGGGAGTGCTCCCTATAAGTTATAGGAGGAGCATTTGTCTGCTTGAGTCTGATTGAAGGGGAGCTCTGAAAGTCAAGATGCCCCCAAATCCCTTTCCCATACACTAGCGCCATTTCTATTCCTCCCTCTGAAGTTTCCTTGAAGCCCTTTCTCCTACTAAAATGTCATCATCATTAATGTTGCAGAGCGAGTGGATGCCTGTGAGGTTCTTGATTTCTCCAGGGACATCTAGGAGCAGCTTTGATAAGCATAAAGACAAAAGACATACACAAAGAGGGCAGGGAGACCATGGTGGGGGTTTCTAAGCAGCCAGGAACACTATCGGGGGCCTGATTTCTGGCACAGGGATAAAGAAAAGGACAACTCACTGGTGACAGAAAGGATGCCAAAGTAAAACAAAGAGGCTCTCGTCTACTCCACTTAGTTGAATGAAGTTTCTCCATTAAGTTTGAATAAAGCACTGACTCTTGGTGTTTGGGGTGGTGGTTGTTGGTGGTGTTGTGGGAGAAGATTTCAGAAGCAATGGAAGGAGCTTATTCTAAGAACAAAAATGTTTAGTCTAACTTCCTCCCAGCTCTCTTGCCTACCAAGGGCACAGGTGAATCTATAAGGGAGTTTGGGGTGGGGTGACTGCACCATCTTGCAATGTCTTTAAAATGGTCCTAGGTAATGGGGACTCCCATAAGTCTCAGACTATGAAGCTATCTGCAGCCACTGCAGCATGAGTTCAATCCCCAGCCAAGGAAGTGAGCCACATGGCGCAGCAGACCTCTCCTGTCTCACCCACTGCTCCCCTCAGCAGTGTATGTCAGTCAATCTGCCTGTTCTGCTCCCCACTCTGTCTCTGGTGAATCCTCTCACCCCCATACCTCTGGCCCGTACCCCAGTTCTTGTATGCATAAATAAATAAATCTTTAAAAAAATAAAAAAAATTAAAATGGTCCCAGGTGATTTTGATATCTTTCTTTCTCCTCCTTGAGAATCACGGGTCAATGAAGATTATAGAGGCAAGGATTGCTTACGTGCTGTAATTTGTGTTTTTTTTTTTTTAAAGATTTATTTATTCATTTACACAAGAACCGGGGTACAGGCCTGATGCGCAGGAGGGTGAGAGGATTCACCAGAGACAGAGCGGGGAACAGAACAGGCAGACTGACGAAATACACTGCTGAGGGAAGCAGCAGGCACGACAGGTAGGTCTGCAGCGCCATATGGGGCCCTTGCCGGCCAGCCAGGATCGAACTGGCGCTGCAGAGGCTGTGGACAGCTTCAGAGCGCAGTGCTCAGCCTCCTGCGCCACCAGGAGAGGCCCTACATGCTGTAATTGAAGGAAACTTTACAAGATTGATCAGACTAATATCTACCTCCCCCATCATTTTAAAAATTAAGTTTATCACAGTCTCTATTGATGGACAGAATGTCACTCAATATATCAGATATTTTCCCAAATCTCTTCTTTTACCCTTTATTCTTTTAAATGTAGCACCAGACACAAAAGGATGTGTAATATTATGCAAATTATAAGGCATAATAATGAAAAGAACACCTGTGACATACTTCTTGCAATACAGGAACTGAGTACATTGAGTCAGAATCCTGAATTTTTTTAGAGCATAGTCAAAATCAATTAATGTAATCAATCACATTATCTTTTTTTTTTTTTAGAGGCATGTATTTTTATTTATTTATTTGTTTATTTATTTGTTTGTTTGTTTATACATGCACTGGGGGAGGCCTTCAATCACATTATCTTAACAACTAGATGGCATTGGCTACCTGGAAGGAAGGGTTTCCATGGGGTGGTGGATGGAACAGGAAAAGACAGCAGTGGAATTAGTCATTGACCGATAGGCGGACAGGAGGGAGCTGTAGTAACTGACACTGATCTGACTCACACCAGCTTTGAGATTCGGGTTAACCTATCTCTGCTCCAGTTTTCTGTAAGATGGGAATCATAATAATAATGCCAACTAAATAAGGTTGTTAAGAGTTTAAATGTGAAGTGTCTGGAAAAGTCCTTTGCACGTAGTAAGCATGCAATGCATATAAGCTGTAATTGTTACTGAGAGAAGGTGATAAAAAAAAAAAGGTATAGAAAAGAATGTAGAGGGCCTCCCTGAGCGCTGGGCTGCAAGGCTGCCCGCAGCCTCTGTAGCGCTGGTTCGTTCCCTGGTCACTGACAAGGGTCCCACAAAAATAAATAAATAAATAAATAAAAGAAGGTGGAAATGGGAAACTCAATTTTCCCTGCAGTATTCCTTTTCCTTGGTCTGGTCCTGTTGTCTCTTTTCTCATGCAGACTGAGGACAAAGATCTGAGGGGCTTCCAAGGGGAGTTCAAAATGATTTAAAAATGGACCAAAGTGTGCAGTGGAATTAGTGGTTTTTTGTGTGTGGACCCTCGCCAGCAGCCGGGGATCAAACCGGCGCTGCAGAGGCTGCGGGCAGTCTCGCAGCCCAGCGCTCAACCGCTGCGCCACCGGGGGAGGCCCTGGAATTAGCATTTTTTGATGCAGATCTGCTCCCTGTGAACTCTCCCTCCTACTCATGGATTGGACTTATGGAAGAATCACCCTGGGATCAAGTGATAGACTTAAAAGGCAGCAAGGTAGAGAGGAGAGGCAAGTACCATGCCAACATGCAGTGGATGAAGTGAAAATAGCACTCTTATTTTAAGAAACATCACCAAGGGTTAGTTTTACAGTAAACTCTGGGGGAGCAGTTTAAGGCACCCCATCTATAATTTTCATCATCTATCCACAGGTGGTCTAAGACACAGTTGCCACCTCCAAGATGTTTCAAGTCTTGCAAGACATACACTGTCACGACACAATCTGGTGAATGCTGGGTTGGGAGAACAGTGGGTGTGACTGAAGTGCAGTGGGAAAGGGGTGAGTTAGCCCATAGGGTAAAGATGTCACTTGACCTTGCCCTTGTAGGACAAGTGTGACTTCTAAGGATAGGGGCTGGGGTTGGGGATGAGACAGGGGGAGAAGGGCATGCCAGGTAAAGGGAGAAAGGGGAAGCATTCAAACTTGGATTTGAAAAGAGGCTAGACAAAAATCAGTTCACCTTGGAAGGACAAATGTTTTGAATGACAAAACTGTCCGCAGAGTGGTCATACCTATGAGACAAAGGTGCTCTAGACTGTTCTGGGCTCCATGCCCCTGGCCATCCTGAGTAGCTGCACCTGGGACAGCCTGAAAAGATGCACTCACAGGAAAGGTTGGTTTTGCTATACAATCCTTCATGCTGAGGCGCTGAAGTAAACTGTTCTGAGTAATTAGGGGGGAGAGGATGGAGCATAGTCAGCTTTGACCCCAAGGTGGTCCCCCTCGGCATGCCTGTCTGCCCCACATGACCCCTGGGGGCTCACAGCTAGACACGGGTCTCTCTAAGTCTCTCCCGAAGTGAGACATATGGTGGGGTATTGCTTTCAGATAATCAACTAATCCATCAAACACAGAGACAGAGGCAAAGGATCCCCGGAAGATATCTGTATATATTTCAAAAAAAAATTCTCAAAGGAATAAAACATACACTATTTGAATTATTCCAGAGACAGATGAGCATCTTCAAAGAAGGATACTTATGCCCTAACCTCCCCCCGGAGGTCTAACTAAGGAGATCTAACCAGGCTGTGGGACAACACTGAAAGGCAACTGCCCCATTATCCTGGAACAAACTTACACTTGTCTTCGGAAACAGGCTAAGTGTTTCCAATAATTTAAAGAAAGCGTGTCCTAGTCACTGTGTAACCCACACGTGTGATAACAGCACACATAGCACAGCCACGGAAAAAATAACAGCTCTTTTACTCAGAGAAAGGAAGGAGAATGGTTACTTAGAAAGTGTCCCAGACAAGCTGTCAAATTGAATTCAGAGAGCTGGAATCTGACTTCAGGACAGAGCTGGCTGGCTAAATTCCCTCGGGATTGGGGTTTCCTGCCTGCTCCAGCTTTAGAGACAACGATTCTTTGTCTCTCTCTCTCTCTCTCTCTCTCTCTCTCTCTCTCTCTCTCTCAATCTCAATCTCTCTCCTTCCATCTCTCTCTGGTAGGAAGGAAAAAAAGCACAACACGAAAACATGCAGCTCTCCAAAGAGGATTAGATGGAAAGCAGACAAAACATTAACTGTGGAATTTCAAAGGAAAACAATTAAAAAAATAAAACAGCGAGAGCGAGCTACTGTCTATTCTATAATCATAAATCTTGCCTTTGGATCACAGAAACAGCGTGTCTGCACACACACACACACACACACAGCCATCATCCCCGCTTTTGCTAAAAATGGATTAGGGGTATTTTATCATGAAAGAAAAACATATACTGAGAAAATTCTTAACAGACCCTCCTCTGACGCCTCAAGACCCTCAAAGTTTCAGTGCACATTTAGTTGACAGACGGAGCCTGAGGAGCCACATAACCTGCTCTGTAAGAGATGTTATTTACGCCCTCAAAATAACAGAGATTACCTCACAGTATTACAGGCCTTTTCCTTCGGCCACATGTTCCAGATCTACCCCCCACACACCACCCTCCCCCGGGGCAGTGTGTCCAGAGCCCGGGCTGGCTGCACCAGCATATCACTCAGCCCCCATGCAGACACCACACTTGGGGTTGCTGATTCACTCAACCCCCACGCAGACACCACACTCAAGGTGCTGCATTCATTAGCCCCCATGCAGACACAGCACTCGGGGTGCTACATTCACTCAGCCCCCACACAGACACCACACTTGGGGTGCTGCATTCACTAGCCCCCACACAGACACCACACTTGGGGTGCTGCATTCACTCAGCCCCCACGCAGGCACTACACTCGGGGTGATGCATTCACTCAGCCCCCATGCAGATACTGCGATCAGGGTGCCGCCAAGCCTACCACCCCAGCATGCAACACACCAAACTCATCACCATCATTCACTGCACAATAAATCCAGGGCATGGCCTTAGGAATAAATATTCTGCATGTTCTCTCATCAAAACAAAACTTCATCTTTTAAATGATTTAAAATTTCCAAGATCAGAACAGAGAGGAAAGTCCACTGAACCCCAGAGAGCCCTTCATCCTGCTTTAACCAGCATGAACTCATGGTCTATCTTATTTCAGTTCTACGCCCACCCACTCCCTCTCCCCCAACCTTAGCAAAAATTATTTTGCAATAAATCCCTTGCTCTAGGCTGCTCTGCCTATCTCACTCAAGGGTACTGGGTCTTTTGGTTTCGTGTAAACCACAGAGTCCCATCACAGCTACCTCTCCCACACATCACACACTGAGGACTTGGTGCCCCCAAAGGGGCACATACCCACAGGATGTGTGCGAGGTCCCATCCCAAACACAATCTGAACACACACAACCCCTGCCCCCAGCTCCCACATGCAACACAGACGCAGCCCTGCGGATGGCATCTTTGGTGTCTACCACCTACTTTTCCTTTCACTATGCGTTTCCAACACTACCACGCCTCAGACTTCTAGAGTGCTCTCAACTATCACATGACTTCTAGAATTAAATCTTAGGGGACATTCAGAGAGGATGTAGAGGCGGGAGAAATGGCAAGATTTGGGGATGTATCATTCATACTCCAGGGGAAGTGATAAATCTCTCACTGCACCTCTCTCTGCCTGTTTGGATAGGTGAGGGTATGTACCCCATTCCAGGCTCACCTAGTGTCCCATCCAGAGTAGGACATTAGTAAATGAAGAGATGAATAAATGGGTGGAGGAGGGATGAATCACAGAAAGTAGGTCCATTCTGGACCAAGGTACTGAATGACTTCTAGTTCTGCCACTTGCTATTCGCCCCCTGTGTGACCTTGGCAGGACGCAGACCTTCTCGGAGCTCACATCTCTTCCATCATATGAAAAGTTTGGAGTGAATGTTTAATTTTATCATTTAATGATTTTTCATCTCTTTACTACTTTCAGAGAACTTCTGGTATGTAGCACATATTTTTCTATTTGGTTATATGCAGTTTCATATTATTCCTTAATAGTTCCATATGTGTATTGCCTTAATAGGATTTTAAGCAACTTGGCTGTATCTTCTGTGGCATTACCCTACCACATGGCAGGACATGGTATCCTTTACAACATTTGGCATGGTATTCACATATGGTAAAACCTCAAAAACATTCTAATCATTTTGTAATAATAATCCTGATTACTCTATTATTAAGAAAGCTAATTGTATTGTCCACTGATTGGTATTGACCACTGATTGGTATTCAGACACCATGCTGAGTGCTTTATGAGTAGTATATTTCCCCTGAAGGGCCACTAAAATGATCCACATTTTGTACATGAGGAAACTGAGGCAGAAAAGTCTGTTGCTTGTTGAAGTTCACGCAGTCTGAATTCATATCCCGAGCTTTTAATCAATATGCTACATTGCTGAAATATGAGATCAATACCTGACTTAGATACATTGAGCGCATCGAGTAAGGAAAATTTAGTAGGCTGGCAAATGCTTGATTAAATATCTCAGATAATGATGTGAGAAGCAGCCTGGAGGCAGGAAACAACAACAGGGAACTAGATTTGGGTCCTGCTCTGTCCCCAATCCTGGGTGACTTCAAATGAGGCCTGGCATGTCTCTGTGGCCTGCTTTCATTTTCCACGGGATGGGGATAATAACGCCAGCCCTGCTGTCTCATGGCAATGGTGTGAGGCGCAAAGGAGATAATAGATGTGCAAATGCTTGGCGAGCAATAAAGGGCTGCAGCAGCGTCTCCTTGCTATGCGTGCATGCCTGGCCATCTGGAAATCTCCTTGAGAGAAGCAGGGCTCTCCTTCACGTGGCCTGCAGCACAGTCAGGCATGGCACTATAAAGGACTCAGAAAGGTAGTTTCCCTTTCTCTCCCATACTTAGCATATAAGTGGACAGACTTTTTATCCATTAGCCAAGGCAACTGCTGGAGATGGCTATCCCATAGACAGACAGTCCACCGAGTGGAGAAGTGGTTCGCTTTCAGCAGCGGTCCCTGAAAGGCTTCCCAGGCTGGGGCTAGATCAGTGCTACCCAGGTCCTTGGCGGGTTTATGAGTTCCAGAAGTTAATAAACAAGGAGCTCAATATCCTCTGACTTTTGGAGAGTCAGAGGCATTTAAAACAGATCCAGCATGAGGGGCCAAGGAAATGAGGGTTAGCATGCAAAGCAGCTCTGGGGGAGGCCTGCTGATGCGTGCGTACTCATCGTCTAGCTGGGTATGTCAGGAGGCCCAGGGCAGGCCTCACCCTGAAAAGCAAGGCAGAGGGAGCTCTGATCTGTGCCTAATCAGCCAAACACACCTCCACATGGAGGGTGGAGAGAACAAGGTTTGGAGTTAGTGGTTCTAGCTCCAGGACTCTGTGGGTGGAAAGGCCATTTAACATTTAGAACCCCAGTGCCCTCTCTGTAAATTACAGTAACCAACACCATATTTGCATTTTAGGGGTCCACATGAGGACACGTAAGAAAGGAATTTCTGAGATGTAAAGTGACATGTCAGTGTATAGTTGTCCAAAGCAATAACGACATCATCAATGAGAATAATGAAAAAAGTTCACTGTGGCCTGGCCACTGCGGTCAAAGTCATGTCCTCAGTATCTCCACAGGCCTGCTCTTCCTTCTCTAGGGTGATCTGGGGCCAGAAAGAAACCCTCATTTTCCTCTCTCTCACTTGCCTGCATTCTTTTTTTTCTTATTTTAAAGATTTATTTATGCATACAAGAACTGCAGTATAGGCCAGAGGTGCGGGGGATAAGAGCATTCACCAGAGAGAGTGGGGAACAGAACAGGCGGATTGACTGAAATACAATACAGAGGAGAGCAGAGGGCAAGTCATGAGAGGTCTGTTGTACCATGTGCGTGGTTCCCTGGCCCAGGATTGAACTTATGCAGTGGTTGCAGATAGTTTCATAGAGCTAATGCTTAACCCCTTGTGCCACCAGGGAGGTCCGCTTGCCTGCATTCTAAAGCAGGGCTTCTCAGCCTTGGCTGCAGGTTTTAAGAGGAACCTGGTGAGCTTTAAAGAGGTCCCAATGCCCACGTGAATTAATTGGGATTCTGAACGAATTGGTCTTGTTGAGGATATTAATTTAATGCTTAAATACTTTTTTTTGTTTTTGCATTTTTTGTTTTCCTACGATAAAGCAGACATAACATCAAATTTACCATTTTCATCATTTTTAAGTGTACACTTCAGAGGCATTAAGCGTATTAATATTGCTGTGCAACCATCACTGCCAGAGTTTATTCCTCCCCTGAAATTGAAACTGTACTAAGCCCAGGGCCATCCCCTGGCCCTGTCCTACCTTCTGTCTCCAGGATCTACTCCAGCTACCTCCTATGTCGGGTACATAGAAGTATTTGTCCTAGGGCATCAGTACATTTTTTTTTTTCAAAGATTTATTTATTTGGGCCTCCCCTGGTGGCGCAGTGGTTGAGCGCTGGGCTGTGAAGCTCCCGTAGCCTCTGCAGCGCCGGTTTGATCCCTGGCCACCAGCGAGGGTCCCACATGGCGCGCAGACCTCTCCTGTCACCCTCTGCTCCCCTCAGCAGTGTATTTCGTCAGTCTTCCTGTTCTGTTCCCCGCTCTGGCTCTGGTGAATTCTCTCACCCTCCCGTACTTCTGACTGTAACCAGTGCTTGTATAAATGAATAAATAAAATCTTTTTAAAAATATATAAATACAATAAAAAATAAAAAAAATTAAAAGATTATTTATTTATATAAGCACCGGGTACAGTCAGAAGTGCAGGAGGGTGAGAGAATTCACCAGAGACAGAGCCGATAGCAGAACAGGCAGACTGGCGAGGTACACTGCTGAGGGGAGCAGCGGGCGGCAAGAGAGTTCTGCGGCAGGAGAGTTCTGCGCGCCATGTGGGATCCTGGTCCAGAAGGGGTGGATTGTATTGAACCAGCACCGCAGAGGCTGCAGGCAGCTTCACAACCCAGCGCTCAACCACTGCGCCTCTGGGGAGGCCCAGGCATCAGTACTTTTAACAAAGGTCTCCAACTTTCTCTGTGCGGTGGGGACAAGGGAGTGGTGCTGTGCAAGGGTTGTGTATAAATTTCTTTGGTCAAATAGAATCATGTAAGGATGTGGATAGAGATAATAGTGACAGAGAAAAACAATGGGAGAAAATCCAAATCTCTACCCAAATTACATTTAGGCCAAGTATTATTTTTATGAAAAGTCAGCAGGAAGGAAAGGCTGAACTTAACAGGGAGATCTTCCAACCCTCACTCTGATGTTGAATAGCTGTGTCTGTCCCCTTCCCCCAAGCTCCTTAATATTGCTGAACCCCACTTTCTCTGACTGCAAAATGGAGATAGTCCTATCTACCTCCTGGGGATGTTGCAAAGTTCAAAAACAAACTGAGAGACAAAGTATGAAGTGCATGAGGCTTTGTAAAGTCCAGGGCAGAGACAGTGATAGCTGTGTTGGAAATGGACAAGCATGGCTTGACCCTTAATTTATTTTAAAGATTCACAAGCCTCGATAACCCAAGGTAGAGAGACCCGGCTGCCAGTCATGGCCATAGAAAACTGAATTTACAGGGGCTTAGAGACAGTTAGAGATTAATTTTTAAAATCTAGCCTTACTTCCTGGCCACAAATAGCCCTTAGAGTTTGCAACCGTTTTCAAAAGACAAGCAGCAAGGGTCATTGTGCTATTTTCAAGTAAAAAGGCATTCTGATTTGATAAGTGCACCGAAGAAGCACTAATAGGCATCATCTCTTCGACTTCTTTGCACTGGATGGCAGCACCTGTCCTTTGTGTAGTGAGGCCATGCACACACACACACAGCACTCTGGTGCTCTTGATGATCTCTGGGTTTGTCTGGGGTTGTGTGTGTGTCTTATTCAAACAAGGTTGCACCATGTCTGCTCTTTATTTTTTCATTTAATATGTTAAGAAATAAAGATAGCTATTAGAGAAAAGCAGGAGAGAGAGAGAGAGAGAAAGAGAGAGAGAGGTGGGCAGGAGGGTGAAAAGGAAGGAGAGAAAAGCCCCGTTAGCTTTGTCTTGCTAATGTACTTTGTTTTGTGGCAAGATGGCTTGTTCAGACCACCTCGCAGGAGGGAGGCTACAGCAGCAAGACAGCTCAAGTGGAAAGCATTATTGGCACAAAAGATGCACCTGCAAAGCGCAGCCTTAATCGTCTCTAGAGGCCAAGGCCAATGTCGGAGATAAATGCCCGGGCACCACCTGAAAGAGGTCCTGGCAGCGTGCTTTTGCCTGGGGTCTACAGTTAATTCATCTCACAAGAGGGCTGCTACCCAGCAAGCAAGAGCGAGCTGCTCCTGCAATGAGCCCCAGTAAGCCCAGCGGCCGTACAAATGCACTCACCGTACACAAAGAGCCAAGGGAGGGGAATGCAAGGTCACAGGTACAGGGGGGGACTGAAAAGCTAAACCCCTGGAGGAATAATGAGTCGCTTATCAACACAGTTCAACTCTTATGAACTAGCTTCTAAAGGAAAATTTGTATTTTAAGCTCAATACCAGAAACTCTTTCATTGACTGCCCCAGAGTCTCACTGGTTAATTCTGATGTTGTCTGCAGGTCTCATTGTCTAGAATGGGAGGAGATTTTTTTTTTGAAGATTTATTTATTTATACAAGAAGCGGGGTACAGGCCAGATGTGCAGGAGGGTGAGAGGATTCACCAGAGACAGAGCTGGGAACAGAACAGGCAGATGAAATACACTGCTGAGGGGAGCAGGGGGCAAGACAGGAGAGGTCTGCTGCGCCATGTGGGACCCTCGCCAGCCGACCGGCCAACCGACTGGGGTTGAACCGGCGCTGCAGAGGCTGGGGACAGCTTCAAAGCGCTGCGCTCAACCGCCTGTGCCACCAGGAGAGGCCCGAATGGGAGGAGATTTTAAGGAGTACTTCTCTCCCTCTCTTCCTGCCTTCTTCTCTTATTCTCTTCTCTCTCTTCCTCTTTTCCTCTCTCCTTTTCTCTCCTACCCTCCTTTCCTCTCCTTTCCTGCCCTCCCTTCTCTGTCCCCTCCCTCTTCCTTCCCTCCAAAAAGCAGATCCTATTGCAAATGAAATAATGTACAATAAGTAAACCAGGCTCTGAATAAAGACAGAGCCCTCACTTCCAGCCCCAGGGCATCTCTTTATCAGCCAAGAGCTCTGAAGTCAGGGCTGAGGTCTTCTGATTTATTTCTTCCTCATCATTTGAGAGCAAATGGAGGTTCACAACATGAAGTGATCACCCCTAAAAAAGCCAAAGATGCCCTGACCTCCAATTTATCGTGTTTGTAACCATAATGAATTTTCTCTCCTATGGACATCTACATCATGAGGTAAATAGCTTCAAACACAATGTGGCTTGGACTATAGAATGTGGCTGGACTCAGTATAACAGCAGTTTTCATGGCAAAGACCAATAAATAATCTGATTTGGAAAGGAAAATAGTTGTATAAATAGGACTGGTCCAAGCTGGGACAGAGAAGGAAGCAGATGAGAACACAGAAGTTTAAAAGCAGATTCATTATGCTGTATATTTCCTCCACTAAATTTTCTGGTGATCGTGTGATTATATTTCCTGATTATTAACAGGAAATACAAAGGTGTGACCTTGGCCAAGATGACACTCAGACTGTTTGGGTCATTATTTCCTCCACAACCCAGGAGAATTTGGAACCAAGTGATTTCCAAGCCTCTTCCCTTAGAAGAACTTACGTTTCTCTGAAATATGCTGTGCTAATTGCAACTGGTACTGAAAAATTCTACCTTCCTTTTTGAATTTGGTGAGTATGGGTCAAAGAAGAAGCAGTGAAGGAGCCAAAGGCAAGAAAAGAGATTGTGTGCTGCACTCCTATTCATTCTTCAAGATGCCATCAAAAAGTCCCTGCTCCATCGAATTTTTCTTCTGCTTTGGGCAGGATCTTTTTTTAACTGCCTGTTTCCTAGTAATTATTTGTCTACACTTTATTCTGCCTTAAGCCAGGTATCTTGAATCATACACCTGTATAAATGCCTAGAATATAACAGTAAATATAGCTGGAGCAGTAAATATTGACATCTCACAAACAAAGCCTCTGAAAAACACTACTGTAACGTTTGCTAAAACCCTATTTGCTAAGAGATTGCTTTCTTTCTTTCTCAACCAAACCAAACCAGCCATACCAAACTCCTAAATGACCACTTGAAAAATTAACTGACATTGCTAAAATGTGTTTGGGGGAAAAAAATCCCTTAAGATATGACATGGCAGGAATCCTTAAAATGTTCATTTCATGATCTTCCACAGACAAATCTCCCAACATCAGCTTTGAAAGTGAGCATTCTAAGAGTAACACACTTTCTTTAATGGAGTAACTACTTCAAGCCCAATCTTTATGGTATGAGAAGACATTTTAAAAACTTGTAGTATTTTTTGTAATGAGTGGCACCAGTGGGATAAGCTTTGGCATCTTGCCTTGTGTGTTAGAAAATGCTGAAAGGTATGTAGAACCAACGTTCTCCATGCCCCCCTTAGCAGCCTGAACTGTGTGTTCCACAGCTGGCACTAAGGAACTTTCTAGGTGCATGTGACAGAACACTCACCTTCTTTGACACTCAGCCGTGAGGATTGGTCTGTGTGGGAGGTTGTATTATAGGCCAATAGTGAACCTGAAAGGCAAAGCAAAAGCAGGTTATAACCAGAACATTCCTCTGAGAGCAAGAGCACAAGATGTTCAGAGAAGGGATGGGAAGGGGAAGAGATAGGGAGTAAGGGAGAGGGACAGATGACTGCTGGAGAAAAAAAAATATTAACATAATCCATTTGGGGGAAGTGTCATCGCTTCCTGGAATTAGGGTCCCAGTAAGTTAGGACAGAGCACTGGTGGGTGGGACTTGTTTGTGGTTCTGAAGCCCTTGGGTGTCTGCGTCACATCATGGCAGTGACACAGGACCATGAATCAGAAAGCCAGGATCGGTCCTGGTTTTCTTACTAACTCCCCCTGTGACTGTGGGCAAGTGACTTTATGTGTCTAGACCTTGATTTCTTCATCAGAAAAATGAAGGGGTTGGACTACAACAGGGGTTGGCAAGCGACTTCTGTAAAGACCAGATAGTAAATACTTTCAGCTTTGTGGGCTAAACACAGTCTCTTGCACATTCTTCTTTGTTTTTGTTTTGTTCTGTCCACAGGCCAGCGCTGGCCAGGTTTGGCCTGTACCTTGTAGTTTGCCACACCCAGGGAGAAGACAGTGCAACTCCCTCTTACTGTGACAGTCTCTGGGTTTGGATGCAGGTCTTTCTTGGATATTCATTGTTGGTGAAGGGGAATTGGGAAGGGGGGCAGCATGGGTTAATTCTTTCCTCCCTCGGCATGTGTCTAAGTGACTAGAGCTGAACACGAGGGGCATGCAGTGAATTTCCTGTCGTCTTAGCATGATGCTTGCAATCTCTCAAACTTCAATGACAGACACTCGTCTAGGCATTTTAAAGGCTTGATATTGTTTGTGGTTGTTACATGTGAAAAGTCTTCTCCTTTCCTCCCTAACACCGGACTGCTTCCTTTGTCTCAAGCGATTTCGAGAGTTTCATTCTATAAAATGCAGGCGTTTTTGTTGTTCTCCTGGAGCGTCTCCTGGGGAAATGTGCCTGTGTTCTCAAGACCAGGCCAGGGCTCTGCTTTTACAAATGACAATATCAGCTTGACACGGGCATTGGAGGCTAAGCAAGCCTTTTTAAATAATCCTTTTCTCTGCTCCCTGTGGCTGAGTGGGCTGACTTGGGTGCCAGGGCTTGGAACACAGAGTGGGCTGTCAGACGGCCCTATTTTTAGTCTCCGGTCATGGAAGGCATGCAGGAATGGAGCTGCCGCCTCACCCAGCTGTGGGCGTCTGGTTGCCTGCCTCCAAGGAAGTGTGTGCCCTACCAGGCCAGATGATGAGAGAGCATTTTATTAGAATCATCCAACTGCCTAGAACCTATGACTTCTGGCTTGGGTGACTGTTACTTCTGGCTTTGAAATAGGTCCAGACAGCAGAGGAGGGGTGGTCACTGTATGGAGGCTGTTCTGTGCTTAAGTGTGGAGATGTGGACACCATTTTAGAAATGAGACAGTCACATGCAGGTCACATGTAAGAACCAGCTGCATTTGGTTAGCCCATCTTCAAAGTGTCAGTGACCAAGTCAGGCCAGGACAACCCTCTTTTAGTGTAAGTTGTTATACAAATAAGAAGTTAAAATTAGACTGGCCTTTTACTACTTATTATGTGACTTTCATCTATTTACCTTATCTCTGCAAGCCATAAGCTCCTCATATATAAAATGGGCTAACAATGGTCATCATGAGGATTGGATAAAAGCAAACATGTAAATGGCTCATAATAGACCTTGGCCCATACTATGTGTTCAATAAATGCTAGCTATTATCATGGCTAATTTTAGATCCCTCTCCCACAGACACCACAATTACATACAATAAACCCTTTTTCAAGAGCTTGCTGGGCATTGGTTTTATCCTCTGGAATGGGAGTTATGAATGGGTTCTGCTGCAATAAGAAATAATCCTCCATGGCTGGAAGGAGGTTAAGAAATGGAACCCAACGTTCCAAGGGAGTAGAAAAAACTCTGAGTAGAAAGACCAAGAATGTCTGCCTCTTAGTCCCCGACATTCTCTCCCTCAGGCAGAAAGCTCATGACTGGAGCATATAAAGAAAAATGCTGGTCTCTGAGGAGCAAGCTGTGTGAGTCATTAGGGCAGATTTAGCTGGAGCACGAAGCTCAGATAAACCACATTTATTAAATTTCCCCCTTGGTGAAAGTTCTTCTTTGGGCACACGTGAATTCCACAGGAAACTCCCAGAAAGCCAAGAGAAAGGGTCGTTTGACCTCAGCAAAGCTTGCATGAAATACATATTTCATGGTAACCTAGGAAAGGGATTTTGCCCTGAAGACTGTTCTTGGTTCAAGTTTCACTCCCAGAAGGATGTGGAGGGACTGGTTGGGGCATCTGGACTCTCGCCCAAGGGATCAACATTCCCTTCTCTTCGGCTCTTATTTAACTGGTTCCTCAGGTGGCAGTGGATGGCCAGCACACTGTTAAGGGAACTTGTTCTGAATCAAGAAGGTTTCCCGGAACCTGCCCTCCCACTCAGTGGTTTAGGTTTCTTTCTCCTCCAGGAGGCTGTTCTGTGAGCACTAGCGGTACTGCTGTTTCTCGCCCCTCCTGACACCAGCATAGTAAAGAGTCTGTGAGGGGAGAAGAGAAGCCAGCGCTCTCAGAAAGTGTACTGTGTAATGGATGCTTTCTCTCTAGTCTCTCACTTAATCCTTCCATGAGCCGTGCAATTCCATAAGGGTGGAAGCTTATCCTCTTCCGTTCAGAGAAGTCAAGTAATTTGCTCAGGGTCACACAACCAGAAAGCACAGAGCACAGATGTCTGTCCTGCAAAACCTGCTGTCAGTCCAGCAGACTCTTCAGCCTCCAGGCAAAGTCTAAGAAACAGGCAAAAACGGCCTTGGTGTTGGGAGTCAGCACAGTGGTCACCTTTGAGGAGGAAGGGGGTAGTGATGGAGAGAGGGCACGAGGGGCCTTCCACTCTACCCCTTGATGTGGGGGTGCTACTACAAGTGATGGATTCAGCCTGTGATCATTCCTTGAGTTGTATATAACTTTTACAATCTCTATACTATACTTCAGTGAAAATACTTGTTTATTTGCTTATTTGTTTACATATATATTGTTTACATATGTATACATACATACATACATACACACACATATATACATATATACACATGCATATATATGAATTTATCTGGGGTCCCTTTAGCTCTAAAAAAGCATGAAGTGACTGTTGCTGAGAATGGCATGGCCTTCCCAAAGTGAAAGCATAAGGAAAAAGGAATTTTCCATGTTTGAGTCCATCCAGCACTGGACACAGCATTAAGGATCCGAAGAAAGAGGGAAGCGAACAGAGTAAAGCCTTGCAGCTGTGGAGTTGAGCCATAACAATAGAGCTTTCTTCAGCTCTCCAGTCCTCCAGCCTAACCTGCTCATCTGGGACACCTGGAGTAAGGAGCACTAGGGTCCAGGGGCAAAGCCTTTGTGTCAGCCTCTTAGAGGGCTCACCAGCATCCCCTCGCAGTTGGCCTATTGAAACCGGGTCTTTTTTCTACGCTGCCGTCAATGGCTCAGGCTGAAGTGTAGGTGGGAGAGGAAGGGGGAGGCAGGAGGGATGGAAGGTTTTGTCTCTAGACAACAGGCTGGCTGAGTACTGAGTCCAGAGAAGGCTGGCCTTTGTTTGGCGGGATCCTGTTCTCCTGCACTGCTCAGACCTTGGGCCTGGAAGGGATAATCCTTCACCAGCCTAACTGCCTGGACCCATCACCTTTGCCCAGCCATCCGAGGCTGCCAGTGGGAAGGCCACAACGCACAAAATGTGTTTTCCATTAGGTTTAAATTAAAACTGGGACTCAAGATAGATACCTTTTCTGTGGTCTCCCTGTCATACAATATATTTCATTCTCTTGCACTGCCACTCTTTTAAAATGCAGTTTCTTAGTATTTTTCCACAGGTCAGACCCAAATATGCAGACAGAACATAACTTTTGAGAAAATGAAAAAAGATTCTTTTTCTTTCTTCTGCCTCTGACCACCCCTGCCCAGAACTGCAGGGCTCCCAGAAACCCTAAACTCCCCCCAGTGGCCCTGAGTCTGAACTGCCAGGAGGGCACAGCTCTCCCTCTGAGGCTGGGTCCAGTCTTGCCTTGTGAGGCCCAATCTCATTTCCTGCAGCCCCGTTGGTAAACAGGGCTTCTGCCAAACCGGGCGTGCCTGAGAGAGATACTGCTAGGGCCGGGGGCAGTCATATCCAAAGTGGGGAGCAGGGGGTGGGAGGAGAGGGGCACCAGAGGGAAGAAAAAAAGACACAGGGTTAGCAGGGTGACTGGTTTGGCTTAATCTGCCATGTTCCAGGAGGCCACAAGAAAGTTTCCAGAATGTATTTATCTCTTGGTACAAATAAAACCAGAAAATGCTGTGGGGAAAGTGACTGGCCCTTCATGGGGAAAGCCCTAGGGGAGTGAGCAAACTTTCAAGTAGAGAAGACCAGCATGGCACAGGTGAGCTCATGCCCTCCATTCTTCAGTCACAATTCAAGGCAGTGTGACAGGCCATGTGACTTAGCGGACTGGGTTTTAGATCTAGGCTGCTCACCAGTTTTTCACCTCTGAACCAATTTGCAAGGCACTCCTGGCCTCCGTGGCTTTGGTTTTAAAATGGGGATTATTAATAGGTGTCCTCGTGGTGTCCAAAAGGGACCACCCAGTGCATGTCAAGGGAACAACATCTGTGGACATGCTTGCCTGTGCCCTAGTGTCCCTCAGGAGACTCCAGAGTGATCCCAAATACCATGGGCATCCTCACCAGAGGACATCCTCCTGGAATTTCAAGTGGGGTGGGTATTACACAGGGACGTTGGGGGGTCACAGCCACTCTGTCAGGGACAGTTAAAGTGCCAAGGAATGAAGAACAGCCACGCCAGGCAGACCAGGCAAATTTTAGCAAGCCAGGCCATCGGACAGGGGTAGAGGGGCCCAAGACATGACTATTTCTTCTCCACTCTGGAAAACATACTTTTTTCTATCCAATGTGTAGGTCTAGCTCCCTTCTCAGGCAACCAGAATAAATATTCAGGCACCTTTAGTGAAACTATAAGTTTGATGTCAAAGCTTCTGCTCCTATGAGGTTGCCCTTTCTTCTCTTAAAGTCCAGAAAGATCAGTCACTTTGGAAAAGTGCAACTAAGTGACATGGTCCCATTTCTTCCATTCTTAGTACTCCTTCGACTTTCCTTAGTCCTATAATTCTCCTTCCATCTGTATTGAGGATCTTGGCTATTTCCCTTCCACCCCTTGCCAAAAGTGGAAATGTTTAAACCCCACTCCCCTTCTCAACAAAAGGGCAGATGACAAAGCACAAGGAATTAGCACCCCTTTTCCCTGCCTCCGTCCAGCTGCCCGGGCCTTCCTCCCCAAAGCACTGGCCTCCCTGCCTGAGCAAAAAACATCCGTTAGACTTTTAAGTCTGGAAAAACAATAAGTGTTTGAAGGCGTTCTGGTCAGCAGTAGGGACTTCCCAGCAATCCAGACACAGACACGTGACCTCCTGCAGGCATTGAGCAGGCCAACCACCACCCAACGCCCGAGGGCTCTAGATTCTAAGACTCCAATTAGGAGGCATCATGAAGCACAATTTTTTTTTCTATGATAGTAGGTCATTTAAAGACTAGGACCCTCAAAAGGCCTTCACAGACCACTGCAATACCATGCGGAAGCAAGTTGTTTTGAACCTCAGTGCAAGTATCTTAATTTTTTCACTGCAGGTAGACATAGATTTTATATCAAGGCTCCAAATGCTTTCTATTTCATTGTTTCACTCAACATTGTATCATATATATGCTTTGTTCCATTTTCCCTCAACTCTGGAAATTTGTTTTATTAATAAGCTCCTTTCTGGAAATTTCATAGTTTTATTGTTTGGAGACATCTTCTTTAAGATCTATAAATACTCTCCAAAAGAAAGAAGGAAAGGAGAAGCAATCCATATTTTTTCTTGCCCAAAGACCAGACTCTTGAGCTCTATTCCTTTACAACCTGCTTGCCCTTATCATATGCTCTCCTGCATGACATTCCTGGGCCTTCCGAAGAAGCTCTGGTCTCATTTGAGTCTCTGCAGCTTGCTTTTTCTATGACAGGAAGTCCTAGCAGACACTTTGGCTGTTTATGTCCCCACTGGAAGGCAGGGTTTGGGATTATATGGCAGAATAGGATTTCCCCACATTAAGTCAGAATGTGCTAGAACATATCTCCAACAGGGGCATCTGCCATGGAGCCCAAGACACTTGGGCTCTTTCAGAGTTCTGAGCCCAAGCATCCATGCTTTTGTGCATCTGTTCTCCCACAGAAGAAGAAAAGGGACCCCGTGATTCTTCCCGCCCCTGCATACGATGCCCAAAGAAGCAGAAAGGCTGAATCGCCCAGTGTTTGGGCTTTGCTGGTCTCCTTGTGCCAATGTCTGCATGCCCACTCCCACCCCTGCCCTGCATCATTGCAGAACTCTGTGAAAAGATCCTTTCTTAAAAAGTTCTATAAGCATTAAGGCTAAGAAATACAGAGCTAGAAAATGCTCATTCTCCAAAGTTCAGAGAACTGGGTGGAAAATTGCCTCCTTTTTTGAAATTGTTGTTTCTTGGGCTGACCTCATGTTGCAGCAAGACTCAGACATGAGGTAATCGCTCTGGTGTTAACATATATGCCTCATCCACACTCCCACTGGTTACCAGACGCCTTCGAGAGGTGACCAGAGAGCCCGGAGGCATCGGTGGAAACTTCCGAAGTCTTTTTTTTTTTTTTTTTATTTTAATTTTTACAGAGTGTGTGTTGTCCCTAGCCCACACAGGGCACTGCACACTGCTGCAGAATGAGGCGGAAGATTACAGAAACGGCCAGCCAAAGACCCACTGAGCAGCAGGTAGCAAATGAAGAACTAATACCCAGAGGTCAGGAGGCCAGGAAAAGCAGACCGGTGCTGCTGTCCAAGGATCTCAGCTTTGAAGAATCTTTAAGATCATCAGATGCGGGGCCTCCCAGGTGGCTCAGGGGTTAAGGTGAGCGCTATCAAGCTATTGCCAGCCACTGCGGCCAGAGTTCAACCCCCAGTCAGGGAGCTAACCCACATGGAGCAGCTCCTGTCTCGTCAGCTGCTGCCCTCAGCCTGTTCTGCTCCCCACTCTGTCTCTGGTAAATCCTCTCAACCCCCACACCTCTTGAATGCATAAATAAATAAAATTTTTTTTTAAAAAAATCATCAAATGTGTTCCTTCTGAAACTTAAGCCCTGCAAGTGTCCCAGCAGCCCTGGCCACTGACAGCAACCTGAGACTGTAGGACTGAGGCTGACAGTTAGAAAGCTATGCATGGACTGAGCTCCTTGTCTTCAGCTCCCTGATCCTGGCACCACTTTTAGCCACAGGATACCCTTTCAATACTTAGTGTCACTGATATACCCACCTGGCCTGGATTTCTGGTGAAGAGTTAAGGCCAAGGTCATTAGCAGACCTTAAAAAGAATTCTGTTCTTATCTTTGTGTATATTTCATATCAAATTGATGGGGGCTCAGCGCTAGAGAACCCTCCCATTGGGTAAATCCATTGGTCAACCTCGCACTTTCTTTCATAAATTCATAAACTCTCCTTTTCTAAAGTTTTTTCCAGGGGCAGCGGAGGGAGGTGCTGGTTATTTGGTGGTAGAATTCATGCCTCCCCCCAAAATTCCTTCCCTTCAGACTGTTTCAGGAGGAAGCTTTCAGTAGATCCTCTGCTACTCTCCCTGTTTAGCAAAGAAGGGGAGGAGGTGTTAGTTGGAAAAGGTGGTGTTAGGGAGTGCAGAGATTGGCCCCAAGGTGAGAGGGATTTAATGGGTAGATTTTCAAAAATTAAGTCCTAAATCCATGAAGTTTCTGTAGGAGCTATCAATTAGGAAAATACCAGCCACAGCATCCATCTATATATAATTACAGGGTAAAGTCGTTTCTGGAAAGAGATCTTCAAGGGAAGAGTGTGACCGGCCTCTGGTAGACAACTTGAGTACAGCACCCTGCTTCCTCTCCATCCTTTTATTTCCCTTGACTCTACAGGATAGATCAGCTTCCTTGCAGGGCCTGTAGGAGCCCATGACCTTTGTAACTTTACAGACCCAAATGCAGCTCCTGCGGCACAAGGTCTGACCTGGGGAACCCATTTGGATTGATCCTTGGGAAGCCCATCTTCACCACAGAGCAGTGGGCCTGGCAGCTCGCTCCTGGCCGGGAGGTAGGCTGCACCCTCTGGGGGCTGCCCAGGAACTGACAAGGCACTTACTTTCCCTGAGGTAACTGAGGTGTGATAACAGCATATCCGCGTTGTAGATGGTGGTGCTTCGGAGGAAGTCCTCCTTGGTCATTTTACACAGTTCCTTGCCATCCATGTTCTGGAAAAAGGAAGTGTCGATATCCATCAAGCCGTACTCCTTTATCGCCCACTCCAGCCACTGCCGCACGTGCTCCTGCGTCCACATGGTGGGGTCTGCAGAGGAGAGGAGCCTGTTAGTGAGGGCCACAGGCAGCTGGGTTACCTCCCCTTCAAGCAACCTGGGCAGCCTCTCTCTCCATCTCTGCCTCGGTCCTCTGTCTCCTGCCCTTTCTCCCTCCTCCTCCTGGTTCTCCTCTCTCTCTTCTCTCTCTCTGGATCTCTCCCTCCCGACCTCCCTCTCTCTCTTGCTCTCCCTCTCTATTTTCTCTTTTCCTCTCCTCTCTGCTTTCCTCTCTCCCACCCCTGTCTTTCTCCATCCGCCCCCCTTCCCCACTTCGTCCCCTCCTCCCTTCCTCACCCACACTGTCTCTCTCAGTGGGAAAGTGGGTTCCCACTGAGATGGTCCTCCCAGAACTCCCATCTGGAGCCATGGCATCTGGCACTGCCTGAGCCACTCAGCACTCGGCAGGCTCTCAGATGCCTCACTGCGATGCTGTCAGGACGCTCTTTCAAGTTTCTGGAGAGCCGTTGACACCTTTGCCTGAGAATTGGCATTACCAACATGAAAATAAATACAGTTCCACAGACCCAGGGGCCAGTGTCTCTGGAAAAGGAAGCCGTTTGTACCTCAAGAACACTACCGACTTCGAGGGGGAAGCCGATCTCTCGAGGGCTGTGGGGAGGAATATACACGTACACTGTTACCACAACTGTCTGCGCGTTTGGAAAACCTAGTGGTGTTGCTCTTGAACATAAATCCAACCTGGGTTTCTCCTGTTTGGGGACCTGCATTGAAATTTCTACAAGACCATCCCCAGATGAGAAATGGTATCAAAGAGAAAATCTTTCAGGCCTTGAGTGGAACATGCATAATGTAAGAACTGAGGTCATCCCCAGCCCAATCCTATAATTACTCTGCCCTATAGCTTCTCAGCTCATGTGCAAGTGGGTTGAGTGGGCATACTTTGGGTGTTGGTGATGAATTCCAGAAACTTCCACAGTAGGTAGAGCCCCTATATCCTATCAGTTAACACAATGTGGAAACCATCTCTTTCTTTGGCAACCAATTATTATTATAGCCAATAATCACCTTAAATATGCTGATCATAGAAGAAAACTGCAGGGCGCTTGGCCCCATGGAAGTCTTATTCACAAGAATACTTAGGTAGGAAGGCACAGAATTAAGCCATAGCTCCGTGGTGGTAGCTCAGGAATAATATGACCTTGGAAAGACATGGAAGGCTTCCTGGAGGCGGGGAGGAGATTTGATGTTATATGTCTGTTGTTAGCCCCCAGCTTCTACTGGACCTGTTTTATTAGCATTTGTATTTGGCAGAAATATCTTTGCTTGCTCACCCTCTCATTCTCAGAGCCTGTGAAAGCTCTTGTCAAAATGGGAACCAGGTTTGGATAATTAGGAGTGTCTGCGGAGAAAGAAGCAAGTTCTGCTGTTTCCCTCCCTCCCTGTAGCTGGGCTGCCAGGGACCATTCCCCATAGCTTTTACTCAGAGCTTCTGCTGATTGCCCTTGTTTGGCGTGGGTGCTCCCTTCACCTTGGTTTTTATATATGAGAATCCAGGAAGCAGGGGCTGAGTTGGCTTTGCAAAGTGCCTTGCACACTCATGCATGGGAAGGACTGCTGCATTTGTGCTGGAGGTGGAGGAACTAGCTAAAGAGGAAGGGTTAGAAGAGAATGACCCAGGTCACAGGCTGCCACTCTCACATCATCAACCCAGTACTTACAAGTAAGGGCTCAGGTTGGGTGCCTACAATGAGCCAGCTGTTCCATGGGTCCTGTTTTTTACTTATCCAGGAAATCCTACACAATAGTTTTGCTATCCCCATTTTGCAGATGGAAAGTAGAGTCTTGAGAGGCTAAGTCACTGATCCAAAGTCCCACTGCTGGTGGGACTTTTGAGGTGAGGATACAGCAAAGTCCTCCCAGGATTTCACTTTGAGCAAAGGACCTAAACTTTGGGTTAGGTCCCCCCAACCCGAAGTCTCCCCTGCTCTTGTCTTCTCATGCCTTAAATCACCTGTGAGTTCCTCTGCCATTAGGCCAAAAACCAGATTTAAAAGTTCCCTTGTTCAAGTTTGCATCCACCCCTCAGATAAATTTCTTGCCTTATTTTACTCTTTTACTTTCAAAAACAATAAGCATATGGGCCTCCCCGGTGGTGCAGCAGTTGTGCGCTGGGTTGCGAAGCTGCCTACAGCCTCTAAGGTACCGGTTCGATCCCCGGCTGCTCCCCGGCCACGGGAGGAGGGTCCCGCATGGCGCGCAGACCTCTCCTGCTGCCCGCTGCTCCCCTCAGCAGTGTACTTCGGTCCTTCTGCCTGCTCTGTTCCCCGCTCTTGCTCTGGTGAATTCTCTCGCTCTCCCACGCTTCTGACTGTACCCAGTGCTTGTATAAATAAATAAATAAATCTTTAAAAAAAAACCCAATAAGCATAGACCACTAATAAATGAAAATAAATTTGTACCATTTCAGAATTCTGAAAAAGAAAATATCCTAGGAGGAGTCAGGTTATATTGCATATTATTTCATCTGATCTCCTTTGCCTGCCCTAATTCCTCACTTCTAGTATCCAAGACCTCAAAATCAATTTTTTACCATATATTTTATTTATTTTATTATTTCCTCCCTTGCTTTGGGCTCTATCACAATATTATTTCTCTCCCTTTACAACACAATGAATTATAAATCTTCCACTCTGGATCATACTAAACTCTTCCAAATGTATTTCCTGGATGATTTAGTCCCGGTTTCTTCCCATCTGAACTTGGAACTGGTGATTAACTATGGCCCTCGTTTATACTTGTCTTAAAATCCCACCATAAATTCCATCGGTTGTTCCACTAGTGTTTTATTGCTTTGATTTGTGGACTTGCCCAAATGAGACTTTCCTTCATGTCCAGGAGGCTGACCTGGAGGAAGTCAAAATATCTGAGGATAAAGCTTAAATATCTAGCCAGAGGTAATAGGATGAAGTCAATCTGTAACTAGTGAATTCATCACACCAAATGCTTTAAAAACCTTTTGCTAGGAGTTTACACAATTTTTATTATTACTGCCGGAGTTACTTTGGCCTACTGAGACTGACATCTTGTTATTCCCTTTGAAAGTATTTCAACAGCAATGCAGAAGGGTCAACCCGTTGTCTGGCTACTTTTGCTCTCAGTTACTACAAAACAAGATGGTGTCAACATTGGGTCCAGACAGCTCTCTGTTCCCTACCTTTTCTGTCCTCAAGATTTCCTTCCCTGGATGACCACTGTTTGGGAAAGCAAAAAGTTTAATACCAATTGAGCAAAGGCCTAGGAGTTTTGCTTGCCTTTGGAAACCTCCATGTTCACTGTAGTACAGTTGCATTGTCTGCCTTCTTTTGATGAGAAGGGAGAAGGCAGAGTTTTATTAAACTATATAAATGCACCTGAGCTAAACATCCCTCCCTGGTGTCCTGAGAGAGGGAGGATATCAAACATTATATAACATAAGTAACGCAATGCAGATAAAGTCCCTAGCATGGTGTCTGGCCTCTAGGAAGTACTCAGTAAAGGGGGCACCGTTCTCCTTCTTCCTTTGTGAGGTCATATGCCTGTGGAAGGAGCCTAAAAATGCCCCTGAGTAGTTTTCAAGTCGTTGAGGGCACAGAAAGGTCCCCATTGGCCCACCCTTCTTCTGCCCCTCTCGCCCCGTGCCTCCTACTCCCTGCCACCTGGAATTTGGCCCAGAACACATGGATGCAGCTGTAGTCCTCAGGAGACACAGCTTCCATGGAAAAGGAACTGAAAGGACTGGGAAGGGAGGCCTGTTACAAAACCACACCTTTGAGACTGGCAAACCAATCCCTTTGAGCTGCCTCAAAGAGATGTCTAATCCTTTGCCTTCAGACACAACTGCGGTAACTCTTTTCCGAAGGGAAGGAGTTTTGCCTTCTTGGTAAAGCTATTTCGGTAGGATTAGTTTTAATCCCTGCTCTGTAATTCACTTTGCTTACGATTTGGATGTTCTTACTCCTTCTACCTGGCACCAACTCTGCGTGCTGCAATTTTCAGACTCCCTTTTGACCAGGTTGCTGAGCTTGCTGGTCTAGCCAAGGCAGCGTCCGGCCCATGGGCTAAAGGCTTGAACAATGACTTTATTTTCTGTACCAACAGCACCAAGACTTAGGAGAAACAGGCTATTTTTACATAGTGATGTAACTTGCTGCACACATGTTAAGGTTCTCCATTTGTTAAATATAGTTATTTCTATTTTGAAACTGAAAGAGCTGGCTGCAATTCTGGAAAGGTAGGACCCTGCAGATGCCAGGAAGAACATGCCTGATGGACAAGGCAGACTTCTGAAGCTAGTCTTTTGAAAGGCAAGGGTGGGCCCATCCAGGGTTGCGAGAACTCCTTTTGGGCTCAGACGGTCTTGCCTCTGCTCTTTGTAGGCTGCAATCTACGGCACCAGGCACACTGGTGGAGTGTGATGTAAGCTGGGGTGGGGAGGGTGGACTCCAGAATGTGCACTTTAGGGTTCTGGTGCCATTTGAGATACTGCCTTGGATGGCAGCTATGTGGTGGGGGGGGGGCGGGAGGAGACGGATATCTCTCCCAGTTATGTGTTTCCAAAGAGAAGAGGGTACCTGGTAAAGGCACATGTGCCCCCAGGGAGGGGCAGGTCTGCCCTTCAACTATTAGCCCGGAAGTGTGAGGGTGACGATGCCAGCCAGCAGCTTGGTTCCCAAAGTACCTGCGGGGACGATCACCCTCCTTTCATTGGTGGTCATGTTGGGAGGCGGTGGGCCGTTCTTCTCGTCCATGTAGCTGTTGTAGTTCATGGCATTGGACTCGCCTCCACCAACCAGCTTGCTGCATTTGCTAACACTGCAGTCCACCGGAGACTCCCTGGAGGAGAGGAGACAAAACCCAGAGGAAGTGACCATGGCCACAGCGCACCCCAGCCGGTGACTCGGACAGCCGTGGAGCCATTCCCAGTACCATCTGGTGCTGTTGCTGTCACCTTATTTCTGTCCTCCACGCTCCCACCGGGGTTTTCTCCAACTTCTAGCCCAATCCTATAATTACTATGTTTAAAGGCTTTTGGCAGGTTCCTCTGCCCTCAGCCTGGAGCCTGGCTTCTGCGTCCAGTACTGCAGCCCTCCCACCCTGACTGTCATTCTCATTTTTAGCCTTGTTGCCTGGCCGCCTACACCTCAGAGGCACTGGCCTTCCTTCTTGCTCCCTGGCAGGTCTTCTCTATGCTCCCTCGGCACCTCACTTCTGTCTTGAGGGAGAGAGGTCCCCCCTCTCCTGTCCCACTGGACCCTACTCCCTGTCACCTAGAATTTGGCCCAGGACAATTGGATGCGGTTGTAGTCCTAGGAGACCCAGGTTCCATGGAAAACAAACACAAAGGGCCTGGGAAGGGCAGGCCAACTGTCATACCGTTCAGGTGCCCTATCCCTGGCTGGACTAGAAGTTTCCTGGGGATGGTGTCCTTATTTTCTTTTTTCAACTTCAAGTATTTAATAAGGTGCGTTGCATAGAATGTGAGTGATTAATATCTCCTGAGTGAATTATATCTATGGCATGTATATAATTTTAACACTCTCTCATATACTGTTCTATTTGAACTTCCCAATAACACTCCAGGAGAGGCATAGCAAGGGTTAATAGCTCCTGTTCTATGGTTAAGGAAATTGGGAGGTGAGGTGACTTCTGGGGTAGGGGGATTGTTGCCCAGCTTGTAAAGGTGGAAGTAGAATGAAGACTTGGGCCTTGGGGGTTAAGCTTCTCTTTCTGAACACATAGCGAAAGTGCTGTTTGCTGAGTGGAGGAAGGATAGACTTCAAGAACTTCAACCTGACAGAGAGGCCGTGGCCCCGTGGCATTCCACCACCACGGTCCCTGGAGAAGCATATGAAAATGCACACGGAACGAAGCAATCACCCAACTGCGCCTGGAAGTCTGGGGCTCAATTAGCACCTGGTGTTTTGCAACCTGGGAGCAGAGAGGCCGCTCATTCAGCTCAGCCATGGACAGTTGTCTGGAGCGCTGAGCCAACACCCCGTTTGGAGCCATCTGGTGCCCTAAAGCAACTGGCAGAATCCTACACATACCCCCACCCAGCATGGCTCCTGGATCCTCCCAGCATGCCTGGGGAGAAGTGCCACCCTGCCCTGCCTTAAGCCTCCACTCTGTCACTCGGCAGCAGCAGGGCCAAAGAAGACAAGGAATAGCAGGAGCAGGAAGCATCAGTTCTGGCAAGCTGGGAGACAGCCAGTTCTCCCCAGTGCTCTAAACCAGGCCTTCAGACCAAGTTCAGATAAGGTTCAGATTACAGCCGGCCAACACTGGGGCCGCAGACCTCTCCCAGCTTTCCAAAGGCCTGGCTGCTGCCCACCCTCGCAGCTGTGGGCAGGAGGGGACCAGGGGGAGGCCTTCAGGGTCAGGGTGGTGCCCTGCAGGGCCCTGCCCATCCCGCCACGTGGTGGCGGCCGCTCCAAAAGCAGGGAGAGCCTTCACTAAGCCAGAGCAGGAGCCACAGCCCAGGAGGGCGGGGACTTGGGCGGGTGTGTGGGGAGGGGGGCGGGGGCCCGAACACATTCAATAAAGAAAATTAAATGAATTTGTTTCCTAATCTGAAAGGAAAAAAATATCGAAGATCACTTATCATAGCTGGGAGATAAATGCTCCACTGAGATATTAGAAGTCAGACGGTAATTTTTTCCTGATGTTTTACAGAGGGGAACATGGGCTGAAAATGAAAATAAGATGTATAACTTACACATGTTAGAATTTAAGGTTTTACTATTCGCCTACTGTTTTTCCAGGCAGAGAACCAAGAACCAGCCGTCAGAGGCCCAGATTGTTGAAGGTTTAATGTCCCCATGGCAGTCTGAGGGGAGGCAGTAGCACATCGGGGCTTTTCACCAGAGTTTGGCCCTTTGGCTTCTGCTGCTGAAGGACTTGGCCTGAGATGAAGCAGTCCCAGAAAGACCCTGGTCCTGTGTCTGAGCTGAGCTCTGGCTGAGCTCGCCAGGTCCCACACCCTCCTCAGGGCTAACCACAAGCGGGTGCGTGTGCACACAAACACACATGCATGCGTGCACACACATACACAAATGCATGCACACATGTGCACCCAAACACATGCACACACGCACACATGCATGCACACACGTACCCCAACACACACGCACACACACACACGCCCCCAACTATGGTCTGGCGGCCTTTCCCAGCATACTTGTCAGTTGTGAAACAACCAAGTGCAGCAGAAGTTTGGAGGATTAAGTTGGCCTTTACCCAAGACAGCAACGTTTTCATTGGCTGGGAACACTGTGGCAAAGGGTGGGGTTGTCAGAGCACACACTTCCCCGGGCGGATGCTGGAGTGCAAGGGCTGTGGGCAGGGGCGAGGGAACTTTCAGCAAGAAGAGCAATGTTCCAGGCGGGGGCATGCTGGGAGAGGAGGGGCCGGCCCCTCAGGCTGCGCTCCCGCCAGGAACATGGACAGATGAGTTTTGAAAAATTTGTTTCCTCATTCGCCTGGTCTAGGGGATTTCTGAACCCAAACCTGACCCCTGGCCATGTAGAGGTGAGACGTCAGAACCAGAGGGATCACACAGATGAAGTGACTCTCTCTGTGCAGGCTCCTGTCCTGCGCAGGGCCAGTCCCTGGTGCCGGGAGTAGAGAAACATGAATTTGGTAAAAGCTGCTGGTATGTAACCCGGGGAGAAGAGGAGCCGAGAGCACCCGAGAGATCAGCACCTGCTAGGGTAGGAGGTGGGTGCAGGGGAGGCAGCGGGGCCAGCTCCTGAGGACAACATCAGAACCGCTGTGATGACCTGGGCCCTCTTGCTGGAGGCCATCAGTGGTTGGAACCTCCTGTTTCTTATCTCATAGAAGCTCTCCCCTCCTTCCTCCAGCTCCTGTGGGTGCACCTGCTTGCCACTGGGCAAGGTGATCTTGCCTGGTCACTTGCCCTTTGGTGCTTCTCCCAGCCAATGAGGACAGAGTGAGGCTCTGTCCTCGGTCCCAGATCGCTCTGCTTGGAGAAGCCCTGGCACCGGCTCTGGACTGCTTTCCATGCCCAGGCCAGCCCAACTCTGACTGCTCCGGGAGAGAAGGAAGGAAAGCCATACCTTTACTGCTGGCCTGTCACACAGCTCTCTGGTCTGCAGCTCCCAGGCGCTGTACATCCCTTGCATGCAGCCATTGGGCTCACCAGCTATTGCTAAGGGTGGGTACAGGTGAAGCACAGCATAAAAGCTGCTTTTTAATGAGGCAGCTGGCGCCTCTGAAGAGGGCCCAGAATGAAAACAAGCGAGAAGGAGGGGGGGAGCATGGATCCAGGGGAAGATTGTGCCATTCAGCTTGCTTGCACTGCTGCTAATTTGTATTGAGACCTGCACTTACAGCTAGCATGGGGCTGGGGCCCACAGCAGCTATTAGCGCTGGGACAGGAGACAAGAGGGCCTGGAGCACTACAATAGAGCAGGGAGGAGGGAGTCACTTAGCATCTCCATCTCAGACCAGGGAGAGACGTGGCTGGGAGGCCACAGCAAAGGGACACGGACTCTGCAGCCTTGTCCTTTATTCTCACCTCAGGACATAGGAGCTTTACTCAGAGACCATTTTTGCATATTCAATGAACATTGTTTTACAAAGATTGTTGCTGTTATCCAAAAGTGGCTTGCAAGCTGCTAAGCAATTTAAATCAAAGTGAGAAATATTTGGATAAAAGATTTCAATGATTTCTCCCAAAGGTAACCTCTTTAGACTTTGTGCAACATCTTCTCTACCTTCTATTCAACCCAGATGATTTAACTCAAGGCATATCATCCAGATCCCCAAATCTGAAGCCCAGACTTATTTACTCTCAATAACACAGTGACCCAAAAGTCATACCACCCATGTGACAGTTCAAAGGTTCCCCAAGCCACACGGTTGTATTAGGGACTCTCACGAGTGTCTTCCATGTGATGAGTACATTGCACAAAAATCAACAATCTCTCTTGTCTTTAGACATTCCAAAGGATGCATATGTGGAAGTGTGCATATGATATTTTTGTTTTTGAAAACTATATGCAATAGATTAAAAGTGAATTTCAAGAAAAGAAATCATCCATTATAAAGCCATCACCCTAACTAACAGCTGTTTTCATCTCCATACATTGTAGATGTTCCTAGCTTCTCCAGAATCCAGAACATAACCTCCCACCCAGCCTGTGTGTGACACGCATCATACTGTAAGTTTCGGAATGAACCCAGGAACCGTGATTTGTGGACAGAGACACAAGGAACAGGTGTGTGATGCTGATCATACTGTGTGGGACGGGAAGTCTCTGGGTGTCCTCAAAGGGCATCTGGAGCCTGGGGGGCCATGCAAGGAGGATGGGGCAGGCTGCTGAGGCCTCAGGCTCTACACCCAGGCAAGCAAGCACTTGCCTTTCCCCACCATAAACTGATATTCTTTGCTCCGTGGGATGTTTTCCCCAATCCCGTGGTTGAGACAGGATGCAGCTGAGAGTTATGTGCAGACCACAGCTTGGATCAAGTTGCTGAAGTCTCCGTCCAACACGGAACCTATGGCCTGTGCTGCTTAAGACAAACTCACCCTAACAGATACCCCAAACAGTAAGATAGGAAGTAGAGTAAATCTCTCACAACCTGAGCTAACTTGACTTTTTCTGAGTTCCCAAACCTCAGACCCTCCACTTGACCTTTGCCGCTGGCCCAAAGGACTTGCTGCTACAATAAAAAGCAAGAAGGCATGTAGCTTTAGGCACACAATTGCCTCCTCCAGAGACCCAAATATCTGTGGAACCTCCAATAAGCATAAAAAATTTAGTGAGAAACCCAAGTTACCAAAGAACTGGAGAGAATTTACTGTGAACCACAGGGCAGTCCCAAATATTCCAGCCCAGCACCATCCTTTCAAAGTGGAATATGAGGGCCTCCCTGGTGGCACAGGGATTAAGTCTCAGTGCCATCAAACTATCATCAGCCACTGCACAAGAGTTTGATCCCCGGCAAGGGAGCTGAACCACATGGCACAGCAGACCTCTCCTGTCTCTCCCACTGCTCCCCTCAGCAGTGTATTTCAGTAGATCTGCCTATTCTGCTCCCCACTCTGTCTCTGCTGAATCATCTCACCTCCCCATACTTCTGGCCTACACCCCAGTTCTTGCATGCATAAATAAATAAAAAAATACATCTTTAAAAAATTGTTTTTTTAAAAGTGGAATATGAGCCACATAGGTAATTAAAAATTTTCTAGTAGACATATTTTTAAAATTAAAAAATAGGTGAAATGGATTTTAACAGTGTATTTACAATGTATTAAAAACTAGCTCAATAGTCAAAAGGTTATTTCAACATCATCAATATAAAAATGAATTAATGAGATATTTTGCATATTTTTCCATACTAAGTCTTCTAAATCTAGTACGTATTTGACATCCAGGGCACAGGTCAATTTTTGTGTAACCACATTTCAAGTGCTCAACAGCAACCTGTGTGAGTGGCTACAGCGTGACACAGCACAAATCTAGTCCATGAGCCAAGAAATCCCAAATTACAACCTCTGCTCTGGTTTTCTAGTCTGTAGTCAGAACTATCTTTTGCATCATGGTGAATCAGCCCTCTGAAAACCATCAAACCATATAACCAGAAATGCAGCCATTATCAGTAATACTCGGGGGACTTGAAGAGCCCAGGTTGGAGGGTGAGACATTTAAATTCACTGGCATCTGTTTCATTGTGTTACTTTTGCATGATCTAATTGTGGGACCTGACATGGTTCCATCCTAAGCAAAGACTTTTTTGAAAACCCTTGCTCTCTGTGGCCCACCAGCCCAGCCTACACGCGAGCACTTAGAGGATATTTATGAGGTGCTGGTGATGGCTGCGCCTGACCTGTGTTTCTGAAAGCCCACTGTGTCTTCTTTGTTCCAACAAAGTGGGGAGCAGTGGTGAGATGACATCTGTCTTTCTGAACCTACTTTGTTACCTGCTGTTAGTCTGGGTCAATCAGGCAAATCAAAAGCAGGGGCTGCTTTGTGCAATGAGAACCACGTAAAGAGTAGGTCTGCTCTGGGCAGCACAGCACTCCAGCTGCCTTCTGGTATGACTGGAGCTAGGGAGGACCTGACAAGTGACTTCTGAAAACTGGTTTCTTTTGGAGACCCTATTTTCCCAGGAAGATTAACTTGGAGGACTTGTGGCATCCCTGGGAGTAGGGGACAGCATAGTCAGCTTCCAAATGCAGCCTCTCAGCACAAACGCAGACTCGCTCTGGGGACTATCACCAGGTTGTGTCTGTCCTGGCTCAGGTCCTACCTGACTTTGAGAAAGCATCTTCACCTTTGCATCTGGTTAGCCAGACACGTGGGTACTTATTTGTTTGATTTCCTGAGCATCTACCATGGGCCAGGCACTGCTCAGTACGTAAAACATTTTACTGAGGAGTATAACAAGAACCAGGAAGAGAGAAGAAGAAGAATCAATGCTAGGTAATGAGAGACAGTGCTGTTCTAGATCAGGTGGAGGCAAGACTTCCAAGAAGGTGACATTCTGGGAAAGACCTAAAACAAGTGAGGGAGGGAGTCAGATGACTAGATGGAGCAGAAATGATCCAGAAAAAAGCAACACCAAGGAGGAGACTCCCAGGTGGGCATGTGTGTGGGGTCCAGGAGCAGCTAGAGTCTCGTGGTGTGGAGGGAAAAGGTGGGGTGGGGGGTGGGGAGCAGGTGTTAGAGGGAGGAGGATGGGGCACCCAAGGGACTTTGGATTTTGTTGTAAGCCATTAAAGGCCTTGGAGTGAGAGAGTTAAATATTTAATATTTAAATATTAAAAATATTTAATGCTCTCTGAAGAATAGACTTCAGGAAGGATAGGGGAAGTGGGGGAACAGGGCTACGTCCTGGGCTAGGAAGAGAGCTGCAGCTTGGATGGGGGTGGGAGGCAGTGGGTGATGGTGGTCGGATACAGTGTACCACAGACCAAAGCCTTCAGGGGTGGGGTCTGGCTTTCTAACATGCTCTTGGGGTCAGGTCAGATTGGGAATCATTGTGGAATTGCCTTCTTCAATATTGGGGGGCAGTGTAAATGAGCAAATGGATGCAAGAACACCATATCCAGTTGGAGAGGAAGGGCTGGGAAAGTAGCTCATAGGGCAGGAATCAGAAAGCGTGGGTCCTGATGGGAGATCACTGCCTCCCAGTCCTTAGACTCTTCTCCACTCAAAGCCCAAAGTGCCTTCATACTTTAAAGTACAGTTACAACAAGCAATTCCACTCCTAGATATTTACCCAAATGACACAGAAACAGTAATTCCAAAGACCTGCACCCCTGTGTTTATAGCAGCACTATTTACAATAGCTAAGTATGGAAACAACCCAAATGCCCCAAAACAGATGACTGGCTCAAGAAGATGTGGTACATATACACCATGGAATATTACTCAGCAATCAAAAAGGATAAACACATGCAGTTTGCAGCAACATGGATGGCGCTGGAAGGGATCATGCTTAGCGAAATAAGTCAGAAAGAAAAAGAAAAATACCGGATGGTCTCACTCATAGCAGGAATTTAGAAAACCTAAATAAGAGACCAGGAAAAAGACTAATTAATACAAAGTAAAAATCAAAATCAACAAGCAACTTAAATCAGAGACACACTATGGGGGGGGCAGGGAAAGGAAGGACTAGAGTCAAAATAAGTGGGAAGATGCAATTGTATGGGGAATATAACCTTAATGAAAATGCATACTTTGTGCAAAAAAGAAAAAAGATGTAAGAATTATATAAAATAAAATATTTAAATAAAAAAAAAGTACAGTTACAACAGCTACCTCAGAGGATAGCGTAAGGAGCAAAAGATAATAGGGGAAAATGTTTCACAAACTCTGCCCTACTGAACTGTAAGGAGAAGCACATGACCCTTATTATCTATGAAAAAAGAAACTCATTCCAGGGGCTCCTGGCTTAGAACCTCTGAACCTTCCTGAAATCTTAAGATTCTGGGAAGGTGGCTGGGATCCCAGTCACTAGATTTGGTTAGTGGGATTGCAATGTGGTGGGGCTGGCTGTTCCACAAGGGGCTTGTCTGGGGGAGGTCTCCTTCCAGCCACAAGCTTGCTCCCTTTTTTTCATCTCTCTCTACCCTGGTATCTGTAGAGACCTCATCCATACTCACAGTTCCAACTCTATGAAGATGATACCCAAACCTAATTCCAGCCTCCAAATATTATCTGTGCTTCAGTTCCCAAAGCTAGAAGGCAATTCTATCTGAATGTTCTACTGTCTGCTGTTCTACCGTCTGTTGAATGTTCTACTGTCTGCTGAATGTTCTAGTGTTTTCTCTCAACCCTCCCCTAACATGCTTTAATAGTTATTCACTTCAACCTTATGAATTATCTCTTTGGAATGTCCCTTGTGTAACTATCTCTTTTTATTTCCATAATCATTACCATCATCCTGGTTCAGAACTTTATGATTTCTTATCTGGGATCTATCAAGAGCTTACCTTTTGGGCTTTCCCCACCCTGCTTGCTCTCTTGTCTTAAATCACAGCTCTGAGATGCTAACTGTCACATCAGTGCTTAAAGTTGGTGTCTGCCTATAGAATAAATTCCATGTTTTTTAGCCTGCCATTCAGGGCCCAGGCTCATTTGCCATTTTTCGGTCTGTGCTGCAAATCCATTCATGGATTGCCTGGCGTTTCAGGATGAGAAGATACTTTCTCCCTTTCAAACCTTTACTCATAACCATCGCCCTCATGATGGAGCAATTTTGAGTCCCAGGCACTGTCCTGTGTCCTTCCCCTACAGCTTTCGTGATAACCCTGCACCAAGCCTGTGAAGTGTCGATAGATCCGCCAGCCCTATTTTAGGGAAGAGGTCAATAACTTATGAAGAGGCAAAGCCTGGACCAGTCCACCAGTGGGCACTTCTCTGCCCACATGATTTTCTCTCTTAGACTCTCTTCTTCCATTTCTATCTGTACAGTCCTCCCTGCCCCAAGCAACGAACACGCTTTCCAATTGTACTGTGTCCTCCCTTGCACGGTAAGCCCTTGTCTATATCCAGTGTTATCGTCATTCCTAGACTTGTGCTTTAGGAATGGTTTGGCCAGCCTTGCACTAGGGCCACCTACCCAGAGAGCTTAAGTGTCTTCAACAAGATGGGAAGAGAGTCTAGGTGCTAAGTTATCCAAAAGGGGCTATACCTAGGCTGGCACAACACGGGTGTTCAAGCAGTGTGTGCAGGCCACCAAGGCCTCTGAACGGGGGCCCAGAGGGCCAGGTCTAATGCCCCTCTCTCAACTCAGATTCCCTGGCCCAGCCCAGAGCCCCATCTGCTGCAGACACCCTAAGGTCAGGAGCCAGTTGGTCAGATGTGCCTGACTCAGACACCTGGGGAGTGAGTTGCTGGGTCTGACCTTGAGCAGCATGGGGGCCCGGTGGGCTTACCTGGATCCATTCATGTGGTCATACTCTCGCTTCACATTGACCCTCACTGGCTGGTTAATCCACTCCTGCTGTGGGGGCAGAGGGTTGATTTTGTGGGGCTGCCCGAAGTCAGGACTCCCTGAGGCGGTCATGTCGGCCTTGGAGAGATGGGCGGCTGCTCCGTATGCCGAGTCGAAGAGGGACTGGTCGTCGCTCACCACCGACAGAGCCTCCTGGAAGATCAGAGACAGAGACAGAGAGGTGGGTGTCATTCTGTGCAGTCAAACAGCGCTCTCCCTCTGAGCTGGCTGAGTGGCACGGCTGCCAAGGAGGCCTGTCCCAACTGCTTTTTGACTCATTTTCCGGGGGGCAAGTTATGCAAAGTGGATGGGTTCTCTCTCTGGTAAGCAGGGAATCTGGACTGGGGGACCCTCAAGAGTGTGTCTACTTGTTGAGCCTGTAGACTGGGACTCTCAGAAAGCAGGTTGGAGAGGGGGAGGCCGAGAAGCCAGGTCCCACCCCCTGTTCAAAGAGCGCCATGGCTGAGCATGTGCTTACAGGGTACAGGTAAGATTCTCAGGAGCTGCATGGAGCAGTGGAGCTATGAAAGGGCATGTGTGCAAGCATTTATTTTGTAGGCGAGGCCAGGGAGACCCATCCAAAGAATTAAGTATCAGCTTAAGAGCACACAGAGGAAGGGTGGGGCCAGGGCTGTGGCCCCAACTAATTTCAGTTTCCTTATCTGTAAACAGGAATAAGAATAGCTTTTTTCGGAGTTGATAGGTGGACTAAGTGAGAAGCTGTACGTACAGGTGTCTCCAGCTTGCTAGATATGCCCAGCGGTTTTCTTGGGGGCCCTGGGGTGTGCTGGTGTAACCCACACAATGTGGGTGGGAGGCTGCTGGCCTCCACAGAGCATAGTGCTCTGTCATGCTTTCTTGCCTGACTCCTTGAGATGACAGTTTCCTCTCTTAATTGTGGCAATTCAGCCTGCGCAACAAGGGGGCTGGAATCTCAGCTATGTGGGTGGGGACAAAAAGGGAAGACCCTCTGAAGGAGGTCGTCTTGTCTTCCCTCGCACACTGTCCCAACAGCAGCAGGCAGGTTTGATTCGTGGAGATCCCACATTGCAATGAATTGCACTTTCCAGAAATCTTCTACCAACCAAAGCACAGTAAGATTGTTCTATTATTCCAAGTGTCATCAAATCGCAGGGACCCTGAGACATGGAACAAGGGCATGGTGCTCCCTCTGTCACATAATTACACCAAATTAAATTGACCATTTTTCAGAAAAGATGATAATAACCTATAATCTAGAATTAATTTAGAGTCTATAGAATCTAGAATTATACAATTCTGCAATTGTCAGGATAAGAAGGAATAATCCTAAATAAGGGACCAGGAAAAAGACTAATTAATACAAAGTAAAAATCAAAATCAACAAGCAACTATAGACCAGAGACATACTATGGGGGCGGGTGGGGAGGGATAGGTGGGGTTAGGAAGGACTAGGGTCAAAATAAGGGGGGGGCTGCAATTGTGTGGGGAATATAACCAAAATGAAAATGCATACATTGTGCAAAAATGAAAAATGATGTAAGAATTATATAAAATAAAAATATTAATTAAAAAAAGAAGAAGGAGGGGCCTCCCCGGTGGCGCAGCGGTTGAGCGCTGGGTTGCGAGGCTGCCCGCAGCCTCTGCGGCGCCGGTTCGATCCCCGGCTGCTCCCCGGCCACCGGAGGAGGGTCCCACATGGTGCGCAGACCTCTCCTGCCGCCCGCTGCTCCCCTCAGCAGTGTACTTCGGTCCTTCTGCCTGCTCTGCTCCCCGCTCTGGCTCTGGTGAATTCTCTCACCCTCCCGCACTTCTGACTGTACCCAGTGCATGTATAAACAAAACAAACAAAACAAACAAACCAGCAAACAAATAAATAAAGCATGCCTCTATTAAAAAAAAAAAAAAAATTTAAAAAAAATAAAATAAAAATAAAAAAAAAAAAAAAAGAAGAAGGAATAATACACAAAAATGCTTACAACACTCTCTGGAACATAGTACGTGGCAACCAATAAGCATTTGCTAAATTCATCATTAGTGTTCAAGTTCAGAGTCTCTTAGGCCACCTGTTAAGGCCGAAACTGTTCCCTTAAGATTCATATATTGAAGCCCTAACCCCAGAATCTCAGAATGTGATGGTATTTGGAGGTAGTTCTTTAAAGTGATGATTAAGTTAAAATGAGAACATTAGTTTGGGTTCTGATCCAATGCAAAGTGACTAGTGTCCTTATAAGAGGAGGAAACTTGAACACATGGATACAGGGATGAATGTGCACAGGGAGCTCACGTGGAGAGGCAGTAAGAGCCACCCGCCTGCATGCCAGAGAGGCCTCAGAACCCCACTGACACTCTGACCTTGGACTTCCAGTTTCATTTTTCAGTAGAAGCTTCCTTTAGAATATAGTTCACAATTCAGTCAAGTAATAACACCCCAGGGAGAGAAAACTCTGATTTATTCAAGAACATTCACACTTCTTCTATCCAGGCTGTGCCGGGTCCACACATGTGTGCTTCCCTCAGAATTTCTCTTCCAGACTCTTTCCTCTGTGACCACACACCTCCCCACTCCTCCCTGTGCAGTCCACCTTGCATAGTCCCTGGTCCAACCAAGGTCCCTTGAAAGCTGTAAACATCTCTGTGACCCTGCGCAACTCTGCTGGTACCTTTGCGAGCTCACTCCTACCTACCACGGCTTTGCCTCAGCTGCCCCTGTGCCTCTCATGATACCCCCGGCTGCACCTCCTGTCCAATGCTCACCATTCTTGCTGCTCCACCAAATGAGCCCCACTCGGCGCAATTCTGTGTCTTAGAGCTTGCTAGCCTGGTGCCGTGAGCATCATTTCTTTACCCTCCTACTCAGATGCCAGTCCAGCTCTTCCCATTTTGCTAGGTAAATGAGTTTTTCCTTAGCCCATGAAACCCATCCTGATCATACCCTCTGACTCACTGAGCTTCTAAAAACCCAATAAGAGTACTGCTTGGAAGACACACACACACACACACACACACACACACACTTTTCTGTTTGCAATCATGGATTGAACAAAGGACTCCCTAATTTTTTTGGTAACAGTGTGAAGGACAGAATTGGTGGTTGATGGAGGCTGGGAAGAGAGAGAAGATAAAGAAGAACTCTTCCCTCTCTGGCCTGCTAGACTGAGTTAGAAAATGTAATATGGGCAGGGGTGAGAGATGAGGGGCTGCTAAGTAGTAATTACAGATTTGGGGAGACAAGTCCCTAAGCAAGGTGATCTGAGGCCTTGGTGAAAAATTAGAGTTGGAGAGAACATTTTATGCCAGGACATAGCTACCTTTTTGCCAGACAAGGCTGAGAGTTACGAGAGCATCCCTAGACCATGCCCTTGACAAGTATGCCACCACCTCTATGACAGGCAGGGCCAGTGAGGAGCCTTCGAGGTGGCTCTGAGAGCAGCAGGCACAGTGAGGGGAGATGGACATGGGGCGGGAAGAGGCCAGCTTGGAGTATGGCGCTAGGTGACAGACGGACAGACTAGTGTGAGCACAGTGTGCACTGTGCGGGCTCAGGGAACTCAGCAGATGGTAAATAGATGTGGTTGTGGGCCCCAAGGTGCTGCTTTTATCAGGTGAGGAGCTGGCAAACATCTCAACTGCATACTTGAAGCTTGTCACACACGTGTAGCATGGCTATTGCATGCATGTCTGATAAGGCTGTTTACTTTTACTTAAACTCAAAGCTTTTTAATGTCTTGAAACTCTTATTTGCACTTAAAACTCTTTACAGGCATAAGTACATTGTGGGTGTTCCAGAATCTTTCACTGAGGAAATGGCAAGTATTTCACTTTGGGCGGATAGACAGAACATGGAACGAACACCAGCATAAGAATTCACCAACCATCCTGAGTGGCTCGGTTCCTTCAGTTTTTAAAGACTTTACTTCTACTGATGAGGACACCACACTGCTCCTTTTCTTCAGGGGACACAAGGTATTCTGTTAAAGACTGCTTGAGCCCAGTTTCCTTTGGAGCATGCTACACAGAAATTGACTTCAAAGAGGGAAAGACAGAAGGTGTGGGCTTTTAACCCTGGCTGGTGTTGAGCTCTGGGGTTTCTCCTTGACCCAACAGCTGCCTATGTGAATCTTGAATTGGTTAGGAATTTGGTTCTGAGGAGCTCCCTTTGCTCTGCTGAATGCTGGGAAAGCCAGGCTTGTCATTCCCAATTTTCTAGTCCTCAGGCCACTGAGTGTTAGATTCAGAGGGAGGCACATAGTCCCTTGACTCCAAGCAATGTAGTGGCCCAGAATGTTAGTGCCCCGCTGGGCCCCTGTACCAGAGAGCTCAGGCAAGGCAACTATTTGGCAGAGTGAGTTCTGAGCTATCAGACAGCCATAATGGCTGGCTTAGTCAGCTTTCCTTCCTGAGACGCCCTGCTGGTCCAGGCAGCAGCAGAGGTCCATGGCCATGGGGTACCTGTCCTACTTGGGACTCTCCTTCCTGCCCAGTTTGGAAGAGACTCATTTATAATATACCCAGGGTGCTCATTCTAGAAAATAGAACAAAGTAGCAGACAATGATCAAAACACTTATTAAATAGATTCAATTATAAGCGCAATCTAATTTAATCCTCCCAGCCATTCTAATGAGGGAAGTATTTGTCACCCCTGTTTTTTTAGATGAGAAAATTGATATTCAGGGAACTAACTAACTTACTCAGGTTACACAGTAAGTGAGTATGATCTAGGATTTAAATTAAGGCCTGCTCCTGGGCACCACCCAAGTGGACCCTCATCTCCCTGAGGGTGACTTGTGTTTACTGAACTTCAAGCACAATCTTCAGATTCAAAGAGATTTGAGTTTCCATCCCAGTCCCATAGGTTGCTTATTAGTGCACCCCCTGTTGAAATTTTTTCACACACCCTGAACCCCTTTACTCATGTGCAGGTTGGGGCTAACAGCTATAAACACTGAATAAGGACACAAATCAAACACTTAAAATTCTTAGGGCATATAAACACTTCGGTTTTTTTTAATTTAATAAAAGATGCCCAATGTTGAAGGCTGATGTGAGAAACTGGAGATTGAGTAGGATAGGGGAGGAGATAAAGCCAGACAGATACCCGCTTTTCCTCTGCATTGGTTATTTTAAAGGAACCAAGATGCCCAAGGTTCAAAATCAGCAGGTTGCAGATAAAAGACTTTGAAATGCAAATTCCACGGGCTTCTAGAGAATGGACCTTACTCACTGATTCGTGTTTCCACTCTTCCTTTTCAGACCAGGGATGTTCCATTGAGGCGTCAGCCCTGTCTGTCTTTCTGGCTTCTGAATTCTGGCCTCTAGGTGGCATAGATAAGGCTTTGTTAAAAAGGAGTGTCAATGGGGAGAGGAGACTGGCACCTACTCATCTTTCTGTTGACACATGGTGTGCGCAGTTAACACCAGAAATGCCAAGTGTATGTCTGTGAATTCATTAATAAAAAAAAAACCCTGCACTTATTTTAGATTTTGTCATCTAAATATCATTACCTTCCTCTCTCCCTTCTTCTCTCCCTCCTTCTCCCTTTTTTCCTTATCACAGGTATCTTCCAACATTTCTTTTCTTTACATTAATTCAAATGTGGTTCACCAATGTGCATGTCAGTTGAGTGATGAGGATGTGCTCAGAGCATTGCCGCAGTGGCTGATTAATGTATTAATGGCAAATAAAGGATTGCAAAGCTGAACCAGAGTAGCAAAGAAATATTGGAGAGGGTATGCTGAGGACTTGGCCATTCTATTCAGGAACACAAGAGAGAAGTTTCTGCTGTCTTCCCTTCTGCAGAAATAAGGACACACAAACCATCCACCATTATGAGCGAAATGGAGTTAGAGAAGGAAAATTTCAGACTGTTAAGGAGAGGAACTCTTTTCCCTCCTCTCAGCCTTACAACTGGACTGAGCTTTTGCTCCTAGTACAGAGAATGACCCAAGACATGGGGCCCCAGAAACACTAATTCGACATTGATTCCTCTTTCTTCCTTTCCCCTGGTCCTGCGCTGAATCTGTAATGACACACTCTGTGGCTGGTGGTGAGTCCCAGGAGGCCAGACCAGCTATCCTTGACCCCCAGACCAGGCCTCTGGATCCAGCTTCTGCAAAGCTGATCTCTGGATTCCCGCAGGCAGCACACTGGATTTGGCTTTTTATTACATTTTTTGCATAATGATATGAAGTCCCTTCTCTTGCCAGCTAGAGCATACAAAATGCAGACAAGATTGCAGGGAGCAAAGTGCTCTGTGTTCTCTGCTTTTTGGAAACCTGTGGGCTCTGTGGCAGTGGGAGCATTGGGGTAAAGGCTCATGACAGTCACATCTGAATTATCATGAGGTGGTGGCTGCTGTGAATTAATTCAAGTCTTGTGCTTTTCCCTCTGCTCTCATTGCCAGTTATGTGTTCCCTTCTTGCTCATTATTTCCATCCCCAGAGGGCACTTGGAAAGGGAAGGAGGAGTTAAGTTTTATGAAAAGTTGGATAAGGGAGACAGTGGAAACATCCATCAGTCAGCAAATATTAGCTGAAAGCTCCTCCACACGAGCACACTGCAGTTGCCACCTGCACTCCTAGCTGGCGGTCTGCCTTTCCCCCAAATGACCACAGCAATATTTCCAATCTTTGCCACTCCCCATCATCAACAGGCAGGGCCTACTTCCCTTCCCTGGAATCCAGATAGGACCTTATGACTATCTGCGCAGGCGGAGGGTGGCAGAAATGACCTTGCATGACTTCCAAGCGTAAGTGATAAAAGGTATTACGACTTCCACCTGCTTCTTGTTCTCTCTTGGGCCTTTGGTCCTTGGAAGCCAGCCACCTTGCTATGAGGAAGCCAAACCAGCCAAGCAGGGGAGATGAAAGGAGAGGCCACAGGAGAGGGGCAGAGGCCAGGAGCCACCGGGCACCAGCCCTCCACCTCCAGACTCGACTCAAGGAATCTTCAGATGAAGAAGGTTGAGACATGGACATAATAGTGATTTTATGCCACTAGGTGTGGGGGTAATTTCTTATGTAGCCGTAGTAACTGGAACATCTTCTTTCACTTTAATCAGCAACAAGAGCCCATATTCAAATGACACAGAGCATCCTCCTGTGAGTATCCTTTTCACAAGGTCCCTGACCCTGGATGGCAGCAACTGGCACTATGACTGACTAGATGGGAAACTGAGGCAAGAAGCAACTTCTCTAGATTCAGACAATGAGGGAGAGCCAATTTCAGCATTAAAACCTGACTCCTCTGATAACCATACAGTGCAGTCACCCCCAGACAAGCAACAATGAGAAAACAGACAAACTAGGACCATTTTTTTTTAAATTAGAAAGAACAGAACTAATATTATTTGGTGACATGAACTTGAACAACCATTACTCATTGAGCCTCTTAAGATGTTAGTTAGGCTCCTCATATTATTGAAAAGGAAAATGAGGCTTAAAGAGGCTCAGTACCTGCCTTAGGTCCCTCAAAAGTGAATCTCTAAGCTGGTAGCCTGGCTGGTAGCTGGCAGCAAAATTTGCCTCTTCCCCCAGACCGTCTCCCCCTTTGTTAACTCTATTCCCAGGCTGTGTGGCACAACCAAGTCTGCCTGGAAACTCAGGGAGCTTGGCTATTTTCTGAAGTATTTTACTGAACTTTGCCCCTTCTCTCCAGTCCCCTGACTCCCTCCCTGTCACTTAAATCTTCACTGACCGGGGAGGGGGCTTCTGCGGTGGATGACCCAGAGAAAGGCCGCCGGCCAAGTTCCGGGAAGATGGAATTAGCATCCTTTGCAGATGAAAGTACTTTATTTAATGGAGTTTAATAAATTAAGGGAATGAGCCTAAATGAGTTCAGAAAGAGGGTCTCTGAGCTCTGGAAGGACACGCCATGTAACAGAACCCAGAGCTGCAGCCTCGGTTAATCAGTCTCCCATTAGCTGCTTCTCCAGGTCTCCTGTGGGTATTTACCTTTGCCTGTTGACTTTGAGTTTTCACAGTCACTTTTTTGACCATAACCACATTTAAAGGGCATCTCAGAAGATCAAAGTTAAATTCTCCTCCCACAGAGAATGATTTTACTGCTGAAAAGAAAAAAGTGCTGAATATGGAGACTAACAGACAGGAAAGGGGACTAAAGGCTCGTGGGAACCCCAAGAAGGGAAAATGGTACAGAATGCCTGACATACTGTTTCTTTACTCTAAGTCTGACCATTCTGCTTTTTCTCAGCGACAGTAGGGACAACAAAAGGACCGGCAATGATCTGTTATGGAGCATTTGTTGCATTTGAAAACCCGGGAGCAAGCTTGGATAAGATAAGAGGGGGGTGACCTGACCACACAGGTGGACCGTCTGGAGACAAGGCGCAGGGCAGAGTGAGGTAGATATTGAGGTTCACTCTGGCTAGGAAGATTAGATGTTCTCTTCTGTGTGATGGAGCTGGTATTCTCGTGCTAGCTCTGATGGGTCAGGAGGGTTCTGTTGTGCAAAGGGACCGCAGTGAAAAAAAAAACAAAAAAAACTGTCATCTATCAAATCAGTGCAAAATCCAGATGCCATGGAGGGAGCCGGCAGGGAAGGAGCAGTCTTGGGAGTCAAGAGCAGTCAGGGAGGGGACCTAGTCGCCAGCAGAAATGGTTCCCTGTTTGTCACTGTCCTTTGCTTGCACTAGGATTGTCCTCAGCATGATTTCACAGGGGTGGCGAGACCAGCCATGGAATATATCCATCTGGGTGGCCAGATAACTGCTGCTGAGTCCTTCCTTTCCTTTCTCTGCTGGGGGAACTAAAGGGTCAGTGGTTGGCATGCCAGTCAAGGCGCTGGGGTAGTGGTACCCTATGCCATGCAGGTGGCTTTATATTTGAATGTTTTCTGTGAATTGGAAAGCGGTTTTCTGACCACAGAAGCAGGGGCACATAAGGTTCGTTGAAGATCTGGGCCTTGCTGGGCTGGGAGCAACCTCTTTCCCACAATGGACCCCTAGCCCAGTTTGCTGCAGAGGCTAGCAAAAGACAAAGGGCAAAGAAAACCAAGCACCTCTATGATCTCTTCACCCCAGAGGGTACTGTTTTAAAAATCTATTCCAATAAAGGCATCGGCTACCAGCCTGGACAATGCTGAGCTTTATTGGCTATGCAACTTGAGCGAATTACCTAACTTCTTGGTTCCTGGAAAATTTTAACTGTCTTCTATCAGACGTTTAACGCTCTTTGACGCTGATGAATGGCTGCACTGCCCTGACCACAGAGAGTTGAAAGCTTGGAAGAAGCGTCCTCCGTGGGGAGCGGCTGCAGCGTGTCACGAGTCTGTATTCTATCCACTGCAGAAATGATGGAGTCAGGATAAAGTTCCTGAGCTTCTTAGTGCTCGAGAGTGGGAACCCTAAGATCTGCCCTTGGGGTCTGGTCTTATGGGTCTGGCTGGCAGCAACTGAGAGGCTCAGTCTGGGCCTGTGGTGGAAGGAGTTACCGGAGAAGGGAGGGGTGGCAGTTCAGATCTGAGACAAACCCTGTTTTCTGCTACGACAGACACTGGTCCACCAGGGGTGGAGAAGGTGCTTCCTGAAGTTGCTATAAGCTCCGGGGAGACGAGAAGTGTAGGTGGCAAGTGCCCTTGGGTACTTCTTTGACTCCTGGGGTCATGGGAAATTTCCCATTCTTTTTCTCAAAGACCAGTTCTGCCTCCAGAGAGGAACAAGTCAGTTGTGTTCATTGTTGTCATCCCCAGTTGCTAGCAGTGCTTCTGGCACCTGGCAGGTCTACAATTGCTTTTTTTAATGGATAAAACCCCAGAATGTGATGGAAATACAGATCTCTCACCCAGCACCTCCAGTCCTGCCCCTCCCACGTGCCAAGAATTCCTATTCTTTCTCTGCTATGAGCAATTCCCATTAAGCCTCAACACCGCCCCCCAAGGCTTGTCCACCTTCTTACCGGCCACATCCAGTGACCATTTCTTGTTCAAATTTAAACACAAAGCTACTGACATGCGCTCCTTGGCCCCCACCCCCCAACAAGCACTTGGGGTCCTGTTCCTAGAAGCTGTGATCTTATCCGGCAATTTCCTCATGTGACAGTTTCCGTGGCAACTGGCGCCCTCATCATCACAGGAAGCCCAGGAGGAGACATGCACACAAGGGACCCTCTGCTCTCTTCTCCCCGGCCCTACCCAGGAGCACCCTCGTGGGAAGACGAAAACCACTCCAGCCTCTAGAAGCGGGGTGCCGACCTTACACACACAAGTCAGGACATATGTCCCGAGCACCGGTGGGGTGGTGGGAGGGTGGGGGAGACTGGAGTGGGGGTGGTGCCATTTCACCCTTATGGCAGACTAGGAGTAGCAGGAGACTTTTATTTCACATCCACAAAGGGCACTGGGAAATGAGGAACCCCCAGACTCCGTTTCCCAGTTCTTAGTGGCTATTTCCTTCCCATGCTGGTGACCCCTAGTCCTGTGTATACAGTATTTCCAACTTTCACATCTGGATGAACCATTCTCCTCCAAGGTGTTTAGTTCTTTTGTGGCCCCAGAGCATATGGTTGCCATATTGCTGCACGACTCATGGCTACGACCTTGAGGATGGGTGTGTGACGGGGAGGCGATGCCTGGGAAGGTCACTTTCTGGCTGGGTCAGCAGCCCTGGGGCCCATATCTGCCTTTTGCACTTGATTTTGTTCTGCTCCTCTGTTCCTTTTCCTGTTCATTTTTGCCCTCTGGTTTCATTCACCTGTATCCTGCTCCCATTCCATCCCTCTCTCTTGTTTTGCCTCCTGCATTTTTTTTTTTTTTCATGTTTTTTTTTTATTTATTTATTTATTTGTTTGTTTGTTTTTGTTTATACATGCACTGGGTACAGTCAGAAGCGCGGGAGGGTGAGAGAATTCACCAGAGCCAGAGCGGGGAGCAGAGCAGGCAGAAGGACCGAAGTACACTGCTGAGGGGAGCAGCGGGCGGCAGGAGGGGTCTGCGCGCCATGTGGGACCCTCCTCTGGTGGCCGGGGAGCACCCGGGAATCGAACCAGCGCCGCAGAGGCCGCGGGCAGCTTCGCAACCCAGCGCTCAACCGCTGCGCCACCGGGGAGGCCCGCCTCCTGCATTTTAATGTCCTATTTAAAATAGTTTCTCTTCTTAAGGTATAAGATCTTCCAGCCTTCGTAGCCTTTGACACATACCTGATATACATTTCCTTGAGTGTTCCTATGTAGAAGTCTACTTTCTCCTTTGCTCAATCCAGCTGTCCCTGCATTGAGTAGGGACACACCCTCTGCCTCATCAAATCTTATTTATTCATCAGGCCTTCATGGAGCAACTACTGTGTGTCAGGCATTCACCTAGGATCTGGAGACAAAGGTAAATGAGACTCAAAAATTACAGACCTCCCCTCAACGACTCAAGTCTCAGGAGAAGACTGACTTCGATGGCAATGTTGTGTGGGTTGGATGAAAGAAGAGTGAGTGAGGGGCAGAGGCGAGGTCTCCTGAAGAGGTAGATGGAAGGGGACCTCTCAGAACACCTCAGTTCTCCCATCCCTTTCAGGAAGTTTCCCTGCCCATTCCAGCCCACGGGAACCTCTCATTCTGCTGAAGGCTGTAGTGCTTTCTAGATCTACCTCCAATTAGCACTTTAATCTAGATGAGCTCATCACATTGCTTTAATTTTTTTTAACTTTTGTCCACTGCAGTTTTTCACAAGTTCATGTTCTCTCTCTCCAATTGAACTGTAGACCCTTCAGGATGGATTTTCTTTGTGGTTTATCCACAGACATTATTAACACGTATTAAGTATCTTGGCTTCCTTTTCCTGAATGTGGGTACAATGATGGAACCTACTTGAAAGGGTTGATGGGGGCCTCCCTGATGGTGCAAGGAGTTAAGTATCGCACTATTGAACTCTGCAGCATGAGTTCAATCCCCAGCCGGCCAGGGAGCTACCCATATGGCACAGCAGACCTCTCCTGTTTCCCCCGCTGCTCTCCTCAGCAGTGTACTTCAGTCAGTCTGCCTTTTCTGTTTCCCACTCTGTCTCTAGTGAATCCTCTCACCCCCACACCTCTGGCCTGTACCCCAGTTCTTGTATGCATAAATAAATAAATCTTTATGGAAAAAAAAAACAGGTTGATGGGCGGATGAGTGATTCATTCCTACAATGTCCCTTCACTGAGCTGTCCTTCTTTTTTGAGACGTAGCTTGTGGAGCCAGACTATCAGGATCTGAATTCTACATCTATCATTTGTTACTTCTTTGACCTTAAGCAAGTTCTTTTATCTCTCTGTGCCACAATTTCCTTTTCGGTAAAATGGTGATAATAATAGTGTTCTAACTCATGCCTGTCATACAGGAAGCGCTCCTAAAGCTTAATCTTCTCATTCTCATTCCCAGGTTCGAATATAGGAAGAGTGCTTCATTCCCTGGGGCTGTTTCTTTACTTAGATCATAAGGGAATGGACCTGGAGAATCTGCCAGAGCCCTCCCAGGGCCTCAATCCTAAAATCTATTAGTGTGTGATCCTACAATCCGATGTGATTGGGCCAAACCTGGTGTATGCCTATTATTCCAGAAAATACTTTTAATAATGCTTCCTCTTGCTGTCTAGATTCTCCCAGTCTAGAGGGTGCATCTGTGGCCATGCCATCTCTGAGTAAGTTTGGAGATCTCTAAGTGTCCTCACTTCATGGCCCCACCAATCGTCATCCCTGATCTCCCTTCCAGGGAGGAGGTAAGGGGAACCGAGGACATTCTGGTCCACACACAGAGCCAAGCACCCGCTCCTGGAGCTCAGACTCCATCTCCAGTACACAGCTGGCCTTGCACTTGGCAGCCACCCTCCTAGCTGTCGCCCACGGGTTGGCCTTCATCCTTGTTTGACTTGCGCGCCAAACCTAGGCAGTCTGGCATGGGGGCCTCCTGTCTCTCGGCATCCATCGATAGGAAAAGCAGATACTTTGTGAACAAGTCCTGCTGTGATATTCCAATGAAAACATCTCAGTGGGATTACATGGAGATATTTTCTTTGTCAATCTCAGTAAAGTTAACTGAACAGAAAACCCAGTTGAAACTCACTGACAGTTCCTGGGGCTTGGGATTTAGTTACTCTGTAAAGGGTACTAAGTGTTCGACTCTTGGATGCTTGAAAGAGCCTGCCTTGCCCAGTAAGAAATCATGTCTGTCTGTCTCAAGGATGTGTGTCATGGTGGCAGTGAGGTTTAATCATTGACATAACAAAAGCGTATGGAAAATGGGAAACTGACTTCCAGTTGGGAATGCTGGGAGATGTCCAAAAACCTCATCAAAAAACTTCTCAGCTCTCTTTTCCTGCATAGAACCTTTCCTTTCAGGTCCATTGTCAAGACCTGTCAAGTTCTTACACTGCTCCTTCTGCTTGATTTCCTGCAGGATTGGGATCGCCCACATTCATTACAGGCTTGGTGATTTTCATGTGAAGGCCAAAGTCAATGATGTCAACTTTCCCAGTCATACCCATCTCAGGAAACTGTGGGAGCTGATGCCTTTGGGGGACCATTGTGGTCACCTTCCTCTTTCCAATTCTGAATCAAGAAAGGTTTCAGATCTAACAGTCTGAATGGCTTTTAAAAGGTGTTGAGGGTCCCAGTAAACAACAGTGAAAGCATATTCTTCAGTTTCATTCTTATAATAAAATCTGATGAAGAAAGAGTTTACATAAATTCTTTTTTGTAGAAAGAAATCAAACCCTTTAATTTGGCACTATATCCCACTGTGGGTCAGTAGAAATTTCTGTGATAGGAAGCATTCTAAAATCTGTGCCATGTCATATGGAAGCACTGGCCATGGACAGCTACTGAAATGTATCTAATGTAACTGAAGAACTGAGTTTTCCAGTTTTAATTTAAGTTGAAATAACTCCATGTCACCAGATTGGTGACAGGGGCCACCAGGTTGGCCAACACAGGCTGTGACAAGACACCTGGGCTTGGTGGCCAGACTGCTCAAAACAGGCAATGGACATTGTGTATTTCTTTAGTGCATCCTGTCTCATTAGGAAATCACGAAACCTATTTGTCATCAAAAATCATTCCTTATGGGCCTCCCCGGTGGTGCAGCGGTTGAGTGCTGGACTGCAAAGCTGCCCTCAGCCTCTGCAGCGCAGGTTCAATCTCCAGCCACTGGCGAGGGTCCCACATGGCACGCAGACCTCTCCTGCCACACCTGCTGCTCCCCTCAGCAGTGTATTTCGTCGGTCTGCCTGTTCTGTTCCCCACTCTGGCTCTGGTGAATTCTCTCACCCTACCTCGCTTCTGACTGTACCCAGTGCTTGTATAAATAAATAAATAAATCTTTTTAAAAAATCATTCCTTCGTTGATGCATTCATTCATTTAACAAATATTTATTGGACACATGCTTTGAACCAGGCACTGAGATAAAAGTCAATGGAAATTATGTCAATGGAAAAAACACCACAGAGTCTTAATACCATTTGTTGATTAGTTTGAAATTGGAAGATTTGTAGAAACTTCTCGTCCACCCATCGGGCTCTCTCTGTGCACAGGGTACCGATGAATGGATACATACAAGGCATTCACGAAGCAGCTGCATCAAGTCAGCTTGCTATATCAGTGGGGCCTATACTCATGATTAGAAGGTGATGTGAGGAAGGGAGGAGGGGAAGGGCTTGAATTAAATATGGTGGGAATTGTGGAATGGAATTAAAATGAAATAAGAACAAGGTCTGCAAGAGAACTCTGGAAACTATGAAGCATTGTTCCCAGGAGCTTGAGAAAACAATAGGGATGAAGGCTTCCCCAGCCCCCCCTGTGTGGCATGTCAGAAAGTAAATCAAGCAGCTGACCCATTGCTTCTTGAGAGGGTGGCAGGCCATGAGGAGAGATGGCACAACAAATAACCAAGGAAGGGGGGTTTCGGGGGCAGAAAGCAGTGAACTGAGCAGGAATCTGACCAAGGGGCCAGGTGTTAACACTCCACTGACTCAAAAACTGTATGGTGAGGGACTTTCCTGGTCATAAATAGCCAGCAAGGACTTGAATGAAACATGTCATGCCCTCCTCTAAAGAGGGGACAGCAGGCGAAGAGATATAGACTCTCCCCCTGTGCCCCCAAAGGCTTGTTCCCATGGAGTTTGGAAGGGCACTGTCTCCACTTAGTAAAACATGGTGGCTCTCTCTGCGGAGGCCTAAAGTGTTGCCTGCACCTGGGGAATCTGCGGAGCAGTGGTAGGGTCCTGCTGTGAGATGCCCCTGCTTCCCACTGGCATCCAGCCAGTGGGGCTCCGGAGTCATGAACCCCATGGACAGGGTGACTGTACATTAAACTGGAGCTCCAAGATAATGCTCATGGCCCTGAAACATGCGGCTGGTGCTTCTCAAATGGCAAGCCCCAGGGAGAGCAGCAGCCTCAAGGGCACAGTCTGGTGGTTCTGGGGTGCCACCTCTGTCTGGTAGCCCTTCCCTTTTCCCTTTGGGTTAACAAAATATTTGCATGAAAACAGGATCTTTGCTGCCTGAAACTTCTTCTCCACTGCTCTTTCTTTCTATTCACCCTGTTCCCATGCTTCCCAGCCTTGGCCCAAACACATCTAAACACCTACCACACCAACTCTGAGTGGTGACCTCCAACTTTCAGGATGCTCAGATGATCTTACTCCTATAAAGGAGGATTGTATAATATTAATCAACTCCAGGACCCAACTTCCAACACTTGATGGTCTGATCTAATTGAGAAAGATTTGATTCAAAACATTTTCTCTTGGTATCCAGAAGGCCTCACTGAACTACAGTTTTAAAGGTTTCCCTCTAACCTCCCAGCAGGTTAATTCTCCTAATTTATTTTTAATTTGGGCTAATGTTAAAAAATTGAATTTTCTAGAACACTAATGGGGGCAAGTAAGGGAAGGGATGGTGGCTCAGAGTACAGTCACCAGCCTGGGAGAAACAAGGGTGGCTGTTCTTATGGGGCCTTGCTCTTTGACAACCCGACATCATTGAAGGATTTCTCTGGCTTAATTTCAGGACACCCAACAGGCCACTACTTTGGTGAGCTCCCCCATGTAAGATCCAAAGTGGAAAGGGAATAGATGGAAAAGACATTGTCTTTGATACCGTGATCTGTTGTGCCAAGACATTTACTCTCCAGGCCTCCGTGGGTCCCTATATCATGGTGCACAGGCTTCAGTTTAAAGACAACCTCTGCACCCTCTTTCCATGTACACACACATACTCATTCCTGGATTTTGATCTCAATATACAGTTTCTCCTTTGACCCGCGTGTTGAGTCAGAGGGTCTCTTGGGAGCTTGTTCTCTGCACTTACGGAACACAGACACACACAGAAATGGTGGCAAGGACACATCGATTTGCTTCTAATATCAGGGCAAGTGAATCAAGGCCCATGTGTGCCTCACCGGGAAAAGGGGGGAGGTGGGGGGGGCAAGAGGCCCAGCTAGAGGTCTGGCCAGGCTTGATGCAGCTCAGACGTGGCCCTCTCTGCTCCTGCAGCAAGAGGAAAATCCTGTCAAAATGGCTTAACGATCTTCTAATATTTCCATGCAATTAAGGCCACATCTGTCTCCCAGGCCCCCGCAATCCTTTGCTGGTGCACAGACATGAACCAAACAGTCTGTCTTGTCGATTTGGAAGGTAACAAAGAGCTCCATTCATAACTGTAGGCACTTTCACCGTTATTTTTTTTTTTTCAAAGTAAAATAGAGTTTTCACTTTGAGAATAACCTGTGTGGCAAGCAAGCGAAGGATTTTTCCCCCCTAATAAATCAAATTCAACAGCCTAATAAAATGCTGGCTCCCACTCTCCCCCTCCCCCACCCCCTCCCACCCTCTGGCCCTGCTCTCTGCCAACAATCTCTGAATTGAGAGTAGTGGGCATGTCCAAGAAGGTAGGGAAGGTGAGCTGGGAGCAGATGAAGGGGATTTAAACACCTTTTGAATGTGCCATGAGCTTTTCTGGTAGATTAAGAACTAGAAAGGGGGTGGGGAGACTGGGTAGGCTGGTAGATAGGCTGCTTCTCTCCCCACTTCCACTTTACCTACTTTCTCAGCCTTTCTAGGCTTGTTTCAAAATACTCCTTTTCTTTTGTAGTTCTCTATACACCCGTACCTATCCCCAAGCATTGGGTAAACCTGCTGCTTCCTTCTTTTGCATGGGGAGGAAGAGGAGCACCTTGCTCCTAAGGACAGAGCAAGGGCTGGGGCCACACCTGCAGGCGCTTGCCCCTCCTCTGAGCGAGGCTGAGAGATCTCCCCAGTCTTTGAAGCCTCCAGGGAGTGAGTTTGCAGGAGATAAGTGCTGATAAACATCGAGTTTGGTGCTTATCCGCAGCAAACACAATCTTTTGAGGTTCTCTCTGCACTCATGGGCCAGAGAGACCCTAATCAGAAAACAGAAGGCAAAATGCAAAACCAAGCAATATTTGCTGATGCTTTTTCTTCTTCTTTTTTGTTTTTTGTTTTGTTTCAGTCCACACACTGGAAAGCCAACCTATATACTATACGACAGGAGGCTCCAAAGAAGAAATGCTGTCCTGGGGCTCTTCTGTGTTTGACTTTTTTGTTCTGACATCAGTGGAGGGGATATTTTCAGTTCTGGACATTAAAGAATGAACCAAACATTGATAGCCATGACAAACTACCTATAACATTTTCTATTCCAAAATGCTTTTTACAGGCGCTGCACTATCCGCACCTCATGACAACTCTTTAAGGGAGGACAGATGAATTACAGGTAAGGAAATGAAACCTGCATGGGGTTATGGGATTTGTTTCATGTCACAAAGCTTGAAGTGGGGGTGCCAGGAGTAAAGCCAGAACTGGGTTCTGTTCATTCTACCCAATGCAGGGGATCACCACCAAGAAGATACCCAGAAGTTGGAGTGATCTTGAACCTGAGCATTGTGCCTGGAAGCATTTGGAAAGTTTGGGGGAGGCAGTGGATGAATTGAGGGTGAGGGGGACCTCTGAGTTTTGCAGCACTTGAGTCATGCAAGAAAGCCAGGGGTTGGCTGCCCTCTATTTCAATACATTGGTTATACCTTATTTCTTGGTATGTGGTGTGAGCCAGAAGCACATGCAAAGGTGTAGTACAAAGTTGAAAGAAAACTGGAACAAGGGATCCAGAGCTCTGATCTCTGCTCCGCCAGTGTCCAGCTCTGGGATCTTAAGCAAGGGTTACTCTAATGTTCCATTTCCTCTTCTATAAAATGAGGGACAGGAATGAAATACACCTAAAGCACAAAGGTTGAGGCAGGAGGGTGACAGTAGCATGTAGAATGTGTGCTCCCCCGAGCATATTCTCTAAGAATTATACAACCACAATGGTAATATTATGGTAAGACACTGACATGCCTTGTTAAGACTGAGATACGAAGTACAGTGCTGGAACTTGGCTCTGCTACTTACTACTCCCTGGCCCCAAAGTTCTGTGTTGCTGATGTGGGAGTCTTTTGCTTAGAGATCTTTTGGTGCTTATTTACGTACATAAAGATAGCAAGTTATTTCCAAAAAAAAGTATTTATTAAGCAAGTCTGCTCCTGATGCCAAACCCTCAATACTATATACACAATAACTGTCAAGAAGTCATCTGCCTGGGTATAGAGAGTACCCCCCCGCCCCCGCCAACACACACACAGACCAAAACCTCACAAGTAACGTTATGGCAAAAATAACTGAAATTTAACCTAAAAGAAAGTTTGCTGAAGTAAACAGTTGATTTATCCTTCAAATAATTTGTTTAGGGAATCGCAATAAATCCTCACTGGCCGCTTCTAGGATGAAAAATGAAACTGTGGGGTATGGTGAGGCAAGAGGACTCTTTCTCTGTTGAAATTATATTAATAAGTATGTGCTCACATGTTATTTATTTCATTAAAAATGAATTTTAAAAGAGGGAAGGGAAGAGCACAAGGACTAGGGTGATGGATCATGGGTGCTGTGGTGGTGGCAGAAATATGGGGATGACACCTGGAGGGGAGAAACTAAATACTGTCCAAAAGTGAATAACAAGTAAGAAAATAAATAAATTTAATTTTAAAAAGATGGTTTTTCAAAAGTGCACTTTGTTCAAGGCTGAAATCATGGTTTGGAAATTGGGTGCTGGAGAAGATTGCTCACAAGGATTTGTACAAGTTGTGGGACTGGCTACCATGAGGGGGAAGCACCCTATTGCAGGGACCTGACGCTTGGGGGTGGAGCCTTCTGCAGGCTTGCAGGGCAAGCCATCTGTGCCTGTCATGCCAGTCTCATCGCACCTTGCTTTGCGCTTTTGTTTTTCCAGTTCCCAGTTAACATGGTCCTGAGGACAACATTGCTCGGGATTCCTGTTTTACAGAGGAGGAAGTAGAAACAGGCCAGTCCCCGGGCCTCCTTCTCTTCTCTCTGTTCTTTATTAAGAAATATTTCTCCTCTCCCATTGAGGGCACAGCACATCTTTATTGCATAGCTAGTTGGATCCAAGAAATTCTATTTGAAAAAGGTCTTTGAAAGTCCTTGTCTGTTTAAGATTCAAATCTACTGCAGAAATGTGCCTCTTGAGCTCAGAGAGACACCCCATACTCTTCTAAGGGTGTCTTCTAGTGTTTAGTGCTTTAAGTGTTGAGTGTCTTAAAGATCCTTTAGAAAATATTTGGTGGAGTGAGGCGAGGGAGACTCAGCATTGTCCTCCGGTTGGTAAGGTCCGTTGGGACACAGACTAGGGGCTGGATTGGTTTGGGGTGCTGAGTCAGGTTTACTTCCAATAACATGAGGCCTTTGTCTTTTTCATGGCGCCCTCCAAACACCTGCACACACACAGATACCCACTAGTGACTGTGCATTTTTAAAACTACTAAACATTTCAATACAAATATTTAACTTATGCAGATAGAATTATAGCAGAAAGTCTGCTCATAAACACAGAGGTAGTTATCTTTTCTAGAATCAGAAAAAGAGTCATTGTTTCTAGTTTTCCTTTGATCATATATACAGTAGTGCTGAACATTTGCTTTAGAAAAACAGTAAAAAAAAATTAAGTATATTGGAATATTATCAGTCATAGGACCCTGTTTTTGCTGGTTTAGCTCTAGTGGAGATTTTTATCTCCAGTACATGCTTTTGGGTGTGTCTGAAATAGGTGTGTTTCAAGAATTCTCTTCAGGTTTGTGCATTCACCATTAAAAGTGCTCAAATGACAACCCTATTCTGGATATCAAATCAACAATCAGAATTTCAAGTACTACAAGCCTGCTGCTGAAAGTACTTATCTTAAGGTTTCATAGAAGCCAAGGGCTAATGTCACCATCAAAAGCTGCAGCTTATCAGGTCACATCACCCCTTTCAAACTTAGGTCCTGGGTGCAGGAATTGTTACCAGGTCTTTTTCTAACAATTTCTAAGGGATTGTCCTGCATATATCAAATGAATATGTATAGGTCTTTAAAATGGAAAGCTAAGAATAACGTACTTATGTGGGGTAGAGGTGGGGACCTGGGAAGGGGGGGGTAGCTGCATGCTAAGCTCAAGTGGTTTGCATTTCCTGTTTGTGGGGGTGGGTGAAAGGTTGAAACAGGAAAGTCTCCACCGTAAAATATACAGAAAGATGATGCCCATGGAACTGAGATTTGGCCTCTGGGTACCAGAATGAAGTTTAGTGTTCATGTAACAGAGACATCTCCATAAAAAGGGGAGGTACCCTATTCCCTGCCCCACCTAATGAGTGGCCAGGTGAGGCTATGTAACAGGGGAGGCAGATGGACTCTGGGACACATAGAGAGGGGAGACTCATGGAGAAGGTCTCACTTGCTCCTCCACTTTGGATTTGCACCAGGAACTTGAGAGACATGGAAGGAGACACGTAGAGGTTCTTGTAAGAGATACTTGTGAGAGACACGTGGGGAGGCTAATGATGGTAGTTGCTATCTTGATTTGTGTTTTGATTTTGCTCATTTTACTTCAGACTTGCCTGGCCCCTTTCTCCCCCTCCTTGATCCCTCAAGGAATTATACTAACTACACAGTCACAAAGTTCTAAATAGGAGGTCAGCTCCCTGAAAATGAAAACCAAATGGTAACTTAGAGGGTCCATTCTTTTGACTATATTTCTCCAAACCTATGAAATGATAAATTCATCCTAAATCTTTCAGTGTGATTACCCTTAGGTTATCACAGAGGAATTTAAGTATACGACAAAGATTCGAACAAAGTCCTGGGCTACTTTAATTCCTACGCTGGTTCAGGCTCTGCCTCTCTCTCTTTTTAATAGAAATGGTGGAAGATCTATTTTCTACACTGATTTCCCTCTATGCATACTATAGCAATTAATAACAGATTTTTAGATCTTTTATAGTTCATATATGCATCTTAATAGGAGCCTTTCCACTCTTATAATCTTACTTGATCACCACAATAAACTGGAGAAATAGGTAATATTATTCCTGTCCCCCACTTTGTTGATGAAGATAGGAAGCCTCTGAAAGTCTAAGACCTCGTTCCTGGTCACAAAGCTGGTTAGTAGAACAAAGTGTACCCCAGCTCTCTTGATGCAGACACCTGCCCTATCCACAGGGTCCTCCCTTCTCTCACATACTCCATGCCCCCCAAACACTATGGCAGTGAGTACATTTATTTTTCTCATGTCGATGCCATTTTTCTTTCCCTTTTGATCTTGCTCCCTTAGTTCAAGTGTAAGCAGCTGTAAAGCGAGATCCTTATCTGTCCTTAAGTTACCATTTTAAACTGGAAGGGACTCATCAGAGGCTCAGACATTGCTGATTGATGGCATGCACTGGACACGAGGCTGCTGGCTTGGACATTTTAAAACTGCTCACTTCCCTCAGTGACACGGTGTGCCTAAGCAGCAGCCCTCACTGCCATTTTCTCAAAACCAGGAAATGAAACTGGCCACTAAGAGTAAGTGACCAACAGTCAGCGCATTAGTGCAAACCAAGCAAAACACACCAAAATGCAGACTGTGTGGTCACAAGGACCCACACGTTCAATTTGCACCCATCCTTGAAGACACATAACCTATTTTCTTTCTCTCCCCCTGGTTTTAAATGAGTTCAATTGTGTGCCTATTCTCACACAAAATAATATGTTCTTACATAAAAATCATCTGTAGACATGCCTTTCGCTAAATCTCAGGCTCTGAGCATGCACAGATAAGGGTCTTCCCCTAAAGTTTTAAGTTGAATGTTTTGAGAAGGACAAGGCAGTGCTCCTGACCATGCAGGAGAGCACTACTTTTTCTCACATTTTCCTTTCTGTATCTTCTTCCTCCCACACCCTCCTTTAAACTTATTCAAATCTCTGGAAAATGGCATTAAGTTTTTTTTCCCTCTGTGTATGACACAACGGTGTTTTCTGGACCACTAGGGGCTCAGGAAGCCTGTGGAGACATAGGTAAGAGTACTCTGAACCCTTGCATCTTAGCAGCAAACCCGTCACCATCACATGCTCTGACACCACCTCCCTTCACCCCACCCCATACTGATTGCTGCCCAGATAGGAGGAGCATGTGGGAAAAGAAGCCTCTATGAAAAGAGCCAGTTTCTCCAGCCCTTTTCATTCAGATAGGCCTGACAAGAGGGAGAGAAAATAAAAGACAAAAATTCTTTGCATATGAATGCACCAAGATGTGTCTTTCTGGGTACCTTTGTTCCATTTGAAAGGAAGGGAGGCGGCCAAAGAGACCAGACTAATTAGACAAAGACAGATGGGCTCATTGGAAAGAAGTCGGCTGGATCCTGTATTTGTACAGCTTCAGGAATTTTCAATGCACACCACAGCATCTTATACCACACATGACGTTCCTGCCAACTGAGTCCAAATGACAAATGTGGCCTTGGCATCATGATGGTGACACCCAGCAGATCCTGACCCAAGGGTGATTGCTGTCTGGGATTCCCTTTGCTTATTATCACATCATCATCATCATCATCATCATCACCATCATCTTCATCATCTTTTGTGGTCAAGGTTCTTATTTTTATAGGAATCCTGACCTAAAAGCTTGGCTGTGTTCACTCAGTGCAAATCAGGTTAAAAGGACTGAGGGGAAGCCCAGGAAGCTTGTCACAGAAATGTGTGCAGAGCTGCTAAGAGGCCCTAGGAGTCCTCTTATCTTTTCTCAGCTTCCGGGACCTGCAGCATCAAGATCACCTGAGGTGCTGATGGAACTTCTGGGGCCATTGCAGATCTAGTGATGTAGAACCTCAGTGTTCCCCACAAAAATATGAACACAGAACTTGTTTGCATAGAGCACTTTTGAACATCCTTCAGACACATTCTGGAAGCTGTGAAATACCTTAATAGAATCTTTATCACAAGTCATCAGAGGACACACCTCCCTGGGTCTCCCGCGTCTCTTTTCCTGCCATAAACCACCTTAGTTATTGTGAGAAGGCAGCATGGAGCCTGGGGCAACAGCTGCTGAGGTGATTTATGTTTTTCTTTTCCTTTGGTTATCAGTTGCTTCTTAGAATCACTGCTTGTTACACTGGAAGCAATGTAGCCTGTTGCTCCTTCCCATCTTTCTCATGCAGGTGGAAATGTCTTATCTCAAGAAGGGCTTTCCTTGAATGTACCAATCTAAATTATATCCAGTCCTAACTTCTTTTTCTGCACACTCTTTACCTTTCCTTCACGCTGCATACCCCTTTTATAATTATGTATTCATTTGTGCAAAAGTACGATTCATGTCTCCAGATAAGTGTCACTAGATGAACGTCACTGGGTTGAATTCTATGAAGGGAGATCCTCTGTCTACTTGTTCACCTGTGCACAGAGGACTGCATAATGTGTGGCGGACAATAAGCACACAGTAAATATCTGTTGCATGAATAAATTAGAGTTTGAATTTAGCGGGTCATAAAGAACACGAGACCCAAGTATTTGGACTCACAGTGGTTTTACCTGTACATAAGAGTTTCCCTGAAAGCTTTTAAAAAATGCAACAATTGTACCCGGGTTCTCCTACATGGGAAGGGAGGGAGAGGCCCACAAGAGTAATATAAGCAAGCACTGGCTTAGGAGATGGAGAAAGGAGGGATCTGCTGAGTTTTATTCTGGTCTCTTCTGCCTTGCTACAGCTTTTGGTCACCTCTCTCGGCACTTTATTGTGCCTAAATTCCACTGCTTGGGAAAATGGGAGCCCCATTCTCCACTCCAAAATAACACTCTAAAATGTCTACTTAGCATTGTGCAATCCTGAGAGGAGAGGCAATTTAAAAGTCCAAATCATGGTTACTATTTCTAGCACTGTGGGTTTCTAGTGCATGGTCTTGGGTTTTACCAAATGATTTTTGGTAAAACTTCACTAAAGAAGCATTGTTAAGGATATGGCCCCTTTAACAGAACTGTTAAAGGACTGTTCAATTTGTTAACCACCCTTTCTTACTTGACCTCTTGTTTTGTGGTGCAAAAATTACACAAGCAGACCAGTAGACCGTTAGACACACATGCTGGTTCCTTGGTGTTTGTCTCAGCAACATCTGCCTGCAGCTAAGCAATCTGATGAAATGAGAAAGCACCTCTCTGCCACCCCACAACCAGGTCTCAGTGCTCCCGCCCCCTGGGCAGCACTGCAGCACCGCTTCACCCAGCCTAGGCTGTTAGTAGCACAGGAAGCAGAGGGCATGGCTAATGTACATGTCACTGTGTGGCTTATGGTCACAGCCTCACCCTACCTTTCGAGCCTGCACAGGCTGCAAGAGCAACAGGAAGCAGCCAAGGGTATATATATAGCCACATTGTGTTTATCCAAAGGTGCTGTTTTGCACAGATGATTATGAACTTTTTTACTGGGAGAGGACATGGCATCTGTCTTTTCCGCAAGGCCACCTGGGGTGCTTGTGAAATTAATCACTCCATCTGAGAAGGAAGAGGGACAGTGCCCCTTTTTGGTTTCTTTATTTTCAAGGTGAACAGACCAGTGTGCTTTCTTTTCCAAAGGATTTCCGGATGCATTCAGCCAAGGCCGAGAAAGGATGGGAAACAGCAATGGAAAAATGCAGAATTTCCATGAGACTCTAAATACCACCATCTGGGAAAATCATTCATTCCATAGATTGCATTCCCTTGCAATTCATTAATTAGTCTTTGCTTCCCCCTATTATGTCCCCCCACAAATAAATGCATCCTTTCTGCTATAGTCTCACAGGGTCTTAGGCCTCAGTCCTCCAAAACCCACCAAAGGCAGAGCCCACAGAAGAGCTGAGGGTGTCTAGGCTTGAAGGACCTCACAGCACACATCACCTTTGTCCACAGACAGGAGCAGACAACAGGAAAGGAAAGAGGTCTTCTTTCTATCACCTCCACCCCCCACCCCAGCAGAGCCCTTCTCCACGGCTTTGGAGCTGGCAGTTAATTCATCAACATGTTCTCAAGGCTGGGGCATGACTTTAATGTTATGATTTACCCTTTACCACACTGCTTTCCCTTGTTGAATAAACATCGACATGAATATTAGGAAGAGTGGAGCTCCAGAAATCATCCCGCCAAGTGGGTGTAAAGGCTTTGTTCTGAAGTGCATGCTGGGTGACCTGGGGGAAATCGGGAAACGTCTATGTGATTCCTCTGTAAAAATGCAGATTAATTATTATGGGGTTGTCGGGACCAGAGGAGAGAACAGAAGTGTTGTTAGCATAGTGTGCACATAACCAATGCATGATGTATGCTGGTTAAGGTCGAGGTTGTAAGAATATGAAAAAGTAGAACTTTGGAGCAGTAAGAATTCTGCAAGGTCTAGTCTCTGATTTCAAGATTCTCAGCTTCTCTAAGTCCTTAAACCCTTTGCCTGGCTCATCCAACATGGACAAGCTCTGTATTGTGAGAATAGGGATTGGGTGTTTCAATCCATTTCCTCAGATCACTCTCTAACATGGAGCCACTTAATAAATGTGACACCTAAAAGTGTTGGCTTTTCCTATTCTGAAAAGATATTAAACTTAAAGAGGCATTTTGGGAAAATGGGTATTCCTTTAGTGCAAATTTTCTGGAGAATGGTTGATAAGTTTTTCCAACTTGACAGTCTGGCCAGCCAATGCGTGGGCTACATTCTCCCAGGCTGGTTAGGAGTCCTCAGTCTTTTTTTTTTTTTTTTTTGTTTATACAAGCACTGGGTACAGTCAGAAGCGCGGGAGGGTGAGAGAATTCACCAGAGCCAGAGCGGGGAGCAGAGCAGGCAGAAGGACCGAAGTACACTGCTGAGGGGAGCAGCGGGCAGCAGGAGAGGTCTGCGCGCCATGTGGGACCCTCCTCCGGTGGCCGGGGAGCAGCCTGGGATCGAACCGGCGCCGCAGAGGCCACGGGCAGCTTCGCAAACCAGCGCTCAACCGCTGCGCCACCGGGGAGGCCCAGGAGTCCTGTCTTGAAACAGAGCTGACGGTTCTTGTTTCTATCTTTTTTTTGGGGGGGGGGGTTAATTTTGTATATTTTTTGCATCATTTTTCATTTTTGTGCAATGTATGCATTTTCATCTTGGTTATCTTTTTAAGAAAACATGGTAGGTCCATGTTTTCTACTTGGTACCAATAGGCGAAAGGGAGTAAAATTACTGCACCAGGATTGCTGTGGAGCCTGCTGAATGGACCCACGTTTCCCATGGAGGTCCCCCAGGTGTCAAGTCTGATCCTTTTCTCCGTCCCATCTCCTAATTGTCCTGAGTCCCAAACCATTGCTCAATTTCATTACTGAAAGTCAAGTGCACAGTGGCCAGGGCCCAAGCCTGAGGCTGTGTGTGCCTGAGATTAAGACTTTTATCTGATCTCAGACAACTTGCAGAGGAAATCCTGTTCCCGAACTCAGAGCCTGAGCCACAGGCTGCCAGCAGTGCTTCCCTCCCACCTGCGAGATAAATCAGGACACCTAAAATGTGAACATGGCTCATTGTTTATATATATAATAAGCTCACTTCCTGTCACTCTATTAACCCCTCCCCCTACCAGGCTTCTTTTCAACACAGAGCATAACGAGGTCTCTGGGTGGAACTGGGTGGGGTGTCCCCAGTGTCCTCACCCACAGTGGGTCACCAAGCAGAGATGCCTCGCAGAAGTTGCTCCTTGCAGGGGAGACTCACATAGCTGGCCAGTCTTTGGGGTTTGTGCAGGAGACAGGCACAGGATCTGTCAGCACTGGAGGCCAGAAGTGGAGGTTCTCAGCTCCATGAACCCAAGAACACAGGCAGAAGGACATGCATGCTCTCTGGTGTTTGGAGCTGAGCTGAAAAGAGTTGTATTTTCTGTATTTATTACACACACACACACACACACACACACACACACACACACACACAGAGCTAGTGGGTTAGTAGAATGTGGTTAAGTTTACTTGGTTTAGTAGAGCCCTCAACATGATGTAGCTAAAGGCTTACCTGCTATTCAGGTAAAGTTGGTGGTGCCTGCTAGGGTAAATGGGGAATGGAGACATGAGTCTCCCTGTGACTATAGGAAGGATCCCAACACAGAATTATGGAGGGGTGGGGGGTGTGCCCTGATACTGCTCCTTTTCTGACCATTCCTTCTATCACTTCCTTATTACAAAACAGAAGCAGAGCTGGTTTGTTAGTGAGTCCACAAGTCTGCGCAGGGGCCTGTGGAGACTATACCAGAAAGGAAGGCAGAGAGCCTGCCTGAGTTTGCTGTACTCACGGGGTCTCAGGGACTTGAGGAGAAATGGAGGGAAAAATGAAAGAGTATTGGTGTCCAGGAAGGCCATTTTGAAGCAGGCAGGAGACAGAGGCCAGTTCTAGATGTGACTTAGCTGAGACCGCAAAACCCTCACCAAGGCAGCCACGGGGCACACAGACAATGCTAAGAAATTTGGGGCTCTGGTGTACTGGGAAATCTGTGACAGTCACTACCAAATAATTCACTAAGGATTAAGTCAGACCCTGCCACCACTAAAGAGAAACCAAAAGTGCACCTCTTCACAACTCCTCCTGTCCAGGCAGCCAAATGTGGCCACTCCACCTGCACAGCACAGGAGTGGGGGACATGTTGGTTCCCTGAAGGAGCGTGCTGCCTTTGGGACTGTGCCTCCTGCTTCCTCTTAAAGCAAGGCCACTCTGCTGAAGGTCCCCTGGAGAGAGCCACCTGTTTTGTTTTGTTGTGCTTCAGCTTGTGAGGAAAGTAAACTTGCTAGTCAGTATGGAACTGCACTGAGGGAAGTGGGTCCTGGGAGGTAAACTTTACTTCTGCCCAATGCAAGACAGAGAAGACAGCAGGAATGCTACTCTTCTTTTTCCTTCAATAACTTGCTCCTCTAAACAAACCACTAAGAGTCTAGTCCAGGCACATGAGAAAGGACCCATGTTCTCTGAGATGACCATGGCTGGCCCTTGTGACCCAGTTGATGGGACAATGGTGCTGGAGCTGGCTTATGTGGGTTTGAGAGAGCTGACTACAGGCCTCTCTCCCCGACTCCTGTTCAGACCCTCACATTGGTAGCTTGAAGTTTAGCACAGAGGGTACATTTACACCCTGGCCATAGATGAACACCACCTATGGCCAGGAGAGCTGGTTGTTAGAATTTATCAGTACCCATGCCTGGGTACTTCTCAATCAAATGGGACCTAAATTCGTGTGCTGAGGTCTCAGGCTACAGCAGGCCAGATTCTGAAGCTCATCTGTCAGCCCTGTTTATAACTACAACCATAGACCTAGCACCATAATTTACCCAAATCTTGGCTGACTTGGTCACACTGAACACTTGAAAGAGGGCGGGACCTGCTGAGATTAGCATCCAGACATCCCAATTCCTTTATCTTTCCCTGGGGAACTTAAAGCAGTTTTCAGTGGCTGCTTTTCTAATCTACAAGCTGTAAAATATATAATACCAGCCACTATGGATTTGGGAGCTACTATTTGGCAGGTATGGAACTTGGCGTTAAGTTGTCTCAGCTAATTTCATTCTCATTCATAGCCTGATGAAACAATTTCCTCATTTTCTGGTGCAGAAGTTGAAGCTTGGGAGGTTACCCAGCTTATAAGCAGCAGAGCTAAAATTTGAACTCAGATCTGTCTGATTCAAAAGGTGCTCTTTCCAAGGTCTATGTTCTTTCCACTGCATGATATACCTTTTATTGACAAATAATAATATTCTTGCTCCTTGAAAATATATGCAGATATTAGCTCTGGGTGGGACCTTCAAGTGTGGCACCGTGGACTGAGGGCTCCGAAGACCACCATGCCGTCAGGAGCACCCGTCCCAAGATAAACTACCCGTCCTCCCCCGCAGAACACACTTCCTCTTCCCCTCTTCTACCCCAAATGTCCCTCCCCTCCTTCAACCTCTACTCAGAACTTACTTCCTCCTTTAAGCTTTCTCTCATTAACCCCACCCAGTTTTGATCACTTCACCAACTTTGCTTCTCCTCAAATACTTCACTCAAATTTACACTCCATTTCTTTTGCTTTATTTTTATAGCTGGAGTCCTTTGTGTCTTCATGAAAAGGTACCTTGCCCTTCTCCTTTATACGCTTCCCACTGTCCCTGACAAGGAGTCTTATCCATAAGGGGGCTCTGGGGGCTGGTCTCCTTTGTCTTTGATCAATGAATAGCTCTCCCCAATAAAGCAGGGTGCAAGATCATTCTCCAAACTACCTCCTTGTTCTGGCCAAAGATGCCATCGGTGCAGGCCTTGGGGAGGAGATCAGGAGCAGTAGCCCGGGCCAGCTTATGTCACTAAGGAACAATTCTCTCCAGCCTGAAGAGTCAAGGGAACTCCTCAGGACTTCCTTTGTCCAGTCTTGGGCCAAACAAGGACTTGATTCTTTTTAAAGGGGGTCAGCCTTTCCCATCACATCCTTCCTGCTTCCTTCTCCCACAGATTGAGTTGTAGTGGAAACTAGCAATAGAGTAGGAGTTTGGGCTGCATTTGAGGAGGTATCTTTCTGTTTAATCAGTGGTATTCTGCAAAGTGTGAAAATGTAGGTGAGTAGGAGTGGGTGTTAGCTGGGAGGATGGGGCTGAGATAGGAGAGCTGGGACTTAGTCACAGTTACTCTGTGCTTCGAAAGCTTCAGAATTCACTCAGAATAGAGGCTGGACCTTGGGTGTCCTGGAAGAAGATACCAGTAATGTGGTAATTAACAGCTGGTCTGATTTGCATTAGGGAGGCCAGACTGTTTCTGACAGTTCAGCCAATTACAGGGAGGCTTTTCTGAGAGGGCTTCCCTGCCTGGCAGGGCCTCCCTCCTCCTAAAGTCCTCTCCTGCCTGGTCGCTCCTCCCCTGTGCTCTGGACACATCATAATTCTTCTCCACTCTAAAGACATGGCTGCGATCCTTGCCCTTCTGCTCTGTCCTCCTGACCAGTTAACTGGCTTTCCTCCCGCACGACCTATTGCTTTTAGACTGGCACATACAGTTTTCAAAAGACAGGTTTTGTGGTTTGGGTTTTTTTCCTTCATAAGTTTGCAGCTGCTAGTTTTGAAACCACCAAAAACTCAGTCAAAAAGAGAGTGAGAGAGAAAGAAAAGGAAGAGAATCAAAGGGATGAAATGATAGCTTTCTGGAAATCATTTATTATATTTAAAATGTCCACGTGGTCATCTTGTCCTAGTTTTGGCCCCTTTGCCAGGTTCCCACGGTGTAAGGACTCCAACCACTTTTAAGAGTCAGTGGGCATTCACAGATGAATTGTGATGGGTGAAAACTTTTGGCGATAATCTGAGGGGACCTGCCAGCTGTCTATGTACTGCTTGAATGTGTGCACCTGTGTGGACTCACCAACATGCACATGGCGGGAATTGGGCAGAGGAGGAGGAGGAAGAGGGAGCCCCGGGAGGGCCCTTATCAATTTCCAAGTATAATGGAGGGATCATGTTCCAGTCCATCTAGTGGGCTACTTGGTGAGTGTAAACCTAAGGGTTTAGTTAGACACAGACTAGAGGCAAGAAGAGGAGCCAGAAATAAACAAATACAGAATAAACAACTCACCCCCCCTTCCTGCCCCCAACACATACACATTCACTCGAATTCATGGAAGCTAATTATAGTTTTTATCTAAACTAACAGAACACCTAGAGTCATAGCCCCAGGCCTCTACAGCATGAAGGTCTGTTAGGAAGGAAGCTTTCAGCCTTGTTCGGGCAGTTTTGCATGTTGTCTACTTGCTGGCATTTCCACTTGAACCCATAGTCCCCTGTGGGTCCAACGGGATCACTTTGGCTGGTGGGAGGAGGGAGAGTCATGATGATATTACCAAGGCAAGGCACTGAGAAATGGCTGGGCCTCCACATCAAGCCGGCCTTGACCTGGGAGGGCAGGAACACCCCTGGGCTCTTGGCAATCTCTGCAGCCATAAACCTTTCTTCATGCCTCTCCTAGAACAAGGCACTCACCTTACATTCAAACAATTTAGTCTTGTTTCTTCTCACCCTATCTTTCTACTTGCTTTTCCCCAACGGTATTAGTGGACCCTGGGGGGCTTGGGCCATGTTCTCTATGCATGACTTAGCACCTGGGTGTGCTGCATGTAGTAGGCCCTCTATTAATGCTTCCTTAACTGAATGAAGTAGCTAGTTGTCATCCACTCTTATAAAACATGTACATATTTTCCTGTCATTTATGATATAAAATCCAAATTCTCTGTAGCCTGATATGAAATGTTCTTTAGGGTCAGATCCTAACTATTTTCCAGCTTCCCTGCCTGTTCCCCTCACTTGGGGTACCCTGTTCCCACATTATGCTTCACTTTCCTTGGAACATCCTGCCAGGTAAATCCTAAGTCATTTTGAAAATCATGTTCTTTTAAAAAAAAATTTTTTTAATCACATATATTTTAAAAAAATCAGAATCTCCTGTATTCTGTGAGGCTATCTCTTATGCACCCAGCCCTGTCCAGTGAGTTGTTCCTGCAGTTGGTCTCTTGGGACACTGTACTTATTATTGTGAAAATGCTTGTTGTTTTTTAGAGTGAGAATTCATTCATGACTGTTTTCTTCAGGGGACTTTGAGTTAATCTGATAAGGACATGTCTTCCGCATACCTGCATTCTCCATGTTGCACACTGCTCAGACATAGTAAGTGCTCAATAAATATATGATGATTGAATTCATGAAAGGAGAAGTGGGTTCCATTGACTGATCCCTTGGAATCACAAACAGGGTCTTCCTATACTTGTCTCTCTTCTTCCCTCCCCTTTCCTACATGTGGCCACCTCCTTGAGCTCAGTGCACATATGAACCAGGAATGTGGTTCTTTCATTTCCTTTTCTGAAATGTCTATTATCAAAAGTTCCATAAAATTATCCACAGCCATTCCTGCTCATCATGCTCTTGGGTCTCCAATATTTGCAAAAATCATGGTTCAGACCCTTTATTACCCAAGACATAGCAGCCAGGAAGATGAGTCGATGTGGCTCACAACACACCTCCTCCATGAAGTCCTCCCACACTAGCCCACATTAAACTTTTCTTTTAAATTCCTTTGGCTTATCCTGCTTGTGTTGCCTGATTCCCACTTGTTCCTCTGTTCTCTTTAACTGCTGTGCTGTTGTTTTGGACTTGTCTACAGTCGTCATGGATATTTTTCCCCTGATTCTTTGGAGACTCCTACACCTCCTGGTTCACAATACTGGAAACATGGTTAGAATACAAAATGAATGACTGTATGCATTGTTTCTACATTGCCTTTCTGCACACTGCATGGCTCCCCAGACTGTGGGTCTTCCCAAGGGAACTTTACACATCAGACTAGCGATTGATCAATAGTAGTTAGCAATGTCTCAATGACTATAGCTCCCATTACGGAATAAATCTCCAATACTTTCTATGTTAAATGTCTCACATTGTTGCACTTAATTGTCAAAAACAAACTACTTAGTCTCTTGGTCCAAATATTGACAACAATTGTAAAATTCTCCCCAGCAGAGGGAGGGGTTTCCCTTGGAGCCTGAGCACTCACACTCCTGCAGTTTGCTCAGACCACCAGGGCCACAGATGAGATGCCCAGCATGAAGGCCAACTGTGGATAAGTAGTCCTGGTAGTTTCCTGGGATCTACAAATCATCAAATTGGTGTCCCCCGCCTATTCTTGTCCTGTCTGAACATCCTCCACTTGTACCCCAACCATGGTGCTCCGCTTTTCTAGGTTGGGCCTTTCTGAAAAGCAATCCTTGGCAGCTTCTCCTCTGTCTTCTGCTTTCCCACCCTGTCAAAATGTGCCAGATTTGTCTCATTCACAGGACCTTGCTAAGCTAAGTTCATTTAGTAAACGCAACACTCAAGCCATGTCAAAAGATAACTTTTACACTTTGACATAAGCCTTCTGGAGTCCTCAAAGGAATGAGTTCATGATGACCATTTCAGGCAGACAGGATACTGGTGATGGACGCTTTGAGAGGAGGGATCTTTGAGAGCATCCCACCATAGCTATCTGGTTGTCTACCTCTCAGGTCAGCCGTGGACAGAGGAAAGGTCCTCACCCACTTCCTGCTTCAGGATGACCAGGAAGTTTCTTACTCTAGAGTCACTTAGCAGAGTTTTAGGTGGGAAGGGTAGGGAGAGGCGTCCCCCCAGTGAATACCTGACCTGAGTCACCTGATTTGAAATTCAGAATTTGGAAAGTCACCCACATGTCTTCATTCCCAAATTCAATCTTCTAGAGTCTAGAGCCAGCAAGTTTCAGATTCATTTGCGTCACCATGTTGTTTGGTTAATGCAGCTGAGCATTTAAGTCCACTTTCTTAGAAACAGGAAATCCCAGTGTGCCAAGAGTAAACAGAGCCCAGCCCCCAAAGGTTCAAGTTCATTTAGGAATTCTGACCACAGGGGTCTGTGGGCCTGTGTATTTGAGCATGCTCTCCCTGCCCATAATTGATTTTGCACAGAGATGGAATCTAGTCTTTCGGCAGCTCAGCGACTGGAAGAACAGTGAGCTTGAACCAAACTCGAAGGGATGGCTAAGACATGACTCCACTGTCAACCTCAGATCAAGAAGTATCAAGGATCTTTTATAACTTGGATGGTATTTCCCCTGATATCCTCACGGTAGACTTGTCGATTCTATTTGCTTCCCTTTTTACCCTTTTTGTAATCATTGAGAATAAGGATCTTGTCTGTTTTATCCTCCATCTTTTCCCTACATTGAGCACAGTGCCTGGGATAGGAAACACTACATACTAGGAGAATGAATGAATGCGAGTCCAGGCATTAATGAATGTTCCTGCTCTCTGCAGGGGTGAGCCCAGAGAATTCTTAGTCTCAAACTCAGCACCCAGTAAGGCAAGACACATGTTACCAAAACTACCAGGAGATTCCAGCTTCTCCTAGTCAGTTGAGCAAGCTCAGGTTAGTAGGGGCTGGAGGAGATGAAATGGGCTGGGTACAGGGGGTGAGCAGGGGTGGAGGCAGAGGGGCTCCTGTTGCAGAGAAGTCCCTTCCTTCTCCAGACAAAGAGCCCTCAGAAAACTACCTTCCCCACCTCTACCACACATGGAGCAGGCTGACCCTGTTGCTGTGAGGGGCAGTGCCATGGCAGGCAGCTGCCCCAGCCCCCAAGTCTCTAAGCAGTGACTGCGGAGCTTGACAACGGAAGAAAGGAGGCAAGTCTTCTATTATTAGCAGTTGCTTTCCACGTATGTATAAGTCAAACAGCCTATGCAAAATGAGGCCTTATGGCAGCAGGAAATTCAGCATTGTGGGTGTCTTTGTGCTATCAGATCAGGTTCTGGGTTTGCCTGCAGTCGGGTCTCCCAGGGGCTTCCAGAGGCTAGCCCAAGGAGGTGAGCGCACCCCGCCCCAGGGCCTCCGGTCTTATGACTCAAGGGGACTCTGGGATTTCTTTAACATCGCTGTTTAGCATTTCATGTGGATTAATTTATAAAACCTAAAAAGAATATTTTATGAAAATAAAAAAGAAATGTTGAGCGCAGTTACAAAATGCCATGCCAGGTCCAGAAGCTGGGGATGACGATGACGTGTACTCTTCAAAATCCAGCACTTAACGTCCATGTAATAGTTTACTAGATGACCATTAAGAAGTAGTGATTAAAATAATGATAAGGAAAATGTCTATAATTTAAAATTAAGAGGCTCAAGGGGGTTACTGAACAATATCATTCTGGTGATATGTAAACACCACACACATCTCTCTCTCTCTATTTGCGTTAAAAACACTGGAAGGAAATACACCAAGAAATCAATAGGTGACTTGCTGGTTTGTGAGACCATGTATGATTTTATCTTTTCCTTTCCTGACTTTTCTTTCTTCCTTTCCAAATTTTTTTATAAGGATGATGTATAACTTTGGAAAACATGATTTTAAAATATACCAAAGAACTAATAACACATTTACTGAGTTAAAAATGTATTATTGAATGCATGAGCACTGAATGCTTGCTAAAGGAGCAGACTCTGAGTGCTGTGGATTTGTCTCCTGTTGCCTTACTGTGTTGGACTCTCTGTCCTCCTCACTCCCGCTGCACAGTGCTGTTCATTTCAGTGATGACGGTGCATTCTCCCATAGTGCCTTGCTTTCCTACAGCACCTGCCTGCCTGGCATTACTTCCTAGTTTGTTCCAGGACAGCAAGTGGGCCCTGGAGGCAAAAGCAGATGTGATGAAAGTCCAGTGTAAGTCTTACTTGTCACGCGAGACCCGCCCCTGCCCCTCAAATCAGTACCTCATCCTGTCTCCATCCAGAGCCCTGGCTGCCTTTGTGTAAAGCACCATTTGACAGTTAATTAGGAAGATGTCAGCAACTTCCAAAACCACATCTATCAGGAGTTGGCTGCCTTAGACTCCCCAGAGAACTGTTTCAAGGTATGCATAAATAAATTAATAAATAGATAAATGAAGACACATTTTACATAGAGGTGTTCACAGATATGTATAGATGTGAGTGTAGGTGCATGTGCAGATATACACACATTTGCACACATCATATATTTATACGAGAAAAAGGGAGAGTGCATGCACCCACACACACATATTTACACACCAGTTTGTCCTAACATTATGAAATGATATATTTTCTTCATCTAACTGATGAGGAAACTTAGAAGCTAAGAGGTTAAGTCATACGGCAGGAAGTGGCAGAGCTAGTCCTGCCTGTCTCCAAAGTCTGACTCTTTACCCAAGCGCCTTCTCCCTCCCGTCTCGCAGTAACAGCGGTGGTAGCAATGAGCCCCAGGGTCCATAATTATTGGGTGCAACTTGGCCTCCAGAATTACCATGACAAAATTTGTGGAAATGTTCACAACAGTTCTTTACTTCCAGGTTCTGAGATCAGAAACGGAAGTTTCAAAATACCGAAAGTTCGTTTATGTTGAACATACTGCTTAGGCTAAAAGCAGGAAGTCCAAGAAAGCCTGATCTCATGAGATTTTTCAGCCCAATTTGGATCCACATCTGCACTTCTGGATTTTCCACTGAGTCCAACCTCAGCTGCTCTATGGCTTCTCCCATTTCACCGACTCTCCACCTATAGCCCCGGGTACAGATAAATAATAAAATCTGTTGCTCTTAACTAAGATTTAGCCAGTGATTGACACAGAGGTGAGCTGGGGCTAGCAGCAGAGAGGAACAGTTGAAATTTGAAAAAACACAAGTATTTTTTTTCTGTAATGTTGAACAACAACAATAAAGTAAACAAAAACTTAACCAATAACAGCCTCTGATCTTTGTCCAGGTGCAGGAAACAAGTGGAAAGCAATCTTGTCACCTATTCCTTCCTGCCACAGACCTGACCACCCCATTGTTCAGGCTGCACCCCACTGGAAGAGCCAGGGGCACTCAGTAGCCCGCTGCACATGGCCAGCTTTGGTGGAACATCAGAATGTTGGAGAGAATCATTTCTGTAACTCAATACCCACAGTGTGAGGAATTTTGCAGGGCAAGGCCCTCTTGTTTAAGATGAATAAACTGAGACTAGAAGATGTGCAGTGACTTGTTCAAGGTCACAGGTCTGGTTGAAGACAGAAGCTGGGATTAGCAACCAGCCTGTGTTCCCTCTTTTCCATTATAATAGTTGCTGCACTTATTGTCAACCTTCAAGTGAGTTAATAGTAATCACAGAGCTTTTAAATGACAAAATAGAAAGTCAATGTTAGCTCTTGCGGTTTTACATATTCTGGTGAGTAGCCTATTTAATGCCACCTAATTTGAATCCCTTCCCATTCCAAACAGTTTTCTGGGGATGTCATTCTTTATGAGGCTTCCCAGCCAGGAAGGTACAGAGGCTACCAGGGTTACTCCCCACTCTCAACACCCCTGGCACCACTGTGGATGTGCCTATGAGAACATCTGGAAGACTTTGGGATAAGAAGACCATGATATGAGAGCATCTTGCGTGTCTCTCTAACTGCAGCACAATCTCCTAAGCACAGTTTTGAATCAGCCACAGCCCAGTGGGACAGCACAGTCAGAGGCTGCATTCACAGGAGTGCACAGGCACACCTGGGTTTTGTCTCACCTTGTAAACCTGTTAGGCCTGCATGCAAAGCTGATATGGCATGACAACCTTAGCAGCTGTTTGGCCTTGGGTAAATGCTTTAACCTCTCTGGGCCTCAGTTTCCTCCTCATCAAATGGTAATTCCAACATGTGCCTTGCGGATTGGCAGAACCGCATTGTGAGAACCAAAAAAAATATTTACAAAGTGCCCAGAGCACAGGTGGCTGTGGACGCTTCCCACACCTCCCTGCAGTCCAGCTGCCTTTGGGGCTGAGCCCAAGGGGTCTGGATGTCTTGAAAGCAGCACCTCTGAGCTCCAGAAGACCTTCCAGAATTTGGAAGAACAGTCTTCAGATGAATTTCTTACAGTTGACAATCATTAAATGTCAACTTATAGCAAAATGTAAGGAGCAGCTTTCCTATGAGAGGGCCTTCTGGGAAGCTGTGCTGCTGCCCTAGTCAGTTCACAGGTGCACATTCTTCTCTGGGTGCTCTGGCTAGGGGTGTATTTGGAGCAGAGATGAAGTGGGTCATCTCCCCCATTGCTCAAAGCCGCTGTAGGAGGAAGTAGGCCCTTTATGTGGCGGGTCAGACTTTCTCCCCAGAGTAGCTCCCCGGAAGTCAAGCTGGAGGCCAGAGACCAGGCCACCATGGTGTCCTCCCCAACTTGGAAAATTACACAGGGTGCTGCCTGTTCCATGGCTGCCGAGCAGATGCCCAGCTGCCTTCTGACCTATCCAACCTCCTCAGAATAAAAACAATGCCATGCCCACTGGCGGGATGAGCTCTTTCCTCTTTGCCCTCCCTGCCCTGGAAAAAGTACAGGATCTGTAAACAAGTCATTAGATTCGAGATCCTGCCCAATTTAGACTCTTTGTCTAAGTTTTCTCCAGAGTAAACTCGTGGTCACACCCACCCAAACCAAGCAAAGCCCAGAGGAATGCAGAGCCCGGTGGCCAGGCTAACCACAGCTGACCCCACCGTGCCCAGGCCCTGTGGGCTCCTGGGCTGGGGGTAGGGGGTGGTGCTCAGGAAGCCCAGGGAGCGCCGGCTCCATCGGGAGAACAGTGCTCCCAGAGAGGCAGACAGCTAAGGTCTCAGACTAGGGGTTCAATTCCCTAAAGCTGTTTTAATTTCGGAAATGCCTCCCCAAACTATCAAAAATCCAAAACCCACCTCCTTTGAAGTCTGGCAAGAAAACCCCCAAGATCAGCTTCTTTTTTATTCCTGTACTTCCCGTACAGGCAGTCTTCTAGAAAACAGAGGTTGGAGAAAATGAAAGTCAATGCCAAATACTAACCAGACAGAAGAATAACTGCTTTTCCCCACGGCCCCCCACCCCCAGCTCTGGCATTATGGGCTGGGGAACTGGGCCCCTCTCCTGCTGCTGAAGATCTGTTTATTTTGCACTCCATAAAGGGAAACCAGGCCCTTTTCTGACATTTTGGCTTGGAGGGGGTGGGGAGAGAAGGAGGTCCAGAATTTAAACTCAAAACCAGATCAACTTCTCTAAATCTCCTGGTGCTTTTTCTGTGATTCCTCAATGGGCCACATTGTATGAATCAGGCTTTTAACTCTCCCAGCCCTATGCCTGCCTCGCTAACAGTCTCACCCCTATGAATGCCATAAACTGCAATGACCCCTTCTTGACTTCCTACCAAGCCGGTGCTCCCCAGATGAAATTAGGGACAGACGTGCTCAGGAGTAGCAGGCAGCTCCCCATTCCCTCTGTGTCAGGAGCCTCGCTCTGCCCCCCACCCCCCAACCTGCCAGCAGGGAAATCTGTGTCCATGCCCAAAATCTTGCTCTCCTGAGCGGACTGTGTTTTCCTTTACACAATGAAACAGGGAATTTCCTTTGTCCTGAAAATATTCCACTTGGCATCCACGTTAGCCTTATCAGCGGACCACAGCGTAGAGAGGAGAGCCCCCCTGTGCTCAGGGCCCAGGGGGTACCATGGCAAAATGTTTTCTTCGCTTTTTCCTCTGCCTTGAATTCAAAGCATGACCTTTACTAGTGGAATTCCAACAGGTCATCTCTCAGATTCCCTAGTGGGGAAATAAAAGTAGCACAGGCAAGGTCTATTGTTTCCATTCGAGAAGGTAGAGATATTGTTTTCTCTCTACAGCGTCCCACAAAAGGAGGTGGGTATGGGGATAAAGGAGCTCATAAAAAGACCCTTAGAAATTGTTTAAGATCTGGGTGAGAAAGCAGAGTCTGTCTGCTGGCATTGCCCCTCCAATTCCATAGCCTGGTCTCACCGAACATGAAGGACACGTCAACATTTTCAGTTCTTCACAGCAACTTTCACTGGTTTTATTGCAAGTTATTTTCTATTTGGACAAGTTTGAAAATAGGTACTTTTTCTTCTTTAAATAACAGAAGAGTAGTACTACAGTTAGGAAAAGGGGTGGAGGCATGTGGGAACACCAGAAGAACTGCAAAAATAAACTTCTGCTAATGTTAACACTCTTGTATTCCAGGGCAGGGATAATTAATTGTATATGTGTAGTCACTTAGCAACCCTGAGCTTTTATTCTGAAAAGCTCAAAATATTGCACATATGTCATGAGTAAAGTCTTTGGGATCAGACAGGGCCTATTTAACTGCCTAATTTTTGGCAAGTCCCCAGAATTGTCTCCTTTCATTGGTAAAGAGTGTCTAATAATCCATGCACTGTGGTGGGACTGAGGTCCTAAAATGCAATAAGTGTTCAGGATAGTGCCTGGTCCATTAGTGACAGCTCAATCAACATCACCATTATTACTGATATTTCCTGTTAAAGTTGGTTTCAAGAAATAATGAAGTAAAGGGCACACTAATTCCAGAAAAGATTTACAAACCAATCCCAGTTCTTAGCCGCTCTATAGTCTAAGATTATAGAGTTTCTCTGAAATTCTAGCAAACATCAGATATAGATAGCATGCCTGTTTAGTAGGCGTTTTTGTTTTTTTTTTTTTTTTTTTTTTTTTGATCTTGCAAAATGCTTTTACAGCCATCTTTATTACAACATCACTTCGAGGTAAGGTTATCAAAAGCAGAATCTCCTTATTCTGCAGTTGAGGAAACCAAAGTGTGAAAAGACCCAGACCTTTGCCTAAGGACAGATAGGAGTTCATACCAAAGGTAGCAAGCACATCTTCCCCAGTTTACTTGCCAAAGGGCTGCCTTACTTTGTACCCAGTTGAGACCAAGTGATTCTATAGACTGGGATTTTCAAAGGTGGGCATAAGTTTTTCAAATCTTCTTGCTCTTGGTATTTCTGGATGTGTTGCATACTAAAGGCTGTCAACACATACGTACTCTATGCATTCATTAAAACTCTAGCTGATGAACTCTTCAAAAGTAATTGTTTTCTCACCATATTCTTCACTACACTTGACTTGACTGAAGAATAGAGCTGCTAAGAAAATGACTTATGGACACATAATGTCTAGAAGGACTATGGTTAGAATGACTAAGCTTGTGATACTTAATTTAGCAATGCTAGATACAGCCTTGTAGAGAAGCTGCCATTTCATTCACTCATTCATTCATTCAGCAGAAAATTTCTGCTAGTTTCTTGCATGCTTACTCCCGTTCATCATTCAAGGTTCAGTCTAAATGTCACTTCCTTTAGGGAAGCCTTTGACCTCAAGACTAGGTTAAGCCCTCATCTTATACTCTCCTGCAGCACCCTGCACTTCCCTTTTCACAGAACTCTCTGAGTTTATAACAACTGTCTAAATAACTGTTTTCCCTGCTTGATTGTAACTTCTGTTAAAGCAGGAGATACACCTTCTTTTTACTGCTGTATCTCAGTGCCCAGTATGTAGAAGACCCTCAATAAACACAAGAAAAGGTGCCAAGTGCTGGGGTTTCGAAGACAAATTGGCAGAGAGTCTTCTCTCAAGAAGCTTACAGAAAACATTAAAAATCCGCCTTTAGATGCTTGAAACAAATTGACAGAAGTAACTAAATCACCATGGTCACAGAACTGTACTCTCCATATACTTTCTCATCTTATTCCAGATGCAATATAAAAAGAACCAAGGAGGAATTCTTCAAACTAGAGAGATTTTTCCCAAAGTGCTTGAGTCATAGAAATATTGAGTCAATGAAGAAATCTATATGTAATCAGTAAAGACTATTAGAAACTTTAATTGGGCATTCACTGGGTTTTGTGGGCTGATCTGTATTTTATCCTTTCTGCAGGGCAAATGTGAGTGAGAAGAAGACCACAATGGCTCATCACCCCTAAAATCATTATGTAGACTTAGACCACAGAGAACGTTGACTGTGGTGTCTGTCCATCTCAATTTTAAAAATTTCAACTCAGAAATGCATACCACAGATTCAGTGATGGACACCAGACTGACAGTCACGTGATGTCAGCCTTAGGTCTTCCAAAGCAAAAGCCACAGTAGGTCTGTTCTCTAGATAGATATTAGTAAGGAGGGAAGATCTCCCTCAGAGGAGGTTCTGGGGTATTTATTCCTCATAGTAATTCCAAAACCACAGGCATAGTATGTCATACATTCCTGTTATATGTAGGCAAAGGCCACAAAGTAAGGAAAGAAACTGACTCCTGTTTTTTAGATATCACACTTGTGGCTCTTTTTAACTGACTATACCAGGAAACGCACAAACATAAGGAACACTCCCTGGAGGGAAACTGGGGTTCAGAGACCATCACTCCAGCTAGTTACTTGCTAAATTAAGTTGCTTTGTTCGCATTTATACTTAGGGAGAAATCTTTCCACAACAAATTATAGGGATCTGGGAATGAGAAAAGCCAACCATCTGTTAATAGGATAGAGTCCTACATATTAAGCAAACATATTATTCATGACAGCACAAAGCATTAGAGCTGAAAATGATCTTTAAAATAATTTTGGAGTGGGGGTGGGAACACAAGAGGGAGGGATTCCAGTGGTCTCTGATAAAGGACTGTGGGTGCCTTGATAATGGGTGTGTTGACATACATCTTCCCTAAATCGTACACAGTATTGTTATCAATGCTACCTCAATAAAAAAATACATATAAATAAATAAGTTAAATCAAATAATGTCATGCATAAAGTCAGTATTTTACCTAAAGAGGAAGTTAACGTCACATTCTATAGTATTCTCTTTGGCCACAATCATTTTTCCATGAAAAGGTATACAAGAAAAAGTCCATACCTTTCTTTAACAAGGTCAATATACATTTTATCCTTATTTGTAAATCTCCCTGTGCTAAGTCCCAAATGCCCCCTTTAACAGAAGGGAGGAAAAAACACTATATTTTTTGGTGATGAAACCAGGAGAATAACAGCAGCCTCAGTTCCTACTTAGACCAGTGTTGGCAATAAAGTACCCAGCCATGCTAGACACAGATTTTTTCTTTTTGTTTTATTTTAATGTTAGTCAGAAGCATTAAGTGGAAGTGTTAGTCTCCATGAAGACAATACTTGACTGACCTTAGACAAAAATAATCCATGTAAATATAATCTCTGGCTGAATTCGGAGTTTCAGACAACATTTGACTTGAACTATATAGACCTGCATTGTCCAATCAATAACCACTGGCCACATGTGACTATTTAAATAAATTTACACTACTAAAAAAATGAAATGATGTGAATTAAAAATTTAGGTTCCCTTTGCACTCACCACCACATTTTGATGGCGCAGAAGTCATCTGAAGACCTAGCAGCTACCATATTGGACAGTGTGGAATAACATGATGGATGCTATCTTTGCAGAAAGTTCTTTTGAAAAGCTATGACCACTACTATAAAGACAATTTTCTTAATTTCGAGGTTTTTGCCTTTATAAGGTTAAAAAGTTGAGAAGTACTGATGAAGTTTCCCAAATCACTTGTCCTAAAATTTGTGCAAAGTTCCTATCTTTCATGAAGCTACATCAGTATTTACAAAAGAGATTTGCTTGAGTCTTCCACAGTCCAGGAAAATATTATTGCCTTCTTTTATGCAAATCACATTTAAAATAGAAGTTTAGAATTACTTCAAAATTATCAGAAAATGTCGCAATATTTCCAGATCTGTAAATATTTGGGCAAGAAATAGGACATTGTAAGACTGATGAGGTTGTCAGAAACTTTTAACAATCCAGCCTCACCAAGGTAGACATCACCATCAAGCAAAATGACTTTCCTGAAAGCCTGCATTTATTTCTATTATGCCAGATGTTCCTCATGATTTGAAATATAGAGTGACAAGTGCATGATGTATGTGAGATGCTCACTGTTCTCTTTACCTTCACTCTGCGGTTTTGGTGTAGAAAAGCACAGAATGCTTCTTTAATGCAGTATCAAGATCTTGGTGGTCATTTGTTTTCATAGGAAGAGAAAATCTTAGCTAGACCATGTTTCCCAAGGAACTACAAATCAGTGTGTGAGCAGCTCATTGTCTAACCCCAGGGACTTTGAAATCCCAATTCTGCTGGCTAGGAATAAACCACAGATATATAATTTAATGCTTTCAGAAAAAAAAATTGAGAAGCTCTTAATCTCAATGCTAAATGTCTGCATGAACATTTTAAAATGAAAAGGGTCAAGGGAAGGGGTGAGAACCAAGTGAGAGGGACTGCAAGGGACTATGGGGATGGACTGTGGGGGCTTTGGTGGTGGGTTTGGTGTAGTAGCAACACCTAAAAGCGGAGAGGCTACACCTCTATGACACAAATAATGTAACTCAGAGTAACCTCAACTTTATAAAGAGGCAAAAAACATAAATTGGAAAAAAAAATGCAAAGGGTCAACTTTATTTTCCTTTCTCTCTTCATCACTTAGTTATTTCAGAGTGGGTAGGATACAAGCAAATGTTCTTCACTTCACTTGACTCATATAATGATATTTGGTGGGGTAATGGGCCATATTAGGTGCAGTGATATTTGGTGGAATAAATTAGCACAGAAGACCAGAGACACAACTTTTCCCAAGATACCGATGATGCATGATGAGAATAAAGATCAAACATGCCTGTCCTCATTCCACAGAAGAGGCATTGTTATTCCTAATCTAAGCACTAGCAGAGAACCATGGTCAGGAGAAATTACTTTGTTGGTTCTGTCCCTTCACACAAACTTTCTTCAGTTAAACCTATTAGCAGTTTCAATGCCTAAGATAGACCCTCCTATCCCAAGCAAAATTGCAGTTCAGTTCTACTGTCACTCCCAGGTTAGGAAACTCTTCTTTCTGGAAGGATATGATAAAGCCAAGCAGTAGATGGACTGAAATCTCTGAGTTAGCCAACTTCTGGTTTGGATCTAAATTCCCTTAACCCATTGCTAGGAGGACAGTAGGAGATAACAGAGGAGGCAACCCAGGTGAATAAGTGGGGATAGCCAGAGTTGTCTGGCTAGCCAGATGGACACTTAAAATTTACTGGCAATGGTATGCTATAAAAGATATGTGTTTTAAATTCTGGAGGGCTCTTGATTCTTTAAAGGCAGAAACAAACCTAAAACAATACTGAGTAGCATAGGTTGGACAGGAGAGTTTGTTTCTCTGGTGTTTTCAGTTTGACATAACTTTTTATCAGCAGCACAAGCCTGGAATTCCTGAAGCTGCACTCATATCCTGCCATCAGTTTTTACGTAAAACCCCCATTGATGGGGATGGGAGTTTCACGAGCAGAACAATGGCCGGATACGAGGGAGGGAAAGGAGGAATATGCCGTGTTTGGTCTGTACTGGTGCTTTTATGGAGCCGGTGTCTATAAGGGCAGAGAGATATGCATAAGATATGCATCTGCATCCGAATAGATGAAATGAACCAAATGCACATGGCACTGCAGTCCTTAGAGCCACAGAAAAAGCAACCCAATGGATTCACTTTGAGCAACGTTTATTATGTGTTATGTTCCCACACTGACCTGGCTAAAAAAAATAACTGAGATAATAACTATCATTCCCACGTCACTTCACAATCAAAAAGTGCTTTTTCTTCCACACTTCCTTTGATTCTTGTAATTAGGCGTAAGGCAAGTAGAAAACTTAATATTACATGTGATTACCATCATCACTACTTTTATTTTACGAATAGGAAAAAGGAAGATCCAAGAAGTTAATATTTGGCCTAAGATGACACAGCTAATAAGTTGGTTTAAACCCAGGTTTTCATACTAAATTGCACAGGCTTTCATGGCACCATCCTGCCACTGTCACAACAATTTGCAAAACACTCCAGCCTCTCGCTGCCAGGTTTTATCAATTTTTTTGTGTGTGTCATCTTCTTAGGCAAGAAGGCCCACACAGCACACAGCATTCCCGTCTTGCACTATGAACACAAAATTACATTTTGTAAGTCTGGTCAACTGGATATGGCTAACCAACCCCTGGCAAAAACAGTGGGGTGGGGAGGAATTTCTCTTTAGTAAAAAATTCAAGTAAGAGAGGCAGAAATGGAAATAGTACATGATTTATAGCTACAAGAGTAATCATGTAATGAGCTACCCAATAGTCCAATTGCAGCAGTTAATTAACACTATTCTGCAAGAAACTCAAAGCAATCCATCACTCCAGTTCTACCCAGCTCATGGAAGAAGATTGTATTAGTACTAGTCTGATTTCTTTAGGGGCAAGGAAACACTGCATTAAGACCGGGAGAATAACTTGTCGAATGTGCCCAGCCAGCCCATGGCAGAACTCGATGGCCCTCACTCAGGGTCCACTGCAGCAATACAAAATGACCAAAACATGCTCTAATATGGGACCTCTCCTAAGGGAGCGTGCCTCTGCCTTGTCAGTTTCTTCTGCATTTGGTGTACCCAGATAAGTCGAAGCTTTTTAATGATGTGGAAGGAGATGGAAAATGAGGCTTGCTGTAAGGCAGGACAACTAATTCCCTCTGATCAGAATGGTGTTCCAAACAACATTAGCATCTGGAAAATGCAACACCACCTGCTCCATCAACAAGTGAGGATGACCCTGAATTGACCACCTGTTGATACCTCTGGCTGCAGGTAGGGGGACTTTTATGTTTCAAGTAATACAGCCTGGATGCCTCCAGGGAACTTGTGCTTCGAGTCACCCTCCCCCTGATGAGCACACCCACGTACCTTTGCCCAGTGATACCCCTTATTTTTCACAGGCGTTCACCTTCACTGGTCCATATGTTGTCTCTCTCTTTGCCCTGTCAATGTGCTTTTTTTCTGCATGCTAGTCAAACATTCTCCCCTGTTTCTAATTATTTTTAACAATTAAGCATGCAAATGCCTGAGTAACATTTATTAAACTTCTGTAGACTTTTAGGAGGGAGGAAAAAAAGATGAACCAACAAGAATCAGAATCATCAAAGAGCTCTTACAAAACCAGCATTTTGAGCCTTTAATTGGAAGTGAATCAGAAACAGGCATGTGAAATTTCCCATGAAATACACACAGGGTTTAAAAAAATTTTTAAAGGGGTACTCTGGGCAGAAAAGAGTCTGGGTCATAACCAGCCCAAACTGATGGGAAGAAACGATTAATTTCAATGAGCTCTAAGCCCCACTGCCTGATCATGGCTTGTCCACAGACCTTCCAGCGCCAAAATGTGGGAAGGCAACGAGGGGTGACTCCGGTATTCCTTTACATCCTACAGACCTAGCAAGTATACAAAGATCCACATTCTCCAGAAGGGATAGCTTAGAGGCTGGAGTGGCCAGAGCAGCAAATCCACAGGCCTGGATGCTGTCCCTGAGGCATCCTGGGAAAATTCCCCACATGCCAGCTTCCTAAACAACATTTCCAGAAAAGCAGTCTGCTCTTCCTCCCTCCCTTTTCTAGAAAAATGCAGAAATTACAGGTGCCCCTTAAGTCCTTGACTCCTATGGAAGTTCAATGTTGAACCAAAGTCCCCATTTGAGCAAGATGACCCAAATATGCTCTTATTGGGGGGAGAGCCAAGGTCAGTTAACGGTTCTTTACACACAACATAGTCAGAACTGGGAGAGGGGCATATGTAGCACCTGGATCTTTGCTCTACGAGACCGGAATGCAGGACTGGGGCAAAAAGATCTCGTACTCACATGCAGAGGTGCAGTCATTAGCCCATTCTCTGTGGCATCATTAAAGCAGGTTATGTCAAGTCCAGCACCCAAGCATGCCCACACCCCCCTCAAAGAACCCCTCATGCCATAAACATTCTGGTGATTTTCCTCTTTGAGAACACCTCTTCGGCTCATTTTCACCTATAGGTGATAAAATTCCACACTGATTTGTGAGAAGTCACTATGAACGAACCACGGTGCATCACACTGTTTCAGAAATATGTCTCTTGTCTTTTTGAGAACCTATATTTCAGTTTCAATTATCTCCTCTTCCAAAGCAATGATCCTTGGAAAGAAAAAAAGTCCTGCTCTAGTAACTTTTGGTGGCTACGTGATTGCTTAGCTGCCCAGCTGGTTCCTATGGAAAAGATCGTATTCCCCATCACACTATGACAATGGTCAGGAAATAAGGCCCAGTGGGTCAGGAAAGCATGAATGTCTGTGGATTCCAAGAATCTTGGAATCTTGAAATCTTAGCTTCTGGAAATACCTTTATTGTGCGATGTGTTGTTTGAGACCATGAGGATCTCAGTTCTACTTCCAGAGTGTCTGACCCGTTACTGATCTTGAAACACATCACTTCTTGAAGACTTAGTTAGCTCTCCTGGGCAGTGACCCCTTATACACAAAGGGAACTGAGAGATACTATAGGTTGGCAACTCATAGTACAAACTGTGGGAACTATGACAGACACAAGCCTTACCCACTCTCCTGGTGGTGCTCCCTGTGACCCTGGGTCGTGCCTAAATGTCTCTGGGAAATAATGTGTACAGCCAGTGGTGAGGCTAAGTAGGTGGGGATGACAATTTGGTGGTGAGGCCATGTGGTGAGGAGTGGAAGGATATATTCCATGCAAAAGAAGAACACAACACCCTTATCCCAAATTCTGGAATTCTTTAATTGACTCCATCATTCTTTGGAGATATTTTGATGCTTCTTTTCTTATATGTTATGTTTCTAGAGTTAGAGTCTCAAACACAGGTAGGATGAAATTTCTAAATAAAAGGGTTTCTTTACTGACCTGTTGTGTTGAAAAAGGGCAACAGGAGAGTCACCCCAATATAGTGAGGTTTCCCAAATAATTCTTGAAGTTGTATGTGTATGGGGTGAGGGTGGGATGCTAACTTGGTGTTGATAAGGAGGATGGATTAATTTTTCCTCTTTGAATAAAATCAAACAACAACCTGGGTGAATTATTGACCCCTGATATTTGCACATGGGGTCCATCACAAACATGCTGTACAAATATGAAAAAAAATGCAAAGGCAGGTACTTGACCCTTGGTCCTATGCATTGAGAATGAAAATTTTAAAATAATAGGTTCTTCAGTGCTAACTTATGTTTGGTCCCAAGGATCCTTGGAGCTATGGTTTTCTTTGTTCTGCCAAAGGAAAAAGGAAATACATCAGGAAGCTGGACCAGTCCACAGGAAGCCTCACTTGGGCTGATAAAAGGAACTGATGTGAGGTGGCCGTGGGTGCAGTTATAAGTCAATCAGCCTTGAAATAACAAGAAATGCTATTCAGGAGAAACTGGAGCCTGGAGTTAGCCTTTCTCAATGATTTCCTTTTAATCTTGCAAAACATTCCCTTCTTTGTGCGTTTTTATAACCCTCTCCAAATCTGTTTTTTTTTTTTTTAAGTGTATATGGTCTGTGTGTGTATGAGTGAACTAGGATGTAAAAGAAAGAGTCAGAGCAAGAGGGGAAAAGAGAGAGAGAAAAGGTAGGTGGGTAGAAGAAAGAGTGTTGTCAAAGAACCAAATAAAGTGCTGTTTTCTACTGAGCCACATAGAAAACTTTTTATCACCTCTTTAGTTTACTAAAGTAGAACCTATTGGTTTCGGCTTCTCTTTGCTTGCTATCTAGTACAACTGCTAACAAAGTCAACTCTTACCTGGGAAATATGGGCCTAGGCTTTCTTGATAAAGGGTGGTGGAGAATTGAGCAATGCAAGATCAGCGTAGGCTGTGTGTATGGGGCAGGAGGGATCAGTCACTTAAAGGACAAAACAAATCCCATGAGTCCTCAATAGATGCATTAAATTTAGAGCCTAAACTACACAGATGTGTGTGTGTGTGTGTGTGTGTGTGTGTGTGTGTGTGTGTGTGTGTGAATTGGTGATACATCACAGTACTCAAGCTCTAGCAACCCCAGAGGCAAACAGGATTAGGCTCAAATTATTGCTTTACCACTTTCTACCTGCATGAGCTTAGGTAAATCCCATTACCTTTCCAAAATGAAAATTCTACAGACATCACAGGAGTGTTACAGGGCCAAGGGTAAGTGGCTATAAAGGTTATGTCATGTGTCTGATATGACACAATGTGAGTCAGATTAAGTTCAAAACAGATACTGGCACACAGTAAGAGTTAGATAAATTGCTTATTCTTTTTCTTATGACTACTATTGATCTTCCTCATTGTTATTCCCCCTTAGATGGAAGGTGAGTAGTGGAGACCCCTAAGTAAGCTTAGGACAAAGGGACCCAGGCACTATGGTGGGTGATACAGTTTCAAACTGAATTGGGGCCTTTCTGGGTTACTGTGTTTGCCCATAGCACAGCACCACTTCCTGTTTTAAGAAGAAGAAAAAAAAGCCATCCAGAAAGCTCATTAAGAGGCTCAAAATTCTTCTTGGACATCAAATAAGTCCTCAAAATATTGTGTTTTTTTTTTAAGAGTTAAGTGTAAATGAATGAAAACCAGACAAATTCAATTTCCCTTCAATTAAACAGGACTTTTTAAAAAGTCCAGGGGACAGGCGCTTGGGGCCGAATGTGTTTTGGGTTTTAAAGGAGACCAATTTTTGGAAAAGACTGTAAGACCCCAAAGCAGAATCAGGCCCTATTCTTAGTTTGCATTAATGCAAAAGGATTAGCACAGCTCCAGTGTCACTTGGTAATGAAAACAACCAGCTCACAGAAAGTCACCCAAGAGCCCAGCTTTAACTGGCCTTCGTGAAGATCACCTCTCACCTCGCCCTGGGAGGGCAGCAGTAGTGGCACGTGGTCACAGACAGAAGGACTAGGAGAAGTTCAGTTATTCATGCCCAAAATAAGAGATACCTTTATAATCTGCCAAGAACCAAAGTCCTATTAAAGTGGGAGCTAAAAAGGAAATCTTTATAACCATACCTTTATTTTAGGAGAAAAATCTTTCACATGAGAAATTCTGATGAATTTTGAAGTAGGGAAGCAATTTGCCTAAGATCCTATAGCGTTTTGGGGGTAGAATTCAGATCCCAGTTCCTAGAATTGGAGTTTTTCTATCTGTATTTACTACAAAAGTCTCTGAGATCACACATTTGGGGTAGAACGATGGCACCCAGCTCATTCTCTCCAAGTCTATTTCCAATAGTCCCTTTTATTTTTTATATCAGTTTTTTTTTAAATTATAAAAGTGATCTATACTCATGATTAAAAAAATCAAACAGGAAAGACCTGACACACTGGGGGAAAAAATCAAACATCACAGAAGTTTTAGTGTGAAAAGTAAAAGTCAAATTCTCCCTGCCCAGAAGCAACCACTATTAATAGTTTTTGCATATCCTCCCAGAAATTGTCTATGAACAAATAATCATAGGTGTGTGTTTTCAACTGTTTCTTTTACAGAAATAGGACCAAACATTTGGAACTTGCTTTTCTCCATGAGCAAGTTGGAGAACTTTTTAAACTATCATATAAATACAACTGAATTTCACCATTACCTGATATTTTCTTATATATGACTCATCCATGATTTATTTATCTAGTCCCCATTGATGGCTATGTAGATTTGTTCCAAATTTTGCCACAAAAGCCATCCTGCACATCAATCTTTGATATCTGAGTGCATGTGTTTGTAGGGCAAATTTTTTTGAATCAGTGTGTAAATATTTAACATCTCTATAGATGTTTACAAACTGCCCTCCAGGACGATTATACCAAGTTGTGTTCTCACCAGGGCTAAGGAGTCACGGGTCCCCTGCTACTTTCTAGCACAAAGCATTCTTAAGTTGTTTGAATCTTTGCTATTCCCACAGGTGATAAATGTAAGAATTTCATTATTTTCATTTGAATATTTTCATGCACATGTTTGAGAGTCTTTTCATATTACCGGCCACTTGTATTTCTTTTTCAAATACTATCTATTCACAACATTTTTGCTTACTTTTCTGCCAAGTGCTCTATCTCTTCCTTACTGATTTGTGGATAGTCTTTTTATATTGTAGCATTTGTTTTTTGTTTTATGCCTGAGAAATATTTTTCTCAATTTCTCATTTATCTTTTTGCTTTACTGGTGGTATTTTTCTCTATGTTAAAAATATAAGTAGAGGAACTAAAGCTGAGAAAAGAAGATGAGCTAACTTGATTGTACGAATATTTTCCAAAAATGTTCATACAATGGACCAGCATCACCCAAGAGTGAGGAGACAATAGGAGCTACAAACTGGGGAAATGTACTCGCATTTTCTTACAAGAACAAACCATAGATAAAGATGTCTCCTAATGAGTGTCTTTTGTGATTGCCAGTGATCAGAGTTCAAAATTAACAGTTTCTTGCATATCTTTTTAGAAGTCAGTAGAAGCCTAGAAAATCAGAGTAACCTGAGAGGTCTGCAAGATTGGGATAGGCATCTTGCTGAGTTCTGATCCTGACAGTACTCAACTTTTGGTGCAATAAATAATTGAGTGAGTAAAAATTAAGTGCTAACTGCCTAAAGACAAAAATGACTCAGCAGGAATAAAAATTTCAGTCTTAATATATACACTTACATAAATTGTAACATTGACTTTTTAAGACAACTCTAAAGCTGAGTAGTTTTACAACTATTGGCCTGCTTGTTTTTGCCTTTCAGCTACATGACCAACAGTGCAAAATCATTCACTTTTAGACTTCCTCACCTGTAAAATCAATGAATACCCATATAGTTAGACAGAACAACTCTGCTACTGGAATGTTAGATTCCAGTAGACATGTGAAACCCACACGTGTCTAGAAATTCAAGGTTAAAGCTCCCATGGCACCTGTAACTCTGGCCCCTTGCATGTGTGCACCGAGATGTGACATGAGGTCTTTCATTACGGTGGCCACATAGTGCCGTTTGAGTAAATGGGCCCTGCTGTTGGGAAAGCGTTTCAGTTTTCAAGTCTGCATTCTCTTGGAGGTGGCTTGAAAACAGCACACACTCTGGGACTTTGCTCACGAACTAAATGGCAGGCACAATGCCTACCAATGAGGGAAAATATTTTACATATTTCAGTATTTTGGTTCATTTTTGTAGATATAAGCACTTTTGAAGCTGCTGTAAAGTTGACCTGAATTGTCTGAAAATGCATCTGAACACTTAATTTCTAATCCTGCTTCGAATGATGGTGATAACTCTCTGAGTTTTTGGTTAGCCTGGGTGAAATGTCAGTATTTTTTAAATGAAGAGAAGGACTCAATTGACCTAGGAAAATATGTCAGACCTGTCTGACTATCCATAGAAATTTCATTTGGTTCTCCAAGAAACAACTTTCCCTTTTGACTCTTCAATTATATTCTGACAATTTATTCTCAAAAGGAACCAAGTGGTAACCCAAGAGTGTTAGCCCTGTTGAAACTGGGTGAAATCTCCCAAAAAAAATATATTTAGAGGAGTAAAAAGGATCAACACTTTTTTTTTATGGGATCTAGTGAGACAGTTTCTCCTCACTCCCCTACCCCATGTTAAATAAACAGATTCTCTAAAGAGAGCTGGTTGTATGACTTGCTTGCCTGACACTATCACAGGTTTTCTATCCTGACTGCTGCTCACTTCTGTTTTCTGGTAAGCGATGCAACATCCCCATCTTCATTTCCAAGGAGTAGGAAACAAGGGAAGGATTCAGCTCCTATGAGGTTTATAGAATTATGTAGATCATTCCTCTAGTAAAATTATGCTAATTGCTCCTTTCATACAGACACATAAGACTCAGATTCTTTGTTAAAGCATAATTCAATTCCTTTTGATACTTCCACTCTTACCTTCTCCTTCTCATGCACCTCCCACCAAAGTACTCCACTTTCCTATAAAATCCTTGACCCTTCCCTCCCGGGCAAGTACTATCCATCCTTCGAAGCCAAGGTTCAGATCCACCAAGAGGAAGTATGGCTGGTGTGTTTAGAAGTAATATTCTGGAATAAGAAACTCTGGGTTTGAAACCCAACTCTATCACCTATTAGCTGTCAGCTAATCACCTATTAAACAAGTTGCTTTACTTCTTGGAACTTTACTTTCTCCCATGTAAAATGGAGATGTGATATTACCTCCCATAGGGCTGTTGTGAGTATTAAATGAAAGGGTGTATGTTAAGGTGTTGTGGCAACACATGTATAAATAACTATTGTTACTAGTTATTTCTCTGAAATTGCTCTTTCCTTCTTAAAAGCTAATATAACACTGCATTCTGTTTTGCACACACACATACATACACACTCACAGCTCATCCTTCTGTTGGATTTCCAGGCCAGTAGCCCTTTTGCCACCAGAGTCGTACCTTGACAGCACTTTGTTACCTTGTCCAGTCCCTGCATAACAGTCAAGAAATAGACCTTTCTGACTTGCATTAATTCAGTTGGTCAGTTTACTAATGCACATGGGGTCAGCAAGCTTTCTACAGCAGAGGGTACACAGATTTCATAGATCCTCATAGAATTCCATGGAATTCTGTTATACTTCTAAAACAGTGGCCTCAAGAATGACAGTGTGAGAACAAACCAACCCCATTGCTTCTGGAGAAACATCACAAAGTGCACAGGCTACTGATCATGATGCCAGTTAGTAGCAGAATTAGAGCAACATCACCTCATAATACCATCCCACTGATGAATACTGATAGGGATCTTAAGACATTGGGATGAACACTTTAGATATAAATCATTAAGGCAACAGAATATGAAAGAGGGTGTGGTCTTCAGCAGAGGAAAAAACACCTGCAAAAACACCTCAGAACAATCTTAGTTCTGAGATTACTAAAAAAGCTAATGGCTAGTTGAAGATTTTGTCAATTTTCTTTAGTCTTTTCAACATGTCATGAAACTACGAAGGGTGTGGGGGGCACAATGGGGAGAAAGGGTATGTTCCTCTGCTCCTAATCACAGACAATGCTGTAAACCAAAGTTACCTCAATAAAATAGATAAAAACACAAATGAAAATATCATCAAGGTAGCAACAATAACAAAAAAGCCAAGCAAAGAATAGACTTAGGAAGACTATTTTGGCACAGGACAAAAGAAGAAAGCCATGTTATTCAAGACAAAAGCATTGATCTATATCTACAGAATGTAGCTGCTTGTCTAAAATAAACAGAAATAGTACATTTTCCATTCAAACCATATATTAGTATATTTCAAATCTAAAAATCTATCAAACTTCAGCTAGAATGAGACCTCTCCCAGAAAAGACTAGGATTTGGCAAGTGGCTAGAGGGATAACTTAAAGACAGAGGATATTTTCTGGAGTATGAAGTAGGATAGAGGCCTCAATCTGTTAGAAACTCTGGTGGTATATTTCTCAAATTTTCTCTTTTTTTTTTTTTTGCTGGGGCAACTCAGTACTAGTAGTAGAATAATGTTACATTTCTAGAAATTAGGCTTGATTTAAATCAACCATTTCTTAAAGCCAATGCCAAGTTTACTGGCCGTCTCCAAACAGAATGAGACCTCAAACTCTTAAATTTTATTTAATGAGATTGTTATTCAATATCTACTTGCTGCGCAGTCTGGAAGGTTGGTCCATAAGATATGGTCTAGTGCATCAAAATATATTTTATTTGAATAATCAAACATTCAATTATGAAGAGAATTAAAATAGAAATTCAGCCTAACTGCCTCTGATCTGAAGAGGGGCATATTGACTATTTAAGTAAAATACTAATTTTTTTGTTGTTTCCTTGCAATGGAGACCTTGCTTATTTACAGGAAAAGGAATTCTTTTAGAAAACAGTTAATGTAAAAATCCTACCCTAAAATATTTTTTTAAAGTATGGATTTAATATAAATGGTAGCAATGCATTTTTCATTCAATAATAGAAGTGTTTTTAGTTCAGAGCATCAGGCACGTCATGATTTTTTTTTTTAAAGCATTTCTGTCTCTGTCTCTCACCCACACACGTAGACATCAACTCTAGAATTCAACCATTCACAATAATGTAATGAAAGTACATGAAATCTTAATGGTATAGTGGAAAGAGCACTAGCTTGTGAATTAGGAGCTTGCCCTATTTCTCTGTTTCATTCACCAAGTCTGCATTTTCTCTATTTCCCCATCTTTGTACTGAATCAAGCTTCCATAGAAGAAATGATTAGCTTCAATTGAAGCTTGCCTAGAAACTAGTCAGTTGTTGTGTGCGATCTTGGATAATTCATTAAACAACTCTAGCCTCAGTTTCTCCATCCATAAAAATGCAACTATAGGGTTAAATAATCTCTGAAGTTGTCAACCTGTATATCTGAACTTGAATAACAGCAGAAATGGAAAGAAAGCTTTTTGGAGGAATTAGTCACAAACAGAACAAATTCACCATTTGGAAATTGATTTCCTGAGGGAGGCAATACTTTTTTTTTTTAAAAAAAGATTTATTTATTTATTTATTTATACAAGCACTGGGTACAGTCAGAAGCGTGGGAGGGTGAGAGAATTCACCAGAGCCAGAGCAGGGAACAGAACAGGCAGACTGATGAAATGCTGCACTCTGCTGAGGTGAGAGATGACAACTCATTGCTCCATTGCCATGTTTTCGAGGCTCCTATCCTTCCTGACCATGCTGGCTGATATAGTTGCAGAACTTTCTATTCCCTAACCTGTTTTTTTGTTCTTCTGTCGCGCCATGTGGGACACACGCTGATGGCTGGGGATTGAACCAACCAGTGCTGCAGATGCTGCGGGCAGCTTCACAGCCTAGTGCTTAACCACTGCGCCACCAGGGGAGGCCCTGAGGGAGGCAATTCTTCATGGTCATGGGGATAGATAGACAGAGTCTGTCCTGCCTGGAATTCTTGAAAATCTAAGTGATATAAAGGTTAAAAGGTCAGAGAGAAGAAGGGGTTCACCCTTCAAAGTGAAGGCATCAGACACATCATGATTTCTCTTTTAAAAGCATTTTAAAAGAAAGCCCCACTTTCCAGGACAGAAGTAAAGCCTTATTCCTCACTTTGCTTCTTTCTCCCTCCCTGGGTACTATCCTGAAACTTCCCAACTAGACAAGCACTGCTTTGCTAGGAGAACCTGCCCTCCTGAGCCAGTCTGATGAAAATATTCTTTGCTGGTTTCCAGACATCCCCACACCAACCTTTCTGTCCTTCTGTGCTCACCTCTCATGCACTGACTGTGGTGCTGCACTCTGCTGAGGTGAGAGATGACAACTCATTGCTCCATTGCCATGTTTTCGAGGCTCCTATCCTTCCTGACCATGCTGGCTGATATAGTTGCAGAACTTTCTATTCCCTAACCTGTTTTTTTGTTCTTCAGGAGATGTATCATCCCTGGACATAGAATTATATATTTGTCTGTTATCTCAACTAGATTGTAAATGCCCACAGGGTTTCAATCCTGGTTTTATCCTCAACACATCAAACAGAGCTAAGGAACATAAGAGACACATCATAAATATTTGTTGGATTAATGAAAAAATGCATTATGGTAAATGCAGGCCTGTGATCTAATTTGCTGACCAGTCAGCCCCCACAAGCTCTATCCCCCAGGAGAAATTCAACTAATGTGCATTCAACTAAGTGAAAGACTTCATTTACCTTGACTTATGGCAAAGAGGTTCTATGGCTCCATTTGACAGATGAGGAAATTGAGACTCAAGGAGCAAATCCTGTGCTGTCGGCCAAAGACAATTAAAGAGTAGAGCTGAGAATGAACCCAGACTTTCTGACTCCAAGTTTACTGTTCATTTCCCTATTTCATTCACAGTCTCTGCTTCCCCATTCTTAATGGCACCGTGCGCATTGAATCAAGCTACCATGAATGAAATAATTCGATTCAACAGAGGCCTGCTGAAAATTCAGATGCAGATTTTGAAACCAGGTCATTTCTTAAAGCAGCAGCGAGTATCACGTGCTCTCAACACTGATAATATCACTGCTGGGAACAGGGGTAGAGAGGCATGTTGTTTAATATCACAGGTTAACTTGTCTGGCAAAAGAAGAGTGGATTAGCTCGCACAAACTTGGGTGTTCCGAGGGTTCCCAGGAGACATTCTTGGACAGGAAAAGAAAACATGATACAGAAGGACCTATCATGACAAGTGCAACACGATTGAGATTTTGTAACCACACAGAATCATGAAAATTATATACAAAATAAAGGGCTACTGGAAAGAAACCCAGTCTTCTTTGACATCCTGGACGAAACACCATCTGAGTGCTGTCATACACACGTATATTGAAATGTTGATATGCCTTCTCTTTGAGGAATAACTATGCAGGTGCCTAAATTAATACACCCCATAATTACTCAAAGATGATTTTTCATGGCTACTCAAATCAGGAACGCGTGTGATAGATTTGTGCCTACAAGTTAGATAGAGTATACAATGTCTTAAGATCCCTATCAGTATAGGGCTGGATTTTGTGGACATATGGGTAAGCGTTCTGGTAAGAGTGTACAAGTCTAATGTTTGAAGGATGGAAAGGCTTGGAAAGATATGCCTGTACAGGTAATGCAGTCCCGCTGTTTCATTTTCACAATGGTTCTGAAGTTCAAATAGGTTTACTGGACTGTGCATTCTCATGGAAGCCAGAAGTCAGCTTGGCCTCTCTTTGTCCACTGTCAGCTCCAAGCAGTATTTAAACCATTTTGATTGTGGGGTCTGGGAACCCCAAAACAGGTGAACAGGAAGCTGTGGCTTTCACACAATCTAAACACAAATTATACACTAATGACTCCATCCTTTAGAATTTTGGGGACCCAAGATTGCTTGAAAAGCCCCTGCTCTGTGCATACGGGTCTGTGTGGCCAGATAAGCTAGATGAGAGGCAAGGGTCCCGCTGGGAGGGTTTGCAGGGAATCACAGGCTTCTGCTACCATCAACATGAAAAGAAGACCTTCATGCCCATCCCAATTCATGGGATGAATTGGCACACCCACCAATTCTGGGGTAAGCCTGTTCTCACTGCCTGCCATGCCAATCCCTGTGTGTATCTACAGAGGTTAGTACATCCTGGGTACAAGACCACAGCTTCCTCCCTCTGCACAGGGCCTGTGCTTAGAGTTCTGAGCATCGTGGAGATATTGCTTCACTTCTCCTTAGGGTGTCCACATCAAGACCTTGCTTGGAGCCATCTTACCACCCTTCCGGATGGGAAGGGGCCCTTCTGGGTAAGTGTAAGTGTCCTAATGAGGGCCAGTTTTCTAGAGCAGTGTGCCTTATTATTAAGCCAGAGATTCAGAGACACTAGCATAATACAAACACCAATGTGGAGACAGGCATGGAGCCACCAGAGACCAATCCCCCTTGCTATAGGAATCCTCCACCCTCTTCTCACCCGGGAGGAACCAGACTCACACAGGCTCCCTTTAACCCATTGCAAATCAGTTATCTCATCTCCAGATTTTCAAGTTCCTACGGTTGGCCCCTTTTACCTAAATCAGCATATTTCAGGGGGAAAAAAAAACCTTAGAAAATAAAAACGACTACCCCACCCAAATGATAAAAATCTCTTGAATTCTCCAAGCCTATATCTTAGCCTCCTCATAGTCAGTCATGAGCACGGAGCTGATTCCTTTGGGTTCTGGGGATTGGCGGGCTCTGCCAGTCCCCACCTCACCAGTCTAATAGTTTTTCCAGACAGACTCCTGATTGGGTTTGAGGGGCAGTCTCGCAGGGGATTCCTGGTCCCATTCATTCCTCTCTATTCCCTAAGGCCAGTCAGAAGGGGGGAGTCCCTTCTCTCTGCTGGTGGCCCCTCTTTTCCCTTCCAGAGGGAGCATGTAGTCAACCTTCCTGAAGCCTGACATGAAAGCCAGGTCCTCACCCGTCCCTCGACTGCACTTTGCATCCCAGACCCGGGCGTCAGGTGTGGGGAGGATAGGTTGGATTTGGCAGGCCTGCTGGCCACCAGAAGGCCAGCGGCTCTAAAGTGCGCAGGACCCTCTTTGAGCAGACCCTGGGGGGCCTTCTCTCCCGGCTGGCGCAAATGCTGAGCGCGAAGCCCCGGGGATCGGGCGCGGAGCAGCAGCGCAAACCTAGGTTAGGGAAGCAGATTTCCCCGCCCCAGAAGCAGCTAAATCGACTGGTTAGTCTTGGGGTGTCCGCAGCTCCGGAGCGCCAAGAACCCGGCAACAGAAGTACCAAGAGGAAGGGAAACCGCCCGCGCTGACATGTAAACAGGGGTTTCCATCTGGAGGAGCCCGCTCAGACAGACCCCAGGACACACTCACTTGCACGCCTATCCGCCTGCAACCAATCCACTTGCCCGCCCCGGGGCCCACAGCCTGGGACGCGAGCTGGTGGCGGCTGCAGCTCCCGCCTCAGCCGCCTCCGGCCTCGGGTGAGAGGAAACCAGTCGCCGGGCGTGTGCCCAGCATCAGGGCCAGGGCACCCTCCTCCCGGGTGGGAGGGCTGGACCCGAAGGGCTCCGGCCACTGGCTTCGATCGGCGCCCCGGGTCCCCAGGTTCCACGCCGCCCCCGCCCGCAGCCCGGCGGTAAGCGAGGTGGGAGGGGGCCGGGCTCCGCGGCGGGGCTAGAGGGGGCGACCGCCTGGACCGGGAGTCTGCGTGTCCACCCCGCGAGTGGTACTCGCGACCCGCGAGCGAGAGGAGACGGCGCACAGTCGGGGCGCGGGAGGAAGGGAGAGTGGCCACGTCTTCCGGGACCCCGGCACCCCGCGCCCAGTCCGCCCGCCGCCTGGCCACCCTGGCCCGCCCTGCCGCTGCGCACCCACCGCCCGGTCGCTTACCTTAATAGTCCCGTCCATTTGGCAAAGTCTGCAGCCGAGCCCCCCAATATTCCACACATTGACCCGGTTACAGCCTGACCTCGCAGCCTTTTCGGATTAGCCCGGCGCGGCCTCCTTGGCGCCTTGGGCCCTCCCTGCGTGCCCCCCGCGAGCGCCCAGCCCTCGCTCCCCTGTGCACGTTTGTTGTTGTAGCGGAGCGAAAAAGAGACAGTTAACCGGATGAAACTTTTTTTCAGCTAATTTTGGGAAGTGACTTCACTTTGCGAATCGGGGAGGAAGTCCTATCTCTCTCTCTCTCTCTCTCTCTCTCTCTCTCTCTCTCTCTCTCTCTCTCTCTCTCTCTCTCCCCCTCGCGCTCTCCTCTCCCTTCTCTCCCTCGTGTTCCCTCCCCCACACCCCCTCTTCCTCCCCTCCGCTGGTCCTGCTTTTTGCATCACACACAGTATATAAATATGTGGAGGTGCCCAGATACACTCGTGCGCCGCGCACAGGATACTTGCTCCTGGGAGATAAGCGCGAGCCGGGAACAATGCCGGGGCCCACGCCCGGCGCCCGCGCCCTGATTCCCGCAGTCTGCACCCCCGCCCCAACACCTTCCCCCAAAGTCCAAAACCAAGCGCCTTTGGCCTCCTTCCTTTTCCTGGGGCCGTTGGCCGAAGGTGGCCCTCCTGACTCATTCGCTTTCCGTTTCTTCCCACAGATACGTTCATTAATGCTTTTTCCAGCCGGAGTCAAACTTTTTTTTGGGAGGGGGTGGGAGCGGGAGAGTTGACTCGGGCTGGGGATAACCTGGACGCAGCTGCTGGGGACGGTCCGGGCGCAGCGCGAAGCGAACCCACCATTTAAAATTGCATCCAATGAGAACTGGCTCCCCCCGGGCGCTCGGGTGCCGAGGCGCGGCGCAGCCCCGGAGCCGCTCGGCCGCACGACGAGGCGGACTCGGGGAGGCTGCGGACCGACCTCGGCCGTCGGGGCGCGGACGGCGCTCGCGGAGCATTGTTAGCCGAGACGCCCTGAGGGCGGCGCGCCGGGGCCCTCTGCTTCTGGAGCGCTCCCGGCGCCGGCGGAGGGCGGCAACCAGCGGCACCCGCGGCCACCTAACCGCGCCCGCCGGAGTCAAAAACCCTCACGCTTCCCGGGACCCGGACCCCAAGGCCCCAGCCCGGACTCCCCGGCCAGAGCCGCCCTGGTAATGCCACCCCGTGCCCCGAGAAACCTCCGCCGCGGCGGGACGTGGCCTCCGCGCTGGTTGCCCCCAACGGGTCTGCGGGGCGCGGCACGCAACATCGTCGCAAAGGCTCTGGCTTCTCCCAGAGGGAGCCCCGAGGGCCGGGGCTCGGGACCGGGTTCCCCACCCCGCGGGGAGGCCAGCCTCCCCCTCGCCCGCGGCGTCGGCCTGCGCGCGGAGACCTCCCCGGGGTCCCCGCAGGGCGGCCGCGCGCTCCAGCTGGGGCCGCCTCCGGGCTCCGGGCTCGGCGAGGGGACCCCGGGGCGCTCTCCGCCTGGCGCCCTTCACCCCGACTTCCAAAACAGGTTACCTGGTCCGCGCTCTCCAGAACACGCTTTGGACTTTCTCACTTTTATTTAAGAGTCCACCCGGGGAAGGAGGAAAAAAATTCCAGAGGAGATCCGAGTCAATTGGAAAGAAAAAGTTTCAAATGGGTGTCCACAGCGGCGAAAAAGGTGACATTAATTCTTTATTTCTTCAGGAGCCGTGGAGCCCAAGAGCTCGCTCGCCTCCCTCCCTCCCTCCCCCCACCCCTTTTCGAAATTAGTCTCATCAATTCAGCTCCAATTTTGGGTTCGAATACAGACACGGGTCTGGACGTGACCAGACCTGGAGCGGCGGGTGCAGCCTGCCAGCAATTGAGACTCGGTGTGTGTATGGGGGGTGGAGTGGGGGAGGGGGTAGGGGCCGGGCCGACCCCCCCCTCCCACCTCCTGTCTGCTTCTCAATCCAGGGGTCTGCTCTGGGGCTCCCCTGAGACCGCCACATCTGGTTACCGCTAGCGGGGTCAGTCCCCCCCTTTGCCTGGGGCCACCAGTTCTGGAGTTCAATTAAAAGAAATCAGGCTTAACCCTTTCCTTTCCCCAGCCAGCCAGCAGCCTGCTCTCTCCCTCTTCCCTTCAGCGTTTCCACATGCTTTCCAGAAAGGAAAGAGGTTAAAGGGAAAGGAAGAATGAATTACATCCTTTCAAACCCCAAATTGTTTCCTTTTCAGCCCAGACTCTGCCGACCTTCAAACGACAACAGGGCTTTGGGGCGGGTGCGGGGAGACCACTGCTTCCCACCGACCTGGCCAGCAACCCAGGCATCTCCTGCCCCACTGCCCCTCTTTTACGCAGAAAGGACTCCAACCCCACCACCTGGAGTCCTTGTTCCTACTTTGCGCAAACAGGAGATGGAGGGGGTTGATGGTCCCCCAGAGCAGTCACTGTGCCCCTTTCTGCTCACACTGCTAGTGCTTCAGAAGGCCACCTCAGCGCCACCTCGGAGGTAGCACGGTTGGCTAGGATTCTTTTCCCAACTCCTATGCGTCCTACAAGTGACAGATTGTCTTCACTGTATTTATCAGTACAGTCACCCCAACATCCCTGGCACCCCCAAGGATTTTCAGTGGGAGCTGTCTCCCATTGGGAGTGCTCAATAGGGAATCAGATTAAAATGAGTTCTTACCCTCCTTTGTGGAACCAGTGGCACTTTTTATTTCTGCCTGTTACACCAAAGTCCTGCAGTTTCGTTCTTGTGAAGGGGGCTGGCATAGGCACAACTACCCTCTCATTGTGACTCCAGGACTGGCACTGGTACCAAGCCTTTTGCTATTTACCAACCCTTCCAAGAGGAGGCCTTATCTATTCACAAGGTTCTGCACCCAGAAAGCAGAACCCCTATCCCCAACTCTGAACTGCTCTCGGAGGGAATTTGAGATTCCCTCCATTCCCTGTTGACATGCTGGTGGGCAACCTTGCCCCACTTATGTAACCCTGGGTTTGAAGCTCCGCTCTACTGCTGCTGCTGCTGCTTCTTTTTTAAGCCCCAAAAGGGGGGGGGGAGCCCTAACCAAACACAACAGTAAACAAGTCTGCCTTGTTTAATGTGGTTACCACCAGACATCTGGAAAGATGGTTTGATCCTGGCAGCTCACATTGTTTTCACGAGCAGCCAAAGAGAATATTTCGAATGTTTGCATTGAGACAAATTGATAGAGAGCCTGTGGTGAGGCCCGCTACAAATGAAAACTGTCTTGGAGCTGGTGGAGCCGGGAGGACTCTCCCTTCTGCTTTTCCACCCCTTCCCTCTCCACCCATCTTCAGCCCTCTGCCCTCCACCCATCTTCACCCACCTTCCTCTCTCCCTTCTCCCAGTGGCTGGGCTAAAGACTGGTTACCCCAGCCCACACACTTGCACACACCCTCTTTCTGGCTCACCAGAAGCTGTCTTGCCTCTTTCTTTCCCAGACAGGGCAGGACTGGTGCCCAGGAACTAGGGCTGTGCCCATTTCACCAGCCCCGACTGACTTTGAATCCGGGAAGCTCAGGGACAAGGAAAGGAAGCCAGCGTTTGAAACAAAAGCTACCAGCAGCAGAAGGGCAGCAGCCAACAGCCCAGCACACCTTTCTAAGTCTAGGGTCACTTACAGAAGGCATGGACATGGGGGCAAATATTCAGGAAACATTTGGATTTGGACCATTTTCATCGGAACGTTAGTGGGATGACTTGCCTCACACGGTCAACACTTGACAATATTTTCAAAGATGCGGAAGTCCTGCTTCCCTCTGGAGGGAAGCAGCAGCACAGGGGCGTGAAACGTGTCTTGGCTAGCTCAATGTCAGCCCTTTTGACCCGGTCAAGACTTTCCAGACTTGACTTCCTGGGTTTCTTTGGTCCCAGACTGGGTTGGGGGTGAGAGGACACACAGCAGAATTCAGGTCCCTGTGATTCCTGGGGACCCAGGTTCACTCTGTCACTTGAAACCCTAAAAGATGCCAGGCCTGGCAGAGCGTCTTGGGCCGATCTTTCCCCCTGCGTCTGCCCTCCTAGCCAGCCCCTCCTGGCGGGTATTGGAGCTGGCAAGGGGGTGGGGAGTGGGCCAGGCAGGGGGCGCGGGGGAGGGATGGGGCAAGCAAGCGCCAAAACTCCAGACTGCACAACTGCAGCTTCAAGTGTCTGGCCCCTCGCTCGAGGCCATAATTAATTTGAGATTTATTTTTATTGGAGAACCCGAGTCTCGTCTGACCTTAGCCAAACAAGGCAGCTCGAGCCGCCCCTGGATGCGCTTGAATGCCGGGGAATATTTCTGCAGGAAGGCTCTGCAGGCGCGCCTGCTTTGAATTTGTTTCTCAGCCTTCATCTACTCACAGATTGAAGGAAGATTTAGAGCCTCTGCTCACCCTGCCGGCTCCCCACGCTCCTTCTTGCCTTAGCGCCAAAAGGGTTCAAAATGCTACGTGGGAGGCCTTGGCGGCAGCAGGAGGGCGGGGGTCCTAAGGCAGAGGAGGAGGAGGAGGAGGGTCTGTGTGCCCCCAACCCTGAGGCACTCCAGGGCCGGGTCCCCAGACCACTTGGCGTCGATGAGGAAATCCCAAGGGTCCAAAGCAGACCAGAGAGGGCAGACTGACAAGGCGTGGAGACCAGCCAGTGCTGTCAGCACCTTTACCCAGTGTCACTGCCCACAGGGGGGACTTGGGCGAAGGGGGAATTTCAGCCTACACATTCTCCACTCTCCCTGCTTCCCAGACTCTGCTCCCAACAACATTCATTCTAAGTAGAGACCCGTGCTCCTGAAAGGACCATTTAGGATCTTTCAGGGGCAGATGCTGGCTCTGGTGTTGCTTGAACATTCTGGGGGCACCAGCCTCCCGTGGTCTCCTAGGGGGTGGTTCCCCCAGAATGCTGCATAGACTGAATGGGCTGGTTGGTCGGGGAGCCAGAACAGTAGGGAAGTGGAGGACCCTGCCTGTATAGTGTGGGGCAAGAAAGGGGCCTCCAGGGATGTGCTCTTCATTGGGATCAACAAGCACTTTGCGTTTTTTTGTGCGCATAAGCATTTACATGGAGCTTCGGTATCTGCCAAGTCCAAGGTTCTGGTTGAAGTTTCTCTCTCATTTGGGAGGCTGGGCGACTTGAGTTTGAATTCTATCTCTTTGCTGACGAGCTGTGTGGCCTTGAACAAACTCCTTAACCTTTCTGTGCCTCAGTGTCCACATGTATACACTGGTGTTAGAATCTATCTCACGGGGCTCTAGTAAAGACAAAGTGAGTGTTTAGAGCTTACCTGTCAGTTAGCACAACTTGGCCCTGTGTCTTGGCTATACCCCTTACCACCCCTTTCCACCCCTCCATCCCTGAGTTTCTCATCTGCAAATGGACTACCTCCTAGGGTTGTCATTAAATGAATTAGAACAAATACAATGCTTAGAACGGGGCCTGGCAAAGATCAGGGCTATGTTAATGTTACCACGGTTATTCACCTATTGGGGCTCATGATTTCCCTTGCTCTTTCCAGCCTCTTACCCCGCCTGAAGCACTTCCTGTGGCACCTCCCTGAACACTCTGTGGGTTCTTAGAGTCCCGATGGCTGCATGGGTGGGGTGGACACCCTTGGCTCTGGGGGCCTCTAGGCTCATGGCTCCTGGGGTGTTTGTCAACAGCCTCAGAGTTGGGTCCTTGACTGGAGTGGCAGGAGCTTGGCAGCCCAGGACTGTTTATGCCCCTCTGGCAAATGGTCGACTTAGGGAGCCTGCAGAACAGACTCAAGATTGTCCCTGCCAAGTAGACCTTTCGCCGTCATCAATGCACCCCTTTGTGCAACAATACAAACTTTGTGGCTGTTGAAAAACCCATTTTTTTCCCTTGAAAAGAGCTCCTGCAGCCAGAAGCTCTTCTGGCGGCCTACAGCTGCTGGACTGCTGCTTCCCTCCCCTTCCCAGCACCCTGCTGCTCAGCTCTCCTGGCAGCTTTGCTTTTTCTCTGACTCTGCCTGGGTCAGGCTCCTGGGTTCCCACTTGTCCCTGTGGGGTAGGTCATCCTGAGGCTTCTTGTCCCCATATGAGTGCAGGCTCTGGGGGGCATGTGTGTGTGCGTGCGAGTGTGTGTGTTAAAGACTGCAGCTGTAGGGGACAGGCATTTAGGAGCACACCTTTAGCTGGGTTGGGTGCACTGGGAGTGGTGGGTGTGCTTAACCTGGCTGGAACCTGGACTCAGGACCCCAAGCATGCTATAGTCTCATTGTGCGCTCTCTGGCACCTCCTGGGAGCCATCCTTCCCCCGCCCAGTGGCTGATTAAACACCTCTTCCCAGTCAAGCCTCCCTCACCCAGCCTCCCCAAAGTCACACTGGGAAATGGATGTCACGCTGGGAATTGGGGGAGGGGTTCCCCTTTAGAAAAATCCTAGAATGGGGGGGATAGGGAAAATTGGCCCTCCTTGGAAATTGGGGGGTCCCACTGAAGTGCCCACGTGGGGTTAGACAGACCCATACTGCCTTGCCATCTCAGAAGCTGGGATGCTGGAGTGAGCTGAGCTCCAAGGTGGGGTTGAGGGGTGCTCTGGGTAGGCGGAGTTTGGGAAGGAGAGGGCGGAGCACCTTTGCAGAACTGCAGAGAGTCTTTCCTTGGGTGCCCGGGAAGGCTCCCAAAGTCCCCCGTTTTGTGAGGCTGCTTGGGAGGCAAGAAGGTTGTGCCTGAGCTGCGGAAAGACCTCACCTCTGTCCCCACCCCAGGGAAGACGCTCTGCCCACGCCCTGCCCTGGGCCCCGCCCCTCAGCAGGATTTTCATTAAACGTGTAACCCAGATGTCCTGGCCTCGGTTTATTTACATTCTTGGGAACTGTTGTGGAAAAGAAAAAAAAAAACTTCCATATGCTGTCAAATATAGCAATCTTCGCTCTGAAGGAGCGGTTGGGATCAAGGAAGGTGGATCTGAGGACTGACTCCTTATCGAGCGCATCTCTCTCACACTGGCACACACCCTCCCACGGGTGCTCGCACGTGCGAACTAATTTGCACACACCCATACACACCACCCATAACTCGGGGATCCTGCTGTGCGCCAGCTGTGTGAGCTCACCACTCATTGGCACCCAACTCTCCTTACTCCAAGGGCCCCCAGGTCTCTGCTTCCCTGCACAGAGGTTACCAGTTTCACCGGCTTGCTTCCAGTCTCTCAAATAGAAGCAGCCAAGAGCTTCAGTTATTCCTCTTTCAATGATTCCAGAAGATCTCTGCCATTGGTGGCCAATGGCCCTAGCTCCAGAACCACCTTTTGAGAGCTCAGCCTGCTCCCTGCACCGTTTTCCAGGGAAAGGGAGAAAGACAGAACCGTAGACCAGAGAGGCAAGGGGCTGGGATCATTACCTGTTTAAAGACGCTGTCAGGTCTTACCTTGACGTAAGACGACGTGTCGGGGACTGTCTGAAACATCCTGAATTGTTGAGGAAGGGTTGAGAAGGTCCAAGAACTAACCTGGATAGGAAAAATCTCAGTCACTCGCCAGTGGAACAAGGGTGAGTAGGTGGGGTGCAGGTGATAAGGGGAACAAAAGAGAGGCTGCCTGGAGCAGTGAAGAAGGGTCAGAGTGCCCAGGTAGCAGGTGCCTGCTCAGTGCCTCTGCTCCCAGATGTCAAACTAAGGATCCTTGAAGACTGAGGAACAACTTACACCTTTGGGGCTCTTCCCTATAGCTCCTGAACCCTCTGCTGCTGGTAATCAGATGCCCCCACCTTCTCCAGACCCGGGTAGCTTTACATTTGAAGCCCTTCTTGGCTGAAGAAGAGAGCCGTTCAGGACAGAGGGAGGTCTCCCCACTTTGCAACCCCAGCCCGGAGGAAACAGATATGCACAGAGCTGCCAACGATCCAGCCCTCAGGGCACAAACCTTCAGCCTGACTCTTCACCTCCCCCCAATGCCTCTGCCAGGGTCAGCAGCTTAGCTGCTCCCAGTTCACAGTTTAGGGGGGAAGGTTGGCTCCAAGTTCCTTAGATCTGGGAATGTCCTTTTCCCAGAGCATACTCCACCCTTCCGAAAGAAAGCAGGTTTTCCAGGCAGAGACAAAGACAATGAATGATGTCTTATTTTCAGTGGCAGGAGACATGATGTCTGAATGCTGAATACTTGGGTTGCAGGGTGCAAGAACCCCCTGGGATGCCAGGTGCCTCTGCTGGAGTCTCTCCCGGCCTTGCCAAGTCTGGCGGCTGTCTCTCCTCTACCCTTCCTTCCTTCTTCCAAAACTTTATCTTTAACGTGGCAGCGCACAGCTTCTCCCTCAGCCAATATGTTTCTGATAAAACACTTTTCTCTCTACTAACAAATTCCAGCTTTTTGGCTCCTGAAGCCACAACAGACACACACCAGTTCAGAGGCAAGGTACATTTCTCCAGGCTGGCACCCAGATTCCCAGTCACTGTCTCTGCCCCGTGCCTTTGCTTTAGCATCTCCCCCATTTTCTTTTAAAGTCTGCGAGAAAGTTCCAAGAGAGGGAGGGAAACCCCCAAAGAGAATAAGAAAGAAAGAGCTTCAGATAATCTACATTTCCCAACTACAAACCAGAGTAGGCATGAGGCAGAGAGAGGAGCCTGCACCGGGCAGCACCCCCAGAGATCCCACACAAATAACCTCACCTTGGACACCCTGTCCTAAGCCCGCAGGAGAGCAACTCCGCCAACGCCAGGACGTTTTCCGTTCTTGGTGCAAATTCTATGCGGCCAGAGCCCCCAGAACCCTGGAAGTGCAGAGTTAAATGTGCTGGTTGTCTGAAGTCAGTTTCCCTTTCTTTCCAGAGCATACAGACTGATGGTCTCAGTCCCTGCACATCCCGGGGGGCTGTAGGAAATACTCCAGTTCATGCGTTCAGCTTTCTTCTTCGCTGCCTCTCTCCTGCTCTCTGGATCTCCACTCCCTCTTCCTCTCTCTTTTCCCGTCTTTTAATTTGATTTCCGTTTTCTTATCAATATTTCAACTGCTGTCTGATGAATTGTTCAAATAGGCAGCCACCCATCTGCCTCTAACTGCTTTTCCAGAAACCTCCCTGTGTTACTAGGAAATGTCAAGGAATCCTAGAAACCACACACACAAAATGTGAAGATGCAGCTACCTAAAGCCAGGAGGAGACATGCAGACCCAGGTCTCCTACCAGCTGATTATATAGTTCAAATCATTGCTCTGCACACAATTATTTCTTGGGATTCTATACTATGGATCAAGTCCCCTTTGTTATCTTAAAGTCCTTAATGCTTTCCTATTAAAAGGTTTTTTCTCCTTTGGGCCTTGCTAGGAACACACTTCCTTTTGACCTGTGATTCCTAGGCAGCATATAGAAATGCAAAATGGATTGCTGGTGTCAGAGAAACAACCCTATTATGGGACTTTAATTTTAAAACACACACACCATGTGCACAGCACACACGTTTAAAAACATTTGCTAAGGAACCCTTTCTGAGTCTTCAAAATTGTGTTTGGGGCCTCCCTGGTGGCCCAAGGGGTTAAGAAGCAACCTATGAAGCTGTCTGCAGCCACTGCAGAACGAGTTCAATCCCCAGATGGCCAGGGAGCTACCCACATGGCTCAGTAGACCTCTCCTGTCTCACCTGCTGCTCCCCTCAGCATTGTACTGCGGTTGATCTGCTTGTTTAGTTCCCCACTCTGTCTCTGGTGAATCCTCTCACCTCCACACCTCTGGCCTGTACCCCAGTTTTTGTATGCATAAAATAAATAAGTCTTTTTTAAAAATTGTGTTTTCACACACACATCAGTGTAAAGAAATAATAACAGTACAAAACACAACAAAGCAGAAACGGACAATTGTAAATCAGAGACATGCTGCAGGGAAGCAGGAGGGATCAGAGGGAGGGAGGGAGCAGCACAGGGGACTGAGGTGATGGTGCATAGGTGCATTGGTGAAGGAAACTCTATGGGGACTACACCTGAGGGGTGGGGGGAAGCAAATATTGTTTAAAAATGAACAATGATGTAAAAAATAATAAAAAAAGAAAAAGAAAAATTGTGATTTCTTGAAATTTGGCATATTGTTCCTTTCTTTTCTTCCACTGTAGACCTGGCCCTTAATGGGGTTCACACTCAGTCTTGCAGTTGCTCCACCCCAAATCAGTGCTCCACAAAATAAAGAGCACTGCTGACTGAGGCATCTGGGGTCCCTCCCTGGCGAGTGGGTTTCTCTCTCTTCTCACTCCTCTCCTGGATCTCCAGGAAGTGCTCAGGAGGAGGCCCTAGCCTTGAATACACAGGTACAAGAGCCCTTGAACTTGTTGATGAGGAGGGGGAAGCCGAGGTGACAGGTAAGAGTAGACATGGGAGCATATCAATTCCTAGAACCTAGAGAAGTGGCCTCAATTTCTCAAACTGCCCCCTCCTCTTTCGTTTTGTTGTGTTTGGGGGGGAGCGAGGGACTCACATCCCTGACTACTTTGGTCCCCAGCACTAAGAAAATTTGTTTAGTACCTGCCTACCTCCCCCTCCCCACCCCCAGCTGGCTCTGAAGATTCCCGAGCAAAAGGCAATTGCTAGGATTCCATTTCAGGAGAAAGCACACTTATCACCCGCATCTCCCCACGTGGGGGGTATGAGGACTGGCGTCAGGGTTATTCATTATTTCCTTCTCAACAATATCCCGATTTTTCTCTGCGTCCCTCCCCCAAAGCTCAACATATTGAAACATTTTGCTGCTTAATAAGAGCAGCCGGGAGAGCTATGAGGTGAAAGGCCAGCCCGGGACCGTGACTGGGGCTGCCTGGGCTCAGCGCTGAGGGCCACCCTGCCCCCCGCCCCGCGCATTCCTGACCACAGCTTAGGAAAACAAGACTGGACTGGGGAGGGGAAGGGGCTGAAGAGGTACCCGAGCCATGGCCCCCTGTATTTTTGTTCTTGGAATTTTTGAAGAGATCGTCTCCCCTCCCAAAGGGAACGAGCACACTATTCCAAACAACCGCAAATAAAACAGGAGGCACTCCTACATCAGATAATACTGCTGCTGTAATTTCATGCACTTTAAACATAGTTCCTTTTCAAGAAAGTTGGTGATTTGAAAATGAGCTATATTAGGGGAGGTGAGAACTAAACAAATTGTCTAATTAATGCCATACCACTCAGATGAAATCGTTTCTCCTTGGTTCTTCCTTTTTAAAATTTTTACTCCAATTTTTTTTGAATGACACAAAAATATAGTTTTTTAATTTTATTTTTATGTTCCCCATACAGTTGCAACCCCCTTATTTTGACCCCAATCCCTTCTTTCCCCGCCCCCCCCATAGTGTGTCTCTGGTTCATAGTTGTTTGTTGATTTTGATTTTTTCTTTCTTATAGTTATTCTTTTTCCTGGTCCCTTATTTAGGTTTTCTAGATTCCTGCTATGAGTGAGAGCATCTGGTATTTTTCTTTTTCTTTCTGGCTTATTTCGCTGAGCAGGATCCCTTCCAGCGCCATCCATGTTGCTGCAAATTGCATGTGTTTATCTTTTTTGATTGCTGAGTAATATTCCATTGTGTATATGTACCACATCTTCTTGATCCAGTCATCTATTTGGGGGCATTTGGGTTGTTTCCATAGTTTAGCTATTGTAAACAGTGCTGCTATAAACATAGGGGTGCAGGTGCCCTTTGGAATTGATGTTTCTGTGTCCTTTGGGTAAATACCTAGGGGTGGAATTGCTGGATTATATGGAAGCTCTATCTTTAGTAGGTCAAGAAATCTCCACACAGCTCTCCATAGTGATTGGACCTGTTCGCACTTCCACCATCAATGCAGGAGAGTTCCTTTTTCTCCACAACCTCGCCAACATTTGTTGTTGCTAGTTTTTTAATATGTGCCTTTCTCACTGGTGTAAGTTGGTATCTCATGGTAGTTTTGATTTGCATTTCCCTGATTGCAAGTGATGTTGAACAGTTTTCATGTGCCTGTTGGCCATTTGCATTTCCTCTTTGGAGAAGTCAATTTTATTTTTAAAAAATTGACATCGTGGTCTTCTATTTTCTCTCCTTCCTTCCTTACCCCTCCCGCCTCCTCTCTCCCACAGTCTGTCTGCCCGTCTTCCCCCCTTTTTCCTTTTCTTGAAGGATAACACTGTCACATCCTTCCTTGTAGATCTGTCTGAGGTTTGTCTCCTTTCATTACACTGGAAACTCCCTGAAGGCAGGGCTTAGTTTTGTTCACAGCCAATATCTAGTATCCACACTGCAATTGATAGTGAAGTGGAGCAACTTAGCTACATCCTTCCTTTGGGCCCATACCTGAAGAAGGGAATATAAAATGAAAAAAAAAACATTACATTTTTATTAAGGAAGCACTGACAGGAAATTTCACCTGAATGATACTGATTCATTTTCTATTTTGTAAGGTTACATGGAATCAGCGCTGATGTGTTGGATTCATTTTTACATAAATGGTTTCACTAGGTTAATGGAAGCCATTCTTCTTTCCAAGTACTCAGAGTGTGGTCATGTGATGGAGCTGTCTGGTCTCTGAGTTCTGTACCAACTTCTTCAGGAGTTGGTGATCTATTTTCCACTCTTCCTATACTTTCAAGAGCCAGAATATGTACTAATTCCAAAAGATGTGCAAATAAAAATCTCAGTGGCTGTCCTAGGAGAACAAGTGAGCTGAGAATGAAGTGAGGAATAATCTGGAGCTCCTTTCAGATAGGGTTTCAGAGCTGGATGCAGATCAGGAAGCCTGCCTTGCTTGTGCAGATGTGCAGTGGAAAGAGTCACGGGTGCACACTGGAAGTGTCTGTGGCCCTAACCACCCAATCTGGGAGCAATGGTGGGCTGGGAGGAGGACAGGGGAAATCTCATTTTCCAGGAGGGTATGGTCAACTCTCTTTGTCACCTGGAGCCTTCAATTTGCCTAAAGTAAATTGCTAAAATTGGTAACAGCTGTCAAAAGGAGGCGCAAGGGAGAAGAGGATTGGAGGAAAAGAGTGGGGAAGACTCATTAAAACCAGCTTATCCCTCCAACTGCTTTCAGAAGAAGAGGCAAGGAGTTTCTTGATCCAAGGTTATTGCTCTTTCATCAGCTTGTATCAAACTGCTTCCTTGGGGCATAAATTTGCACTCCAGAGCTTGAGTAATGCTGGTGTGAAGTTTAGGAGAGCAAGAGATTGGAATCCAAGAAAGGGGAGCAGGTGATGGTCACTGGGTGGCAATACCCGGGGTTGTCCATGGGTTCTATCATTCTAAGCAAGGACTCCATTTCCTTATTCAGTAATTAGATCAATTAAATCACCTAACTGAGCTATCTGAGCTATAGTTAAATCATCATGAGCTACCTTCCAATTAGAGCATGCCAGATTATTTATATACTTCTGCCAGATTATTTAACCTGGGAAAGAAAGTATATCAAAGGCAAATTGATATTCTTAGGTTAGAAAGATTAGGTTTGAGTCTTGGTTCTGCTTCAGATGACTTGTTTGGGGCTAAATTGTTTTCCCTTAAAAATTCATGTTACAGCCATAACCCCAGTACATCACAGTGTGACTGTATTTGAAGACAGAACCTTTAAAGAGGCAAACAAGGTAAAAGAGGTACACCCTAATCCAGTATTGTTGGTGTCCTTTTAAGAAGAGGAGATTAGGACACAAAAATGAGGGGCACCAAAGAAAGACCATGAGAAGTCACAGCAAGAGGTAGTTGACTAGAAGCCAAGAAATTAGGACTCAGGAAAAAGCAAACCACAGCCAGTTTGATCTTACCTTGGTGTCCAGAACTCTGAAACAATAAATTTTTGTTGTGTGAGTCACCCAGCCCATTGTTTTTTAATTATGTTAGTCCACACAAACTGATACAACTGAAGTATAGTATTTTGCCATGATTTGGCTTCTCCAGGCAAATTAAAGTGAATTGACAACACTGATCCACTTCACTCAAGTCTTCTAGAACTTTGCTATGATGAGCAATCTCCATTTTTTTTTTTGCCATCCACAATATTTTGGGTCATGGATAGCTATGTGTCTAAAGCCGTGTACCTAGCTTTGGGGTTCTTTCCAAACCAAATATAATCCAAAGCCACATTGAGTTTCAGTCTCCTCTGGATTTTCTATTCTTTTTGTTTTTAATGATGAAGAAGGAAGGAAGGAAGTTGCTTTCTGCTCTTCCAACAAATAATTTCAGATTTTGAAGGGTAGCCAATGGGGTATCACCCTCTTTATCTCTCATTATCAGTGTCTTCTTGTAACCCTTGACAGGCTTCCTAGATTGCTCTCCTGGAAATTACAAGGAGACAGAAAGAAGCAATGGAAAATCTGCTCAGGGTGATAAGTCCAGGAAATAGAGGCAGCCAGTAGAACACATTCCATGAGAAGAGCAGTCAGATGGGGTCTCTTCAGATTCTAAGATGTTGTGACCTGGTCAGACCTTTGATTCCCATCATATATCAATGTGTGTGTGTGTACACACACAATCACACACACCATGAGTACATTCATATGTATTTTCAGTGTAAAAAGGGAACTTACCATGGATAGTTTGGGATACAAAATGGGGGAGGGGACATTTGGAACAAGAAGGATGGAGACATGTGACGAGAGCTTTGATCCAAACTTATGCAAGAGGAAGGGTCTCCCCTAAACTAACAGATTATCCCTTCCCCCTGTAGACAAAAAAAAAAAAATACACACATAAAGTTTCCAAGACTTGGAGATAAAGAAATGAGGCTACTGGAGAATGAATTAGACTGCATTAAAAGCAAAGGGGAACTCTTGAAAACAAACATTTGTCTATATTTTATAAACCTGCCTCCCCTCCAACTCCCTTAGCAAATTGTTCTCCTCCTTAAGCAATCTCCTCGTGGATGCTAATAAATTAATTGAATTTTATTAGTTTATCACTGAGACACAATTCAGCTTACATTTGTTCACTAATTCTAAGGAGTAAATTACTTATGATAGATAGATAGATAGATAGATAGATAGATAGATAGATAGATAAATTATATGTGTGTGGATACACACTCATCTAGGGTTATATTTTTCCAAGTTATCAGGGGTGTTTTCCATCCCTGTTCCTGTAAAAAAAAAAAAATGGAATTAATCCTTTGTAGTTTTGCCAGTATGGTTCCAGGCAGGGTGAATCTTTTCTGACTAAGTGGAATATCATTCATTCCTCCATTCATTCATTCATTCGTTTGCCAGGGGTAGGAGCATAGGTCATGAAAAGGATCTGAGTAATATCACTTTGCTCTCTCTGAGAAGGCAAAGGTTTGCAAAGTCTATTGTATATTTGCTCTATCAATCTCGACTTACTCAACCCTAAAAAAGAAGAAAGAACAGAATTAAAAGAAGCATTAGGTTCAGAACCCTCTTGTAGAAAAAGCTGCCATCACTGTTGGAAGGAGAATGAAAATAGTGACTTTAAAGGATTCACAGTCTACTTGCCTACAGTGGGACAACAGGACCCATTGGTGTAACTTTGAGATAGAAGATGGTTGCATTTGTTGAAAAGAAAAATCACCCTTCGTGAAAACTGCCCTTTGAGAAAAATCCCAAGAAATAAAAGTATACTTACTCTGGTTACTGAGCATAAAAGGGCAGTGTTGCCAAAGCAGAGATGCCCCTTTTTGTTCTTCATGACCCCAATTTAAAAACAGAAAAACTACCCAGTAACATTGAACTGGATCAAAGCCAGTGATATGTGACATGAACAACTTTGGAGTATATTTTTTAGTGCAGATGGGAGGAGTGGGGGTTAAGTGTGACTGAGAATTCAATGAAGAGACGTATAAATAATATCCTTAGTACTATTCCCTAACGATGGTCTTTCAAGAACTAAGGTGCATTTGTCCAAATGTTTCCAAATTCTAGGAGGAAAAGATGCTGCGTAAATACTTGCCCGATCAGATACTGGTGTGATGTGTCATTATTATTTTGGTGCACCTCGACTTTGACAGACAGGCAATAGTGGGGTCCCTGAGAGAACGTGGCTTCCCGGTATCACTCAATGTGCTTCACAGCTGAGCATGAAACAATGCACCCCACTTAACACAATAAACATTGGGGACTCCCAGCCTTGCAAGTTCCTCTGAGCAAACCTGGTGTCTTTAGATAAGAGATCAAAAGTAGATGGTATGTTTTCGTTTTCTTGGTGTATGGTTTAAAATCAGACTCTGTGAAGTAAAGTGACTTCTAGATTTTTGAACAAGGGAAAAGGGAGCATAGCTGTATTCCAAACCCCATTTTCTTTTTTTTTTAATATCATACTCATGATAAACACACAGATGAACTGTGTATTTGACTCTCAAATTCTCAATTTTCCAAAATAATTCATAACATGGAAATGGAAAAAGCAATTGGGTGATATATGGTTCCATTTTGCAAAAAGTGTCTAGAAGAGAAGGGTGGAATGGAGCGAACCTTAAAGGAATAGGGTTCCCCTTTCAGTATGTAATGCACCTTCTCAAATTCCCAGGCACCAACCAGGGCATGGATTGGCCTATATGTCTAGAAGAACATTCTTGAATATAATCGCACTATAGAGGACAAGAAGTTGTCCCCTATTAACTCAGCTAGCCACCTCTTGTCCTTTTGAGGCCTCTGCCCTCTTCCTCCTGGTACATTTTTTATAGAAACATCACCAGCAGGGAAAATTCATAGTCAGGGAGAAGAGTTCCCTTAAAAAGTGACATCTGGGGGTAGGGGGAGAAAGCAAACATTGTTTAAAAATGAACAATTATGTAAAAAAAAAATAAAAAAATATTTATATAAAAATAAAAAAAAGTTTGCAAGTCACTTGAGACAATCAAGTAGGTACCCTGACTTCAACCACTAGCTTGGGGAACCAGATACCCCATCTTTTCTACAGTGCCCCCAGTCAATTCCAAGGGGCAGCTATGGTGGAGAGGGAGATGCTCTAAATTAGCTTCAGAATTTCCAAGGCGAGAATACCATAACTAGTGAAAAAAAATCCAGCAAGTGGTTTGGAGTGGTTTCCTTGCAAGGACTAATAAGTGTGGGCGCCCATCATATTTTTCAGTTGGGCTGTCCTTTCGATTTGGAATCCAACTGAAATTTAGCCTGCATTTCAGAAGAGAAACTGGTCCTGCTGTGGGACTCAGAACCCTGAGAGATGATAAGCACTTTGCAATCTTGAGTGCTTATCTCCTCCTGTATCTGGCCTTCTTGCGTTTATAAAGTAAATCGGGAAATCTCACCACAACAGACTTTCCTGTGAGGAGGCTGGCATTTCCTGCCTGCGCCACTGGGGCGGGAATGGAGGGAGCACATGTCAAGTGCTGCTCAGGCCCCGTTATGTCAGCTCCATCACAGCTGCAGGGGGCTGGACAGTGGCACCCACCAAGATAACAAGAGTGTGAGTCAGAGCTAAGGGGGTAGCTATTTTCCAGATGTACTTTTCATATAATTTAACATCAAATAAAGAAAAAAAGCCACAGTCTTTTATTTGAATACACACATGCATATACACACATTTAACACAAAACTCCAATACCGTGTTGGTCCAGTGCTCTGCTGACATTAATTGATGAAACTGATAAGCTTTTGGAGAAACTGCCATTAGATGGAGTATATGAAAATGGGGTTACCTCTTAATGTCCTGTGGAAACATTTATATGAATACTATGATCTAGAATTTAAAAAATTTTGTAAACAATATGTTTGTGAGAGGACTGCCCCTCCCCACCTCTTACATTATCTTTTTTTTTTTAAAGATTTATTTATTTATGCATATAAGAACTGGGGTGAAAGCCAGAGGTATGGGGTGGGTGAGAGGATTCAGCAGAGAGAGTGGGGAGCAGAAAAGGCAGATCGACTGAAATACACTGCTGAGGGGAGCAGTGGACGAGACAGGAGAGGTCTGCTGCACCATATGAGCTGCTCCCTGGCTGGCTGGGGATTGAACTTGTGCTGCAGTGATTGGCTATTGCTTGATAGCACTGTTTTTAACCCCTGCGCCAGCAGGGAGGCCCTCTTACATTATCTTTAGGGTACATTTTACACCAGTTTTAATAAGCGAATTATTGAAAAGGTAATCTGAGCCAATAAAAGCCATAGCACTTAGAATTATATGGGATTGGAAAGGACCTCAGAGCAATTCCTGTTCAATTTTCCAGAATAAGAAGCAGAATCTCAAGTAGAAATTACTTCTCTTTTTTATGCCAGCAACATTTAAATACGCTGTTAGGGGACATGGTGATTGTGTCACCATCTTTTACATAGTGAAAATTTAGTCACATGTGAGATACTTGGGTCTCTTAGAATCATTATTCCTACAATGTCTAAGTGGTGTATTTTATAAATTATTTAAACCAGTATGTAAGTCACTTATCAAACTTCAGAGTGAGCCACAGATTTGACTACAGCCTAGGACTTTTAACTTGGAAGCTCATAGTTCCTTGTTGAGTTTCTGTCACCATGTACCACGAAAGAGATTAATTTCCCATCTCCTTAAGGTGGTGATGGGGTTGCTCACTCACGATGCCATAGCACCCCCACCCCCTTCCTCTCTACATATAAAACATCCATTGTTACCTTCTATTGTTCTTCCTTTCATCCCAGGAGGAAGAGTTGTAAAGATCACAGAGACTGTCTGCTCATACACACCCTTCACTGGGCTTTTCCTGATGTCACCCTGTTCTAAAACCATGATACAATTATGAAAACTTAGCAGTAGTACAAGATGATGAGTAAAACTAAGGATTATTTACACTTCTTTGGTTTTCCTGGGATGCCTGCATTTTGTTCTAGGATCCAGGACCCTGCAACACTGCATGTAAGTGTTGGGTCTTCTTAGTCTCCTTCCATCTGTAGCAGCACCTCAGTCTTCTCTTCTTCTTTCTGACCTTGACATTTTTGAAGTGCATTGCTGAATTATTAAGTAGAATGTCTCTGATTTTTTTTTATTTTTTAAAGATTTATTTTTTTATGCATACAAGAACTGGGGTACAGACCAGAGATGCACGGGGTGAGAGGATTCACCAGAGACAGAGTGGGGAACAGAACAGGCAGACAGACTGCTGAGGGGAGCAGCAGGCAAGACAGGAGAGGTCTGCTGCGCCATATGTGGGTTAGCTCCCTGGAGGGCCGGGGGATTGAACTTGTGCTGCAGAGGCTGTGGATTGCTTCACAGTGCAGTGCTTAACCCCTTGCGCCACCAGGGAGGCCAAGGGGCTTGTTTTCTGTCCCCAAAGTTTTCCCTGTTTCACAATGTCAGGTGGCTGAAACCATTCAATATGTTGCCTTTGGGTCTAGTTTCTTTTATTTGGTAAAATGTGTTTAAGATGTTGTACGAATTAATAGCATAATCTTTTTCATTGCTGAGTAATATTTCACTGTCAAGTAACAGTTCATTGTACAGTTGTACTGTATTTTATTTATCCATTTGCCCACTGAAGGAAATCTAGGCTATTTCCAATTTTTTGTGAATAAAGCTGTAACTACTTATTATAGCTTTAACTACATAGGAGTTGGGTAATATGCAAATTTTCTTTTCTTTTCTTGTTTTTAAAGATTTTATTTTTATTTATTTATTTATTTATTTATACAAGCACTGGGTACAGTCAGAAGCGCGGGAGGGTGAGAGAATTCACCAGAGCCAGAGCGGGGAGCAAAGCAGGCAGAAGGACCGAAGTACATTGTTGAGGGGAGCAGCGGGCGGCAGGAGAGGTCTGCAGCCAGGAGTTGAACAGGCACCGCAGAGGCTGCGGGCAGCTTCGCAACCCAGCGCTCAACCGCTGCGCCACCGGGGAGGCCCAATATGCAAATTTTCAATTTGCTTGGGTAAATACCTAAGAGTAGAAAGTCTAGATTTTATAGCAAGTGAATATTTAGCTTTCTGAGAAACTACCAACCATTTCCTGATGTGGTTGTATCATTTTGAATTTCTGCTAGCAGATCTAAAAGATCCACTTTAAATATTTATTGGCACTTGGTTTTAATTTTCGTTTACTAATGACTGATGATGTTGACCAACTTTTCTTGTATGTGCTTATGTCTATATAATCTTTAGTAAAGTGATTTTTCTGATTTTTTTGTCCAGTAATTTGTTTTTCAAATTGTTGAGAATTCTTCACATAATCTAGCAGCACACCCTTTATCAGATTTATGTTTGCAAATACTTTCTTCCATTTTGTGTCCTGTCTTTTGATTCTTAAATGTCTTTCTCTGAGCAAAAGCTTTAGATTTTGATAAACTCCAGCTTATTTTTTCTGTGAATCTTGCTTTTGTTGTTATGCCTAAAAAATTCTTTGTCATATGCAGAATATGCAGATATTAGGTTTTCTGGTATTTTTGAAATACTTGGTATTTTTGAATTTTACATTTAAGTCCCTAATTAATTTTAAATTAATTTTTGCATAAAGTGTAAGGAATGTGTAGTGGTTCAGTGTTTAATCACTTAATTTATTTTGCATATACACACCTAAAGTTTCTAGCCCTGTTTGTTGAAAAATGTATCTTTTCTTCATTGAATTATTTCTGTGTCCATGTCAAAAATTCAGTTGGCCATATTTATGTGGGTCAATTTGTGAGTTATCCATTCTATTCCATTGATCTGTATGTCAATGGACAATATTGCATTGTCTTATTACAGTTGATTTATAGTAAGTCTTGAAATCATAGTGTGAAAGGATAGTGTGAGTCCTATAACTAGTTTTTTGCAGGATTGTTTTGGCTATTCTAGTACCCTTGTCTTTCCATATAAATTTTAGAATCCCTTAGTTGATATTTTGAAAAGCCTATTAGAATTGTGACCGGGATTGTATTCAATCTGTAAGTAGAACAGAGCAAAATGATATCTCAATAGTATTGAGAAATATACACATCTTAGTGCCTCTTTTAAAGAATTTACACGTACAACACTGCTATTGTTGCATTAAACAATATTGCTTTTGTTCAACTTTGTCACTAGTGACTAATATGAGCCACAAATATCAGTATTTATAAATAGCTCAATACTGAGATAAAATTATAAACATAACTTTACCCTGTATTTTTAAGAGATTAAGGATAATTAGTCCCCAAAGTGAAATGTAAGCAGTCACCTAATGTTATAGATACACAAAGGCTTATTTTTGCCTATATTTGGATTATATTTGTAATTGAAAATAGCCTCTCTCCTTTTTTTCCCAATGGAAAACTCCTTGAAAGGGAAGATGTATATAAATGTAAGCATGTATTAAGCATAAATTTATATATCAAATTTGATTGCTATTAGAGCTGTGACAAATAAGCTTATAATTACTATTAAACTACCATCACTAATATCACAGACAACTCTGATGGTTATTATACTGCATCAAATAGACCTAGGTTTGGGTAGTGGCTTTGCTACATAGTGCCTACCTATATGACCTCAACTAGTTAAGTTAGTTAACTTTCCTAAGCCTCAGTTTCCCCCTCATTAAAGTAAAGCCACAGCAAAAGGGTCAATATCTCAAAGGATTCTAACACAGACTAAATTATTTTATGTATTAAAACACACAGTGTCTGGAACTTAAGTTTCAACAAATACTAGCTATATTAATAACAGCTTTTTATCTTAAAAAATTTTACCTTTTTGCGGTTTTAAGTGATGAAATTTACTGACACAAAACTCTACAGCTACAAGTAGCCAAGGTGTACCTATACTGAAATGAAGGGAAAACTTCTAATAAAAACACCAGTAAATTATTTCCATTGAAATCTGTCTACAGATAAGGGGTATAATCCTAAATTGTCATTTACCCAAAAAACTGAAGGTGCTATTACTGAATGCTGACTAATTTTTTTTTAAAATTTAATATTATATTTCTTTCTGACTGATTTTTAAGAAGCGCTAGAAAACCATGATAAACTACTAGCATTTCTGAACTGATCATCAACGTAAGAAAAGCTTCCTTCAGTTTATAGGCACAAATATGAACACACACCGATTGAAAAGTGAGTTTTGGTTTTAAGACTTCATCTAGATCAGTTTGCAAACAATCCTGCTTACATGCTTTAAAAAGACCTCTCTTAGCTCATTACTCTTGCATGATTGTAAGAAAAGCTGCTCCTGTTGATCCCCAAATTCTTGCCATTTAGGTGTAAGAGGTCACCTTTCACCCACACGTGCAATGTTTGATCAAAGGCAGCACAAACTTTAGAAAAGAAACTTTGAATGGAAGGTGTTGACGGAAGGGTCTCCAACCTCAGGTCAGCAGATCCGTGCTCAGAACTGGTGAACACTGAGACACAAGGAAAGCGATTTGTATTCAGATTATTTCGTTTGGTTAGAAGCATGACTGTGACCACCCCTCTTGACACCTCACTCAGAATTTTGAACATTATTTGATTCTCTTGAGTGCGTTTGCAGGAAGCACAGGACAGCCCATCAAAGGTGCCTGGACAGCCCTCACTGGTGGGGACGCAGACACATGTTCACAAGTTCAGGAAAGGCATTGGGTCCAAGGAGTCCTAGAGGATTTGTTCAGGTGCAAACTCGGCTGGGGGCTTTGGGACCTGGGAGAGCTGAAGCACCCTGTCTCTCCATGGTGGGCGAGTTTAAGCCTCCCTTCTCCGATTCCATTTCCTGCCTCTAACTGCCACAGCTTGATCGTTGAGACTTAGCCACCCGTGACAGCTGAGGGAAATAGAGGGAAAACTGAGCTCTGCGTTCATCTCCTCTGCTGGCACAAGGGGCGGGCGAGATAACTGAACCCCAGCCAGAGCCCGTCACTCACTGTCACCCCCTCTGTTTCAAAACCATTCTGTGAGGATCCTGGGACAGAGATTCTGAGAACTTACAAGAGGGTTCTTTTTGCTTTTAATTTCTTCTTTCTTTGAGCACAGGGATGAGGATTTCTGCGATGGAGCAAGAAAAATAGTAATGGACAATAAAAGGGTGAGATTTACTTCTAGGGAGACAGTCAACAAGAAGTGGAGATGGGACATGAAGAAGTCAGCGCCATGGAGGGACTGTTCTGCATAAACATTCTTCTCTGCTCTTCTGTCCCTGGGAACTTCAGTGCATCATTCTCTGCTCGCCACCCCAACCTGGCCTCTCTTGTCCTAGGCTTTCAAGTGGGGACAGTATCCACTGTTGAAAATGAGGTGCAGATAGCCACAGGTAGCAGAGGTCCTAAAAAATATCCCAAGTCCATCTGCAGTGAACCAAACCTTAACAGTCCATGCTAAAAATTCACTGATAGCTAAAAATACCCTGTTGACACAGCCCTGTCTGCACCCTCTGATTTTTCATTTTACGTGCAAAAATTTATGTTTTCCCATTTTCCTTGGCTAGGGTTCTGTTATTTAAAGGTAAGGTGTGGGGAGTCCTTCAGAGGTTCAATGGAAGACAGGGAATCGGATATAGTTTTTCTCTCTGGAAGGAACTTTCATGGAGATTTGAAAAAAAATGTTTAGGCTCTGTTTGCTACTGTAACCTCTAGTCTTCTGCCAAATGGCCATACAACAAAGAAAGCCTCCTTTTCAAGTTCCTGGTTAATAAAACAACACCACACAAGACAAATAAACAGAAACAGAAGGCTAGAGTTCGCAAAACTTCACGAGCACATGTGTGCAGTGAGGGAGGAAGCCCGTGAGCTGAACCACCGGCGGGGTCTCTGCCTGTCCCGCAGCCCCAGCGCCACAGACCTGAGCCTAAGACCTGGGCCCAGCTGTGCAATGCTCCAAGGCACGGCAGGCCTGGCAAAAGTCTACCAACAAGCTCTTTTCAGCCTTTCCTACCTGCAAGACTTTGGGGGTTTTGCTCACAGAGATTTCAGTTGCACACCGAGTTTCTGGAGATTACGGTTACAGACATGCTGGATGGAATGTTCTCAATTCAGTGCTAGAAAGACTGGATGTGGCTGCAGGGGTCATGGTGGCAAGTGGTTTGGGAGAGTCTGGTTTGAAGGCAGTGGGCAGTGGACTTATTTACCCATAAGGCCAGGGTCTGTTCTTTCCTCTTAGTGAACTTGTTTCTTAGGACTCCCTTGTGAGTGCAGTGAGGGTGCGGGCAGGGGTCTGCTAAATGAAGTGGAGGGTGGAGTTTGCATCATTGCTGGTTCCATGTACTGTGACAGGCTGGGTGTCCTGCAGGGGACCTGGGAGGTTCTCACTGCTCTTCAGCTGCTGCTTCTCACCCCAGGGTGTGCTCTGGGCATATTCAGAAATTGTGCAGCAGCAAACCTCACTCATCCAATCCATGCTTCTGTCTCCTCCGAACTGGAAGAATGCTCTCTCACCCCGCCTTCCACTGGATTCCTGCACCTTCCAACAGGACAACAGAGAGCAGTGACTTTCACCACAGAATTGAACACAAACCCCAAATCCACCAGGAAAGCATTTTGTAGTAATTGTTTTCCCTAGGCATGCAGGCCGGGGTTTTTTCAGCTCTTCATCTTTGTCCTCAGGGGACATCTTCAGACCATTACAAGGCAGAATCTGCAGATCAGCTGCTGCTAGAACCTGCAAACAAAGAGCAAACCCCACACTTGAAGAACTGCTAAGGATTTATGATGTTTCAGAGGAGAAACTGTTCATAAAAAGCTAATGAGCCAACTTCTCTGCAACGTGTTAAATAACAAAAGGAGGGTGTAGAGTTCTTTTCCATTACTTGGAGCAAATTCAGTGACAGAAAGAACCATGAAGCAGTTGGTGGGGTATCTGAGACTTTGAAAATCTACCACAGGGAATTTTCCTCTTTTTGAGGATTCCATGCATTTAGTGTCTCTTCATTCAAACTGGTTGCTTCTCCTTTTTGATAAATATCTCCAGGAGATCTTTGGGGTCTATGACTGTCCGTTCTTTCAGAGTCCCCTCAAATCTTACTTCCTTGCTGGGAGTTTTATTAGATTCACCTATAACTCTGTGATGGATGATCATCACATCAAAAGTAGGAGCTGGACAATGTCCTCACCAGGAAGTTTAAGTCTAAAACACCATAAAGGATTTGGTGTTTCTAGAGGAAATCTTGACTGTGTGCCTCTTGAGTTTCTGTGAGGTGGCTGAGCCTCCCTTAGCTCAGGCATGGGCTATGAGTTGACTATGTTAAACCAGGGAAGTTTCATTCTTCTTGAACACCTTTGGCTCAGGAGCAGTCATGGGACCTTATTCCATTGGAGGCAAAGATTGCAGAGGCTTCTGGAACATTCTTTCCCACTTTAAGAAGAGCAGCAAATAGCCATTTTCTCTCTGCCTCAGTGAGGTTGGTGGCCTACCATGAAGGAAACCACCCAGAGAAGGCAGCTCAAGAGTCTCTGGAAAACGTTGTCAGAGGCCTGACACTATGTTCTTGAAATCTGTCCAGGTTCTGGCCTCCAGTTAAATGAGCAAATGGAATTTGTTATTATTTTAGCTACTCAAGTTAGTCAAAAATCATCCTAATCTAGGGATTTGAACTCCCAGCGTGCTGGGGAGTGGGCCTGGTGAAAGAGAACTCATGGGAGAATCCGAGGACACAGACTGGAACCTTCGAACCATGTGCTACTTGTATGTCTAGGAACTTCATTCCTGTGTTAAAGGGTGTTCAATGACCTCTCTGTGTATGTCATAATGCTGAGGGAGGACCAGCTAAGTGCTTCAAGACAGGTGTAAATGTTATTACCAACATTTGTTGGTTGAAGCCATTATTCTATTATAATGAAAATAATAGTGGTTAGCTTGATCAAGAGATTATTGTATTATTGTTCCCTACACTAATTGCTTTCCTGACTCTTCATTTCATCTACACTGCAATCCCATATACTGTTATATCCCCATTTTGAAGATGAAGAAAATGCATTAGAAAAATTCACACTTTTTTCCGGTATTATACAAATGGTAAATGAGGGGCTTACTAATGATTATTTGAGGAGAAGGATAATTGCCCAAGCATGTGTTCAAGAAATTATCAATGCCGCAAAAATTGCTGCCCATCCCAAATCCTGTGTTTGACTTGTTTCCATTTTGAATGTCCTCATTTTCATTTTCACCATTCATGCCATTGTTATCTAGTTTCCTCTTATTGCACCCTAACTCATTAAGCTAACACAGATTTCCCCTTTACACTTAACTGCTGAACCCATTTACTGCATTGGGAAAAGAAATAAGTTTGTACAGGAAGCTGGTTTATACCACGCCTCTTAAAGTGTGTGTGTGTGTGTGTGCGCGCGCGTGTGCTTGTGTGCATGTGCGCGTATGCACACATGCACGTGTTTTGAGGTATAAATGGAACTAGTGGATGCCTCAAATATTTTAAGGCTGTTAAAAATGTGTTTATTAAGATAGTGTCTGAAATGGTGGCTTGCTGGTCACCAATTATAGCTGTCAGGTAGGTACAGATTCAGGGTGATGGGGAGGAGGGGGGCTCTGTACTTTAATTTCTAGATGCATAGTTCTCCAGTGGGGAGAGTTTTGTGCCTGTCACCCCTTCAGGGGGATTATTGGCAAAATATAGAGTCATTTTCATTATCACAACAAGGAGGTGGTGGTTTGTTCTTGGCATCTAGTGGGTAGAATGAGGGGATGCAGCTGAGTTTCCTACAATGCACAGGAAAGCCCCCCACAACAAGGAATGATCCAACCTCAAATGGCAATAGTGCTGAGATTGAGACCATTTTCTAGACTTACTGAAGGATCGGTGCTCATTTTTTCATTCTATGCTATTCCTGCTTGGTTGGGAAACAGACAGACGTCGTGTTCTAGGGGATCTACATGAGGGTCCTGGAATGTCCACACATTCACACCTATGCTGAGGCTCAGCAACATCTTGAAACCTGGCTGGGAGTCCTGCTGGAGGAGACAAATTTCTCTTGCAGGAAACTGGTGGTGGAAGGCTGTTCCCTAGAAGAGTTGAGATCCTCAGATGTGCATGACTTGATCGGCATGGTGGTCCTCAGGCATCCTGCTTTTTCAGGGACCCCAGTTAGCTGCTGGTGATGCTTCACTGTCTCCATGGGGACTCTGCCCTTTCCTTCTTAACCCCCTGACATTACTTCTATTGTATCAGCCCCAAAACCTGTGGTTTTCAGGTCCTGACCATAGCATCTTTACTCCTCTCCTCCCAACCCAGGTTACCCTCACCAGTCTCTGTGGGGTAGAGAGGGTGATCAAGTCCCTCTCCTTCCAGTTCTCTTGTCTTTGCTCTGACATATGCATTGTAATCCTCACACACCTCAGACCTTCCCTTTCAATTCCCAGGGGCTTAGATTAGAACTTCAGTGAGAAAAAAATGCTAGAATTTCTTTCCTTTTCATCCTCTTGCTATAGAAGTCAAGATTTTCTTTACAACCATGTGATTGCCTCCTAACAATGAGGAGAGAATTAGGATGTACTACAAAGAAAGAAAAAAAAATCACAAAGATGACTATGTCACGATTTTATTTCACTACATCAGAGATTTCATAAGTCGCCCCCAACCCCAAACATACACTTTGGATTTGGGAAGGAGGTAGTGGTGGTAGAGGATAGTTTTATGGGTTTAGCCAGATGTTAGGGACATCTGGTGACTGGATGTTTGTTTTTTAAGCATTTCTGAATGTATGCTTAGAGAATAGCAATCAGGAATTGGGGGACTTTTCTGGCCAGTCGAGTAGACTGTGTGGACTTTGAGAGTAGAGTTGGGGTAGGAGTAGAAATATTTTTGTCAGAAAGTCATTTTTTCCTCTCTGTGCCTGCATTTCTTTTTTTTTTTTGAAGGTGAGATATAGCCTGTCCCTGATGCCGCACCCAGGACTCCAGCTGAAATACACAGAATTTATTATGTGACAGGCATGGTACTAGACTCTTGCCATGTGTGCTCTTATTTCTATTCAGTTCTCATATGCTAAAATGTGATGCTCTTAACTCTTCTAGAATTGATGTCATTTTTTCCCCTTCCACTGTTGGTTCTCACATTTAGAAATTTTACATTGACTAAGCCCATTATAATATTTTTAGTTCATTTGTTTTCCATGTGGTGTTACTGGATTATCCTATGTTATCTACATCCTATCGTCCAACTTTCATGGAGAGGTTGCTAGGTTATTAGTGTTAATGATGACTGTGAAAGTCTTGATGTGAAATGAGCTTTCTTATACCAAAGTCAAGCCTTGGGACCTTTGTTTAATAAAATCTGGCTTCAACTAGGTGAATCAATTGATTTCTTTAAGGAAAAGACTAGATTTTTCAGGAGGTAGTCCCTCCTGGACTTGAGTCTTTGCTTCCACCAAGGTGCTTGATGAAATAGAGGATTATGTTTTGGTGTTCATAGTCATACTTCAGAAAAGGAAATGCTTCCCTGGGCTTATACTTAATATGTGAATTTGATGGGTTATGGAAGACTGTGAACACAATTCTACCTTCTCTAAAATGCTCTGGCCAACAAATTCAGACTGTTTTAACCAGTGAAATACAATGGCTCCAAGAGGGAGATTCTCAAGGGTAAGACAGAGGTTGTCAGTGGCAGTGGGGAGAAAGTTCAGAGGTAAATAGAAAAGAATGATGGATGACTTATGACAAAGGAAACAAGACATCCAGAGAGACTTCAAGGAAAATTGTTGAATAAGAGTAGAAGGAGAAAAATCAAATGGTTCAGGAGGTAGGAAAAAACCTTGACTTGGAAGCCAGACACTAGTGGCTAATAGGTGCTAAAAGAATCTGGGAGAAGCAGATTGAGAATAAGATCTGATAGGTGGTCCAGATCATGCTGACCTTCTGGCACCACTCCCTCACCCCCACTGCAGTGGTTGCAGAGGAACAAATGAAGAGCACTCAGGGTAGACTCTGATATGATTGGCTGGGGAATTGGTGATACAATTGAGCAGTCTGTTCCCTGAGGGCCATCCTGACCTACACACTCCAAGAGGATCTTGGATCTTATTTGAAGACTAGAGGCTTATCACAGCTTAGAGGATTTGCAAAGGATTTGATTGCTGCATGGGGTGGGCAAGCTTGCTCTCATCAGATGGGCACTGGCAGGCCCTGGGGTCTTGTTTTCTTAAACTGGTGGGAAGGATTTGATTTGTCAGGAGGGCCCTTGTCTTCAAAGGGTAGGGAGGGTTACAGAGTAGGGTGATTACAAATAAGATATACTGGGGCCTCCCTAGTGGCACAGCAGGTTGAACGCAGTGCTGTGAAGCTGTCTGCAGCCTCAGCAGCGCCGGTTTGATTCCCGGCTGGCCAGGAAGATTCCCACATGGCAAGGCAGTCCTCTCCTGTCTTGCCTGCCGCTCCCCTCAGCAGTGCTTTCAGTCTGTCTGCCTGTTCTGCTCCCCGTTCTGTCTCTGGTGAATCCTTTCACCCTCCCACGACTCTGGCCTGTACCCCAGCTTTTGTATAAATAAAAAAAAATTTAAAAGAAATTTAAAAAAAGAAATTAGATATACTATGGAAAATGGAAAAATGGGATGTATTCTGGAAGTTTCTCTGCATGGTGACGTGTATACCGCCTCTGTTTTTAGGAAAGGAAGTTGATCTAGAAAAAAAAAGGTTATGTAGGGAGTTTGGGGAAAGTTTATAAAGCAACACTGAAAGCTAGAGAGACCCCAAATAACTCATATGTCTTGTTGGGTGTATTTCTATAACCCTTGCATTCAGTGTGAAACAGCAAGGGATACCAAGAATTGACTGCTCAGGACTTCTCTCTTTTTGTCACATCCTATAAAGGAAAAAGTTCTTTTAAAGTCTGGAGATCCTAATAATAAAAAGAATAGTTTGTGAACAAATCTTATAATAAACAAGGAAGGCAGAATGATTACCTTCTATGATATCAACTTTCATACACAGTTTAAATACACCTACAACTTTGCATCAACCAAGTACTTTCAACTCTATAAAGTTTCCATTATTTCATTTAGCCAGAGAAATCTGCCAGCTAATATTTTACTCGGCCTGGAGAAATTTTAACTAGCCCTTTCCACATCTATCAAGTTCAAAGAGATGTGTAGTTCATGTATCAATACTGCATTAAAGCTTAGCTCTGGGAATGTGGATTGCAGTTTCAGTATTTATTAAAACTTCTCTCTTTGCCTATTGGCTAACGTCTGTCAGGCCCACGGGCATGTGCTTTGATTGCACGGTAGACTTCATTCACAGGTTCAGTCCAGAGGACTCGAACATCTTTGTGTTCATGAAGATCATTTAAGATGAAAGGCATGAAAACAATGTAGACTTGAGACATGCAGCATGTTTAATACAGGCCTTCTCTATATTGCTTATTTCTGGTACAGGGCATCAAAGAAAAAAAATGAAAAGTCGGCACTGTTCTCTTAAAAATAAGTCAAGGGCCCCCAACTCTTTAACAACACAGGAAATGTCAAATATTATATGGATATAAATAACTCAGTAAAACAGGGCTACAAGAACATCTGGCTTTGCACAGTTCCACGCACTCGACGGGCGCAAAGATATTTCAGTAATACTATCCAGTCCTTGGGTTGTGTGAGACTGTAGGGCACAGAAGGGAATTTGAGTGTCGAGTGAAAAATGTGCTTGTAAAAGGGTCTGAGTTGTTATCTGTCTAATCCGTCCTAATCTGTTCAGTCATTTGCTCTGGGGGCTCTGAAGAGGGAATACTGACCCCCTCTGGAAGGCAGTCTCTGAGACAGGGACCCCCTGAGTCCCAGGGATGAGGATGGAGGGCGGAAGGTTAATGACCCTCCAGACACAAGCTGCCCCAATGATCACTGGAGAGATCATTTTTAAAAGAGATATCTCAATTTTGGGAGCAACTTGCAGCTTTATTTCAGTTCTAACATTGTGGAAACAAACTGAAGGGGCAAATGGCAACATCCATCTCCTTTGTTCTTGCTAGTTTTGCCTCCACCTTGTTCTGTTCCACTGTTTGGTTTCCCTCCTCTCTCTCTGCTCCATTGTGTTCCTGGGCTTTTCTGTCCTTTTCAGGATCTCTCTTGCTTGGGTGTTGGGCAGGCTGAGGAAGGCAGTTTGTGCAATTATCTGAGGAAGGCAGTTTGTGCAATTGAGATGATTTGGTGTTCATTTCACTTACACACACACACACACACACACACACGGTAATGCCCCCAAACAAATAGTCACAGAAATATTAGGAACCACACAAGGCACATAAGTTTATGACTGAAAGACAACATCCACCATAAAGAAAGGCAAAGTCAAATAAATATGTCTTAGATTCTTCTGAGCCCATTCCTAAATAATTGTTGCTTATTTATTCCACAAAAATTGAGTAACGAGGATGAGTCTAGCTCTACAGTAAGTTCCTAGCCTAGAAGGAGGCCACAGGCTAGTGAAAGCAAGACATGGATAAAGTTACTCACAATACAATGCATTGTAAACAAAGACAACTGGCTGAACTATCTCCTACTAACATTTTGAATATGTAGTTATATTAGCATCTTTCTATTCCTTCCAGAGTCTTTTTTGGACATCATTAAAATCAGGTTTAATGGGGGAAACAGTAACATCACTGCCCAGCACTAGACAGGACATGGAGGGGAAGCTGATTTCTCTTGGAGGCACTTGGCAAAATGGTACTGAGCTGAAAGAAACCCATTTATTTGGCATATGGCTGATAAATGTGCATGATTATGTGGTTCTTACAGTGGTTCCCGGAGACCCAAAGTGTTATTTGTGTGTGTATGTTCAATGACCTAATGTGATCATTCATTCATTGATTAAGACAACTAAAGTGTATCTATAAGGCATCTTCTGGGAGGGGAGATCTGTGGGAGATAACAATTCCTTGACTTCACAGAGCTCAGTCAAAGTAGAGGGAAGTCTTGTTACATAGAAAGTTACAACACAGGGCCTCCCTGGTGGTGCAAGGGGTTAAGCACAGCACTAGGAAACAATTCCCAGCCTCTGCAGCAGGAGTTCAATCCCTAGCCAGCCAGGGAGCAACCCACATGGCACAGTGGACCTCTCCTGACTCACCCGCTGTTCCACTCAGGAGTGTATTTCAGTCAGTCTGCCTATTCTGTTCCCCACTCTGTTTTGGGTGAATCCTCTTACCAGCCCCCATCTCTGGCCTGTACCCTAGCTCTTGCATGCATAAATAAATAAATCTTAAAAAAGAAAAAGAAAATTACAACACAACACAGTGTGCTAAGTGTTAGGGATCTGGGCTAGAGGATACAGGAAGACCTGGTCAGAGGCAAACCCCAAGGAGGCTGGGTTGGAAATCATCAGATAGGACACAATAATTCTCACACTAAATATTTAGATGTTAAGTGGCATTTTCATTCAAATTATCCTGACTGGTTACAAACCTGTTGACGCTATAATTAGAAAATTTTGCAATTTCCTTTCACTGTATTCTTTGTAGATTTGACTCAAGGAATTGCCAATCCATCACCCTGAATCACAAATTCTGCCTCGACTTGGGGCTGGAAACTTGGAGAGTTGCCTTCTTAGGCTAATTTGTTGGTGGGTCCCAATCCTTGCACCTCCAGCCCATCCTCAGATGGACATTCTAGGGCATCTCTTGCCAACCTGCTCTTCTGCTGGTTTCTTGCATTCCCTCTCTTCTTTCTCTTTCCATTCTATTACAGGACTTTGACAGAACAAACTGCCCCCAGACACCACTGAGATCCTGACACAGGCCAGCACACATCAGGAAATTCAAACTGACAGAAACTACTGCCTTCTGCTATTGCAAAAGTGAGTTGGTGTAGCAAGACGCCAGCTCACAGCCATGGGCTGCAACCAAAGGTTCTTGACCCTCTCTGCAAAGAGGGGAGCGCCTGGGGGGCTGAAAACTTTGGCAGGATTGAGATAAACACTCAGGTTAAGGCATTTTTCATCTGTTTAACCAGGTCCCATTATATTGTCAAACAAGACTGCAGTGCTCACAAGAAACAGCTATAGTATTCTTGTTGAGAGTTGGGACAAGAGGTAAGAATTAATTTTTTTCCACTGAGATTAATTTCCCTGATGCTGGGATGCCAGGCAAAGTTTTCATTAGGATGGAAGTTGGTGGGGGGCAGGAGTGCAGGAGAAGAGGAAAACACTTGGAGTCTTTGAAGAATAACCTAATAGCTCTTCATCTTGCTCCTCCCCATAACCCCCTGCCTTGGGAGAAAAGAGGATTCAGGAAGAATCTCACCCACTGCCTGTGCAGAGAACTTGCCTTTCTCAGCAACCTACAGAATATATCCCTAATTGTACATTCTCTTGCTATTTCATTCTATCACAGTTCCCTTCTGTTGACTCCAGCAAAATGCCAGTTGCTTTTTTTTCTAAAAAAAAAAAAAATCTTTCTATTATCTTTTCTGGGTGGAATGAAATTTTATATAACAATTGCTTAGTCCTGATGATGTTCAATAGTTAGGTAAATTACCATGTTACCTAGTCCTTAGTCCTAAATGCACAGGAATAGCAGTGATACAGGTGAAAATACTTCCTGACAATTCTATAAGGTGGTCTCCCTGAAATGGGACATCTGCATTTTAGAAGATCCAAAGCAAATATCTAGTAGGTGAATCCTTTTATAATTCCATTCTCTCATAATTCCATTTTAGATTTGCCTAGTGCACTTTACACCTACAGCTTGTTTTTAATTGTAAAACTGTGATTCATCTTTAAAATGTTTTAAGCTAGTCTTTCTTTATTCAGAAAATATTTATTGAGTTTTTAGTTTGTGAGGGTGATCTCTCTACCTTCTTCTGGAATGAGCTATGAAAAAGACTTGTTAAGCCTTCTCTGCTCTCCACACATTCACACTCCTGCTTTTCTTCCTGCTCTGTGGATGATCTCAGATCCTACTTCACTGAGAAAATACAAGTCACTAAGTGGGAACTGCTTTGCCTTCTTGTTACCAAATCTGCCTCCATGTTTCTCTTCTTCCTTCCCATGGCAGTGGAGGAGGTCACTATTTTACAGAGCAGGTAACATGTGGAATGATCTGGAGAATGGATTAACCTCTTACACCTACAAAAAGGCAGCAAAACAATTTGAACTCAAGTCTTTTGATTTTGGGTTCCAGCACCCTTTTTGTCCCATTTTCATTTTTATAAAAGGACTTTTTTTAATTTAGAGTTTTAGGTTTACAATTAAAGGAAGGAACAATGAGAGGAAGGGGCAGAGATTTCCTATCTGCTCCCATATATGCGTGGAGCCCCCCTTTATCAGCAATATACATTAAAATGGTAATTTAAAAAACATTTTACTGAAGATGAACCTACATTGACACATCATAATCACCAAAAGTCCATAGTTTATCTGAGGCCATGCAGAGGATTTTGCCCTGACATTCCTCTGTGCTCTGACTATTCATCTCCCCTCTCGCCACCTCCTGGCAGCCATTGATCTTTTTATTGTCTTCATGCTTTTGTCTTTTCCAGAATGTCATATGGTTGGAATCATATATCATATTGCCTTTTCAGATTGGTTTATTTCACTTAGTATGCGTTTAGATTTCCTCAAAGTCTTTTTTCTGGCTTGATAACTCATTTCTTTTTAGTGTTAAATGTCTGAAGCACAATTATTTGTCCATTCACCTCCTGAAAGACATCTTGGTTGCTTTCAAGCTTTGGCTTGTAGTAAAATTAGAACAAAGCTCCTATAAACATCTGTGCAGGTTGTTGTGTGGACTGGACCTTCAACTCCTTTGGATAAATAGCAAGGGGCTCAATTACCCAACCACATGGTAGTTTTGTAAGAAACTGCCTGTTTTCCACAGTGGCTATACCATTTTGTATTCTAACCAGCAATGGATGAGGGTCCTATTGTTCTGCATCCTTGTCAGCATTTGGTGTGGTTTGGTTCCATATTTTGGCCGTTCTTATAATTGTGTAGTAGTATTTCATTGTCTTAATATGCATTTCCCTGGTAACTTTACATGTGGAGCTTCTCTTTACATGTTTACTTGTTATCTACTGCAGCTCTTCTACAGTGAAGTTTCTGTTAATGTCCTTGGCCCATTTTTTAATCTTTTTTTTAAAAAAGATTTATTTATTTATTTATACAAGTACTGGGTACAGTCAGAAGCATGGGAGGGTGAGAGAATCCACCAGAGCCAGGAGCAGAACAGGCAGACTGATGAAGTACACTGCTGAGGGGAGTAGTGGGCACAGCAGGAGTGGTCTGTGGGCCATGTGGGACCCTCGCTGGCCAGCCAGGGATCGAACCAGCACTGCAGAGCAGCGGGCAGCTTCGTAGCCCAGGGCTCAACCGCTGCACCACCAGGGAGGCCCTAATCAGTTTTTTTAATTGTTGTATATTTCGTTTATCTTCTTAGCATATTTTGGATAACAGTTCTTCCTCAGATATGTCTTTAGTGAATATTTTCTTCTAGTTTGTGGCTTGTCTTCTCATTCTCTTGATGTTGTATTTCATAGAACAGGAGATTTGACTTTCAATGACGTCTAACTTATCAGTTATATTCTTCATGTATTTGTGTCTTTGGTGATGTATTATTTTAAAAAGGATCACCCCACTCAAGGTCATTTCAGATCTCTATTATGTTATCTTCTAGGAGTTTAATAGTTTTGCAGTTACATTTAGGTCTATGATCTATTTTGAGTTAATTTCATCAAGGGTGTAAGGTTTTTTGTCTAGATTCCTATCTTTTTTTTGCATGTAGATGTCCAGTTGTCTCAGCACCATTTTTGGAAGAGACTATCTTTTCTCCATTGAATTGTCTTTGCTGTTTTGTCAAAGATCAATTGACTTTATTTATATGTATCTATTTGTGAGCTCTCTATTCTGTTCCAATAATCTATTTGTCTGTTTCCCAGCACCACACTGTATTAACGACTTCATAGCAGCATCACATTAAATCTTGAAGTCAGTTCAGATAATATCAGTCCTCTAACTCTGTTCTTCCTAAATGTTGTGTTGGTTATTCTGGGTCTTTTGCCTCCCCACACAAACTTTAGAATCAGTTTATTCATATGCATAAAGTAATTTGCTGGGATTTTGATTGGTATTGTATTGCCTCTGTAGGTCAAGTTGGAAAAGACTGACATCTTAAAAATATTGGGTTTTCCTCTCTGTGAATGTCCTTATTTATGTAGTTCTTTGACTTTGTACATCAGAGTTTTGTTGTTTTCCTCATCTAGATATTGTATATATTTTTGTTAATTCATTTTTAAAAATTCTGTTAGTTTATACCTAAGTGTTTCAGGTTTTTGGGTGCTAACATAAATAGTATTATGATTTTAATTTCAAATTCTACTTGCTTGTTGTTGGTCTATAGGAAAGCAATTGACTTTTGTACATTAACCTTGTGTGCTGTTATCTTGTGATAATCTCTTAATAGGGCCAGTATTTTCCTTTAGGCTTTTAGATTTTCTACATAGACAATCATGTTGTTTGCAGAGACAGTTTTGGTCTTCTTTCTCAATCTGTATATCTTCCCTTGTACGAATCTTTATACGAAAGGGACATCTTTCCCTTGTACAAATGCCCTTCTTGCTGCATCATAGTGCCCTATAATCTTCTAAATTATGCACACAGGCATTTTACTTTAAAAGTCTGTAGTGACATGTCTATCAAACACCCATTTCCTCCTTGCCTATTTCCAATAGCCCTGGATTTCTGTTTGTTCATCTGTAAGTTTCAGGGGAATCTGAGCGCACCTTTAGTACTGGCTAGGGAGACATTACTACCTGGCAAAACCCTTCAGTCAAGTAGACCTAAGTCCTAAGCTGAGCTAACAAAATAGTTGCACAGATGCCTTCCCTCCTTCTGTATTGCATTCTCTAGGCATGGGAAGGTTGGAGTCTCTGCAGTAATTTTGTCAGTATGAGGAAAGTCAATTTGGGAATTAAACTATACACAGGAATAGACCTAAAACGTTTGCAGGAAATAAAACCAGGACCTGGATTAATCCATAAACAAATATTCTCAATTATGTTAGCCATAAATTCCTATTATTATTTAAGCTGCTTTGAATTTGGTTTTCTGTAACCTGTAGCAGAAAGCATAATTGGCTCATAAAATTTGTCTCTGATTAAAATATTTTTCTTGTTAATAACTTAAAAAATGTGAGAAATATATAAAAAATGAACGTCATCCATAATTCTACTACCCAAAATGACTGCTATTAACACTTTGGAGATCTGCTTCTAGTTTTTTTAAGGAAGAGATAAAAATTAAGATTTTGTTATACCAAACTTTAATATTCTAATTTTTTCCTGAATATTCCATATGAAAATATAGTTACTAAAAAATAATTGAAGTGACAGAATTTTTATTAAATGATATTTATTTTCAAAGTCGCTGAGATTGAATTTAACATCTAGTTAGGTGTATTTGTATATTCTCTTGTAATTTCTTACAATGTCTTATTTTATCACTTGCATTTTATAAAATGTTTTTTTTTTTAATTTGTTTATTTGTTCATACGAGAGCTGGGGTACAGGCCAGAAATGCAGGGGGTGAGAGGATTCACCAGAGACTGAGTGGGGAGCAGAACAGGCAGATCGACTGAAGTACACTGCTGAGGGGAGCAGCGGGAGAGTCAGGAGAGATCTGCTGTACCATGTGGGTAGCTCCCTGGCTGGGGATCAAACTCGTGCTGCAGAGGCTGTGGATTGCTTCATAGTGTAGTGCTTAACCCCTTGCGCCACCAGGAGGCCCTATAAAATGGTTTTCAGAATCTGTTTTTATTAAACATTTACTGAGCACTTACTGCATGCCAGTGACAGGTTCTGGGGACATTAAGTCAAAACCAACCCTGTGACAGTCTGATGCAGGAAGTCAGATATCAGTCAGAAATCCACAGAGACAAATGCAGAGGTGCTTATGGTAAAGGAAAGGAGATGTGCAAGATGTTAGGATGCCACTGGATACTTCTACACCTGTGCATAGACAGGAGGGAGGGGGCATAATCTGTGAAGAATGGGTTCCATGCAGAGATGATGTCTCAGCGGATGAGGCAAAGATAAGAAGTTAGCTGGAGTAAGGGATGGGGGAACCCTTCTCTGTAAAGGGAAAAAAATGGGGAAAGATCATGTTCAGGAAGTAGCTTGGCATTTGAAGATCTGGAAGGTGACCATAGTCCTAATGCAGGGAGAGAGGAGCGGGTTGAGGGAGTTAGATGGGGAGGGGAGGGGAGGCTGAGAAGGGGATGAGACTGAAAGGAGAGCTGTGAGGGGAGACTGGGGGGCTGAGGTTGAGAGGAGAGTAGTGGGTTGAGGCTGAGGGAAGTGAGACGACCCCTCTGGATCTTCTTTTTTTCTTTTGAGACAAATGGGAAGTCACCACAGGGTTTTGTTAGGCGACTGAGATAAATGGCTTGCAAGCTCTCGTGAGATCAGGGGGGTCTGAAGAGAGCCTCCGGGGGTTCCACAGCCATCTAGACAGAGACTGGCAGTTCATTTGTGGGAGTATTTGTGGAGAAGGGGAAGTTTACGAAAAACTTCTAGAAATTTCTCTGAGAAGGGCAGCAGAGTTTCAGCGAACATGGTTCCAACTTTGTGCTGGAATTGTGGGAGGCCCTTAGCAGGTCCCAATGCCAAGACCACTCTCCAGACCAATTAAATCAGAAGCTCAGGGAGTTGACCTGACCACAAGTAGGAGATAGTTTATATAACTTCCAGCTGATCTAATACACAACCAAGTTGGACAGCCACCAGGTTAGCAGGGGTGGAAATACATATCAATGTGTTTCAAGCATTCAACGTGCTTGACTGTAGGTGGGAGTGGGCTTGGTGGAAGGGGAGAGAGGACACAGTTGATTTGTCAAACACTAAACTGCAGTGGAGAGAAAGCGGTTTAGAAGGAAATGCACTGCGCTTTTAACTGCACTGTTGGTTTTTCAAAAAAAACCTTTTAATCTATATTTCTTTAATTATTCAAAGTCAGCAGTTAAGTTGTTTTTGAAGCATTTCCTGGAGGAGATAATGCATGTAAACTGTTTTTACTTTTTCATGCATCCTTTTCCTGAGTTTTTAATCTAGACTATGATGGCAAAATGGTCAGTTTTACACTCTATTTCTCCTTTAAAACTACTTCTAACATTTGCACTGAATTCTGTAACTGCAGTTTAAAGCAAATATTGGGTCTTTATAATATATTTAAATGCTGCTGGCTTGCGTGATAACACCTTGACACCCCCATTCCTGGATGTCTCTAGAAGTTACAAGACACTGCTATGTACTGGGGACAGCAAAGGTACTGGTTCTGTGGGCATGATCTCCATCTCTCTGTGCTTGTGCTCTCTTGTGTGTCAAACACAGTTCATGCCTCAGAGGGTTATTGTGCAGACTAAATGAGCCAGTACCTTCAAAATGCACATAGCAGTGGGCACTAGAGACATATTTGCTGTTATTATTAAGCAAGGCTAATACTGGACTCGATTGGACACATATTAGTTGAATGTCTTTTTTGTGCTGGTTGATAGACAGCAAGTGCATATCGATCTGCTCTCAGGCACTGGACTAAGTGTGGACATGAAGTCAACAGGACCTAGTGTCTGTCTTGTTGGTGTGTTTATAGTCAGGGACTCAGGTAAGAATCAGGTGACTACAGAACACTGCAACTTACAGCATCAGGTAATTATAAAACAGTACAACTTTCCTGGATGCTGTGGGAACAAGTGCAGTTGCAATTGTGCTAGACTCTATGCTCACAGGGGCAAAGTGAGGAACCAAGCTCCATACAGGTGTCAGGGATGGTAGGTTTCCTTTGCTGGAAAGGTTAAGTGCTTAAGGAAAAGTCACTTGGGGGTCTTATACATCCGGATAGTGATCTCAGGATCCTCTCTGTGGCAACAGCAGTGGCAGCTGCAAAGCCTTGGGGGTCCCGAGGTGTGGTCCCCACTACAGGTTGTTTTGAGGATCATTTGGTGTCCTGTTTGTCTTAGTTTGTGCCCAAGCAAACACCACCTCTGGTTTCCAGCATGTTGATTAATCTTCTGAAACATTTCTTCCTCTTCTAGAAACTTCCTCACGAGCTTCCTGTTTCCATCAGAACTGATATATCCTGTGAAGGCTTTCGGCTCATGGATGAAGCATGGACAGCAGGAGAATCAGATTGCACTGAGTGCCCCCAAAGGAGTTCTGTCTTCCTCCCTTTCTTGTCTCGTTTCCTTCCTTCTTTTCCCTTATCTCTCTACTCCATTCCCCACTTGCCCCAAATCCTCAGACTTCCTCTGCAGATTCCAAACTAGGATTTCAGAGACATTGGTTCAAGCGCCTGTGTTAGGACAGGGACCCCTGGGGCCTACTTCAGCTTTGGATAAAGTGGTTACTTTGGTGCAATCATACAAGCAGTATAAAACCTGTAGCTCATTAAAAAGCTCCCTGATCTCCCTTCTGCCTTACAAATATGTGCCCTCACAGAGAAATCAACATTTCACAACTTACTCTATGAGGTTAAGGCAACAAAGACCGACGCAATTTCAAATGTTAAATAAGAGGAGGTAAATGTTAGTTCCTGATACCACAGTATGAATTCGCTTCTCTGTTACCCCATCCCACCCCTTACACACAGGAGTCCTGAAAGCATGAGACCCCAAACATTTGATTTTTCCAGGATATCGGGAATTTGGAGATTTAATCTGGAGATTCAATATGGCGGAAACCCCAGTGAGGGTTCCTGATGGCATGGGTTTGGGTACCAATAAATGGAAACAGTCCAGTTTTCTCCTTCCTGCTTCCTCCCTCCTCTCTCTCCCATTGCGCCTTTCTTATCTTCCTTCCTTTTCTGTTTCTCTATGTCTCATCTCTCTGTTTGTTATAGGGCAGGGAGAGGGGCAGCCCAAACCCCGCAAACCTGCCTATTCTACATGGGTTCTGCCATCCGCCGCATCAACACAAAACATAGGAGACTTTAATGGGAAGGAACTTTTAATAAAACTAGGAATCACTACAGGAAAGGCAAAGAGTCTAGTTTCTAAATGAAGCACCCAAAGTTACCCATCCCCTCGTGGGTAAAAGTCCATCCATATGGGATCGGCCCAGAACAAGGCCCCAAAGCCTGCTACAAGTCTAAAGCATCTTCCAGTGGGGACCCACAGCAAAGGGTCACAAACAACCAGACAAGCCCGGAAGGAAAAGAGCAAAATCAACATCAAGATAAAAGCTGCCATTGTCACCTCCCCACGGGTCTCACCCACATCTGTGTCACCCAGTCCACGACCAAAAGACAAGCACAGTTTCTTTACGTGTCTCTAGGCTCCATGCGCCTCCTCCAGGTCTCCTTCTGGCTCCATCCTGCTCCTTCCTCCTTCTCTTCTCCCACTTCTCCTCTTCCTGCTCAGCTCCACCCTCCCTTGGGTGGGGCAGGGAACCTCCCCCTTTCCTGGGGACCACCCTGTTACATGTTCATTCACCTATTAATTTAACAAGGAAGTATGAGTGCCTGTCACAGTGTGAGTGTGGTCTCTACATTCTGGGGTTTAAGGATGAACATTGCCTGTTGGGAGTCCCTGTACTGTGAAGGACAGAGCAGCCAGCAGCCATCCATGCAGTAAGAAGAGTTACTGAGAATTACTGAGCCGAGCGCCACACCCTGGGGGCTCGAGGGGGCTGGCCAGAGACAAGTTCACAGGACGTTTGAGCAGGAACTAGAAGGGAAAGATTTTCCAGTGGACTCGGTGAGGGAGGGATTCTGAGGGAAGCTATAGGAGAACAAGGAACAAGGGGTAGGGCAGGGCAGGGAAAACAGCTCCCCAGAGTTGGGGTGTGGCCCACAGGGAGCAGAGAGGCCTGAGAAGGACTCTGTGCTGTCAGAAGACCCCCTGAAGGTGTGGTCCCATGAGGATTAAGGCAGTAAGCCCTGAGTGATGTTTTGAGTAAGCATCTCCATTGTGTGCAAATGAGATCAACAGTACTCCTAGTTTTCTTATCTGTAAGGAGGAAGAAAAGAGGATGTCAAGTCCAGGGTATTGAGAAGTGAAGAAGTAATCTTAGCAGAGTCACACATTTTCCTGTGATCTGGGTGCTTTGAGAGGACAGAAAGGCTTTTGAGGGCATCTTGTTCCAGCCTGTGGCTGTGTCAAGGCAGCCATCACACAAAGCGAAACCTGACATTTGGGTCATTAAATCCCAAATCCAATCATTCAGGAATTATTTTTCTTGGATTTTCCTGTTTGGCTTTTGACAATGATAGAACCAACTATAATTTGCCAAGACCTCTCTCCCCCTTACCAATCTTTGCCTCCCTGGGATTCATTCATTTGTAGAAGAAAAGGAAGCGTAGAGAATCTGGCTGGCCAGAGCCAGGGAAGGGGTGGTGACAGACACACGCCTGGGTGCGGCCAGTTCTCTGCTTGTTTTTAAGACAAGGTGGACTTTACATATATATATATATGTGTGTGTGTGTGTGTGTGTGTGTATATATATATATATATATATATATATATGGCCTTTCGTGGATGCACATGGAGGTATAGCCTTTCATGGATGTACATGGAGCGTGTGTGGCCCCCCAAAGCTGTCACTTTTCCGAGCTTGGGAGCCCACCCCACTTCCCGGCAGCCATGTGCAGGCTGGAGGTAAAGGAAAAATGACCCATCTGGGAAGGGGAGAGAAGAAACCCGCGCATTTCTGGTTAGTGGCTCCTGCGGCTTTTGGCACCTCCAGAGTGAGATTCCCGAGCTGCCTGTGGCCGTCTCAGATGAAGGCCAAGGGTACACTCAGTAGCTCTCTCAGGTTCTTCGGTTGTTTTTGCTAAGCTGCATTATTTATTTACTTTTACATTTCAGTGGCTTCTAATTCGTGGAAACAGGTGGGGAGAAAGGAAAGGAAGGGGGTGCGGCTCAGATGAGGTTTCCAGGTCTTGGTGGACGTGAACGTTGCAGGCACAGCACATGGCCACCAGGGGGCGCGGTCGCAGTGCCAAACTGAAAACTCCCGGCGGCCGCTCAGGACCCCACACTGCCTGGCACCTGGGAGGTGGTTGAAGAATGTTTCTTGGTGGAGCTAGCAGTGAAGAAGCCAAGCTGATGGTGGCTCAGGTCCTCACAGCACCCATCATTTATGGACCCTTAAACCAGAACAGGAATGTACCAGATTCCTAACCCCTGGCAAAGGCAGGGCATGTTTATTGCCCAGTTGATTTTTATGCTTGTTTTTAAAATATTACCTGCTAGAATGCAAATTCTGAGACCCGGAGGTGTCTTCTTCCTCCTGCTTCGCGGAGCCCTGACTAGCCCAGGCTGGTCATTATTTCCAGGTAGCCGGCAGGGCACTGAGACGCTTACTCTTGCACGGGCCACCTCCTGCCTGGTTATGCCCTGGCCCTCACCATGGCCCCCACCTAGGAGAGAGCTCATGGGAAACAGATTCTAATCATAGAGAATGTGGAAAAGGGCGCAGAGGCAGCCCTAATGGCCCTTCTGCTTAGGCCAGGGCTAACTCTGCCCTGAATCCAAAATAATTTCATTTTGACTCCAAAATAATCTGGTTGAAAGCCTAAGTATTTGAGGTCAACTGCACCCCACGATGCCATTTATCCCTAACACATCGGGTCATCGCACAAAGGCTCTCCCTCCCCAACCCTCAGCCTGTTTTCTTTCCTCCCTGGCCCCCTCAATCTTCTTTTCTTCTCTGCTTAACCCCTGCTCCTCTGTCTCTCATCTCCTCTCCCTGGCACTTGCTATTGCAGCCTAGGAATCCTCGGTTAAACTCTCCATTATCCTCTACCATTTTCCACTAACTTAAAAAAAGAGAAACTTACAATTTTGCAGCTAAAATCCATGCACTCCTAACTCAGCCAGAACTCAGAGCTCATTCCCTGGCCCTTAGTCAAGCCCCTTCGTCCATCCCCCGAGATGCCTGGCCCAGATCATCTCCCCTCACTTCCAGCTTTCTTTAAATATGCCAGCCCCTGCTTTCCACCACTGTTCTCGTTCCATTTCATGACAGAAAAGGGAGTCTACCAGGAATTTTCTTTTCCATGTGTCCACTTAGTTACGCATATTCTTTTTTCTTTTTTAAAGATTTATTTATTTATGCATAAAAGAACTGGGGTACAGGCCAGAGTTGTGGGGGGGTGAAAGGATTCACCAGAGACAGAGTGGGGAACAGAACAGGCAGATTGACTGAAATATACTGCTGAGGGGAGCAGCGGGCTAGACAGGAGAGGTCTGCTGTGCCATGTGGGTAGCTCCCTGGCTGAGGATCGAACTCATGCTGCAGTGGTTACAGAGCGCACCATAGGTTGTGTCTTAACCCCTTGCGCCACGAGGGAGGCCCTGCATAATCTTTTCTAGAGCTTTCTACCTCCCTCCTGCCTACTCAGCTCCCAGCAGAAGGGGAAGGAGCCTCCTGTAGTTTGATTCATCCAACTCCACCCTGACCACATGCCAGCCCTTCTGTGTCTTCCAGGAGGCATTCTGACCTCTCCTGTGTCTGACCGCTCCCTCTCTGCTGCTTGCTCCCCTCGGCTATAAACCTGCCTGTGCTCCTTCCCCACCTTAGCCCTCTCAACTCCCCACCACTCCCAAGTGCCTCTCTCTCTCTCTCTCTCTCTTTTTTAAAAGATTTATTTATTTATGCATTCAAGAGCTGGGGTACAGGCCAGAGGTGTGTGTGTGGGGGGGTGAAAGGATGCACCAGAGACAGAGTGGGGAACAGAACAGGCAGACTGACTGAAATACAGTGTTGAGGGGAGCAGCAGGCGAGACAAGAGAGGTCTGCTACACCATGTGGGTTGCTCCCTGGCCGGCAGGGAATCTAATTCATGCTGCAGAGGTTGCGGATAGCTTCATAGGTTGCATCTTAACCCCCTGCGCCACCAGGAAGGCCCCAAGTGCCTCTCTTCACACACACTTTCATCTCTTTTCCCTTACTTGATGTTGACTTCCTGATCCAGTCTGTACTAACTGAAACTCACCTAGCAACAGCACCAAAGGGGAAATGATTTTACAAATGGGAACCAAGGCCCAGGAAGGTCAGCAATAGTGAGAAGTTGGAATTTAGGAGTAGGCGCAATGGGTCCTAATAGCCAAGCTTCCCCCACTGCTTGATTCTGGTGTGGAGGGGCTGATTCTGGCTCCCCGTGATGCTTCCCTGGATGTCAGCTAGGAAGGCAGGCTTTAGGGGGTGGGTGATGGTTTGGGGGAAATAAAAGTTAGAGGCAGGGAGGCTAGTTAGGGTGCTGATCTGGTTGTCATAATTCCTGCTCACACTGTAACAGGGTGGTCCCCAGGGAAAGGGGAGGTTCTGATTCCCTGCCCCACCCAAGGGAAAGTGGAGCTGAGCAGAAAGGAGAAGGTGGAGAGAAGTCTGGGAGAAGGAAGGAAGGGGACCTGGAGGAGGCACATGGAGCAGAGAGAGAGGCATGTGGAGAAGCTGCACTTGCTTCTCAGCCTTGGACTTGCACCAGGGACTTGGGGGACATGGAAGGAGACACTTGAAACAGACACGGGTGGGAGGCCTAAGGGGGGGCTGACAATGGCAGTGTTTATCTTCATTTCGATTTTGCTCTTTTCCTTCCAGACTTGCCTGGCCCCTTTTGTCCCTTTTCTATGAGTCCCACCAGAAGGTGCCTTAGACTTGTGGCAAGCTTTGGTGTCTCAGTGGCCCTGCTCTAGGCCAACCCTGTTTGACTGGGCATTACTACAAGGGGATGGGTAGCTGTGGTGTTTCATGTGCATGCTTTCCCTTCTTTTTATTGCACACTAACTGTATTAAAGTTCTTATCTATTGAAGGTCTTATGCACTAGAGTATGTTTTCTCTTGATTTGGCAGATGGCAGAACCCATTAAAAGCAGGCAGGTTTGGGGTCTCAGGGTGTCCTTCTCCCTGCCTTGTAACAACACCTCTCCAGTACTCACTCCCTGCTCCCCTGTAAAACACACACATACCCCTACAAAGCCCACATGTGTCATGATGCTGTTGCCCTCACCTGCCAAGCAGAACACCCTGGGAAGCACCTGACCATTAATAGCTAAGTAGTGAAAGACCAAGTGGGAGAACAGGACAACACTCTGACCCGGGTGTGTGAGTGGGGAAGATGCTCCCTCCTACCACATCACCCCCTCTGGCACTATCTCAGGACCTCTGAGAATCTGGGGACTTTGTCAATGAGGACTGAGTCTCCCAGAGGGGGCACCTCCCAGTGCGCAGAGGTAGGGGCCAGCCCGGCTCTACTACACTCACCTGAAAAATGGGATGATGGAACCCCCTTCATGGGGCAGCTGGGAGATTTCAACTCACCCTACAGTGCAGGATCCTGGATACTAGACTGGGGAGCTTTAGTGCTACCTTTGCTGAGGCTGTTTTGGTGATGGTGATGATGGTGATGAGGAAGACTCACTAAACTATGTGTGAGCATTGACATCACGCCAGGGATGTGCCACGCAGGGGAAGTATAGAGATATACCAGGCACAGCCCGCCTTTCTGCGAGTGGGGTATGGTCCTCTTCAAACCTGGGGTTCACTGTGTAGTCTCCTGGATACTGTGGCCTGAGTGGGCTGACCCTGACCTGGCAAGAGCCTTGGAGGAAGGACCCCTTCAGGATCATCTCCTCCTTCCCAGGAGGACTGTCAGTGGCTTTGGAGTCTGTCTTCCAGGGCAGCCAGGGTTACAGGAAAGCCAGGGGGTGAAGGCGCAGGGAGGATCATGTTACCTGACTTGGTAACAGGAGCTTTGAGACCATCCACAGTCTTCCTCTGCTGAGCCTGTGGAAGGGGAAGGCCTCAAGGGACCAGTGTGGGGAGTTTTCAGGCTTTGGGGTGCTCCCTGCATCCCCTGAATCCTATGTGGCTCAGAAGCAATGAGATGCTGCTTTGGACAGCTCTGGAGGAACAGAGCCATCTCTCCATTTGGTCTTATTTGCCAAATGATTGCTCCATGTCTCTCCACCTGGGATGCCCAGATGGCAGGAGGACAGAAGGAGGAGCACAAGGTCCAGGGTGTGATGGGCAGCCCTCAGGTGCTTTTCCAGGGCTGGAGACTCCCTAGAGTCATCGTGGCCAAGTTCTGCTTGAGCTGGACTCAGGCTTCTGACTCATGGTCAGTTATTCCATTGGGGTTGTAGGATCCATTGTTTTTAAGGGCATTTAAAAATTATAGAGATGCTAAAGGTCTGGGCCTTGTGGTCCACAGGTCATTTCGTTTCTGGCCTGTGTGATCTGTTCCATCTCTAGAGTCAAACATGTGTTCCAGTTGTTGTGATTTATCTTTCTTAGACTCCTTATATGCAAACTATTTGGTGGCAAACTTCTTCCAAATTGGATTCTGGTTGAAGTCCCATGGAGTGCTGGAGATTTTTCTTTTCTTTGCAGCAATTTTGTGCTTTAAGTTGAAAATTGATACACAGGCCAGGCCCTGTGGGCATGAATGTATCTTATTGACCTCAGGTGAGAAACGATATTTAACAGAAAAAATGGAGGCTAAGGGAAGATGGCCTGGCACCTTGGGAGGCCTCTGCCCTGTCACTTTGCTCCAGTGTCGCTCCAGCCTCAGGCCAGCCTTGCATCCTGGAGGAATACAGGGTTCCCCTAGAGGTCTTCTTGGTCCTCTAGAATCCAAAGAGGCTGTGCACTGCCGGGAGGACACATTTCAAACCTTGGTGTGGCACACGGGCCCTTCCAGGCCCCCATTCTGCCTTTCCAGGCTGTATTCCCACCACTTCTGGTTGCAAGTCCCACCCATACAACCCTCTTGGCTCCCAGGCTGCCTTCCCTGGGACTCTCTGTTCAACCGCTCTTTTCACCCTTCTGTGATGGACCATCCTCACTAATAGGTCCCCTTCTGAGAGGATTCTGTGTGTTCCTCTGACAGGTGTCACTGTCCTGCTCTGCTCTCTGGCAAAGACCCTCCACCCACAGGATCGCCACAGAGCACCTGGCTCTCTCCTGCAGCGCCCCTAAGCAGCCGAAGAAGGGAATGCACAGGGCCCTCCTGCTGGTCCCAGCAGCACCCAGCACTGATCCTGGCGGGCAGCAGCGGGCCCGAGGTGGGCGTTGAGGTGTGCACAGAAGAGCAGAACGGGCTGTGACTGGTTAGATTAGAGGGGCTGCTCAATCCCCCTCCACCTGGTTTTGGTGTCCACCTGCTTGCCTGCAACTATCTCTGTGCCAGCTCACACTGGCTGCACCACCAGCATTTGGGCAGGAGGGGTCTCTCCAGCGCAGAGCACAGGTTCCTAGTAAGGAACAGGAGCCAGGCTTCCTAGAAAATCCAGCGTATGCTCATTAACTGCTGTGCTGGAGAAGAACTCAGAGCCCCTTCATGAAAGAAACATCACCTAAATTTGACTTTCCTTTAGTAAGTGTGTTTCAAACTCACTTCCCCATAGAAGACAGCTTCTTGCCTTTCCCCTCCTGGCCCTCAACTGACCTGTCCTTCTCTTTCAAAGTATGCAAAGGAGACTCTATAATAACACACACACACACACACACACACACACACACACGGTGTGTGTAAGAGTTATAATTGGGAAGTTGTTCCAGAATTAAATTCTTCTATTGTCACAAGTTAATATAAAGAACAATATAAAGAACAACAACACAAACAATTTATAGTATGAGTTCATTGAATTTTGGGGTTTATACCTAATTTATTTCTTGAGGTGGTATTATTTCTTTATGCTTGAATTTGAAACTTGTTATGTGGTATTTCCTCACCATATCCTCTCACATCTGCCAGGATGACTAGTGACCAAAAAAAAAACCCAAAAGACAACAAACGTTGGTGAGGATGTGGAGAAATTTGAACCCATGTACCTTGTTGGTAAAAATGCAAAATGGTGCAGCATCTATGGGAAACAATATGCAGGTGGCTCAAAAAATTAAAAATAGGACTACCCTATGGTCCAGTAATCCCACTTCTGAGCATTCATCAAAAAGAATTAAAGTCAGAATGTTGAAAAGTTGTCTGCACTTTCGCTTCATGGAAACATGATTCACACAGTGGCCAAGATGTGGTAACAACACAAATGTCCATAAAAGGAAGAGCAGAGAAAGAAAATGTGGTATAGACATAACAGAATATTATTCAGCAGTAAAAAAGGTTGTTTTGTTATATGTGATAACATAGATGGACCTAGAAGACATTATACTCACTGAAATAAGCACATCATGCTAAAGGAAATTAACCCATCACAAAAGAGTTAGTGGAGCTTTAAAATGTAGTTTTCCCTCTTAGTTATCTCATTTTTACCAATTTATCTCATTTTACCAATTTCCTGCCTGTATGGTAAATTTTATGGCTAGATACTAAATCATTTTGGATTATCTCTTCCACCAGCAGTGGGTAGTGGAGTTAAGTAACCAGAGACCCATTGCGTCTGAGGTTCTTCTTTCTTACACTACACCTAAGTGAGGATGGAAGAGATGTCAGAACTATGCTATAGGGTGGATTTGTGAGCCAGGAGGGCAGAATCAGAATGTTCAAGAGTTTCTGGATGTCTTCTTTGCCACCAAGACTTTTTTCTAATCACTTTATAAAGACTCCTAACCAGTCTTCCTGTGTAAAGGTTCCTGTCCTCAGCAAGGGACAGAGCTAAAGGGACAAAGCACAGGTGCTGGCTTTTATGCCTACTTTCCATGTCTCTTTCAAAGGTCACCAAAGTGATTTCAATGTCATTGAGCCGGAGGTCTCTGAAGGATCACCAAACACTTTTCACTGATGAGGAATTGTCCTAGAGATGAAGTGGTTGATTTGTCTGGTTCCATGAGGTTCTTAGGTTAGCATAAAATGGCTGAGATGAGGAAACTGAGATACAGAGCAGTCAAAATGTCATTGCATGGCAGCTGTCAACTAAGAATAAGAACCCAAAGAGCTACTGTTCAGGGCGCATGTCCTCTGTTAGGCAGTGGATGCTTTATTCCCAGTCCTCACAGAGGCCCCGCCAGGTAGCATGGGAGGCAGTGAGATTAATGACTGTGTCCAGGCTCCTGACCACAGCACCAAGCCCCCAATCTGCTTTTGCCCATGACCTGTTATGGAGGTGTCTACTTACTCTTGACCCTATTTTCTCATGTATAGAAAGTGGAAAATAATAACACATGAATCATAGGGTTTCTGTGAGGGTGAAATGGTTCACATGTGCTAAGCACTTAAAAGGAAACCTACCGCAATAGGAAGAAATCAAAAAATACTACCGTGTTTCTATCTTATACAGAAAGGAAAACTGAGTCAGAGAGTTTAAGGAACTATGCTGAAATTCAGCCCAACTTTTCAGCTACATGGGCCCATTCCTACCCAGGTTGTTGGTGTCACAGCCCAGCAGTAATGTGGCCATTTGGTTTTGCTGACTCTGCCTTTGGGCCTACAGGCTGACTTTTCTGAGCCAGCAGGGAAGCATCAGGTTCCTTATCCTCTCGTTTTTTCTCCTCTTTCACTGCACCCCTCCCCATCAGCCTTCAGAGGGCGCCATTGAGCTGCATTCACCAAGTTCCCTACCAAAGGACCTGGGCTCTTTGAAATTATGCAGGACTGAAAAAAAAAAAAGGAAAAAGAAAAACTCGAAGGCTTGAAATTCAAACTGCTAAGAGTTTTCCCTTTATGGCAAAACACCTCTTAAAAAACAAAATTGCTCCCCTGCAGGAATGAGAGAACTTTTCAGAAGTCAAGGTTATTGCAATGTGTGTTGTTTCTTCACTCAATGTACTTTTAAAAGAAAACTACCAAGCTATCTTAAAATACACACAGCACGCGCACACACACACACACACCCCCAACACCAACTCTGGAGACAGCACCAGTATCAGAATCAACAATCTTAACTTTGTTGGGGGAGGTGTTTTATGACTTGACTGTCCACCAACAAGATAAAACAAATGTTTGACTGTGGTTAATGCTAACAGGAATCTAACACATCAGAGAGAATGGAAGCTTTGGAAAATAATTGGGACCAATTTTTCCTTTGCTTATTTGCCAAATTGGAGGTTCCAAACTGGGTAGCTTCCCTGGAAGCTTTTTACAGGAAAGCCCACGTGTCCTGATGCTTGAAACACTGGCCAGCGTCCACCTAAGGCATTGCCATGTCCACTCCCTGCTCCCTGGCCTGACCCCATGCCAGCCTCTGACATCGGTCAGCCTCACTGTGGTCACTGCTTGTGTTCTTGGAGATTGTCAGAGGGGCCCCCTGACAACTCTCTTTTCCTATAAAAGGTGTGGTAGCTATTTCTCTCTGGATTTCCGGGCATAAGCTAAGCATCGAAGAAAACTCTAAAGAAAATGCTTCCAAACCTACTGTTTGAAAGTAATTTGCCAAACATTTTCTGACCATTTTTAAATGAAGGCCCCTTCAAGTGTATTAGCCATCTCTGGCTATCCGACAGTCTCTGTTGTACTTATCCCTGTTTTGCTGGGTACAGCAGGTCAAGGTGGCTTCGACGCTACAAGGCTACTAAAGGGTGTGCTAGCACTTTTGATGTACGTTCAGGAATCTTTCAGTGACCAGATCCTCAGTGTTTGCTGAGCTGCAGCCAGGGCTGAAGATGGAATCCATTCAGCTTCCCCACCCGCTCTCCTCTGGTTTGCCCGACTGCCCAGGGCGGTGCTGATAAGCTCATTTTTGCTCTGCCGCCTCCCCCAACCCGGGCCTCTTCTCCCTCTCCAAAGTCATCTTTATCAACGTGTTCCTCCCTTCTGGCAGAACAATTTCTGCCAATGTGGTAGAATCCAGGGCCCACTCAAAAGACCCCAACCTAGGATCCCCCACTCTGGTCTTGGCCTTCCTGGCTTCATATTCACTATCCAGCTCCTGCAGCCTGGCCTGAATTTTTCTGCTCTGCTCCTTGCAAACACTCCTATATAGAGGGCTGTTTTGTCCCTAATGTCTTAAAGGGAGCTAGCTAACAGTTTCTTTCTTTGCTGAAAACACTAGGGGGAAGGAAGCAGGAGGAGCAAGGTCAGTGACCAAGAAAAAGAAGGAAGGAGGGGCTCCTGCAGGGCAGGTCCTGGCCCTGAGGGCTGCTTCGAGGACCACCCTCTGTGAAAGGCAGGGTGTCCACATAGAGTGTTGATGCTGTTTCGAAACAGCTCCCCCACTCACACACCTCCCGAACAAGCAGGGCTCCACAGGGTGAGGCCGAGTCCCCAGCTGAGTATTCATCACACACCCACCAGCACTTTGATGGCACCCGTGTGGTCTAACAGCACCTCTGTTTCTGCTGCAAAGTGTGGGTGATGGCGAACCACCCCTTGGAAATGTTGAGGGCTTCAGATTTGACTACAGAAAACACCTAATTCTGTTCTCAGAAGGAGCAGTGGTGAAAAAGGAGCTTCCCTTAAAACCAAGTTTAAAGGAAGAGAAAATGGAACCATTTAATTTCTAAAAACCTGGTCGAGTCCATCTGCTTCTTTGAAATAAACAGGGGTAGAGTTAATAGTTTACAGACTTTGGCTGGGGTTTTCCTCTTTCTTTTGTTTATGAAATGTTTTTGTGCCTCACCTTTGAGAAGAAATTTCACACCTCCTTCGGAGGACTTCTCATTACTTTGAAAGTCGAGTGGAACCCAGCATTCAGTTCAGCTGAGGAAACCCTCCCCAGGGCTCTGGGGAGTCTTTCAGCAGCAAATACCTCCCATCCATCACTACCCCCAATTCAAAAAGCTCACCCCTCTGAGGTGTGATCATGTGTGAGACATCTGAGCAATGTCCAGTGTCACTGGGCAACCCCACATGCACCCAGCCCTGCCAGGAGTGGCCAGGGCGGCTTCTCCCCCAGGCAGCAGGCAGCTGGATTCCAGGTTGCTACAAACAGGTCATATTGAGTGACTCAGAGTCCAGATGGAGCCTTCACGGTCAGCGGTTCTCTTACCTGTCACTGTCCCTGTTACCCCCCAGCCCCCCTCCCCCAGGGCTCAGCCAGGGTGGTCCTGATAAGAACTCCACAGTTCTTTACTTACAGGGAGGCTCCTGAGCCCCCTGGGGTCTAGCAGCTGGGGAAGCAGAAGAAGGTGAATGGGTCCCAAATATTATGGGGCAGCTGCCACTCATTCTTCACTCTTGTCTCCACTTTTCCTTTCCACCATTGCTGCCAGGACAGGTTCCTTTTGCAACCTCCTTCCTCCAGATATATATATATATATATATATATATATATATATATATATATATATATTCTCCCACCATCCTGACAACACTTTGAATAAGGATAAAGGAGAATGGCGGACTTCTTGGGGGGTATTCTTTGCTCTTGGGGGGTATTCTTTGCCAGACATCAATAAAGAATGTTAGTCAAATTAGTAAGAGGGTTTTCTTTTGATCTCAGACAAGTCCCTGATAATCTCATTGCCCTTCAAGACCTGGCCAGGCTCACAGCCTCCACAGGGTCCCAGGGCATCTCCGAGACCAGCAGCCCTCATTGTGGGTTCAGCAGCACCAGCAGTGCCAGTTGATTGGGGAGGCACAGTGTGGAATGGGGAGGAGCTGGTAAACCCAAGTGCCCCTTCCTGAGTTTCTTCTGTCGCATCTGCTGGGTTGGAGTCTTGGCAACCCACACTCCGTTTAACAATTCATGGCATCTAATTGCTCTTTCCTTTTCATTTTATTTAGTAACTGGGTTCAGCCCAGGAAACTCTGGCTTCCAATCCTTGAGTGTTTTGACTCAGGGACCGTAAACTGGCTGATTTCTTGGACAAACACAATCTTGAGGAATTTTTCTCTTTACACAATGGTCAGGCTGTGTGAATGTCATGGTTCCCCAATCAGGCCTTGGTAGCTGGTTTTTTTTTCCTTCCTACAGACGTCAATCTACTTAAAATAAATATTCCCTTTGGTTTTGGGGGCCCTTTCCTTTGGATTACTCACCTTTATCTCTGGGATTAGAAAGCAGCTGGGAAGCAGAGATAGGGTTCTTGCACTGAGCGGGAGAAATAAGCCACTCTAAGAAGCTGGTCTCACAGTTTAGATTTTAGTGACCCTGAGTTTGCCCTTGGCTTTGCAGATTATGTTCCTTTAAGAACAGGACCATCCACCTCTATGATTTTTCTGTGTTTAGTGGCCATGTACTGTCCCTTTGATCTAACTCCCCCCATCAGTGACTGCACACAGCCATCTGAGTCATCTCCCTGAAATTAATCTGGCCACATCTCTTGAATTCCCCCTCCTGCAAAACTCTGAGCACTCAGATAAAGTCCCACTGCACAGTCAAGCAAATTGAGTCCTTTACAAAACTGTCTGCTGCCCCTTGGTCCTATTTCTCATGGTGTCGTGTGCACACTGTGATGTAGACCACCAGAGAGGACAGGCCAGGCCAGGACAGACAGGACAGGACAGGCCAAGAGAGACAGACAGGCCAGGTCAGGCCAGGACAGACAGGCCAGGACAGAAAGGCTCTTGCCGTGATGCCTTTGCTTGTGTGATCCCTTCTGCCCACAATGCCTTATCCCCCTTCCTTATTGGATTCTCCCTCATCCACAAGGTCCCATTTCAAATCTGAGCCTTTGAGGCCTGCCTCTATAGGAAGTGCCTGTCCCTCCCAGAGGCTCACCTCTCTACCTCTTACACCTGCTCCATCCTGCCAAGTAGCTGCCACCTTCCTATTGTCATTACCATGTCCATCTAAATGTACTGATAACTGCTTTTAATTCTTTCATTTCTTTTCCTCCTTTTTTCAGCCTTCATCTTTATCTATTCCTCCTCTTTTTGGATAATTAATCTTCTGGGGGGGCTTCTAAAGTACCTGATATTCTCCAAGACAATTAAAGGCTCACACACTCATTTTGCCTGATCAAATACTTGGAATGCTGAGACACTGACCAGGGCTATCTAATTTCCATAGCACTCAGTCCAGTGACTTAGAAGTTATTCTCTCCTTTGCACATGAAAAGATGGATGCTTAGTGAGTTTAAAACACTTTTCAAGATCTCACTGTTAGCTCAGGTCCCTCTGACCCCCAACTGTCCCCACAATGACCCAGTAGTCAATGCGTGTCCACGGGGCCCAGGTTAGGTTTCCTGAGATGAAAATGGAAGTGCTAATGCAATCCTCAGGTGGGTGCTGAGCGCAACAGATTCTAAACAAACCTGCAATTGTTAGGCATTTAAAGGAATAGGAGGTGAGCCCTGGTACACCCCTCCCTGCTCTTCCTAGTGCACCCCGGAATGTATTGTGCTTTCGCAGCCGACAAAATTCACCCCTGGGGAAAGTTGACTGCGATTAGTTTGGGTTGCTAGGTCAAACCAAGGGTTTATTTCTTTAAACTGCAAGCAGGGAGGAGAGGGTTTGGTAGGTTAGGGTGCAGGCTGTTTAGAGACTACATGGGACCGGGTAATGCTGAGTATAGAGTGGAAAGAACTTATGTAAACATAGTGTTAGAGAAAAATGGGTAGGGGCATAGGAGCCCACACGGCTTGCTATGGGCTGGAATAAGCAAAGCCCCGGGCAGGGGGTGCTGGGTGGGCACCCAAAGTATAAAGCCCCAGGCAGGGGGTGCTGAGCGAGGACCCAAAGTAGAGAGTCTGATATGTTTTCTTGGTAGTCCCCGGCATAACCGTGGCAGTGCCTCCCGCCCTCTGTCTTCTGCTCTTTATTCCTCTCTGTTCCTTCAGAGCCCACTAGAATTGCTCATTTTTACTAGAGCCCCTCCTGTGTGCACACAAGGCACAAGGGGATACAGAATTCTAAGACAGAGGCCCTGTGCTTCAGAAGCGTATTCTGTGAACACAGACTCCTAATGGACTCACTCTTCTAATCACTACTTATCGACTCTTCGCTGTTTCAGGGCTGAAGTGGAGAAAGACCAAGCGAACAGCACTATGCCAGGTGGCTGTAGAGGCAGCCCTTCAGAGAAAGAACACAGAGTAGTTCATTCAGTGAGGGAGCCCGTGCTGTTTTCTGAGGTGAGGTCAAGGACGGTGCCCCTGAGGAGGGGCCATGCCTGATCCACAGCCAACTCCCACCCAGTAGGCCTGGCGTTCCCCTGGCAACCTGGTCTGAGCTTCTATTTAGGGACACATCCCCTCAGGCAATTTGAACCTCGGTCTTGCCCAGAAAATTCAGCATGGGTGTTGCCTTCCTGACCTGGGAGTGTGCTTCAGTGGCAGGGCATCTGCTCAGGGGCCTGCTTGCTCCCCAGGTCTTTTCTTGCCATTAAATAGGGAACAAGCACAAAGAAGCCCCCTCCTGGCAGATACCACCTCCTGTTGCTGATTCTCAGTCATCCTGGGGCCTAGCCCCCACTAAACCCAAGGCCTGCCTGATATTAGTAAGTTCTTGTCTGTGAAAGTTTCCCTCTCCAGTCTGCCCCAGTTGTGCTGAAGTCTGGAGAGCACTGTTTTCTTGAAGTTGACTGGTGCCCAGAACATGTCTCTGTTTCTACCCTCCTTTTTCTTCTCTTCAATAACAGGAAGTCACCTCAGGCCAGTATAAATCAGCCTAACACCCAGGGGTTCAGATTCCCTAAGCCCTCAGAAGGCTGGTTTAGAACATGTCCAGCTAGGGCTGAGGGCCTGGTCATTTTCTCTTTGTCTCCAGGTTTGTCTTACCACCCTCACCCTTGCCTCTGGACTTGGACTTCCAGCTTAGTGGGGATAGCTGGAAACAGAGAAAAGGTGTGTTTGGGGGAACATCCCCCAGCCTCCTCCATGGATTTAAAGGGAAAGTTCACTGCAGCTGGGCAATGGTTCATGGGGGTCGAAATAAAAGATACCACTTCAGATGCTGCAATCCGTTTGTGGTTTTATGTTATTTGGTTGCTCTTGCTGCCTCACAGCCAAAGTGACAGATCGACAGGTTTCATTATGAAGAAGGCAAGTAAAAATACCAGTTTTGCTCTTTAGGAGAAATGTCTTTAACTTCATCCTGGGCTGCTCATGTTATGTTGGAGAAGATCAAGGCTTCAGGAGGCAGGTGGCCCAGGCAGAAAAAAAAGAATGTGGCCAGGGTGTGGTTACTGCCCAGGACTGCATGTTCGGTGGAGACAAGTACAGTCTGCCTGTGAGCCTAAGTAAGCCCCATCCCTGAGTTCAGTGATGAAGCAGAGCCCGACCTCTAGCTGGTATAGTTGCCACCACCCACCCCAGCCCTTTTCTGCCATCTAGGTCACGTTCCCTATTCCTTCCTTTCTTCTCTGAGTCTCCATTAGTTGGGATGGTACTGTCTTCAAAATCTGAATTTCTTTCCATGGAACCAGAGACTAGTGCTGAGGGTCGGAGGGAATAATGAATGGACAGGCGTGTTCCCTTGTTGTCACTGATGGCATAGCCCAGTGACCTCTGTCCCACCCCATCCACTCCATTAGCAGCAGCAGGGAAATGTTACAGCATTGAAGAGACTCCAAAGATGAAATTGGTTGTTGCAGAGGGGAAGGTGGAGTTTAAGCCAATTCTCAACACATCCACCAAGGGGATGCTGGGGGGAGAGGGAGTTGTTTTCTGGGTGATCTTTAATCTGCAATCTCAGAGTCTATACCTCCTGCCTCCTGGGCTCCTTGCAGAGATGGCCTGGCCCTGGGGATGGAGGGGGTGCACAGGCTGCCTTCTTGCAGCTCTCTGTGGGCACATCACCTGTGCCAGGCCCCTCTTGGGGACTCCCAGTATAAGCCTTCTTGGAGAAACACATGTGGGGAATACTCTGGACTCCCCTGGGCTCTGAACTGCTTTTGTGGCTGCGGGGAGGAGGTGATGGGTTGGATCCTATAGCTCTGTGTGAGAGAACTTGAGAAAGTGTGTATCTTTCTCTTGCAACATTTGCTAAGTCGCGTTCTAGGAAACAAATCATATCTGATGCAACATGAAGCCCCACAAAAGTGAGACAGACACAAAGGTTCTCAGGCTCTGAGACCCTATGGGAAATTGCTATAGGGCGCTGCAGCCTGGGAAACTGGCCTGGAGGTTTGAGGGAGTGACTAATATCCTACAGGGATTGGTTGGGTCCCAGCACTAGCATCGGGGTCAGCAGACCAGCCCCTGGGATAGTTTATGTCCATCTGGAAGAAACTAGACTCTGAGTTGGACTCAGGGCTTATTTCTCTTTCCCACCTCTCACCCAGCTATGTGGTTTGCACATCATTTTATATTTTCTGTTAAGAGTTCTCAGAGGCCAGGATGGTACCTGAGGTGCAGTCAAAGGTGTATATGTACTGGGGGGAAGGGAGTGATGTTAAGAAAAGGAGAAAGAGAAAAGGGGGTAGAGGGAGAGGAAAAAAGAGGAGGGGGGGTGAAGATAGGGGGAATGTAGAAGGGGATAGAAGGAGACTCATGAAGAATTGGGTCTCCAAGATGTAATACTCTAATTTTAATTAATAATCCTATCACATGTGCTGTTATGTAACCACATTTAATTCCATTATTTTTTTTTATAATTTGGGTTAGAGAATTGGGTGAAACAGTATCACAGAAACAAAATTTCTTTTTTTTTTTTTTGAAGATTTATTTATTCATGCATACAAGAACTGGGGTAAAGGTCAGAGGTGTGGTGAGTGAGAGGATTCACCAGCGAGAGTGGGGAGCAGAACAGGCAGACTGACTGAAATATACTGCTGAGGGGAGCAGCAGGCGAGACAGGAGAGGTCTGCTGCACCATGGGGGTTGCTCCCTGGCCGGCCAGGGATCAAACTTGTGCTGCAGTGACTGCCAGTAGCTTGATAGCGCTGTCTTTAACCCCTGTGCCACCAGGGAGGGCCAGAAACAAAATTTCTTTATCCCTCACTCCAGGATGTTGGTAGCAAGGGATGATAGGTGTTCAGATGTCTGATTGTCCGTCCTTGACCTAGGGGCTTGTTTGTCATTGCCTGGCCAAACATGGTATCTGCTCGGATGTGGTCCAGAGGGCAAAGGGTCTCAAGATCCCCAATTTCTGTGAGCCCCAGAACTGCTCATGTCACACAATCAGCCTGACTCCCTGGCAAGTGGATGCACTCCCCAGATGGTTGTTACTCTCCATCCCTGAGGACAGGTAGAGGCTGGAGCTGGACAAGACCCACAGAGGCAGGGTGACAACTCAGACGTGCCTGGGAGGACACTGAAATGACTTCTAATTCTAAGTTATTGGCTACGTGGCTCTAACTGAATCTTTGAGGTGAAGTTTCTTCCCCTGGACAGTGTCAGTGTCTCTGACATGACATGTTGCATTGCACATGGACATTGTTCAAGAGATAGGAGCCCTTCCTGAAACCCAATTTAAGCATCTCCTTTTGCCCAAGTGAAAGTAGAGCCCAAACTAGTGTGTCCCAGAGGGGCAGGATTCTGTAAATACTTGAGTTGAATTGACAAGGTGTCCAGAGCCCCAAAACCCAAGTCTCTGGACTCAAATTCAGGGTTCTTTAAAGCCTTCCTTCTCTGAACAGCTTCATCTCTGCTTTCAATCACCCTGACAGCAGAGGCTCCCACACGCTCCCTTTTCCTGAAACAGGCGCTGCTGAGGATGCAACTGGATCCCAGGAGTTCAGCTCAAGTTGCTTCCCTGGGACCAGCAGGAGCAGCTGCTTCTCTGACTCAGGCAGAGGTGGGGGTCCCTCTCAAAGAGGAACCAGCAGACTCAGCTCTCTCCCTGCAGGCCTGGTTAGGGGGTGATAAGCGATCTCCAGAGATGTCAAGGGAGCTAGCTGTCCGTCCCTGCTTCCTTGCAAAACCATGACTCAGGAATATTCACATCCTCAGGATGGCATGGAGCTAAAAATAACCCAGGACTAGAAAGGCTGGGGTGAGGGGTGGCGCAGGGGGTGGCGGGGAACTCCGCAGCCCTGAAAGCAAGGACACAGACCTGCAGGGATGACAGTGGAGATACGGAACAGGCAACAGGCAGAACAGGCAACAGGCGAGAAAGAGAAGGAGGGAGGGAGAATGTATGTAGGAAGGGAGGTGCAGAAAAAGAGGGTGAGATGAAAAGCAATCTGAACAGGCCTGAGGAGAGAGGGGAAGCAGAGTTCTGCTGGGAAGCCCTGTCTACTGCCTACACATGAAACTAACCCTTGAAAAGGCCAAGCAGGCAAGATGCTCGGCCTGAGGTCACTCCTGCATGCCTTGTCCCCGCCTGGGACTGTCCCCACTGGGACCTGGGCTCAGCATCCCTTGGAGACATCACAAATATCTTTAGGTATCAGTTATTTTTTTTTTCTTGCTTGTCTGTTTTTTGAAATCCCTTTCACTTAATTTTTTTTAACATTTATCATTTTTAAAATTTTTTTAGACAATGTCTGCTTCCCCCCACCCCCTCAGACTGAGTCCCCATAGAATTTCCTTCCCCAAGGCACCCGTGCACCATCACCACAGTCCCCTGTGCTCCTCCCTCCCTCCCTCTCACCCCTCTCCCTCCTCCTCCCCTGAAGGATGTCTCTGGTTTATAATTGTCTGATAATAACAGTCTTTAGGTATCAGTTTTATGCTGAGGATCCCAAATCCCATGTCTGACTTGAATCTCCTTCAGGGCGCCCTCCTGCCTCTAGCAGAGGATTGTTGGCTTTCTTCTAAGGAACTCTCTGGAGCAGAGGGGCAGGAGGTCGGGTGCTGAGGGCTTTGCCTGACTCATTTTAAACCAGTGCATCCCTTTCCATCCAGTTTAAGTATTAGGTTTCTGCCTAACATTTTATTTGCTGCATGAAATAAAGTTTGGCTAACGTTGACTTTTCGGTTAAAACTATCTTTGCTAAAATTTAAAATGTCCCCAATTGAATGTTTCCCTCTTGCATCAGGGTCCACCGCCCTTCTCTCCTTTCCTTGATATTGCAAGCTTCCGCCCAGTCATTTGAACTCCAGATCTCCAAGTGCTCTGTGGTGCATATGCCCACCTCCCACCGGTGGGCTGTCATCTGCAGCCTTGGAAATGTCTCTTAGATGTGGCCCTTTCTCTCTCAGCTGTGGTAACCTCAGTCCCATCCTATTAGGGCCTGGATTGCTATAGCATCTAACTAGCTCTTCTCTCCTCCCCTTCTAGACTGCACGTCATCACTGGACTTCTTTTTCCTCCTGTGTCATTCTGATGCTCACCTGCCTAGTGCTCCATGACTTTTCACCCCTGCTCCCCCCTAATGTGGTCCCTGGCCAGGCACCTGTCCCCCTGACCCATCGCACCAGCCCCTGACACCTGTCACTGAATCCAGCTGTGTTCCCCACCTGCACCCCCACCTTGCTAGGATGCAAACCTTGTCCTGCTCTTCTCCAAGACTGAATCCTTGCAATGTCTTCAGCCTTAAAGCATAGCTTAGTACTTGCTTACACACAGGTGAGATCAGTGCCTGGACCATAGCTGGGAGGTGCCCTGGCCTCAGTTTCTCCAGAGCTTTACTCTTTTCACTGCCCCACTTTTCTGAAGGCGCAGTGGGTCTCTCGGAGACTCACATGGCTCCTGAGTCACAAGTCTCAGGGGATGATGCAACTTCACACACATGCATATCTGTGGCTCTGGGTTACTTTTAAAGTTCAAGGCCTTTACAAACAAAAATGTCTTAGATTCTCCAGTCTTTCTAGGTCCTCAGTAGAGGGACCCAGGCACATTCTCACTCACTGCCCTGTAGCCATTGTGGCCTCTTCATCTCTTGGACAGGGCCTGACCACTTCCCCCCAGGGCCTTTGCACTGGACATCTCAGCCACTATCTTTCATTGGTTTTCTCCTGCTTACCCTTCGCTTCCTAGGGGAACATTAAAAGTTACTCCCTAGGGAGCACTTTTCCTGATTGAGTCACATTCCTTTGTTCTATGGGTTATGAGCATTTACTTTTCTTTCCTGGCACATTATTGAAAGTGCAATCATATGGTAATTCCTTGTCAACACGCTCTGTCCAGTGGGTCTTACGCACAGTTTGGACAAAGACCTAGTCTGTGTTATTTTTTGCTCTTTTCCTGGCACTGGGTATACAGAGTGTCTGGCTCAGAGCAGCATATATTTATTGAAAAACTATAGGAATGTACTGTGGATTTGACTTAGTGCCAGTTGGTACAGACCCTAAAGATCCCACACCACAAACACATTGCTTGAGTCCTTTGCCTTTTACTTGGTGTTGATCCAGGGCTCAGCTTGGAGAAGACACCCTTGTCTTCCCTGCAATAAAAAAATGGGTTTCTGGCTAAAATGCTCCACTCCTGCAGGATCCATGGAAAGCCCTCTTCTCCACCTCCAACCCTCACCTGCCACCCTCTCCCCTAATAATGGCACAGATTGGAGGAAGGCAGACAAAGGAACACAAAAGACAACACTTCTACCAATTCCGCTATCTCCTTTCTGGGCCAGTTCCCTTTCTGTCTCCTGGCTCCATGGGAGGCGTCTCACACTAGACGTGAGGATACTTTCGAGGCAGGGCTGGCAGTCAGGAAGGGACAGAAGTAGTCACTCCAACAGGAATGCAGCCCTGGGAAAGGTAGCTTTGAGCAAGGGCAGTGGGGCTGGGATATCAAGAGATTTTCAGCATCAGCCCGGTCATGAAAGACCTCTACTGTGCATTTGTCCGTCTGTCTGTCTGTCCATCCGTCCGTCCTTCCGTCCATCCAACCATGTTCACTGAGTATCACTGTCCTTCCTGCCTGCTCTCACAGAGCTCACCATCGAATGGGGGACTCACTAACATCTCCAACATGTTAATGAGTTGCAGATGGATCTTAGAGCCAGGCAGGTACAAACAGGGTCCTGCAAACAGGTAGGGGACCATGCGACCCTGTTTTGGACATGAAGGTCACGGACAGCAGTAACACTAGGTGATCAGAGTCATCTTACTTGCACATCCACGCTGCTGATTGTTTGTCCTTTGCTCATCCTTGACCCATTTTCATTTATTTGCATCCCTGTCTTTTGCTTTCCAAGTTATCTCCCTGTGATCCTTATTTGTCTTTGGCTACTTACTATTTGTCAAGAGGTTTGAAGACCTAGAGACTTTTTTTTTTTCCACTTGGCTTTTTCCAGTGAAAACCCTGGAGTCCAGATTCTGGGCCACCCCCCTCCCCCAAATCACCAAACTTGAGGTTTCAGAAGAGACCATAAATTTAATCATCCCCAGTCCTTTGGTGTTCTTTCTCTCTCTCTCTCTCTCTCTCTCTCTCTCTCTCTCTCTCTCTCTCTCTCTCTCTCTCTTTCTCTCTCTCTCTCTCCCTCATTCACTCCATTCTTTTCTCTCTGCTGCTTCATTCCTCTCCTCCCTGTGTTCACAGAATCCCCAGGACAGCCTCTCTGTGGGCTCATCTTTCCCCCAGGCACCTGGAAAGACCTTGCTTCAATTATCACCCTTCCATATGGGTCAGGTTGATTTGCCACAGTTCTATGCCTGTCACTTCATCCTTCCCCTGCTCTTGTCTTATGCTTCTTTGTTGTCATGTTCATGAGTGAAAGAACTAGGCAATTTCCTTTTCCTTTTCTAGGGAAGGGAGACTGTGGGGATGGGAAGACCCAGAAGTGTTTGGACTGTGCTTTTTTTTTTTTTTAAGATTTATTTGTTTATGCATACAAGAACTGGGGTACAGGCCACAGGTACAGGGGGTGAGAGGATTCACCAGAGACAGAGTGGGGAGCAGAACAGGCAGATCGACTGAAATACACTGCTGAGGGGAGCAGTGGGAGAGTCAGGAGAGGTCTGCTGCTCCATGTGGGTCAGCTCCCTGGCCAGGGATTGAACTCATGCTGCAGTGGGTGCAGATAGCTTCATAGTGCTAAGACTTAACCCCTTGCGCCACCAGGGAGGCCGGGACTGTGCTTTTTGATAGATAGTTCATAGCTTTGTTAAACCCTCCCTCCTTTTCTGTCTTGGTGAAAAATTCTCCAAGAATAGGTAATGTTTGAATGTTCTCTTTCTCCCCGGATATCAAGAAAGCTAATTCAGTGAGCATCTAAGTGAGCAAGCCCAGGTTACCATGGAATTCACATGACTGGATGTGAACCAAGGGAGTCCATTTATTAGCTGTGTAATCTTGGGAAAGTTACCTCACCTTTCTGAGCCTCATTTTCTCATTTGTTAAATGGAACCCAAATAATAATTACTTCACAGATCGTTCCTGTGTGAGGATTGAATCTATTAAAGTCTCCAAAGTGCCTGGCATGGGGCCAGATGCATACTCCTTTTTTCAATTATCAAGCACATACTAAACACCTCACACTCAATTCTGTGAACTGTACACACACAGCCAGGATCATGTGTGGGGATGAGGGGGCTGCAGAGGAGAAGCAGCCAGGATTGGGGAGATCAGGTTACAGACAGGGACCCCCTCCTGCCCAGGGGGCTTGGGTCTGTGCTGGGGTGGAGGGCCCAGAGCCAGGCTTCTCCCCAGGAGCTGGGGCACACATGAAAGCCCGTTATACCTCAGGAACCATCCCGCTGTGCCCGCATCTGGATATTCTTAGATCTCTGTCTGGATTCCTTCTGCTTGTCTTGAAGAATCACTTATCAGCAACAAGCAGACCTGGGCTTTTGCTTTCTTCTCTGTAGCCCAGCCCTGCTGCCTTCCTATGCATAAACAAGGTGGGCAGGGGGGCAGGAAGGGTGCTCCAGGGCCTGCAACTGAGGCTGGCCTGCTTGCTCTCCCTTCTCGGCCCCTGATCACAGATGCTGCTGGCGTGATGCTCAAACAGGGCTTCCTCTCTGGTGTTCAATTGCCTTTGTCCCCCTATGCCTTCAGATGAGAGGAGCTTAGGCATAGAAAGAAATTTAAAAATTATTCCAAAATTGTTCAGGTTGAGGGCTCTCTTCAGTCCCTGTTCTCCACACCTTTCCTGTCAGAGTGTTTCAGCCATCAAACCCTTGCCCCAGGTTTTGTTCCACCTTCTGAGTGGAAGGTCTTGGCTAGACCCTTCTATTCCCCACATCAATGTACTTGTGAGTCAGCCTCTGCTTTTTTGTCCCTAGGAGACAAAATAGGATTCCAGGCAGGAATCCCAGGCCTAGGCAGGGAGGTGGGATCCAACCAAGAACAGAAAACTGCCTGGGGGTTAGGTATGAAGCTTTAGACTCCCGTTAGTCTCACTCTGAATGAACTGTGTTAATTCTCAGTCTTGGTTTTCCTGTTCCCCTCAAGGCCGGGGACACCTTCCCTCCCTCTCTGCTCCTTGCTCCCCTTCCCTCCCGGCCTTCAGGATGCCATGTTTCCCGCCCTCCCACTACACCCTGGAAGCCCCTTCTGCCAGTTCCTCGTCTTCTCCTCCCCTCTTAACTCCACAGAGTCCTCAGCTCTTAGTTTTTTTCTGTATCCTCTTCTCCTTCTTGGTGAACTCATGGTTTTAGATGCATCTGGGAGCTGACAACGTCACATTTATAATCCAGCCCAAATTTTCTTCAACTCCAGACACACTCATAAAACTAACAAAGTGGACCTCTCGGAATTCATGAGGCCACGATGGGGCAAACGGCCTCCTGCATGTGCCACCTCACAACAGCCTGTCTCCTCCCTTATGCCTCCAGCTGCTGACGCCAGGACCCCCGAGTGGTGCTTGCATCTTCTGTGTCTCGGAACCCCACTCCAAGTCAACAATCCTGTCAACCTTGTTTTTGAGCTAGACCAAGTGTCCAGTTGTTTTTTTGTTTTGTTTTGTTTTGTTTTATTATTACTTTATTTTTTTATTTTAACATTTATCATTTTAAAAAATTTTTTAGACAATATTTGCTTCCCCCACCCCCTCAGATTGAGTCCCCATAGAATTTCCTTCCCCAAGGCACCCGTGCACCATCACCACAGTCCCCTGTGCTCCTCCCTCCCTCCCTCCCTCTGATCCCTCTCCCTCCTCCTCCCCTGCAGTGTGTCTCCCGTTTATAATTGTCTGTTTTTGCTTTGTTGTGTTTTGCACTGTTATTATTATTTTACACTGATGTCTTATTTGGATCCCCTATATTCCTGTTATAAGTGAAACCATCCGATATTTTTCTTTTTCCTTCTGGCTTATTTCACTGAGCATAATTCTTTCTAGCTCCATCCACGTTGCTGTGAATGGCATGAGTTTATCTTTCTTGTGTCCAGCTGTTTTTCCCCTGCATTGCCTCCCTCCCAGACTGAGCCCCCAAAGTCTCAGTTGGAGTTCTCATGGCCTGCCCCATCTGCCCTTGCTCTCCTATTGGCTCCGCTTTGCTTCACAAGAAGCTGGAGTGGACAGAACAAGGCTGTCTTCTTTCCTCATCTTTCTCAAGTGACACCTTCAAATATGGCCTGCTGTTGTCACAGGGCAATCCCCAGGGAACAGTTCCCTGCCCCATCCTAAGGTGGGGTGGAGCTGGCAGGAGGGAGAAGCTAGAGGATTCTGGAAAACAGAAGGAAGGAGATCCAAGAAGGAGACCTGGAGGAAGCACATGGAGCAGAGAGACATGTGAAGAAGCTGCGCTTGCTTCTTGGCCTTAGACTTGTACCAGGGACTTGGGGACATGGAAGGACACACTTGAAACAGCTGTGGGTGACCCGTGGAGAGGCTGACGATGGCAGCCTTTATCTTGGTTTTGATTTTGCTCTTTTCCTTCCAGATTTGCCTGGCCCATGCTGCTCCTTTCCTATGGGTCCCCCCTTAGACTTGTGACAGACTTGGGCCTCAGAGCCCTGCTTTGGGCCACTCCTGTTTGGCTGGGCATTTACCTTGAGAGGATGAGTAGCTGGGTGTTTCACATGGAAACCATTTTATCTACTCTTCCCCTTTTCTTCCTTTTACTGAACACTAATTGTATTAAAATTCCTTTCCCTTAAAGTTCTTACACACTAGAGTGTGTTTTCTTTGGATGCAGTGGATGGCAGAACCCATCTAGAGTGGGCAGATGCCCTCCTCTGTGACCATTCCGGCCTCCTCATCCCTCTGCCCTGCCCTGCTCACCCCAGGCCATCACCATCATGTCTATGTTCTTTTTCACTGTCTTCTTCATCGGGTGTAGGCCTGCTAGAGCAGGGACCCCTGTCTTCACGTCTGGCATCTGGTCACAGTGCAGTCTTGCTGGGTTGGAAGGCTGCCCTGCTCACACTCTGGGGTGGCCCAGTGCCACTTTCTCAGGGACCTGGAGAGGGTAAGGCTGCCACACCCTCACCCCAGCCCCAAGCCCTTTACAGGACGACCCTTTGAGCTTGTGGTAACTGTTTGTAAATACATACTTCATGTGTACTCACTGGTTTACTGTCTGTCTCCCCTCGGACTGTATCTCTGTGTTACAGTGTTTGCTTTATTCCCTGGGGTGTTGCTTGTGCCTGGCAGAGACCCATGGAGAGTACGTGCTTACTGAGTACCGGATGAATAAATATAAAACACTCTATGAACTGTCTTGTTTGATGTCACCGCAATCTTGTGAAATATTACTATAAAACCTGTCTTTTTTTGGATGAAGGAATTTGAGGATCAGAGGTCAAGCTATGGCCCATATACACATAGTGAGGCGGGGGAGCCAACCTTGAACCCAGGTCTGCTTGGCTGTGTGTATGAGTGTGCGTGTGCATATGTGTGTGTGTTGTGTGTGAGTGCATGAGGATCTGGATTATCTGTGTTATTTCCCTGGATGGGGGGCTGGCCAGAGCTGCCTTCTCTGGTTATCCTCAAGCCCAGTCACAATAAATGCTACCACAAGTGACTCCTTCCCTAACCTTTACTCTTTATTCCCAAGAAACCTACTCTAGAGGCCCCAGTGCTCACCCCTGCCTGCTGCTCTCTCCACCCTGATGCTAAATGCCTGGCTTCCGAGGGAACAACCACCCAAAGTCCCGCTTCTTTGGACCCAGAGGACCTGGCGTTGGAAGACTTTCTATGTCACACATCATACGTAGCCACCTGAAGCTCTTTCAGGCTCTTCCAAACAAAAAGGCTCCACCCTGTCCTGTCCTTGCTGCCCAGCAGGAGTGGCTGCCTCCTGGCTCAGTAATGTCAGCCCACATGGACACAGCTGAGTGCCCCACAACTCCCCGCTCCTTCCCATCCACAGCAGGGATCATGCTGTGTCCCACAAGGAATATGCTGGTTTTTTCCTACAGGGAGGGAAAAGGTGAAGAGGAAGCAAGACAGAGGTTCTTTAGAAGCAGATTGGGAGATCCAGGAGCTACACTCCCCAGCCAAGTGGAAAGCACCTTAAACCTGCTGAGGTGGAGAATTAGGGAAGATGATGCCCATCCTGTGCCCAGGCCAGATCCAGATGTGTGAGTCTGCCAGGTGTGCAGCCAAAGGCAGCCTCCAGAGCTGTGGCAGAGACTTGTCCAGGTCAGCTCCACCAGTCTTCAAATGTGCCCACCTCATCCCAGTGGTGGTCACCAGGCCACCTGCTCCAGGCTGGGCAGTGTGGCTGGGACTGTGACAGGCACCGGGTTTAGGAATTGTGACCCACTCACAAGTCCATTGGCCATTGCCTAAGCATGTCAATGAAGCATGGCTGATGTACAGCAGCAAGGGGTTTATCTTTTGTCTCCCTGGGAAGGCAAACTAAGAGCAAAACGACAAATTAAATGAATGCATTTTTAAGAAAATACTGTTTATGAAACATTCCCCCCCAGTTACAATTATGACCCATTTGATATTATGCTACTTGCCTCTTCCTAGCTACGTGTGCTTCTGTTTCCCTAGTGACCTAGATACAATTTGCTCATAAGAAACACAACAGAAGACCAGGCAGGCCCAGGATTCTGTGCACAGCAGCTGGGAGAGTAAGGTGTCGGGCTTCGAGAGGGTTGGGGACTCAGGACTATGAGTGCTACCACTCCAGTTATTCATAGTTACTTCCCGAACACACACACACACACACACACACACACACACACACACACACACACACACTTAATTTGCAACAGGCAATCCCAAAGCAGCCCATTCAATGCTGCTGCTATTCTATCAAATAAATACAGATCTATAAATAGTTTTTGCATTTTGCTTCAAAAAGTGACACATGTGCAGAAACGATTTTACAAACAAGCTAAAATGTTAGCTGGCTTCAGATCACTTGCTCGGATTGCAGGCAGCTCTTGAATCGTGGCTTTTCAGATAGATTATCTGAGGGTTTTACAACTGTGTTGGGGTGATTTCTTCCCCTTAACTGGATTTTAGCTCCATTACTTTGAGTAAAATATTAATCTATGTCTTTCAGTCATGTCAGCATCTCAGAGTGCTTGGTATCCCAACTGGCATCACGAAGGAGGGAGAGACAGAGGGAAACAAAGAGAAAGAAGAAGGAAGAGAGGGAGGAAGGAAGGAGAGAGAAATGAAGGAAATCAGCTTCCCCCTCTCCTCCTGCCTTGCTTGCCAAACCTGGCAGCATTTGTACCAGGACCTGTTCACCCAAGAATGGCCTGCATCTCCAGGTGAGGACACAGACAGGGCTAGTGGGGTGAAATGTCTTGCCAAGGCCCTGGGTAAACTGGGATTCTGCACAGAACCTACCAGAGCTTTAAACTGGTGTCAGAGATGTCCCCTGGAACAGCAGATGTGGGAGTCTGTGTGCTGCGTGAACAAGTGGGAGTCCCTCAGGGGCAACCCAGAAGCAAGCACCACCACACAGCCAGCTACTGGCCACCCCACACTCTGTTCCACCGACAACGGTGACTGTCCCTGCCCACCCTGTACCAGACATTTCCTGGCGTCTGCACACACCACACCGGCCTGCCTGTGCAGGTGGTGATGAGCACGGGTGGGGAAACCTCTCCCAAGGGCTTTTGCCTATGGAAGCCTCTGCTCTGCTCTCCGGAGGTGAGCAGACTCTTGAAAGAAAGAAAAACAAGACACCAGTAAGTCCCTGCTTGGACTCAGGCCTTAAGGTGTTTCAAAGCCTCCCCAGGCTATTTCTGGCCCCATTGTCGTGGAGATCTGAGAGGAAGGCCTGATGGCGATTCTCTGCTATAAAGACAGAAACAGAACATTGTTTCTCCAGGCTTTGATTTAATGGCCAAAAAACGGTTATAGGAAACTGTTCAGCAGATGTTTTATGAAACTCAGAAAAGATTGGGTCTTTCAGAAGGGCTATTTTTAGACAAATGCTTCCTACCATTGGAGTTTGGTGCTCACAAAAGGGACAGAAAATGGGAGAGAGTGAGAGGGGAGCGGAGGGAGCTTTGAACATGTCAATGATCACATTTTCTTTTTCCTTTCAATTGCACATGAATTAGGCAGTGAGGGAGGACAGGACTGAGAGGTGTTTCCAGGAAGGAAAGGTGCTTTTAGTTCCCTTTCTATTAATGAAGATTTTCTGGATAAAAAAAAAAATTCTTTATTTCTCATGATTCTCTGTTAATGTTTCAACAACATGGGATGTTTGTCTTCCTTCATTTTCTTGCCTCCCTTTGCCTGAGTAAAACTTTTCCTCACTTTCTTTTTCCTCCTGCCCCCTTACCAATTTCACTCTCAGGGCAGACTTTCCTCCTCCAGGAAGTCTTCCATGATGTCTCTAGGATGAACCAGGGTTTCTGCATTGTGATGTGCTGGTCACATTCAAACACTGCATCCATTGCTTTGATTTACAATTTGTTTCTATGTCTGGTTTCTTCCGTTGGCTGGAAGTTCCATGAGGTTGGGGACTTTGGTTTATCCTTTCACCCACATTATAGAACACTGTTTAGTACAATCATTGGCACAGAAGAAATGTTGATTGAGTGAAGAAGAATTAATGGCATATGTAAGTTAGGGGACTTTACCCAGTAGAAAAGGTTTTACTGCACCTATAGGAACAGAAATGAAACTAGTTTTTTTTTTTTTTAAAAAAAACTTTACTGTTTAAATCAAACCAAGTTCTGTTATTACTATAATATAATAAAATGATTATCAGACTTGGAGGTGTTTATTCCTATTTCCAGGAGATTGAGGCTTTGGAACAATAAGTTAAAGAGCTGATGTGAAAGCATTCAGATTTGGTTATTTAACCACAAATCTTTTATTTTTTCCAGTTCCCTAGGGGGAACAATATTCTCAGGGGCTGTGCTTTGTAAGAGAGTGTGGGGTAAAATACTCCCATAAGGGAGGAGGAGGGCAAAATGCAGCAAATTTTTCCATCTTTACTGCTTTTTCTGGAGCTGCATCCAAAAGCCTAATGCAGTGGTCCCAGATGAAGATGGTCAAATAACCTTCCAAATTCTCACTGGTCTTGAGGCCTCTGGCCAAGTCTCAAAGCCAAGTGAACAGAACAAAGGTCAATAAACTTCCAACTTCTGGAAGGTTCTAGAAGTCAGGTTCTCACATTACTTGGGTCCTCACTCACCTTCACTCACCACAATCTTCCTGGTTTCTCCAGCCCTGTGGGGCACATTTCAGAGAGACCTTTTAACTGGCTGAGTTTGGGTAAGTCCTGATATCTGCTGTGTGGTGTGAGGACCCAGGGCCACAGCACTGCTCTGGGCAAGCATTTTATGATTTCCTGGAGGCTGAACTTGGACAGCACCCCCATTTATGCCCCAAGGTCCTCAGTTATGCTTCCATATCCTCTCATTTTCCCAACACTCCCATTTGTTTGGAAGACTTTCTGTGGTGTATTTTTTACTGGGCTAAGATCACTAGAAAATGATCTTACTTATCTTTAAGACTTTGTTTTAAAGCACAGGCTATAAAAATGCTTCCTTATTATAAGAAACAATATCTCCTTAGGTCCTCAAAAGCTCTAAGAACAGGTTTCTTTTGCTCTTTTACCCAGATGAAGATTAGAAAGAGAAATTAAATAAACTTGCTCAAAGTCACCCAGTGGGTGAGCGAAATACTGAACTTCAACATAAGCTCGGCTGACGGCAGAGACCAGGCTCCACAGGATTTCTGTACTGATTTCCATTTCTCAGTGGTTTTGGGCTGGAGATCCCCATGAAGCTTTCCTTTCCAGTCTTTGCCTACTTTCTCAGCTTAGCTCTTCTCAAAGTTCTTGGTCTCTTTCTAGCATATATCATGGCATTTCTTATTCTGACTATTAAAATTTGTAGGCAAAGAATGAGACATCCTTTGCTAAGGTCAAGTGGCCTCAAGCAGAAGAAATGCCAACAGATGGGGAATGTCAATGACTTTGAGTGATGTTTTCTAGAAAAAAAAGCAGCTGCACATGAATGAGAGCTAGTGAAGTATTGTTCAGTGGATGCTGCCTTCACCCAATTCATTGTCAAGGTAATTTATTTACCTCATACTTATGTTATGGCTGAACCCTTGCTACAGAGCTCAGCAAATATTTATTAAACACTTCTGTGCCAGGCAGGCAGAACCAGGTTATGCCTTGGTGACCAGTGCCAAACCTCAGTGCTTGATGCAACACTTCTTCCCTGCACTACACAGACATGGCAGGTTGGCAGGGGGCCTCGTTCCATAGTATCTGAGCTACTCTGAGCCACAGCCTGATAAGCAGCTGTCACCTGACACACACCAGAGAGGTAAACAGGATGGTTGAAACTGTTCACACGTTCTTCAAGCTTCTGTCAGAAATGCTTAGATTTCATCAGTGAAAACAAACCTCATGGCCACTCCCAATTTCCAGGGCATAGGAACATGAGCTTCTACCACGTGCCAAGATTGGGAAAGAGCTACAGAATTGGGTGAACAAATTTGATGTGCGTAACATTGCGTAGATCTTCTTAGACAAACAAAATGAACACACATCCTGGTCTTGCTAGAGTGCAGGTGTTTATGTAGTTGGGGAACTAGCATTTACCACACATGATGTGACTGGAGAACACTAGGGATTGGTGTAAAATGACATATCCTGCCAAACCACGAGGGAAGGAATTCAGGGCTTCAGATACTGTGTTTCAATCCCCAAGGAGGTAAATGAGGAGCATCTGCAGAAAATGATCTGCAAAATGATCTGCAGAAAATGCCCTAAATGTGTAGTGCTCCAATAGTGAGAGCAGGATACAGACTTGGGAAATGAAAGAATCCTCGGGGGCAGTGAGATTGTGTCCCTAACTTCCCTCTTCTGACTCTTGACAAACCTCCACAAAAAAATGTAGATCATCTTGTTACTTGTTTCCCTGATAAACTGTAAGGACTTTAAGAACAGATCTTACTTTATCTTTTATTTTTTTTCTTATCAAATATCTGGAAGGCAGACAGGCTTATGACGTGTTGTTTGGGTGAGATGATCTCGCTAAGCCCATTTTGTAACAGTTTTCCTAGAAGGAAGAGACTTTGAGGCCATGCATGGAGTCACCAGCATCACAGAGAAGTTTCTCAGTATTTCTGTGCTTTCCTCAGACCAGCTCACTCTTACCCAGCTCCAGGGCACCCATTCTTACATACACTTTTAAGTACAGACACCGCAGGAAAAAATATCCTGATCCTCTACCACACTAATTACACAGAACAAATATCCTTGCCCAGATCAGAGTGAGCATAGCCAAGAACCCTAAAAACACTGGTTTTTAATGCTGGAGGATCCTATAGGGATTCTCTAGTCTACTGCTATTGCTTTCTTTGTATGTTAAGATTTGGAGAGTTTAGGAGCTTAGATGCCCCTCCCAAGGCTTTCTGGAAACCCTGGAAGATCTGGGCTAGCATCCAGGTCTTTCAACTCGCATTTCACTACATCTTATAGTCTGTATTTATAGATGTGCATTTCTGTTTAGATTTGTTGATAAACTCTACATCAATACCTAGGACCATTTTTGCTAAGACAATGTTTAAAGCAATGCAGAAACAACTAAAGGAAACCAAAATAATGTAGTTTATATGCAAGAAGAATAAGGCTCCACCCATCATAAACACAAGATGTTACAGAAAACCTCTGCTCACCAAGGAAACTTCACCTGCATGAATGACATCATTGCTCCATGGGGCGGGGGTGGAGGGCATCTTGAGGTCTCAGGTGAAGTGGCCATATTTTTAGGATGGCATGAGTGGGCAAGCTCTGATTCTCATGAGACAGTGTTGCAGTTTTGTGGAAAACAGGTGAGATTTGAACCCAGATTTGACTTAAATCCTAATTGAATCTGATTTCTAAAGCTTCAGTTTTGTTATCTGTGAAATAGGTTAATAATCCTGTCTGATATAATTTAGATGGTTGCCCCATATGTCAAAGAAGACAATGAGAATGAAGGTGTTGGATGAACCACACACAAATAAGACTTGTTGATTCTTGGGAGAAAGAACACAAGAGACTATTTCCCCTTCTAAGCGTATGGCAGGCATTGAAAGAAAGTGGAGTTATCCATGGTCGTCTGCTGTAACCATGCTTCCTAGCTCACCATCTGTTGAGTTTTGATAGGAAAAGGTTAAGGAGAGAGTGGGAGAAAGGAGTGATAGAAAATCTAGTGAGGGTCAGTTAAAGAAAAATGGGGGCAGGCAAAGAAAACAACTACCTCTCAGATATGAAGTTAGAGTTAAAATTATCTGATGAATAATAACAAAATTATCATCTCTTAGTTCTTTTCTGAGACAACACTGGTTATCCAAACATAAAGCAGGAGCAGAAAGGCAGTACAGATAGCATTGTGGTGAGAAAGGTGGGCTTTAGAGTTTAGACTAACCTGAATTCAATTTAGATTTACTTATATGTGACTTTGGCAAATTATTTTATCTCCTATAACTTCGTTTTTTTTTTTTCCCCTTTCAGCAAAATGAGAATAACTATACCATCTCCCTCAATGGATCTTGAATGAGACAATGCATGTCAAATGTTTAGCTCAGAGCTGGATAAGTAATAAATGTGCAAGAGGTGCTATTTTTATTAAGGTTGTAGTTAATAATGATATAGTTCATTACATTAACAATGTAGTTATTGGTAGGGAAAATGCTTCTGGAATTTGAGCTGAGACATTATTCATCTAGGTCCTCCCCCCACAACAAATGAGCCCAAAAATCCTTGTGCACTTTCTTCCCCCTTGTCCCTGGTAATCTTGGGTTGGCTTCCTTTTCAATCAGTCTTAATTACAATTTTATTGAATATATCATAAGCACAGGCCACAACTGAAGCCAAACAAAACAATTAATTTACCCATAAGGAGTTTAGTGAAATAGGACGAATTTAACAACTTCACAAATTTATAGAATTTTCTTTTTTTTTCTTTTTTTTTTTGATGGCCCTGTGGAATGTAAAAGCAGGAATAGCCAACACTCCTAAGGTCCTATTAGGGTTGTCACAGATTCAGACTATGACTCCCTGATGGCCGCAGAGGTTCTAACACAGCCTTGTATGGAAGTGTGAGCTTTGCTTCCAGAAAGCCTCCACTACATTGTTATAACTGGTATCAAAATGAACTAAGATGGGGCTCTATTTCCTGTTTTTTGAAGCCATGTTTGTTGTAATCTCAGATAAATAAACCTTAAAACACTCACTAGACCAGGAAGTATTTTAGGGCCTATATCCTGTCCTGGCAAGGAGATGGGATCAGATGAGCTAATGGGTCTTTCCATGGCTAACTGCTATGACAACAGTCATGCTAATAATGGCAGGAGTATCAAAACAGCAAGCTGTCCAGTGAGAGAAAGGCTGAATCTTAATTTCCATCAGCACAGGAAAATGAGCTATCACGGCAGACATGTTTATTCTCTACATATAGAAATTAAACTTAGAATGGGTGATATTGAACTCACCTGGTCTAAGATGTCTTAGCAGACACTTGAGCAGAAGGGATAAGTCACAAATAACAAAGTAAAGCATAATAACAGTTTAAAAAATTATAATAACAATTAAGTAAATAATAATGACAATTTAAATATGAAACCTCCATGGGGGCAGGGCAGGACTGAGTGTGAGAGAAGGTCTGGATGGCAGTGAGGGGCCTCAGTCCCCATGAAAAAGGATATAAGCATGGAATTGGGAAGGAATATGAGATCTGCTCTTCCAGCTCTGTGTAGGGAAGACAGACTCTAAGAAAATTCCCTTGAATTTCTATTGCAAAGCATTTGTCTACTGATAATATGGTCCCCGGAAAAGACCATAAAACAAGGAGGTTCAAGAACAGCATGCAATTCAATCTATACAGATGGACTATGATCCAAATCAAATCAAAGCTTCCATTTAATTATTCACTATGTGGAGAAAAATACAACTTGTCCCACAAATTCACCTGGAGGACAAGCAAGTTAAAGGTACAAGCATTTTTGACTTTAGAAAGGAATCTACAGGTCTGAAATGATTCACCTCCCTCTCTTTCATCTTCAGGATCTTGCCTTTAGTCAAGCACTATTGCTTGCTGGACTGTAGAATTTTCTGGCTGCTTTCTCAAGCTACATTTTGGCTACAGCATAACTGGGAAGGGCAGGTTTGGCACTTGGGGAGAAAATCTAGCCCGTGGATGTGGGTGGTATATCACAGAGCTTAGAGAATTATTACTCTTTTTGGCTCCCTGTCTATGTTCCATGAGTTCTGTCCTTCCATGGGACCATTTTCTCACCTCCTTTCCAGTTTGGGAGGAGAGCAAAGATACTGCAGAGAACTCACCCCTTTCATGAGCTTGACCAGCTGTGTGGTCATCCCTTCTTACTCTTTCTGGCCTGTGGGAAGAGAATGGGTGTTGGGCATATTTTAAAGCCATTTTTAAAATTGATGCTGCAAGTCAGTAAGAAGACTGAACTCAGCTTTCCAGGCAGGGTTTGCCAAGGAACAAAGCTCTGATTCATACCAACTCATTGACTGCCTCATTTGTAATTTCCCCCCTTAATATTATAAATGCAAGCAACCAGGAATGCAGGCTTCCAGATGAAGATTTATACAAATCATTTTTGTTTTCCACTTTCTGTATATTTCCTGTCTACCCCCATCTGCCACCCAGCGCACCCCACAGACACGCCATCCTTCTGGGCAGAGGAACTGGAGAACCCTTTGTTTACAAGAGAGGACGGCCACGCACGGAGATGGGGAACGAGGAATTTTGCAGGATACCTTCCACTGTCCTCAGAGCTGATGCAATAGAAAGGAAGGTTACCTGCAGTCTGTTGATAAATGCCTAAAATCCAGGTCTTTGAGATAGAGGGATGAGGCTGGCTTGGGGAAAAACGGAAGCTCCATCCACCACCCTGCCCCACCTGTGTGTGCTCTGAGCTGCGTGGGTGGCTGGCTGCAGAGTGTGCAGTAAGTCAGTAGCTTCCTAAGAAGATCTTCATGTAGAAATTTGATTCTGCCACAGGGAGCCCTGGAGCTTGTTGACTTAGAAATCACACCGAACACTTTAAACAACATTTGGCACATTCATTTGCATGCTGAACACTCATAAGAACTGTCCCACTCCTTTCCAGAATTCCTGGCTCAGACACGCTGAAAACAACCACTGGCAGAGTCTCTCATAGTTTCAAATTTGAACGTCTCATCTCCTTGAGGTTCTGAATAAAGGAGGAAAACATTATGGTCAAGGACCACAATGAAGGGTGGGAAGATGGGAACATAGAAATTTATATCAAAATTTTTTAAGGATAATTGTTTCCTTTGATTCCAAATACTAATGTCTTTTCAGAGGTCCTACTAGTCAACTTGTAAATCATGTCAGAAAAATAAAGCCACATTTTTATTGTGTTTTTTTTTTTTGCTCAGATTTATTTTATAGCAAAAGTCATAGTGAAATAGCTATAAGCCAGCACATTCCAATATAAGTGGTCTTTTCTTTTAAAAAGCAGAGATACTCTTAAAAGTATAAAAATGTTATATTATGTGATAATGGAAAGTCAAACAGCAGAATATTTTGAAATGAAAAGTGAAACTACACAGTCTCATTCCACAGCCAGTCAAGAACGTAACCACTTAAACTATTTTTAGGTTTTTGGTAGTTAATTCTATATTATATGTAATACACTTCTACTACGGCTTCTTGACTTAATCACTTTAAATTGTACCAATTGACCACCAAAATAGAACATAAAATATATAGCAGATTTATACCATGCCCCATACATTCCCCAATCTTTAAGTGATGTTTTTATTTTTTAGTTTTTTAGTGTTATAACCTTGAATAATATACCTCAGTTTTTCATTTCTTGATTCATCAACTTTATACAATATCTTTATCTCATGCATGTGAAACTACCTCTTAATATCATCAAAGTTATGATACTGATATTCAATGCTGTAAACATAATTAAGTCAATCATACTTTGCTTAAAGATCCATCCTAACAATTGAAATTGCATTTGTAGTATGATATTGTGTCATATCAAGATGGCTAATTACAGAACCAAGTTGTATAATTAGACTAGAGAATGAACATACTTCCATGTCACTAAACCTGAGTGGCAATAAAAATAATAAAGTTTTAAAATCCAACAAATTATCTTTCTTTTATTTCAAAAATTGGTTAAAGCTAGTGCACATTCTATTTTTCATCATATGACATTCTTGTATAGCTGTATGTTTTTCCTCTTGGTGAGACAGGAGACAGACTATAAATAAGCACTAGATACATAGTATACCAGATGATGAAAGTGCTATGGAGGAAAATAAGATGGGTGGGGAGTACTGAGGGTGAGGACAGATGGGTTTATTTTACATAGGACAGTCATGGAAGACCTCACTGATAAGTTCACATCTTCATGTGACATACATGAAATGAGGGGAAGCAGAGGTGTGGCAAGAAGAGCAAATGCAAAGGCCCTGGGGTAGGAGCTTTCCTGCTCCCTGAATCTTTCCTATAGTAGATTAAAAAAGATGTTTTGGAGACTGTTAACTCTATTCAAAACTTTAAGATACTAAAGTTCTGTTGCATTTGAGACAGTCACATGATCCATTTGTAACTAGCCTTTTAGGTTCTAAAATAGATGAAAACCGGACCTCCCCGGTGGCGCAGCGGTTAAGCGCTGGGTTGCGAAGCTGCCCGCAGCCTCTGCAGCGCCGGTTTGATCGCCGGCTGCTCCCCGGCCACCAGAGGAGGGTCCCACATGGCGCGCAGACCTCTCCTGCCGCCCACTGCTCCCCTCAGCAGTGTACTTCGGACCTTCTGCTTATTCTGCTCCCCGCTCTGGCTCTGGTGAATTCTCTCACACTCCCGCTCTTCTGATTGTACACAGTGCTTGTATAAATAAATAAAAATAAATCTTTAAAAAAAATAAAATAAAACAGATGAAAACCTATGTGTACTTTCAACCAAGTAAACCTATCCTCAGAAGTCCTAAAGACCAGTTACCAAGGAAGACACTAGTGAATGATAGATAAGTAAATCATAGTCCTTATGCTGAATATAAAGAAAAATCTATAGCATAGACAACAAATATATATTAAATTTATCTACAAGGTAAATGGGAATGTGAATACCTGATTCCATAGTGATGCTGTCTTTGGTTCTGGAAAGATTAAAGTCAGGTAGGGAAGATTCAGAAAGGAGAAGAGGTGATGGTTGAATAAGACTTTACACTGGGGTCAAGGTAGAAGAGAGCATTCCAGATCGTGATAGCCACATGCAGTCCCCAACAATCAATAGAAAATTCCCATCAAGTGTTTTGGTCCAGTTCAATTTAGTTTCTGGAAGTCTGAGAGTAGCACAAGCACATTAACTTGATCTTCCTTGAGAGAGACTAAGGAAGGAATGAGTTATAAGCAGCACGACTTGAAAAGAGCTAGCAGAAGATGGCCACAAATATAGGGCTTTCCTTGGATTTTTAAAATACAAATTTGCCAAATATGTATGTCCATGGATCAGGGAAGGCATGTGAGACAAGGAAACTAGAACTGGATTAAACATCAGTAGTTTGAGTTTTAACACTGCTGGGTTAGTTTTAGTAGGATTATTGAGTGATTGTCACCTCTAAAGGAGTTTGAAACAATTAATTATATGACATTTCTAATTAATTATATGCCATTTCTGTTGGGACAATGTTTCTGGGTTGTGCTAAAGCTTGCCTTCCCATAACTTCTATCAGGTTTAGTTTGATGCCTTCAAAGTGAAACACTTTCTCGTCTACCTTACAGCCTTTAAATAATTTAAAATCACAGTAGAGATAATCGTGATAGTGGAGTGGATTCTGATTCTTGGAATCCAATGGAAGCTCAGCTGTCTTCTGGTTTTATGTAAGCCACTTCTCTACAGCATCCCTGCTGGTTGATCATAAAGTTCTATTTCAATGTATTTTGTGATTTCCCAGGCATTCATTTCTTTTTTGAATAGCTCCAAGTGTTCAAAAGCACTTCAGCATTTTGATCTGAAATATGCTTCCCTGCAATGTTTATGTACAGATCCAAGTTCTATGACACTTGTCTATTATGAGGCAATTTCAGTTCCAACAATGAAATATTGTAAAAGACTGTTGCGATAAGACAAGGCAGGATTCATCTGAGCTACCATAAACAAAACCCATGCTCTCTTTCATATGCAAAGTGTTTTACTTTCAAAGCATTTTGTCTTTCTATTATCTCATTTTATTTTTTAACTTCTCAATGAGAAAAGGGACCTTCTACTAAGCGCAAAGGCAAGGGTAGGGAGGATGCCTAATTCAATGAATAGTATTGCTATGTTTAATAACACTGACAAGGATGGGAGGGAAACAATCAAGGAGGAAATATCTCAGAAGATGCTCAGTGATCTGATGCCATCATTCTTTGGAATCCTGCCTGCTGATAATGTGGGAATATCAGCACCTCCTGAGATAATGAAATATGCTGTGACTAGTCCGCACTCCCCTCCTATTTCACACCAGAATCACAATCTCTAGGGTCAATGGAATTCATGATAAAAGCAAAACATCAGAAGCTTCTTTGTATCTTCCCTCTGGATATGCTATAGGAGACTCTGGCCAGAGGTTGGCTCTTTTTGAGATACCCAAATTGGTAGACTACAGAAATATTCAGAGATAAAATTCAAACCTGTACTTAATCTCCTGATCCGTTTTTAGCCTTAGGCCAGTAGAGTAACTTGGTGGGATCTGAGGGGCAGTGAAGGGGGAGTAGGGCTCCACTCCTTTCAGGATATGGTCTTGGAACATACCGGAAGATCTCCGTTGTGGGGGATTCTTTAAGAAAGTTTCAGGAAATCTGGCAAATCTTCCTATTAACTACTGAATCTGACCACAGGAATTCCTTTACATTTCAAGTCATGGGCAAATTGAGGTCTCCATTCATTTTCATAAGCTACAGTGGAAAAACATTTCTCTTCTTAGCTTCACTTTGATGTGGAACACAAAATCCTTACTGGTCCCTTTAAAAGAGGAAAAGATTAGCATTTCTGTTTCTGGTCCAAAGAAAATGAGTGTGACTTTTACATTTTCTCATAGTCTCTCTCTGGCTGGAGACTTCAAGAAGCAGAGGTTTACTTGAAGATCCAGGAGTTCATTTTCTGCCCCAGGGACACTGAGCTCAAATGAGTCTGATGGCAGGAACAAGCATGGAAGTACCTGCCTTGTGCCTGGGGCTCAAAGAGACCTTCACAGCAGGAGGTTGGTGCCTAGATTGTGGGAGCATGGAAGAAGCAGCCAACCACCCATCTTCTGGTGAGCACATCAAAGGTATCATGTTTCGTTGTCAGGGGAAAGGAAATGGAAAAATAAAAGGAAAACAAATTGAAGGATGAAGGAAAGGGGAAATCCTTTTCATATGGAGTAGACATAGCGAAACAGTTTAAAAAAAAACTGGGGCATTGTATGATTTAGGTAGCAGAAACCCTCCTCTTGGACTTTCTAGCTGTTAATGATGCAATATTTTATTTCATATTGAGAAATAAAATTTATAAATAAATATTTTATTTATATTGAGAAAATCAATACCCAGAGATGTTGCCCTCTATACTTATAACTCGTTAGTAGAACTAGGCATTGAATCCCGGTCTCATGATTCTTTCCTTTACTAGAAATGTCAGTATAAAATGAAGGCGGGGGCCTCCCTGGTGGCGCAGTGGTTGAGCGCTGGGTTGCGAAGCTGCCCGCGGCCTCTGCGGCGCCGGTTCGATCCCCGGCTGCTCCCCGGCCACCGGAGGAGGGTCCCACATGGCGCGCAGACCTCTCCTGCCGCCCGCTACTCCCCTCAGCAGTGTACTTCGGTCCTTCTGCCTGTCTGCTCCCCGCTCTGGCTCTGGTGAATTCTCTCACCCTCCCGCTCTTCTGACTGTACCCAGTGCATGTATAAACAAAACAAACAAACAAATAAATAAATAAAACATGCCTCTATAAAAAAAAAAAAATAAAAATAAAAATAAAATGAAGGCGGGGTAGGAATTATATGGGTACTATAACCAAGATGAAAATGCGTACATTGTGCAAAAATAAAAAGTGATGTAAAAAATATAAAATTAAAAAATAAATAAAAATAAAATGAAGTCTTAGTTCTATTCTAAATTTCTGAGTTTTACGAATAGTTGTGAGTACATACCAGGCAGCATACAAAACATACTATAGACGGTAACCACTTAATGGTATTAAATTTTTTTTAAAATTTACAGATAAGAAAAAATAATTTAAAATACCTTGAGTAATAGGAACTATTTGATTTGATATAAAATAAAAATACCTATTAGGAAGACTGGAAAGAACTACTGAAATGTTATCAGAGGATATCTCTACATGAAGGATTATAGATGAATCTGATCTTCTGTTTTTACTTTTTTCATAGTTCAAAAATTTTAAACAATAAACACTGATTATTTTTGGACTTCAAAAATGATAGTAATTAGGGCCTCCCCTGGTGGCGCAGCGGTTTAGCGCTGGGCTGCGAAGCTGCCCACAGCCTCTGCAGCACCGGTTCGATTCCCGGCCGCTGGCGAGGATCCCACATGGCGCGCAGACCTCTCCTGCCATGCCTGCTGCTCCCCTCAGCAGTGTGCTTCGTCAGTCTGACTGTTCTGTTCCCTGCTCTGGCTCTGGTGTATTCTCTCACCCTCCCACGCTTCTGACTGTACCCAATGCTTGCATAAATAAATAAATTAATTAAAAAAAAAGAGAGAGTGGGAAACAGAACAGACAGATTGACTGAAACACACTGCTGAGGGGAGCAGCGGGCGAGTCAGGAGAGGTCTGCTGCACCATGTGAGTAGCTAGCTCCCTGGCTGGGAATCGAACTTGTGCTGCAGTAGCTGCGGATTGCTTCATAGGTTGTGTCTTAACCCTTGTGCCACCAGGGAGGCCATCAAAGTGATTTTAGAGGAAGAACATAATTCGAATATAGATTTTTCACTCTAAGTTTCTTGAATTTTGGTCACTTTTAGAGTTGACCTCTTCAATTTGAAGAAGAGTCAGTCTTCTGTATCTCTGGAGCATCAAAAGATCTTGCCTCAGTCTAAACAAGGAACAGTAACACTTTTTCACTAAAAAAAACAACCCTCCTTTTGTTTCTCTTGGCTCACTTTAGAAATAACTATTACCCAAACACCCAGAATTTTGAAAAACTCATTTTTGGCATGCCACCAGAATAAGATAAAGCATGCGGGACTACACCATATTGTGCTTTGGCCAGAGATGAGTAATGATGCTAGTTGTAAGAGAGGGCCCTCATTAGGAGTTCCATCTCATTAGCTAGCATGCCAGATTCTCTCCAGTTGCATGTCTCTCCCTGGAGCAAGGTCAGCATCTTTGGCTATTCCAGATGCTTTCTGGTTGATGCAAAGGTTTAGTTTAAGCTTATGTGATTTCCTTAGCTAACTATATTTTAATGCAGCAATACATAACTGATTTATATGCTTTGGGGGCAGTTAAAGTACTGGATTATACAACCAAAGTGCTTCTTTCCATTCTTTATGCTCATCCCACTCCAAATCACTATTGGGATCCCCTTTCTACACACCTGTGCACTGCCATTAATAAGCCAGCAGCCATTAATAAGAATGAGGGACATATATCAGGGATTTCTCAGACTTGAAACTATAGGAAAACAAAGTAGGAGGGAAATAAAACACAAATGTCTAGAATCAGCCAAAATCCCAAATTAACTGATTCTATTTTACTTAAGGAAAAACAAGATGAGCAATGTATTGAGGGAGCTACATAGGAAAGGAAAAACTCACCAGATGTAGACTGAGTTACCCTGATAACAGACTAAAAGAAATCTGGTGTGAAGTGGTGACTCATTCTGGGTGTTTACACAGCCTGAATTTTCTGGTTAATTGTCAGTTCTTTAGTTCATGTTGTGCTTCCTAAAAGATAAATGATTCTCCTGACAAGTTTGTTTTCTCATTGACTGAAAAAAAGTTCATGCAAAAGCAGTAGTGTGACATGAATTCGAGGGCAGACTTGAGTGTCAAAATTTGGTACAATGTTTTATGGCAACAGAAGGATTAAAAATCACAGAACCAAAGTTAGGAAATCATAAATAAATTAGAAAGTATATAGTTAACTTGTATAGATAACCATCCACTCATCTCTTTACCCATCTAATCATCTGTCCTTCATCTATCCATCCATCCATCCATCCACTCATTTATACAGCCTTCAAATATTTATATAGTATTAATTTAGGTTATAGGCACAAGAAGAATTATAGGACAATGGTAAATAAGGATCCATTTCTTGCCCCTATGATTTTACAATAAAGATTTACATCACACAAATAGTTGCAATATGATTCTACAAAGAAGAAATAATACACTATTAGTAGATACAAGAAGAAGACAAATCTAGTGAGAGAAAAAAGATGGGGGTGGACAGAGAAAATCTCCTTGCAGAGGTAGAATTCAGGTTGAAACCAGATGTATATGAATGCCTCAGACATCTGGATCTTGTCTCCCTGGTCCCTGAGTTCAGGAACAGTCTTGACTATGTTGAGAAAGAAAGGGAAGTATCCTAGATAAAGATGTCAGCAGCAAACCCGGAATTTGATTGAAATAGTTTTCCAAAAAAGCTCAGAAAATCAAATCCAATCTAGTTCTAATCATTCATCAGAACCAGGGCAAAATAACGAGCACATTAACAACCGATGAATGTGGCTTTCTATAAATCTCTCAAAGCATTCGTGGCTGCCGCTGACTGTGGTTGCTGGGCTTCTGGTCCTAAGCATGTTTTGAAACAGCAAACCCATGATGATCTTTTGTGGTACATCAGATATTCTTTCTTCTCCTTGGTGTTCTGGGGACCATGCTACTCGCTGAATCCCCAGGCATTTGCTGTGAAAATGTAAGAATTACTTTGTCAACAGTTTCATTCATTTGATTTTTACTTCTTCAGTACTTGCTATCCTTGCTACAAAGAAAGAATCATCCAGGATGATCTCTATGCAGTGAATGATGGTTCCTACAAATGGGTTAAAAATTTAACTTTGAAGTGACACAGTGAATTTGTTTATCATTTTTCTCCCAGTTAAGGCATTAATCTCTAATACTGTTTACTTATTTGAAAGGTGATGAGATTTCAGAATCCCTAAAGATTCTTCCCATCTCACAAACTCCTGGCTTCTCGAATTGCTGGTCATGATGGTCCTCTTCTGGGAAGCAGATATTGTCTAAGCAGATGCCGCAGTTATCCTGTCACAGGGCACGTGTAGAGAGCTCCAGGTCACAGATACAGCGTGCAGTTGGAGCTGAGGTGGTGGCTTCCTGAGCACTTGGAGAAGGCAGAGCTCACACTGCCTCTCAGAAGCCTTTTTATCATTCCATGAAGAGGAGGGGGCGAGGACTGCTTTATTCAGTATAGAAGACATTTATTCATGGTCTTACTCTCCCTCCGGTAGACTCCCTTCTAAATCAAGACTAGAAAGCATGCTTGGGGAAACTGCTGTAGTCTTGAGGAGGGAGTCCTGATTCCATGACTGACTCAATCTGTAATCAGTGGACTGTTTCCAAAGGAAAAATTTATGCAGAAGACATGACTTGTAAGCCACTAAGACGTAGCTGCAGCTGTCCTCCATACTCAGCAGGACACCTCTCAGCCAGCATGTCCTAATTCCATTACTGGATGCTGCATCAGACTCCCCTGCCCATCAGCACACTGACCCTCTGGCCAAGAGGGAGGAGCAGCCCCTGGGGGTCCTCCCTTGAAGATGCCTGGAGGGTGAGGGCAACACCTTGGTCCTGCCATTGATAAGCTTGGTTGCAGTTTGAGTAAAAGCTCAATGAATTAAATGTGTAGCACCCACTACCACTTTAATGCTCACAAGGACCCCTGACGCCTTTAATATCATTGTCTTCATTTTATATATGAGGAAGGTAAAGATTAGAGATTTTAAATCCGGTGCCCCTGGTCCATAACAGAAGCCCGGCTGGGCTTTGAATTGTGGTGGTTTAACCTCAGCTGTGATCGAACAGCTGTGCTCGAACATTGTGCTTGTCTATAATTTTAATCAGACTATTAAAGTCACACCTTTCAAAATGAAATTTAGTTTCTTTCTTCTTATACATGGAAGAAGATATTGCATGAAAATCAGAAAACACAAGAATGAAATAAGAAATCTCCCTTATCAGAAATAACCACTTGATACTTGGGCGATTTGTTCTTAGGTTTCAAAATCATGGTGTCACACCGCACATACTGTATTTTGACCTGTCCAGCCATAGCATTTTATCCTCCTCCAGCCCATATTAATGTGCGTTATGTTAGAGGGAGTCTGCTGGGGATGCACTTTACAACTGACACAAAAATGTCAATATCACAGCGCCTGCTGTCCCAGAATCACATTCTAGCTGGGGAGATAAGGCAGGGAAAACATGCAAAGGAGATATGAAAATTTAAATAAACATAGGGACAAGGAGATGGCTATGTGAAAACATGCAGGAAGAGGCCCTCCCTGGTGCCTGTAAAGCTGTCCGCAGCCTCTTAACGCCGGTTCGATTCCCCGCCGGTCAGGGAGAACCCCACATGGCACAGCAGACCTCTCCTGTTGCTCCCCTCAGCAGTGTCTTCGGCCCGTCTGCCTGTTCTGTTCCCCGCTCTGGCTCTGGTGAATTCTCTCACCCTCCCACGCTTCTGACCTGTACCCCAAGTCTTGTATAAAATAAATAAATCTTGAAAAACAAAAAACAAACAAACAAAAACGTGCAGGAAGAGAAAACGAGTTTCTGGGAAGAAAGAGAGGAGAAAGGACTTGAGCTGGAATGTTGAACTCTGTTGGAGGGCTATGGTTTGGTTGCTAAAATGAAGGAGGTGGCTCTGAAGGTAAATACACCACCCAATGCGCCACAGCAGGTTGCCAAGCAATGCATGTAACATAATCCCTTGAAAAATGCATAGAGAAAAGTCTGAAGAGCTGTATATCAAGCTTGCACAGTAGTTACCTTTTTTTTTTTTTTTAAGATTTATTTATTTATTCATACAAGAACTGGGGTACAGGCCACAGGTGTGGGGGCTGAGAGGATTCACCAGAGATATTGGGGAACAGAACAGGCAGACTGACTGAAATACATTGCTGGGAGGAGCAGTGGGCAAGACTGGAGAGGTCTGCTGTGTGGTTAGCGCCCTGGCCGCTGGGGATTGAACTCAGGCTGCAGAGGCTGGGGATAGTTTCACAGTGCTGTGCTTAACCCCTTGCGCCACCAGGGAGGCCTAGTAGTTAACTTTTAAATGTGAGATTGTGTGAAGTGGAGCCAGAAAGGAGATTTTCAGTTTTAAACTCATGCTCTTCTCTGTTGTTTGTCTATACAACTACCAGATTCATTTTGTAATGAACAATTTAGATTTAGAAATAACTTTGCAGACATTACATTGACGTGAAGAGAAAGTAGAGGTATTTTGAGGGAGGAATGAACAAGGACAGAATGACAAAACTAAAGAAAAAGAAATAGACTGGGAGAAGGAGATACTGGCAGTTATCTTTTGAGTGGGCTATAATCCCACTCTGCAGGAATTTTTTGAATTTATGGAATCTAAAGGATATGTAGCAGGCCCTAGGGGACCAGGACAGAGAAGCATCTTCACAACCTATCTACATTACCTGGTGGAGTGTCCATCTGGGATCCTATCCCCAGCACATTTTATATTGCAGGGAGGGGAAACAGAAAGTTGGTGCAGGCAGAAATAGAGTAATACACTCTGGGGTCCTGCAGGACTGGGTCGAGGACCCTAGCTTCTCTGTAGGTTGTCTGGCACACACAAGGACCAGCACCTGGACGCCAGATGTGTGCACACACGTACACGTGCCACTTCTGATGTGTCTGGGGCTCAAGACAAAGGCTGGGCTTTTGATCACGAAGGGAGATCGATTCATTACAAAGTACAGGATAAGAAGTTCCAGAGCTGGAGCATGAATAGACAAAGGTGCTCCGCTCCTTGTCTGCCCTTCTTTCATCTTATCTGCTGGGGCCTCTTCGATATTTGGCGATGACTGCATTTGTAACGGTATCTGGATTTTACTCCCACTCAGTTTTGCTAATTTGTTCAGATACTGCTTTCCCGTATAGGTGGAGTCTTCTGAAACATCAGAAGTTTTTGCTAAGTGCGATGGAAGGAAGAAAGAGATAATATAGAAAGTGCAAGAAATGGCTAATATTTTGCTTTGCTTTTCATTCAATTTAGTGTTATTCTTCAGTTCAAACTCAACTCTTTTTGTATGTTGTCAGTTGTTTAAAGAATCATGATGAGTCACCGTGAAGGGGGCTCCTGCGTTTTGGGGTGTTGGGGCAGGAGCTAGGGAAGGGGGAGAGTGAAAGTATTCAACACCCTGCAAAGCTAAGATTTAGGGAATTAATTCTTTTCATTTTTTTCTCTTAGGAGCTATGACTTGCAAAGCAGTAACTCATATGCTGAGAAAAGGAAAAAGATTTCTTCACAGTAAGAACAGCAAATAGCTTCGTATTAATTATTTTAGAAACTCACTCTGGAGCTCTTCTATGTCTTAATGATATTGAAACTACCATCTGCTAGGCTGGGCTATAGAAATAGTCCAGAGAAACAAACAACTCTTTTAACAACGTAACTTTTTCACATGGGGCCAAAGGGTATATATATCCCCTAGGTCACCAGGTTTTAATTTACTTTTCTTAAAATACATGGTCATTTCCACTGAGATCTTGCCTCAAAGAACATGGAAAAGAAGAAGCAATATTGCTTTTTTAGTTCATTGTTGGCACAATCATCGAATAACATAGTAACTTCAACAACTTGTGAAGTTGGACTGGCATTATTATCTTCTTAGACAGGTTTAATAACTGAGGGACCCCCACCTCATGGGGGGGGTCTTTTTAAAAATATTTATTTATTTATGCATACAAGAGCTGGGGCACAGGCCAGAGGCGTGGGGGGTGAGAGGATTCACCAGAGACAGAGTAGGGAACAGAACACTGACTGAATTACACTGTTGAGGGGAGCAGCGGGCAAGTCAGGAGAGGTCTGAAGCGCCATGAGGGTACACCCTGGCTGGGGCTTGAACTTACGATGCAGTGGCTGCAGACAGCTTCCTGGTTGCGTCTTAACCCCTTGCGCCACCAGGGAGGCCCTGGAGTGGTGTCTTGTGCTCCTTCTGATGAGCCCATGCTGTCTTCTTTTAGAACCTCCTTTTCTTTTGCATGTAATATCAAGAGGATTAGAAAGCACTCCTTATGTGAAGGCCCATTAAACTCTAATATGATTAATTGTTTTTTATTGTAGTAAAATTTATGTAACATAAAAGTTCCTATTGTAACCTTTTTTTAAAGATTTATGTATGGGGACCTCCCCGGTGGCGCAGCGGTTGAGCGCTGGGTTGCGAAGCTGCCCGCGGCCTCTGCAGCGCCGGTTCGATCCCCGGCTGCTCCCCGGCCACCGGAGGAGGGTCCCACATGGCGCGCAGACCTCTCCTGCCGCCCGCTGCTCCCCTCAGCAGTGTACTTCGGTCCCTCTGCCTGCTCTGCTCCCCGCTCTGGTTCTGGTGACTTCTCCCACCCTCCCGTGCTTCTGACTGTACCCAGTGCATGTATAAACAAAACAAAAAAACAAACAAACAAATAAATAAATAAAAGCATGCCTCTATTAAAAAAAAATAAAGATTTATGTATGTATTTATTTATTTATTTATTTATACAAGCACTGGGTACAGTCAGAAGCACGGGAGGTTGAGAGAATTCACCAGAGCCAGAGCGGAAAGCAGAACAGGCAGACTGATGAAGTACACTGCTGAGGGGAGCAGCGGGCAGCAGGAGAGGTCTGCGCACCATGTGGGACCCTTGCCCGGCGGCCAGGGATCAAACCAGCGCTGCAGAGGCTGCGGGCAGCTTCACAACCCAGCACTCAATCGCTACGCCACCGGGGAGACCCCCCATTGTAACCATTTTTAAGTGACATTTTTAAAGATTTATTTATTAATGCATACAAGAACTGGGGTACAGGCCAGAGATGTGGGAGGGTGAGAGGATTCACCAGAGACAGAGTGGGGAACAGAACAGGCAGACTGAATGAAATACACTGCTGAGGGGAGCAGCAGGCGCATCAGGAGAATTCTGCTGTGCCATGTGGGTAGCTCCCTGGCCAAGGATTGAAATCGTGCTGCAGTGGCTGTGGATAGCCCCATAGGTTGCGTCTTAACCCCTTGCGTCCCATGGGCCACATTTTTAAGTGACATTATGCAACCATCACCACCATCCACCTCCAGAAAATTTTTATCATCCCTAACTGAAACACTAATTCCCCACTCTCCCACCCCCAGATGCCACTAACCTCTATCTACTTTCTAACTCTATGAATTTGACTATTCTGGGTAGCTCATATAACATTAGTCCTTTTATGTCTTCCAACATTAGTCATACAACATTAGTCCTTTTATGTCTAACCCATTGCATTTAGCATCCGGTCCTCTTAGGTCATCCATGATGCAGCATGTATCAGAATTTCCTTCCTTTTTAAGACTGAATAATATCCCACTGCTTATATATATCACATTTTGCTTAGCCATTCATCTTCGATGGGCATTAGGTGGTTTTTATATTTTGGCTATTGTGAAACATGTGAATATTGGTGTACAAATATCTGTTTGAGTCCATGCTTTCAATTCTATTGGGTGTATCTCTAGAAATAGAATTCTGAATCCTATGATAATGTTAGGTTTAATTTATGTGGAGGTAGCAGACTCTTTCATAGTGGCTGAACCATTCTATATTCTTGCCAGGAAAGTGGAAGGCTTGCAGTTGCCCCACATTTTCACCAATACTTGTCATTATCCATTTATTTTTCTTTAAATGCTATCTTAATACAGGTGAAGTGATATCTCATTATGATTTTGTTCTGCAATTTCCTAATAATTAATGATATTGTCCATCTCTTCATTTGCTTATTGGCCATTTGTGTGTTTTTGGAGCACTATCAACTTAAATCTTTTGCCTATTTTTATTTATTTATTTATTTAAAGATTTATTTATTTATTTATATAAGCACTGGGTACAGTCAGAAGCATGGGAGGATGATAGAACTCACCAGAGTCAGAGCAGAGAGCAGAGCAGGCAGACTGATGAAGTACACTGCTGAGGGGAGCAGTGGGCACGGCAGGAGAGGTCTGCGTGCCATGTGGGACTTTCGCCCAGTGGCTGGGGATCGAACTGGCACTGCAGAGGCTGCGGGCAGCTTCGCACGCAACCCAGCGCTCAACCGCTGTGCCACTGGGGAGGCCCTTTTGCCTAATTTTTAATGGAGATATTCATTTTTTGTTGTTGAGTTGTAAGATTTCTTTATATGTTCTGAATATTAATCACTTATTAGAATGTTGCAAATATTTTTCCAGTTCTGTGGGTTTCCTTTACATTTTCCTAGTAAGATCTTTTGATGTACAAACATTTTTAATTTTGATGAATTCTAACTTACCTATTTTTTTCTTTGTTGTCTGTGCTTTTGTTTTCATTGCCAAATCCAGTGTTAGACAGTTTCTCCCTACATTTTCTTTCAAGAATTTTCTAGTTTTAGTCTTACTTTAGGTCTTTGATTTATTTTGAGTTCATTTTTGTTGCTTATTTTGCAGCATTCAGATTTACAGTTTATGTTCTTCCATGCTAGACAGTGGCAAAGGTTGGAGTTAGGGTCATGAACTCTGTTTAGACAACCCGAAAGGTCCTCAAATTTCCCCCAATAATCATACAAACCCAGTTACAAAGCAAGAATCCAAGTCTTCTCTACATCGTGTTTTTTTTTTTTTTCCAGTTTTCTTGCAAACATTGGAAATGCAATTGTAATTAGTTGTGATTTGTTTACTTAACCTTGCTTTTTAAAAATGGGGCAGTAGGCTGAGATTGACTAGGATATAGGGAACAGGTTGAAGCTCTGGAGCCCTCTTCCTAGAATTCTCTTATAAAATATATTACACCTTTTGATATGGTGTCTCTCTTCTCACTACAGTGTGAACTTGTTCTATTCCAAGTGCCTAGCACTGTGTCTGGCATAGCCATTTATTAAACTGAACTATTAACACTATCTTCTAAAGTCTTATTTTAATTACAGCACCCTCTTAACTGCATTGCTCACTTTATACAATGAAGGACAATGATACTGTCACTCTGAATGACATTTATTAGACTTTCAGAGACTTTTCAGTTGAACATTTGTGTCCTCATTAGAAAGGATTGGGGCCACCCATGGCAAATTAACTTGCATCAATTACTCAAAGAAAATGGAATCTTTAAGGATAAAAGTCTTAAAGTAAGCAAATAAAGATTTCCCCCCCAAAAAATATAATGAAGAAACTCTATTCATGGAAATGGTATTATACCGAATATGTAAATAAAAGATGCTGTGCACTTGCACTTAGGGCAGATTTAAGATTTCCATATTGCTTCCATTTTTTCTAAATTAAGAATATATGACTCCTGGGCCTCCCCTGGTGGCACAGCGGTTGAGTACTGGGCTGCGAGGCTGCCCACAGCCTCTGCAGCGCCGGTTCAATCCCTGGCTGTCAGAGAGGGTCCCACATGGTGAGACAGACCTCTCCTTCATGCCCGCTGCTCCCCTCAGCAGTGAACTTAGTCAGTCTGCCTGTTCTGTTCCCAGCTCTGGCTCTGGTGAATTCTCTCACCCTCCTGTGCTTCTGACTGTACCCAGTGCTTGTATAAATAAATAAATCTTAAACAATTAAAAAAAGAGTAGATAACTATATTTCCCTTTTATTTTGCACCATGGGCCATGAATTTGGGCCACTAAAATGAATCTATTTTAGAGATCACCTAAAGCCAACGAAGTTACTCAGCTTTGCTTTTCAGGAACCCCAGCTCCTCATTGGGTCATTTCTCTTCCATATAATTACTTTCTTTTCCTAAGGAACGATCACATTTCATATCAAATCAGTAGAGATAAACAAAAAGCCTGATTGGTGACTGGGTGGTAGCCACCCTGCTTTCTGGTCAATCTTTCCTGGCCTGATTCTATAGCTTTGGGTTCCCTAGCTGACTCTGTGCCTCAGTTAAATGGGTCTTCATTGAGAAAGTCAAAAAAATGTGAAGCATGAATATTCACATATTCAGTAGAGGGTAAATCTGATGCTTTAACAAAGGATTGAGACTCTGTGTTACCCACTGAGCCAGTTCCCTTCGGTTCATCTCCCATTAATTACTCCCAGTAACTGAACTATATTTAATTGAAGGATAGGATTTAAAGCGGTTTGATGTCACATAATTTGCTTTCACGTAGATTAGAGAACCTGTTCTGGTGCTGCCTCGGGGTGTCAGGGACTGGTGGAACGCTGCCTTGTTTCCAGCTGATTTGACCACACCCCCCAATTTAAGAAGGCAGCGCTATTAGAAACATTATGGTCTTCGCATCCTCTTTAGCCACCGAGCAGAGGATTCCCGCAGGTAGTTGGGAAGAAACCACAGACGTAGAGGGAAGCTCTTTCGGGACTATCTTCACCCAGTTTCTCCCGCAAAGTAGTAAGTGAGGTAGGAGTTTTGCCTAAAACTTTGCCGTCCGTTTCCCCCCCTCCCCTATTTTTTAATTTTGTGGAATTAAACGGTAAATGGATTGGGACTCTCAGGAGCCAAGGGGGGGTTTCTCTTTCTCTTTGCACATTTTTCTGTATTTTCCATTCAATGGCTTCATAACAATTTTCAAAAATACTTGCTAGTCTTGTTCGTATAGTCTGAATTCAAGACTACATTTCACTCTTTTCCGTGATTTAGGAAAGCAAAATCATGCACGTTTTTTGATACTCGCAGGCTGCTTGTCAGAAACTCTGAATTTTCTTCACATACTGGAGCACTTCCAATGAAATGAAGCTGTAGTTAAACACAGTCATTTTTCTTTTTTCCCCTCTTGCATTTCTAGTGAGCCTCTGGTTTTACATCCTTTTTTTTTTTTTTAATTGTCTTTTTTTTTCTCTCTTTTCTTGCATAGCAGTTTAATGAATTGCTTTTATAGAGAGGACGTTGTTGCTGGTTTGAGTCTTGGAAGCTAAACGCGCCTATTTGGAGTTTTCCCATCTTGAGACTCACAGTTCTCCAAGGGTCCACCCATCCTTCAGAGTACACTATGCCTGGGGGTCTCAAAGTCAGAGGGCATTTTTCCCCTCCTGGGAAAAGCTGAGCTCCAGCAGCACTCGGGTGAGAAACAGGGGGTGCCCAAGGCCCTTCCCCTCTTTCAGTGATTTTTAACAACAATTCCACTTTGTGGCTTCTCATATGCTATTAAACTCTTACCTCCTTTGAAAGTAGTGTTTTATGTGGGTTGTCTGTTCAAAAAGATACTTAGTTACTGAGCTCAAGGCATTGGGTTGTAGGCTTTCCTTATTACCTTTAGGATGAGATTTTTTTTTTTTAAATCTCAAGGTCAACTCTCTTCCTACTTCATATCATTACTGTGCAATTGAAGAGAGAGATCTTTGTTAAGCCACAAGAAATACTGATTCTAAGATGATAACCCTGGCAGCTCTTTCTTCTTGTAAAATGACTGACATGTGGACTCTATCATTGGCCTCCTTTTTAATAGTTTTTATTTTAAAAAGACAACTCTTTGGCTTCTCCTGGCATGAGCTGTGCAGGGAGGGTGGAGGGTGGCCCCTAGTACTGTTGAGATTCTTACCTGTTGTTCCTGAATGGAGAGAATGAGTTAATGTCTGCAAAGTGCTTTGAAGATGAAAAGACCTTTTCATGTGTTCAGTATTGTAGTTATTAATATTAATATTTGAAGAAACATGCTGCTTCTAATTGTGAATCAACAACTTCCATCCTTGCCAATTCAGTAGCGAAAAAACAAACAGTGAAGGCAGCCACGCAGCCACTTCCGTCTTGGTTCCGCTGCTGGGGATGTGGGAGGCCTGGAATCTGATTATAGAACGGGCATCTTGGCCTTATGGTCTTTTTACATCAAGGTGCTGGTGGGTAGAGGGGCCAGGAGACCTAGCAGCAATACGTGGTGGAGGGTGGGAAACGGTGTTATCCTTCAACATCTGGTCCTCTGTGAACCTTGGAGAACTGGTTGAGAACTTGGACCTGGACTGATGACAGGCCTCAGGTCATAATGGAGCAGGATCAGAACTGGCACCAGCTCTGGAGCAGGAATCAGGAAAACGGATGTACGTTGACTCTATTAGAGATTGGTCTTGCAACTGAGTACAAGCTGTTTAATGAGATTGTGCCATCTGTATTTTTTTCATTTCTAAAATGTGAATAATGATTTGTACCCACCTGTTTCACCAAGATGAGAACAGAAATAAATAGCACAGGGCTGTGAAGAATGAGAGCACCAGAAAGTTGAGGGACAGTCTGAAGGAACATTGTAGCAAGTTGGGTATGTAGGTGCAAGTTCCTAGGGGAGGGTGAGGCAAACAAATGTTCTGGAAACTCAAAATTGGTTTTGACATTTCTCTTTGATCACACAGAGTTTCAATGTTCTGTTGAATTTATTACTGATAATTCAATTATCAGTGCCTGATTTTATTTATTGGTGAACAGATCTGTTTTCTACAGCAACTCTCCTTTTCTAATTATTCAAAATTCCCATTTCTGCATCAAACAGCAGAAGGACTGGCTACTTCCTCCTCCTTACTCTTGCTCCTCTTTTTTGAAATTAAAAAATATTTAGTATTTGAGCAAAATAAATGTGGTATACAGCAGTTTAGTGCATTTGAGGCAGACCTTTCTTGAGTCTCTTCAGTCCTGGGAAACTTAATTTGGCAACTCATTTTTGCCGACTTACCTACTTTGTCCTGGCTCTATTGAAAATGTAGCTTTAGGGAACTCAACTTTTAATCTAGATGATTCTGGGGATACCTGGTTTCTACCACTTCACCTGAGGAAGGATAATAATCCTTAGTGTTAATCGAGTACTTAGTATGTTCCAGGACCCTTATTAGTTGCTTTGCTTGGACTACATTTAACCCCTGAAGTCTTTGAGGTGGGCACTCTTGCCTCAACAATGAGGGCTCTGAAGCTGGTTTAGTGGTGGGCTGATTGGAAACATGGGAATATATATTTGGAGTTTATTCTTGTATTTGGAGTTTAATCTCATAGGAATCTTAGTAGCTTTAAGACACACAAAATTCAGGTTGCATTTTTTGGCTTAGACTGATTATTTGCTTATCTGGAAGAATAAGACGTGGATTATGTTTTTTTCTTCCTAAGGGGACTCTGTAGATTAATTATTCATTGTTAGGAAGATACCAACTCTAAAGACTACAAAGTTTCCTAGATTGCATCAGTAAACCTCGCTCATTCTCTCTTGAGATAAATAGCTATTGAATTTCTACTACTTCAAGCCCCACCTTGCCTTGTGTTGGGTGCTCTTTGGATAAAAAGAAGGAAGACATTGAGTTCCATCTTTTGAAATACTTTAAGAGACAAGATCTTACCAGAAAATTGATCAAAAATAAAAGACGATAAAATTGTTAAGTGATGTGATATATTTATGAATATATTGAGAATTAGGATGGAGAAAAAATTATTTCTAGAGAAGGGAAGGAAGAATGCTCCTGATCAATCTCATTTCTGAAAGAAGAGAGTAGTTTGATACTCTGGTTGATATTCTTGGTACTATTTCAGGAACTTAGGTGAGGCAATTTGGGTAATATCTACCAGAATGAAAGTCAAACAGCAAACTTTTAGTGCAGATGTCAGTGTTCTCGATGGGGAAGAAATGAAATCTATACATTTTTAAGAGTTGTTGAAAAGTAGAAAAATCAGAATTTCAGTCATTTCACATTTAATTTTTTTCACTTTTCATTTTCAAATAATTTCAGATGCATAAAAGTTGCAAAACAGTACAGAATTTCCGAAAGATTTAAATTCCCTCAAAACTGTGAAAAATAGGATGCAAACCATTCTCCCTGATTATCTTTCAGTGCCTCTGGATCACTTACTCCAAAAGCATTCTTGCCAATGGAGAGAGAGCAAGGCTAGTTTTTTACCTAAGAGACTAAAGAAGCCAAACCATGCTTCTTAGGAAGGGCAAGAAGCCTTGTCAGCTGTGGCCAACATTGGTCTGTGGTTGGAGGAGCATGAATGTGTCCTGGGCAGCACACTGGGCTGAGCTTGTATTGCAGCAGAGATAAAAACCAAACTTCTGCTCAGCCCGTGGCAGCGATGTCTCCTCATCTGTTTCTGGGTGGGCTCAGCCCCCTAAGCACCTGTTTTGTTATAATTACTCGTGAATTAGAACAAGTTAGGCCAGACATTGACCTGCTACTCAAAGTGAGGGCCTCTGACCAGCAGCCTCAGCCTCATACTAGATCTGGTTAGAAATGCAGACTGTCAGGCAGGACCTCAGAACTGCAGAATCAGGCTGTAGTTGTAACCTGATTCCCAGCTGATTCCTATGCATAGCAGTTTGGGAAGCACTGTTTTAAAGAAAGAGCAAAAAACCCAAAAAACAAAAACCAAAAAACAAGTTTTTTTAAAGCAACCAAATAAAAACTATTGCAATATTTCCTGATGCCACTTTCTACTTCCTTCTATTTGTATCTAGTTGCTAAAGTATAACTCCACAAAAGGTCGACATTTATATCAAAAAGTTGTTGGTTTAACTCAGAAGCTGAATTGTTTTTCCACTTGTGCTATGCAATCTTTCAATGAGTTTGCTCCCCACTCTAAGAAAAATGCCTACATCTTGGTTTTATGCATAACAATGACACAAACAGACTACCATTCAACAGAAATTGGGCTCTTTTCTTTTGAGAAATTCTTGACTAATGCTACTCTTACCTATGATTATGGAAGGGAATCCTTTTATGATGATTTAAATGCAAGTCCTTTAAGAAGAGATAAGGGATGTAGGCCATCTGGATTCTAGCTTTAATACCTCAGTAAATAACTTGACTCACTGTAGGCAGCAAAAATAATAATAAAAGCATTATTTCTATTAATTGATATGCATACTTATAATACCATGAATAATAATGATAAAATTGCAATAATAATAATAATAACCATTATTTATTGGCCATTTCATCATGTAAAACATTCTGCTAAGCACTTTTATTTTATATAACCCTCTGAAGTGATTACTTATTTTCTCCATTTTATAGTTGAGGGAACAGGAATTTGTAAGGTTAAGAAATTCGTCCAAGGCCATATGCTCTGTAAAGAGCTCCAGGTTAGTCCACAGTGTATGATTCCAAAACTCTATCAATCTGCTAACCTCTCTGGTCTCAGTTGATGCAAATTAAAAATGGGCAGATATGATGACTTTTTCCTCCAACTCCAAAATCCATTGAATTGGTAAAATCTCTCTCAATATAAGAATGTCAGCAAGCTGTTTAGCATTATACTGAGAAATTTGAACCTTCCAATTTGGGCAATAAAACAAATGAAACTCCACCATGAAAATCGCAATCAGACGCAGTCCAAAGAGTTGCTTGCTGGATTTGTGAGATCTAAGGCAGCTGGTATCCTTTAGCTCAATTTTAAAAGGGCATTATTAAAGCTATCCTGTCCCTTTCATTGTTTTCTCTTTCTCTATCTTTATTTACGGTGCCTCTCAGTTTTGTTCAGAGCTCCTTGAGAGCAAGAACCATATCTAAATTCTAGATTATGTCTGACATGCTCCACACGCTAAGTTGAAAAGTAATTATTAAAAATTCTAAGCTCTTCAGGGATTTCTTTGGCAGCAAGCATTGGGTTAGAGTTGACATTTTTAGTTTGCAGTCCTTCTTTGGGTTTAACTTGGCCAAGAATCTCATATACCATGACCTCTGCCACATCCATCCTGATGAAGAGTCCTGAATAACATTCCTCCAACTCACTCTTTCTTGTATTTGTTTGTTCCTAGTTTCTTAGCTTAAAAAAAAAAAATCTATTTTTTTTAATTCAGTTTTTTTATGGTGCCCTACTATGTGCTTGGCACAGGACTACATCTGAAGACCAGCTGTGACCATTTACAGAATTTCATGGCTAAATATAGGGTTTGAGGAATTACTGTAAAATAATTTATTGATTGCTGCCTTCAATCTTGCAGAAGCTGTGCCCACAGGAAGGTTGATAGACTAGAAAAAGCAGAGTGTTAGTTTCTTTAAAGTTTCAGGCACTAGACTTGGCATTGAGCTTAGAAAAATCCTGGACTATATGTAAATGCAGCAAGGTTGTAATGAGTGTTTATGCTGCCCCATGTTGATGTTGCCATTCCAGCAGTGTCATGGTGAGGGATTTGTTTTCATGAGGAGGAAGCATAAAACAGTCAGTGAAACACTATTTCCAATTGCTATGGTACAACAAGCTAAAACCACCCTCTATGTTTTCTCTTTTCAAGAGTTATAAGTGAGTTACTCCTGGAGGAAGGGCAGAACAGCATATTCTTGTAATATTATAAAATGTGAATCCATTTTACTATTACAAAAAAGATTAGTTGAGCTGTGTCAATTCATATAGAATTTGAAAGTGTTATGTTTCATTAGGGGATGACGTTGTTAAGAGAAGTAGGAGAGACAGGGATGAGTCATTTTCAGACTGTAAGGGGTAGGGGACTGATACCAGTTAACTTGGGGAGAGAAGTCAGAAATGTTAACAATTCTGAGTTGAAACTTTGTGAACTTACACAGAAGCTGATAACACATGTGTCAGAATATTGCCTTTATTTGTCAGTGTTGGCTAGTTAAGTAAGGAATATTTCTTACTGTAATCAATGAAGAAAATGAGACTGTTATAGGTTTAGAAATTAGACAGAATTAGACAATTTCAATTCTTCTAATCATCCCCTCCTCCCATTTCTTGTAACCACAAAGATTCCTAGGGAAAGTATGGGATATTCTGCTTTCTAAATATGCTTAAATGTGAGCTTTTGGAGAAGTAGACACGGTAGCTTTGTTACACTGCTAGATAAGAGGACAAGGCCACTAAAGTATTTTAAAGATAAAGATAAACTACGTATGAGAATTAGGAAGAAAATGAAGTAAGAGAACATAGAAACTTGTCATTCTGGCATATTCATTAGTTCAGAGAAAGATATCTTCTTCCTTGTAGTTAGCATTAAGGAAATCTAACCTCAGGGTTGTCTGTGGCCACATGTCAACACACTGATGAGCCCCCCCTCCCCCTTTCTTATCCCAGAGATATTTTCAATCTCTTGAATATACTTTGATACAGAAACAGAACTCTTACACATATTATCTCCATTTCATGGACAACTTCTTTTCTTCATTCAGTCAGAAAGCATAAATGTGCCACTTGAAAAGATATAGTTCCTACTTTCAAGTAACTCCTGGTTCAGAAACAGAAGCAGACATAGCAGGGAATAACATGAGCTGAGGTAGAGGTGGTAGGGGGAAATTTCCCCCTAATGCCTGGGTTCTCTGGCTAGTTGAATAATCAAATATGCATCAGGCAGATTGGTAGGAGGAACAAAAACCCCTTAATTTAATTATGTACACATGGGGAATCCACATAGATATAGAGTCCAAGGTTCGTGGGGGGAAATGGAGGTATATGTCTCAAGCTAAGGAATGAGATAGGGGCCTGGTGCTTCAAGGAGAGAGATAGAGAGATGGGGAACTCACATAGTGAGGAGAGCGTGACTCATGATGAATCCAGATGCTCTGTATTGTAATTAGATGTTTTTCTCTGTCATGTAGATAGGTTTCTCTGATAAAAAAGATTTTCTTCTGGTAAAAAAGATTTTGTAGGTAATGCCCACAATTTTCATTCTTGTAGGTAGCTAAAGGAGTGATAAAAGTTTCTCATGAGACTACAGGGCTGCATTGTACCTCAACTTCAAATAATACACATGTTGGGAAGGCCTGTCTGAACATCTTGGGGGCCTTACCTCAGTACACTGTTAGTGTAAATCCTGTGGAGGAAGATCAAGGATGCCCATCCAACACCTAGATGTTTATAGGGGATGCTCAGTCTGAGGCTTTAAAAACAGATTTATGTGGTATTTGGAAAGAATGAATACGTGCTCAATCTATAAAGATGTTGCCTTGATGGATAGTCTCACTCATAGGAATTTAGAAAACCTAAATAAGGGACCAGGAAAAAGACTAATTAATACAAAGTAAAAATCAAAATCAACAAGCAACTATAAACCAGAGACACACTACGGGGGCGGGGGAGGGGCAGGGGGAAGAAGGACTAGGGTCAAAATAAGGGGGGGTGCAATTGTATGGGAAATATAACCAAAATGAAAATGCATACATTGTGCAAAAATGAAAAATGATGTAAGAATTATATAAAATAAAATATTAATTAAAAAATAAAAATAAAATGGCAGTAGCAGAAATGAAAAAAAAAAAATAAAGTGCAGGTGAGGCAGAACCCTCTCCAAATATACTCCATACCTCTCTAAGCAAAAAAAAAAAAAAAAAAAGATGTTGCCTTGATAATGAGAATGACAGTGTTTTCTTTAGCCTGTGAAAGGGATTGTCACCTGGAGTATGTTCCCTGGAAATGACTAGCTAGGCAGGAGGAAGCCCAGCGGTCTAGGGTAAAGGACTCTAGGTGCTTTGGTGGTGGGTGGTGTAGTGACATACATCTGCGGAGGTGTGTACCTATCCTCCTATATCATAGGCAGTGCTGTAAACCAATGTTATATCAATCAGTCAATCAATGGCCAGCCAGCCCTTTTGTCCTGTATTCCAGACCAAGAGGATCTCCTTTTTATAAAGATGAATGGAAATCCTAAATTGTTGATATTAAGAGAAATGTTAAATGCTATAAGTCTGCATAGCTTTCCAAGAGGAAAAAATAGGAAAAGGCTACCTTATTGATATTTCCTGTCAAAGCTTTATTATACAGTTTGTATTCCCCATCTGCAGTCTTCATCCCAAGATATATGTTAGCCTTAATTCCTGATCTATGAAAATTATAACATTAGACTAGCGCGTTGGTCAAATTTAAAACTCAGTGTCTTTGCCGGAGGTGATATAATTTTGACTTCTCTGTTAGGAAGGCAGTTTGTCAGTTTGATTACAAATATAGGATGTATACATATTTTGTCTCAATAATAACCAGGTTTAGGCTTTTAGTGAGAGTATACGTATTTTAGGAACTTTCATAATAATGGAATTGGGGACAGATTAATGATTCACTAATAAGAGACTCATTAAGAAAAGTATAATGCACACATAAATAGAATATGTGGCAGTCATAGAATTTGAGATGAAGAATTATTTATTGACATATGAAAGTGTTCATAGAATTTTATCAAACATCACTGAAAGAAGAGCACATTACAAAACAGCCGTGTGGAGAATAATATAAAGGTAAAATTACGCTCATATGTAATGTTATATTTATATTTGTATAAACACATGTAAAAACTCAACAGAATGTTGATCAAATGTTAGTATAATTATCTCTAACTGGGGAATTCTGGTGATTTTGACATTCATTTTAGGCTTTTCTCTATTATTTTTATTCCAATTTTTGCAATAAATATATTAGCAAAAGCAATTACTTACAAAAACAAAATTAAGGGGCTATTTATGGAAAAGTCTCGTCTTTTGTTGAGGAGGACATAACCCAAAATAAAAACTTTAGCTGTTCTCACAGTTGTCATCTAGATATGCAGGGACAGGGTTGGTGTGAGCAGGATGCAGCCTCCTTTAAGCCTCCTCTCTGGAGATTTCTAGCTCTTTCGCGACCTTGGCCTGAAGACCCCTCTGGCACTCCAGTCCCTCTTCATTCTGGGTTTCACTCATCCTCCCCCTGGAGACCTGGCACAAGGGAGTGTCAGTGTGTGTTCTCAGCTGGTCCCTAAGCTTGTGGAGGGTGGAAAGCTCCGGAAGAGACTGTGTACATTATGATGAACAGATCTCTCACCACAGAAAACTAGTTTTAAAGTGTTTTGTTGGGGCCTGCCTGGTAGCGCAAGGGGTTAAGTCTCAGCACTGTCAAGCTTTCTCCAGTCACTGCAGTATGAGTTCAATCCCTGGCCAGGGAGCTGATCCACATGGCGCAGCAGACCTCTCCTGTTTTGCCTGCTGCTCCCCTTAGCAGTGTATTTCAGTCATTCTGCCTGTTCTGCTCCCCACCCTGGTGAATCCTCTTACTTCCCCACCTCTGGCCTATACCCCAGTTCTTGTATGCATAAATAAATAAATCTTTAAAAAAAAAAAAGAGGTGTTTTGTTGGATGTGAGACATCAACATCAACCAGAATTAACTTTGTTGTCCTTTGCACAGATTACCAGTCTTTATCAGGAAAATCTATGATGGTGAGGATGGGGAAGTTCAGGAGAGTTGATTGAAGACCTTGCCAATTAACAGCATGGCCTCAGTCTTTCTCTTTTGTAATAAAGGGGTACTGTAAGTTAAAGGGCGTGTATAAGCCTCTGCCTTTTACTCCTATATTCAACATGTTTGTGTGCAAACTACCTCTCAACACTGCATAGGATCTGGGATACAGAGTGAAGAAATAAACTAAATCCTGACCCTGGGGTGGGAGTAGGGGACACCCTAATAGGGTGGGAGGAGGAGACACAATATAGAAACCAGTGAAGATCAGTGAGGAGTTGTGAGCTGCAGTTAAATGGGAAAAGTCTTCTTGGATAAGTTGACGTTAAATACTGAATAAAAAGAAACATTTCTCTTAGAATTGGATCACAAAAACAAACCAATTATTTCTAAGAATCTTTATCCAGGCCTGCAATCTATTAGGATTTTTCAGTCTGAAAATCAAATGCATTCACATCTGATCCACCTCCTAAAGTTTTAGTTTTGAGATCTGTTCACCAACTTAAAAATAGAAAGGATTTCCATTATGCCCCTTTGTCTGGCTTAAATTTTGGAGCTACCAAGACGAAAAAAGGCATAGTGCCTACCTTCAAATAGTGCAAGAGTTTAGTGGGACAGGCAAATAGAAATGTGTTTATAAAATATGTTACACATGGTGACAGAAATATGTGGGGAGCACAGAGAAGGGAGAGCCAGCTCTGGTGGGGTGAGCATGGTTTAGGCAAGCTTTTGGCAGCTTTAACTGTGAGATCAGTTAAAGGCTTTTCATCTTGAGTTATGTGCTCCTCAACAAAAGACAAAGTTTTCCATTAATAACCCAATAAATAACCACTTTTCTTTTGGAGGTAATTTCTTCTGCCAATATAAAATGTATTTATTACAAACATTAGAATAAAAAATAGAGAAGAATCTAAAATGAATGCCCAAATCACCTGAATTCCCGATTTAGAGAAGATGAGCCTGAAAACTTGGGGCAAAGGAGCTCACTAGTCCTGAGGACTAGGAAGGTAGACCAGCATTTCTTTGAAGGGCGATCACAGGGGAATATGGGCACCTGAGAAATGGCTCCACGTGCCTCAGGGAACAGCAGAATTCCACGTGGAAGGAGTGGAGAGTGCAGTGGAGCCTGGGAGGAGGGAGGGCTGGACAGGTGGGGGAACACAGGTCCTGGAGGCTGTGGCAGGTGGCAGGTCACCATGGAGGACCGTCATGGCAGCTTCCTGAGGACAGAGTCACTTCAGACTCATTTATCCTGCTGCTCTTGCATTGCTGCTCCCATTCAGGAAAAATGAACCTAGTTCTTTACATCTCAGTTACCAAGTATTCAAATCATTTGTTCATTCAAACAAGCCTCATGGATACTCGTAGTCTGGGGAATAAATCTTAAATCACACGGTTGTTTCGTATTTAGGTAATAAATATTTATAATGCCAAGACTGAAAATGCTGGTCTAGATGATGTTAGATTGCTGTCATGTGGGAGGGTCTCTTTGACCAGTAAGTAAAAAAAAAAGATCATCCAAACGCTCTTTTTGCCTTTTTTTTTTTGAAAAGGTTTATGTCTACAGCAGCTGTTCTGTGTCATAATCTACAAGTGGAAGTGGGGTTGTTCTTTTTTTCTTTCTCCAAAAAATAATAAAGCAGTAATCCATTTCTGTCCCTCAGTTATTTCCTGAGATGAGAGCCCTTAACAGCGCTGGCAACTCCCCTTTTTCTGCTTCCTCCCTGGGTGCAGGGCTTTTTCTCCCAGGGAAGAGTCATTCATTCAAATAACTCATGTAGCTTCAAGAACACGGCCCAGTTCTGGCTCTGAATGCACCACAGGTGGGGCCACAGGATCCCCTCTCACTTGGAAAGAGAAAACATATTTCCACGGAACCTTTTCCCAAGCTCTGCGGACTGTTGTTTGGAAGAGGAGTGTCTTCTGGTTGGCTGGCGGAACAAAACTCTTGGTGCCTCCGCACCGAGACTTCAGGGCATGATTGCCATTTCCTAAAGACCTTTTTCTTACACGTTTATAAGTAAAATAGGAATTCAGCAGGGCAAAGGTCTTTTGCTGTTTGGGGGAGTCTAGGGATGATTCATCACGCCATGTGCTCATACTTCACCCAGTGCAATCTTCCACAATTTCCTATTCTAGCAGAACTGACTACTTGCTTTTTTCCATATTGTTGGAAAAAAATCTTATGAACATTGCACACATTATCACCAATAAACTATATTATGTAGCTTTATCATGAGTTTGATAGGAGGTCCATGAGTTTGCAAGGTCCATGTCATGTTTACCAGAGTGTCTCCAGTGTCCAGAACAGTGTCTGGCACATACAGACACATCGTTATTATTTATCAAATGAATAAACAAGTTCTTAACAAAGGGAGCCTTCAATGTGCTTGTTGAATGAATGAGTGATGTCTGTGATGACTCAAGGGATCCGTGGAGCTTTGGGTAGAGGAAATCAAAGGGTGGAATCGTTTGCAGGAAGCAGAACTTCCCCCCCCTGACATATCCCAAAGGGGCAGGTTACTCTCCAGACTCCTGGTGGGATGCCCAGCTTTTCCCTGGGGGAAAATCATCACAGCCCATTCTCAGTATAACAGTCTATGTGGATCACTTTGAAGTTAACATCCATCGGTAGATCAAAACCTTTCAAGTGAGGGGATGTATGGATTGATGATGAGTTAGAATGTTAAAACTCAATTTTAAAGATTGAAAATGAGGAGTGCTTTGGTGGGAAGAACACAGTGAGCTCATGGAGACTATCGCAACACTTTGTGGTCAGGAGGAGCCTGCATTGTCTTCTGCTGTGCCCACTTTATTTGTATTTCATGATCAGTGTCCAGTGCAGAGGCTGACAAGTGGTAGCTGCTCATCAGTGTTGGAAACAAAAGCTGGAGAGGTGACCAATGACACGATGTTAGCAATATCCTTGGCCTAGAGTACTTTGATCTTTTCTTATTCTTCAGTTTTACCATAGGGGAGCTCGTCCCATGGGTGATTTTTGCTGCAGTGGAAATGAACTTGAAAATCTAGAACAAAATCTTGATCAACACAGTCTAACTAACCTTATTTTACTTTTTAAAAATTAATATTATTTTGATTGCATTTTACTTGGGTGGGGGAAGACATAAAGAGGCGGAGTTTTAGTTGAAAACAAACACAGCCCTAAGAGAAGTTATTTCTTTTTTTAAAATTATTTATTTATATGTATTTTACATTATTGCTCATTTTTAAAACAATGTTTACTTGTTTTTTCCCCTCAGGTGTAGTCCCCATAGAATTTCCTCCGCCAATTCATCCGTGCACCATCACCTCAGTCCTGTGTGCTTCTCCCTCCCTCCCTCTGATCCTCTCTGTCCCCCTCCCTTGCAGGATGTCTCTGCTTTATAATAGTCTGTTTGTTTTTGTGTTTTTTTGTTATGTTTTGTATTATTATTTTTCCCTCCTGATGTCTTATTTGGGTCCCCTATATTCCTCCTATAAGTGAAACCATCCGATATTTTTCTTTTTCCTTCTGACTTATTTCACTGAGCATAATTCCTTCTAGCTCCATCCATGTGGTTGCAAATGACATTAGTTTGTCTTTTTTGATTGCTCAATAGTATTCCATTGTGTATATATACCACATCTTCTTGAGCCAGTCATCTATTTTGGGACATTTGGGTTTTTTCCAGGTTTTACCTATTATAAATAGTGCTGCAATAAACATAGGAGTACAGGTATTCTTTTGAATCAATGTTTTTGTGTCCTTTGGGTAGATCCTTATGAGTGGAATTGCTGGGTCATGTGGTACCTCCATTTTTAGTAGACTGAGGAACCTCCACACAGCTTTCCATAGTGGTTGGACCAGTTTGCACTCCCACCAGCAATGTAGGAGACTTCCTTTTTCACCACATCCTCCACAACATTTGTTGCTAGTTTTTTTTGATATGTGCCATTCTTACTGCTGTAAGGTGGTATCTTGTTGTGGTTTTGATTTGCATTTCCCTGATGATAAGGGATGTTGAATATTTTTTCATATGCCTGTCGGCCATTTGCATTTCCTTTTTGGAGAAGTGTCCTTTAAGTTCTTCTGCCCATTTCTTGACTGGATTGTTTACTTTTTTTTTGTTGAGTTGTGTGGGTTCTTTGTATATCTTTGTGATCTGTCCCTTATCAGTTAGTTGTATGGAGTGCAAAGATTTTTTTCCCAATTAGTGGGATGTCTCTTTGTTTTGGAGAAGTTATTTCTTCAGAAGTTTTCTGGCTTTCTTCTTAGTTGCTCTGTGACTGTAACTCTTAGTATAATATTATATTCTGAGACTAACAATAGCATTTGATTCCATTTCATATGAAAGAAGTTATGAAGTTATGGTCATTGACTGCTAGGGTAAATCAAGAGGGGAACCAAAACTGTGAATTGAACTCCAAACATACAGCTCTTTCTTAACTTTTCTTGAAATGCTTCAGTGACTTCAATTAGCAGAAATAAAGTAAAAGGACACATACAAACGGGAAAGCATTTAAGTTGAAACTAAAATGTCACTAACAATAGGAATTTGCCCTTTGAGTGACATGCTTAGGAATTTAATCTCCGAAATCATGCAAGAGAGTTTTTTTAGTGTATAGTATTGAGTTTATGAAAATGTGTGAACTAATGCACTTCAGAAAGCATTTAGATCAACAGAATTGTTCACATGTATATATAAATGACTTTCCTGTTGACGGACAGCTAGCTGGAAAATCCCTTTAGCCAGAACATTCCTCAAGCGTTCTGGTCCTTCAGACTTGCAATGTAGATAATAGCTCTCAACAAGAGTTATTTAATAGCCCTTATCCTTTCTTCAAGATGAATCATATCCAGTCCCGATTTCTGAGCTTCTCCTTGTTTATCTGTCTTGTTTGATAGGGCTCTTCAGTAGAGCTTTTCAATTCTTCTGTTTTCTTAATTTATTCCTTTATCGATTAATTTACACCAAAACTGTGTATTCAGTTCCTTCCATATTCCAGACCTGCTTGGGGTGCCAGGAGGGTGACTTATGGGTGAGATTACTCAAAAAGATGCAAGACCCAGCACTGCTGGCTGGATGTGCTCCAGAAGATTTCTAACTTTCATGAATTCTTATTGCTGATTGTCTGCAGCGTGCAGAGGCCATGCAGAGGCCTTGCAGAGGTTGCCCATTATCTGTGCTGCCTCAGGGGCCTGGATCTGCCTCCCCGGGGTTGTCACTTTGTCTATTTATTTGTTTGTTTATTTATAGTTTAGGTAATATTTGGATACCCCCATCAGGTATTCCCACCATACTGCACCCACCACCAAATCCCTGGTAGACCACCACCACCATAGCATATTGTTCTTCCTTCTTTATTTGTTTTAGCCCTCTCCCAACCCTTTCTCCCCTTTGGTGCTGCAGTTATTTCTGATTTTTAATTCCTCCACTGTAACAGAAGGCAGTGACTGACAGTTCAAGATTCCAGCCCTCCAGGGGTTTCTAGTTGACATTCGTACACCCAGTAGCTCAGTGAACACTTTCTCTCCTGCAGGTCCTGAGAGCACCATGAGCTACTTTGTGGATCCTTCCGTGAGTGGCCCGGTCCCTTATTCAACCCCACGTCCTGCAGTGGTGGTAAGTGGGGTCCTTTTCCTGCTCTCCCCTAAGCTATTCTGCCTTCTCTCCTCCCCTTCCTGCATTCTGACTCTCCTATCCAGAGAGATCAGTGACCTAACTCAAAGCTGGAGTCAGCTTTGAGTCATTCAGAGGAACTAAATCGTGAGGTTATCTATCATGTTATCAGCATATAAAGTCAAAATCAAGACTGATGGATTTGCTGGGAAGGCTTTTTTAGTATGTTTGTGTTTCAGAGCATGTAACTCCAACATGATTAACAGTTAAAACCAGGTGATTTTTCACTTCTCAGTTCATTTGAAGATTTCTCACATATAGATTGGTGTACCATAGACCTATTTTCAGCAGGAATTAAATTATTTTGGGCCACATACATAAAAGGTAAACAACAGCTTTCTGATGACAAAATTTGAAATTGGAAATGAAAGCAAAAATAAGTTTTTAGAAAAATGTCATACATCCTAGAATAGAGGGTTAAAAGGAGCTTTAAGATAGGACTAAATGAAGTTTTTGTCTTTAGGCTTTATGCTTGATTTTCTAAAGATAATGCTATAAAGATTGGTTAAAACAAATGAAGAGATTGTGATTTCAGGAAAAAAATATGTGTCATCGACTCGGACAATTAGATTAGAAAGTCAAGCCTATGTTAATTCTCTTCATCAAGATTGTGATGAATTAAATAAGATTAATACCTTGTCTTAAAAAAAGCAACACCATACAAATTTGTATATATTCTGTTTTAGGTAGTGAATTTAAAATTATTTTAAGTGTACCGGTTGTAGGTATAATACTGAATTATCTGAACAGGGTATCTGGAAATTGTATGAGATTAAAAAAACCAAAAACCGAATTACTCTAAATGCATATTTCCAACTAAAGACCCTCAACCCAGCTGAATACACTGGGTATTTTTAATGCATTGTGAGTGATTTCTGCTGGTTTCAAAACAAAAAGCCTATTTACTCCCACCTTATCCCCAACAGCCATATCTGAAAAGCATTATCAACATGTGGGTTCCTTTTCGCTACAAATTTCAAAGTGGCTTTAGCAAACGCAGAAGGCTACATAAGAGAACTGCTAAATTTTCCCAGCATTTTCACTCATCACTTCTCTCTGGGCCTCACTTTCTCCATCTCTGGAACTTGTTAGGCAACTAAGAACCATAGAGCAAGCAGAAAAGTCCTTTAACTTCTTCACATACGTTCTGTCTAAAATCAACCCTTCAGTCAGTACAAACTCAAGTTCAACAAACCAGCTCATGTAGATAACCTCTAACTTTAGGCTGGACTCTAATAAACAAAGAATCTGTAAATTGTCTACAAAATATAACCTTAAGACAATGGCATTAAAAGAGCTAGCAAATTAACCTCCCACTCTTAATCTTAATCTGACACTTCCTGGCAGAGTGAGTGTAGCTTCACTAGCTTTCCCAGACAAGACAGTCAAAACTCAAGGTTGCCACGTCTTCCCAGTTTTGTTGGAGCATCTCTAGAGCTCAATGAATGGCATTTAATCCAATAAGTAATCCAAGTCCTGCCTGGTGCCCTGGTCCCTAAATTAGGCTGGACCACCAAGAACAGAAACTCTGCCCCAGATATGGGAAGGTTGATGGGGGGAAAGGGAAACCCTAATAGCAGTGGGTTTTTAAAATTGGAGTCATTTTGCTCCTAGGGGATTCTTGGTGGTATTTTGGTTGTCAAAATTTGGGGTGGGTGGAAGGGCATGCTCCTGAATTCTATATGGCAGAGGCTGGGGATGTAATGAAAGATCCCACAATAAACAATACAGTCCCCTAAAACAAACAGTTTTCCAGGCTCAAATGCCAATAATGCTTAGATTGAACGGCCCTGGTGTAGAGTTGCCTTGAGGCCAGCCTTGAAAGCAGGATGATATTGTGGTACAGATGGGCTAAGCAAATCTTTAATATGTGGAAACTAGTGATTTAGAACAAAGTCTGTATAGGGGAAAACGTGAGGATATATTTATAGCATGAGAGGCTGTGTTCATTGCCCAAGAAACAACCTTCTGAATATGACTGTCTTCTATTCCCTGAAGTTTACTAAGTTTCAGGCTCCTTATTCTTAAATTAGAAGCAGCATTAGCATACTTGATCATCTGCTATACTAGACAATGCTTAAAATAACCCCTGCAACATGGTGAACTGGTGGTGGAAATTCTCTGGGGGCTACACCTGAAAAAAAGAAAGCAAACATTGTAAAAAAATGAAAGATGATGTAAAATATATATAAATAAATTAAAAAAAATAATAATCCCAGCAATAGTCGTAAATAGTCGTTTTACACACAACTCACATTATCTGCCTCAGGGTCAGTTTGTCAAAAGCAGGACATGTTTCCCCATTGTAAGGTCAGTCCCCCTGGAGACCATTATGAATGAAGTGAGGTCACAACCGGGAGATAGAGCAACAACACTTTTGGAAATCGTCTGGCCATTGTGTGTGGAGGAGTGACGTGGTCAGGTTCTTACATGGATTGTGTGTCAGGGACCCTTTCATCCATGGGGAGGAAGTGCTCTTTCCTGTTATGCTACCTCAGCAAGCCCGGGGTGGCCCTGGAAGACCCTGGCTGCCCAGGTCCTCTCGTCTCATCTGCTAGAGCTGTGGGAGGGCAGGAACAGGAGGGAAGGACACACCTAGTTTTGACCAAACATGTCCCAGTCCCGGGCTACCTCATGAACAAAAAGGATGTGTGGAGGAGGTCCTGGGGACTATGGGAATTTTAGGAAGCACCTTGAATTCTTCAAAGGAAAGGAACAGACCCACCCACCCACTCCTCTCAGCTCCCAGGCCTTGGGGCGATAGTAATATATCTGGTGAGTGTGGTTGCTGAGCACGGAAGGCACTGAGACCCAAGAAACACTAGCATTTCCAGAAGACACAGCCTTTAGTCTACTCCATGCCTTGTAGTTTGAGTTGTGTTAAGGGCTTTGAAAATGTGCCACTTGTTCATTCTTTTTAGCTCAAATGCACTTTTCTTATAAACATACTGACTCTATTTTCTAAATCTGACATGAACCAGAGTTTCAGTAACTGTCCAACAAGACTTTTGTTGACTTGGGACTTGATTATTTGAAAGATTTCAAAGTTGTATAAATGGAATCACATTTATTAGACCATAATATCTTTGATTTTAAAGAATTATATGAGAGGAAACCAGGTTATTTCAGATACATGATCACTGAACAAACAGGAATATGACAGAGTGTATGTTGGCTGTCAGCTGGGAGGCCATTGACGGCGAGGCTGTCAGTCATGGACTGGTTTCAAGCATCACCTCCTCCTATCCTTTCTGTGTCCTTCCATTGGGATTGGTTGGTCTTTTGAATCTTCGGTGCAATGCCAGCAAAGGGATAGTATGGCCATGGGGCTTAGCTAAATGCTTTGCAAAAATGCACTTCAAACCATTGCCCTTAGACAAAACTCCTTGTCCCAGACACCTCTGTGATTGTCTGTGGAGCTTGCCAAACACATCATGGTTTGAGCAAATTCTCTTTTGTACACTTCCTGTCTTGCTTTCATGATGGATTGATTGATTTTTTTTATAGATTTATTTTATTTATTTATACATACATGAACTGGGATGTAGGCCAAAGGTGTGGGGGTGGGGTGAAGGGGGTGAGAGGATTCACCAGAGACAGAGTGGGGAGGCAGAACAGGCAGATCTACTAAAATACACTGCTGAGGGGAACAGTGGGCAGGAGAGGAGAGGTCTGCTGCATCATGAGGGTTAGATCCCTGGCCAGGGATCGAACTCATGCTGCAGTGGCTGGCGATAGGTTGATAGTGCTGAGATTTAACTTCCAGCGCCACCAGGGAGGGCTAGTTGATGGAATTTTTTTTTTTTTTTTTTGGACATATAACTCAATTTCCAACTTCTGAATTCTGATGAGGCAAAAGGAGGGACTACATTGCTCCTGCCTATTTTAGACCAGGCATTAAAAGGGGCCTTCTTGCAGCTCTGAGTCAGGCATCTGAGAAGACGTTGCAGTCGCTTATAATGGAAAGCATGTGGACTTTGGTGTCAGAGAGATGTGGGCTAAATTCTGACTGGTTACTTCTTAGCTATGTGACCTTGGACAAATTACTTAATCTGTCTGAGCCTCAGTGTCCCTGTCTATAAAATGGTGGACAGCGTATGACTTTCCATGTAAGGTCACTGTGTTGATTAAATCAGAAAATGCTTGATGACTGCCTGTCACAGAGATGACCTTGATTAATTTTCTTTGGGTTTATCATTTCGTCTCTGTTTGTCTCTCAACTTCTTAATTGTGTTAGATGTCTCCATGGAGAGGTGGAGATGATTCAACATACAAGGGTGTTGCCAGAACAAGATGGGGCTGCTGGGGTAGAGATGGAGACATTCTTATTGAGAAACTCCTTGCTACATCATTGCCCACCACTGGAAGCAGCTCCCTTGCCACCAGATCAAAGTTCCCTTGTAATGGGCTAGTGGTTTACAACCCCATTGTGTAAACAGACCTGGTTCTCTTATCTTGAGTAATTGCAGTTTAATTGGGTCTCCTTGGGAAGCAATTCCTTCTTACCCAGGGCTGTTCGCACACTCTTCACCTCAACCCCACATGCGCCAGGATTCCAGCCTCAGGATGTGCTCACAGAGGAGTCTGCCGTCCCTGCCCTTCTAGGGAATGCTTATTCCTGTGAAGTTAATGCAGACGCCCTTTTTTCTCTAGCAATCTTAGAGAGCAGTGGAGATGGCATTCAGGATTAGAAAAGTGGGACTAGCCCTCTAAAATTATAATGCAAATGGAAACTGGAAAAGAAATTTTATTCTTGTTGTTTGGGAGAGATTGCTCGAACATAATATTGAGGGGTATTTATAGCTATGGTTCTTAGTAGTAGTCAGAAAATCAAAGGAAAAAAGAGTGATAACATATATGTGATGTTATCATATTATAGCTTATCAAATGATATATCATTACTTACTACAGTATCTTTGAAAGGGAGGCTTTTCTAAGATACTTGGCTCAGACAGCACAAACTGGGGAACTTCACAGCCAGATCACAATCTAGAGACCATCTCTCAATATCAGAAAATTAAGATCCTAAGAGGTTAAATAAGTTGCCAAAATGAACAAATTGGCAAGGGTGGAATGTGGTCTAAGTCTCCTACTCCTGGCTTAGAACATCCCCTTAATCATTTTTCAGATATATAGTGATATCCACACATTTATAATGGACTTTTATTCATGCATCTTTGTGCCTTTTTTAAACGAATTGTACCTTTTTAAAAATTTATTTATTTATTTTAAAAGATTTATTTATTTATGGATACAAGAGCTGGGGTGCAGGCCAGAGATGCGGGTGGGTGAGAGGATTCACCAGAGACAGAGTGGGGAGCAGAACAGGCAGATCTACTGAAATACGCTGCTGAGGGGAGCAGCGAGCGAGACAGGGGAGGTCTGCTTCGCCATGTGGGTTGCTCCCTGGCCCTCCGGGGATCGAACTCGTGCTGCAGAGGCTGTGGATTGTTTCATAGAGCAGTGCTTAACCCCTTGCGCCACCAGGGAGGCCCCAGAATTGTACCTTTTTTCAAATGACAAATTGGTCTTTCTTGTTTGAAGGAAAAACAATTCTACCGTGTGGACAACTGAGCAAATCAGTGGGAATGAATCAATGCCCAGTCTTTTTGTTACGTCCAGTTCTCCCACCCATAATCCAGCATGAGTTCTGAGCTGGCCTCCCCTCCTCCTCACCACGGGGTGTCTGAGGCAGTCACTCATGGATTTCACCAAGGAGTCTGAGGATTTCATGCTAAGGGAGGAGAAGCTGGTAAATACCATGTCTCACCTGGGATCTCTCAGCACGAGAGTGTCAAGTTCAGGTGCCCAGTTCTGGCTCTGGGATTCAGAGGCTGCCCTTTCCAGCCCGGAGCAACAGCCAGTCTTCTCCTGCTGAGAGTAGACAGGCTGGGGTCTCTGGCTGACACAAGGAACTGCAGGATGGGCCCTATTACCACCAACTTGGGGTGCTACCCCAACACCAGGATGTGTCTTGGGGTGGCCTCAGCTGTGGCCGACGTGGAAGCCAAGCACAGCTGTTGATGAATGGCAGCATATCCCTGTCTCTATAGCACTCTCTTCGTGCCTCAGTTTTTTTTCTCTTTAGAAACTTGCCCTGTGTCAGGCCTGCCCTTTTACCAAGGCCCAAGCCCATCACCCTTATTGTTTTAGAAAGAATTTCCTGGCCTTGAGTCTAAAATTAGATTGCCCTTTGAGAGTTTCCTATTTGGTCTGTCCTGCCTCTCCTGGTGGCAGCACCACCCTAACCCCCTCCCCTGTGACCAGAACTTAGAACTCAGCCAAGTGTCTCTGGGCTGCCTCCTTCCCCTCTGCCTCTTAAGGGAGCAGGACAAATGTACCCCCCCTGTAACAGAAAGGCCCCAATGTCCTTTTGAATGTGCTTTGTCCTAAGCTCCCCCCTCAGCATGGCCAAAAAGCCTCTCCATGGTGCGCCAAGTATAAGGGACACTAGCTAACTTAGCATCTTCTGAGGGAGAGGAAGCCAGCTCACGAAGACATCTGTGGAGTCGCTCAGCCTGGGGTGAACAAGGAACTCTGTGCAATGAGGTGAGAGGTTTTAAGCTGAGAAACTGTTCAATTATCGCACAGACTTTTGTTGGGCCCCTACAACATGCAAGTCCCTAGAACTGTTTCAGAAGCCTGGTGTTTCCTTTTAGCTTCGCGTTTCTTCATTACTGAAACATGGCGAATATGGCACAGAGTCAGCACAAGAATACAAAGGCTTCCATATGCTAAATTCAAATTATGAATCCAAATTCTGTCTATGGCTATATTCAAATTATGAATCCAAATTCTGTTTGGCTCTCTAGGCTTCTCCATCCTGGGTAACGATTTATCATATGAAGGTTGTCAGTCACAAGGCCAGCAGAAAGAATGTGGATGTATCAGCAGAAAGGACACTTGGAGTTGGAAAGGAACTTGGAGATCACTGGGGCCAGCCTGCTCAGGAAGCCAAAACTTAAGGAGGTTAAGTGGCAGGCAGAGGGGACCCAGCTCCTGAGAAGAGAGCAGGGCTCGAGTCCAGGCTTCCTGACTTCTAGTTTTCTGTTTTCCTACCAGAGCTTAGGAATATCTAGAATATTCCTAGAATAGTTAGGTTCATGTGGATGGCAAACCACAGTGCCTCTCCCCTCAGGGCTAACTTGGCTTGGCCTCTGGGTATAAGATGCTTTTTGTTTTTGTTCTTTAAACAGTAGCATCTAGAAATGTTTATTATGTCGTCGATGTTTATGGCCCTCTACTTGGGCTGAACCCTGGGACTCTGCAGTTGATTAGAGAAAACCTGTATTTGCTCCCAGAATGTGAGTGCTGAGTAACTCGTGCCAGAGAAGAGTCAGGAGGGAGTTAGGGAGCAGACACCTGGACGTTCAAGGCTGCTTGGTGAAAGAGAGCAACAAACCTGAAGAATGGCTCATACCTGCCCTTTCAGGCACACAGACTCCACATTTGTGGTCTAGTGTGTCCTTGTTCTTCATTTCCACTGTTTCCATCTTTGGGGGCAGAGAGAAGGAAGGCTGTGGCTGTGAGGTTTGGCAGGGCTGGGTGGTCACAGAGAGATGGCGGCAGAGGAGGGAAGGGACCATTCAGGTCCCTGACTCTGAAGCACCAAGGAGCAGAGCTGGGAGAGGTGATAAAGTAGATGAGGCCTTACCTGGAGTCCACAGTAGCCATCAGAGTGGGTTCGCCTCAGGGGATTGGATAGGATGTGTCCCTCGTCCTAATGAATCCCAGACGCCTGGGGCTCTGCTTCTAGGATCAGAAAGACGAAGCATGGAGGATGTGGGCTGGTGTCCTCCGGCAGCCTCCTTCTGGGAGGACAAGAGAGAAGTACGTTTCCTACCTGGTTCTTCGCTGTGGGTGTGACAGAGTAGGGCGAGGCCATGTGCTTTCCTGAGATACCAATCTCAGGACCCAGTCACTCCAAGGCTGCCTGACTACCCACCTTTTCATCTCAGCCTCTGGCTCACCACCCCTAGTTCTCAAAGCTCTGTCCTTGGCTTCTAGTGTTCTGTGTACTTGTTTTTCCACCTATGTTTCAATTTGCTCCTTCTTTGTTGATTTGCCCTTTTCATTTTGCCTTTTAACTATAAACAACTTCACAGACCCATTCTTGATCCTTTCTCTTAATTTCCACTGGCATTTTCCTTGACTCCATATGCTAACTAGACCTTTAGTAACTAGACTTTTATGTACCAGAGACCCATACACTGCTAGGTCTAACCTTACTCCTTCTACTCCTCTTCTTTCATACATTTGCTTTAAGGACCCCCTCATCAAGCTGCTTGCTCTGCCATCCTTCCAGCTAAACACAACTAAAAGTAAAGTTGTCTCCACCCTCCTTATTAATGGACCTAAACTAACCATGGTGGAAGAAAGCAATCTAAATGTTATCTTAGATTTCCCTCCTTTCCTTCAACTCCTATCAGTCATAAATTCATGCTGATTCTTCTGTTGAATTCTGTCTTGTATTTCTTGTTTCCTCTTCACCTCTATACTTGTGACCTTATTCTAGCATTCCAACTCTTTTTTCATCACTGGACTGTTGGCAGCATTGAACTTGGGTGAGATGAGTAAAGCACTTACATGGAGGCAAAAATGAAAGCGTGCCCCCAAACTGAGTTACCACCCTAAACTATGTCAATGCAGTATTTTTGAAAATAAAATTAATGCAAAGATCATTACAAGCAAATAAATATCTTAAGTGAAGATTAGTACCCCAGTCTGTGGTATGGTGCTATAGGACATAGCCTACGTCAGCCTCCTCATCTGCTTCTGCCTAAACCATCCCAATTAGCACTATCAAGCAAGTCTTTCTAGAACATATTGATTCACCATGTCACTACCACAAGCAAACTTCAGTGCCTTCCTCCTAAAGCCAAATTCCTTTTGGTATACATGGTCTTCAACACTGTGAATTTACCCTTTCCCTCCCTCCTACTAATCATACACCCCCAACCCATTATAGGCATCCTTACTGCCCAAGAGCACACCTTTCCACGTTCTTGTCATTGCAGAACAATATCGTTATCTCTCTGCATCATCACCTCTCTGAGTCTCTCATTCTCCCTTACATAGTTGTATATGTTCCTTTGCATCTAGGTGTGTTATTGTCTTCTTTTGCTCATTAGATCCTTCACAAAATGTTCTAGGTTAAATCTTACTCAACCTTTCAGTTATTACCTAAGTCAGCTTCCTCCAGGAAGTCTTCCCTGCTGCCACTCCCCTGCTCTTACACATTGGTACTTAACCCTGTCACATTCCCTAGCTGTAATTTCCTGTTTACTTGCCTGTGTGCTCCTAAGGGTAAAGTTCATTTTCTTGCTCATATTGTATTCTTAGAAGCCAACATACTTGGCATGAATCAACTGCATGATATAGATTGGCTTTATGCATGCCCATTACCATAATTAATGTAGTCCCCATTAAGGGATAGTGGCTACCCTTCTTGAACATCTGTACCAGAGCCACACAAGCTTCATGTTGCACAAGTAGGAGAAAAGTCTGAAGTCAAATGGACCTGGGTTAGAATGCTACCACCATTAGTTTATTAGTTGAATAGCCTTTAGAAATTCACTTGCCCTTTTCAAGCCTCACTTTGCTCTTCTGTAAAATGGAGATAAAAGCACGAATTTTGTAAGATTGTGGTGAGGAATAAGTGTGACCATCTCTGCACAATGCTTAGCACACCAACTGGCACTGAGTGGTATGTAGTTAAGTTCCTTTCAGTATGACTTGTTGGATGAGTGAATGAGATCCAGTCCAATGTTCACCTTAAAACTGTGACAGGAACTGGAAGTGTGGCTTGCGGCTCATGAACTTGTCTCCAGTCACAGCCAGAAAAGAAGGTATCAATGAAAAGACTTGGCCGTGTTCTGGGTGGTCCCCTATCAAAGCAATGAGGTGAGGGCTGTGCTGTTTAGATTTCTGACCTGTTACTAACCTACTTCTTTCGCATCAACTGAGACAGTTTCACAATGAATTGGAACTGGTATGTGGTTCTCTTGAGTAAAAATGTCATTTTCACACTCTATGAAATAGTAAGTCAGTTTGTGAAATGTCTAATAACCAGCCAGGTGTCTCGGTAAGGACGTCATGCAATGTCTGGTTCATGGTGGGTTTATTGCATTTCTCTTCATTCTACATATAGGGTCCTCTGGCTCCACTGAGGGCAGCTAAAGAGGAAATATGTCTTAAAACTAGAATTTCATTTAAAAAATCACAAATGAACTATCCCTGTCAACAAAAAGCCTGACTTGAGGGTAGAGAGACTCATAAAAGTCAACCACAAAAACTGAAGCTGATGTTGCGTGAGATCGTTACTTAAAGACTTGTGAGTTGCTTACTGACCAGCTGTGTCATTCATATCTGAGTCATTGGTTTATCCCTAACCCTCTGCCTTCCATCTCTCCCCTGCACACTGCAACAAGATAAATTTTCTTGAACATATCTTTGTATATTACACAGGCTCTTCAGTGGCCTGTCATTAGAAAGTCTAAGCTTTTTTTGTGTGTGTAGAAAAACCGTGGTGTAGGACAGAGATACGGTGGGTGAGAGGATTCACCAGAGACAGAGTGGGGAGCAGAACAGAGAGATTTGCTGAAATGCACTGCTGGGGGAACAGTGGGCAAGATAGGAGAGGTCTGCTCTGCCATGTGGGTTAGCTCCCTGACCAGGGATCAAACTCAGTATCAGTGATGGTGATAGCACTGAGACTTAGCCCCTAGGCCACCAGGGAGGCCCAAAAGTCTAAACTTTTAAATCTGAATTCAAATGCCCTTCTGGTTTTCATCACCCTATCAGGGACTATAACAAAGAACCAGCCCTAATCTCTGAGGATCCTGCTTGGATGACCAAAGACCGAACTTGGAACATACTACCTGTCTCATAAGGATTTTCTAATTCAGGCAAATCACACACACACGGTTCCCAATGAAGACATTTGAAATGAAAATGACCTCACTTAAGGCCTTCTTTCTACAACCCTAAATACTTAACATTGAAATTCGAGGAAGGCTTTGAAAAGATAGGGGTAGATCTTGAGAGCACACAGCTAGTCTAGGAACTGTCTATCAAATGGATTCCATTGCAGAGTATCATGGAACACCTACTTAACTTTGAGCATTCAAAAGAAAACCTTATAATATTAAGATACAATGTCAGGAAGGTAATCTTAAGCCAGAATTATGGAATGTTTTTTGACTGAAGCCTAAGAGAATGTTCTTGACTGATGATTTCCCTGAATCGCTTGGTCACAAACACACTGACCTGCCATTGCTACATTGATATGCTTGTGCTTCTCACCAGCACTCCTGGTGTCAGAAGGCCCAGGATGTTAGCCAGAGACATACAGCAACTCAATCAGTCCCATGAGTGTGATTATATTCTCAGTACCTTTAGCCTATTTGGAAGATGAACAGTTCAAAGTAAACTTCATCCAGTCCTAGTTAGTTTTATGAATATTGTGAAAATAAATAAATCAATTCCAAATGAATGTACACAAAAACTTCTATATATTGGGTTCATGTTTCATTTTTCTCTGTACCAATGTACTCTCTTCTGTCATTTTACTGAATTTATATGAATGAACAGTTGCAAAACTGGGAGAGAGTAGATAGTGAACAATTGAATGTGATGTAATAGCGTTAAATTCTACTGCACCTCAAGGGGAGAGCAAGTAATAAGAGGTTCTTCAATTAGAGGTCTTTTGGGAGTTATTGAGCTACTCTTTAGGGATGAGAATACCAACTGAGGTTTACTAATTAGCAGCTTAACATCTACAGATTTCATCACATCTAATTCTAGCAGAGGTCATTTTTTTTTTTTTTTTTAAACAGGGGTCTTTATGGAGGTGGAGAGACCATAGAAGAAAGAATAAAAAAAAAATGTTGAGAATGGACCATTGTAAATCAAGACTTGTATTCTCAGGAAATCTTTCCATGAACCTGCTGCTTTTCCTTTTGTGTCTTAATTTTTAACCATCTTGCCCAACCCCAGAATTGTTAAGGGTCTCACATTAAAATTATCTTACCTTAGGCTTCACATATACTAATACTTGCATTTCATGTGATATGTGATTTTACTACAAACACTTCATGTATTATTTTATTTTATATAGAATTTTCTTAGACATGTTATTTCACTGAATGCCCCTATGTTTTGAGGTAGGGATTATTGTGTCCATTTTATAACCAAGTAAACTTAAGTTTAGATTAAGAAATATAAATAAATGGTAGAGCCACCATTTGAGTCCAAGTATATTTGACTTCAAAGGACAGGGTTTTAAGCACTGCAAAACAGGGCCTGCCATACTTGACATTTGTCTTCTTAAGAGCATACTGAGCAGATGGTGTATTTCATAAAACTGATCAGAGTAGCACAAGTCCCCAAGTGTTGGAGAAACTGAAAATCTCATCTAGCAATCAGTGTCCATAAAACCTATACATACTGAACAACTGAAAAAATGAGCGACTTTTCTTATGTAGGTCCATTTTTTGTTTCCTCATTAGCTTTTGTCACTTATTGGTTCTATGATACTAAGCTACGTCTTGTAAGACTATCACTGCATGATATTTTTACAGAGTAAGATAACATAAAAAAAAAAACAAAAAAAGGATTGTATAAATTTAAGATGACCTATAGCTGCCTTGCTGTTAACTGTGGGTGCTTATTTGAGAATTAGTAAAGGTCATCCTCAAGTACTTGAAGAAATGGATGAAAGTAAATGTATTCACAGACCAAGTCACGACTTCTTCTCCATCCCAGTGTTTTGTTTTTTCCTGGTAGGGGTAGGGTGATTGATAGTTGGTTCCATTCTATCATCTAGAGATGAGTCTGACTTACATGTGGCTGGATGATATAGTTATTGTTCCATTAGGGCTAAACTATCGAATTTTCCTCTTAATCTATTTCTGTTTTTTTTTCCCTGGCCACAGAGACAAGGACCTTATGAAGATCCTCGAATGGCCTATGGCTTCCAGTCCAATTATCACCAGCAACGATCTTGCTACCCCTTCTGGGATGAGATAGCCACACAGGAAGTCCCTACTGGTCTTGAACACTGTGGCTCAGGTAGGAACAAAATCAAAGACTGAGAATGAGGATAAAGTGGAAGGATGTGGAAATTTGATGATGGCTGCAGTCTCTGAAATGACAGCTCCTTTGTTTTATTTGGTTACGGGATGCTATTGTTCTCGAATGGAAAGTCCCAGTTTTCTCAACAATTTTGAGTTACTTTACTCTCCAATAACAGGAAGACTACACTCTAGGAATGAGCCCAGGAGTGGTTGTTTTCGATCTTCATTTGGTAAATAGTTGTGTCTACTGTGCGTTTCCTGAGATTTATCCATTTCAATTGGGCTGTTGACAGTCTTGTTTTGAGGTCATAATGTATGAACTGGATAAAAGAGGGTGTATGAGCGAGCTTTCTTACAGAACATAATGTCTGTCCTGGTCTCTTTGCAATCTTTTCCACCTCTGTGCATGCCCAGCTGCATCTGGCTTCTTTTTTTTTGTTTCTTTTTTGTCTCTCCAACTGCTCTTCACGGAAGCTCCTCTCCTCTCACACCCCTCCCCTCCCTGACCCGCCGGCCACACTGCTGCCCTCTGGCGAGCAGGAGCCACACGCCTCCAGAGATCCCCAGTGGAGCCTCTCCCAGGGCCTGAGCCATTGAAAGGCCTTCCTTCTAAGCTGTTTTGCACACACTGTGTGTCTCACACATTCCGTTAGTCTTTGCTTCTCTGCTAGTTTCTATTTTTGTTTATTTTTTAATCCAAAACGTAAAACTTAAATGGGGAATTCCAAAATGATTGATTTAGACATCAAGTTCAATTTTTCACGAAACCCGGTTGTGAAAATACACCTGAATATCAAAAGTCAGCTACAAGCTAGGCGTTCAGCCAGGATGAATTCTTGTCATAAGAAACATCATTACTCTTACGTGTTAAAAATACGTAATTCTGAGGAATTACCTAGAGGGAAAAGCCACTGAAAACTAATTTAAGAATAACTTTTTTGTTTAGTGTCTCTTTATTCCCACAAAACGATATAGTAAACTACTTTTACAATAGTGAAGAAATAGAATGGCTTGCTTTACTGTCCAGTCTTTACTTCTCAGTGGAAATAGACACAAAGCAAGATTCTGTGGTAGTTGGGGGGATTGGGGTAGTTGGGGAGATTGGGGGGATTGGGAAATCACAGAGTTACCCAGTTCTTCATCAGGGCAGAATGAATCAACTCCTGTGTCTCACATTCTCTTGATTTATTTATTTATTTATTTATTTTTAAAGATTTTCTTTTTTTTTTTTTTTTAAATTTATTTATTTTTTATTTATTTATACAAGTACTGGGTACAGTCAGAAGCGCGGGAGGGTGAGAGAATTCACCAGAGCCAGAGCGGGGAGCAGAGCAGGCAGAAGGACCAAAGTACACTGCTGAGGGGAGCAGCGGGCGGCTGGAGAGGTCTGCGCGCCATGTGGGACCCTCCTCCGGTGGCCGGGGAGCAGCCGGGGATCGAACCGGCGCTGCAGAGGCTGAGGGCAGCTTCGCAACCCAGTGCTCAACCGCTGCGCCACCGGGGAGGCCCACATTCTCTTGATTTAATAGTCATTGATCTCTGAGTTGTTTTTGCACACTGTCCTGAATTTGATAATTTATAAATTTAACATTTATAATGTCACTTTCTTCTTGTTATCTTAGTTCCTCTTAGTTCCTCCAAGCATAAATACACATATCTCAGCTATCTACCCATTTCAACAGGAGACAGGAGGATTTTGCACCTGTTCACAGTTTAGATCGAAGGACTTAACATTTTAAGAGATAAAAGAGTGATCCTTTCAGACACTAGACAAAATATATTTTATTTGCATAAGCAAAAGGTCAAATTGGTTGTGTCTATATTTGTACAACTCTTGAATCCTATTAAGGCAAATAGCTTAAGTTTTATATCTCCCAGTATATCAGAAGTTAAAACCACCTTGCTTAACGCTTTCAGCTCAGGATGGTGCTTCTGCTTGCTACAAGTTAGGTTTTATTAAAATCTGAGGTCATCTTTACACCTATCCATAGTCCCAAGACCTGAATTTGTCTTCTTTGTAGCCTCAGTTGAGAAACAGATAACGGTTTCTCAGTTGAGAAACAGATAAACCCCCAAGTGAAGATGATGTTTCATTCTGTTCTTCGTTAAGGTTCTCAGAGGTAAAAGAGATTTTATTTCAGGGCCAGTGAGACAGTGTCTGTGACGTGTGTAAAAAACTTCTTGGGATGAAACTGCTTTAAAACGCAAGAACTTATAGCAGTATAATAAATATAGTTTTCTTCTCACAGTCTACTTTATTGCTCAAGAAGAAGGAAGCTGGGGTCACCCAGACTAATGACTTTTGGGTAGAGTGGGAAGATGAGGGCATATAATAACGAGTCCGAAAATGACCTGGGGTGTTATCAACTGCATCCCAGAAATGCTAGAAAGCTCCAGGCGGGAGTTGTGTCTTGATGGCAGGTGATGTCTGTAGTTCCTCTGTCCTAGGCTTCCTCTGATAGAAATATCTGGCAAGAGCCCTGAGCTTTTCCAGCCCCTCCTTCGCCTTCTGAGGTCCAGACGAAGCAGTTGCAACAATTATTTCTGGGCTGTGGTCCAGCCTTCCTCAGTGATGGGTGTCTTTTGGAAGGAGATCTTGGGGTTATAGGGAAGGGAGATGGAGACATGGACCAACCAATGATTTCCCCAGCTGCAGCACATTTCTTAGGAGATGTGTTGAGCAAAAGAAAAAGAGAAAAAAATACTCTACTTTTTTTTTTCATCTTCTTTTATCCTATTTATAACTTCAGTTTCCTTCCCGTCCTCCGTTTCATGGCCATCCCCCACCCCCACTCCCGGCTCACGTTTGTGCTCTCAGAAGGGATGAATGAACTTCTTTTCCAAGGACTGCACATCTGTCAGTGACTGGAATACCCGACAGGAGGGGCCATCGAGAAAGGATCAGGCCCCTTCTGAATGTTGTCCCTATTCACCCAGGGACAGAGGCTGAGGACGAGGAGGAGGAGAGGAGAGTGGGAGGGAACAAGAGCAAGAATAGAGCTGATGAGCCTTACCAGGTGAGTGGGTCAGAATACTCAGGAATTGAGACAAGAAGAGAATCAGTGGGTTGGGAAGGGTGGTTATAGGGATGCTGAAGAAGAAAAAAAAAGTGTGGAAATAGCAAACAAAAGGGAGTATTAGTAGAGAGGTGGTGAATAATGGGAAGAGCAAACGAAAGATGAATGGAAAGGGGAAAAGAAGGGGACCCAGAAAAAGACAAGGCAAGAAGGGGAGGGGGACATGACATGAAAGAGAAAAATAGATGAATCTGAGGACATTAACTACACAGCTAAAAAGGGAAGCCACATTTGCATGCAATTGCCTGTGCAGCTGTACATTTCTTCATGACAATCTTGTAGTCATCATTTTCTTTCATTTCTACCTCCTCCTCCTGTCCGCCTCTTCCCCCTCCTCCCTATCAGCCTGGAGCCATTAGTGAGAGCCAATGGGGACGGAGAGCTGGTGTTCTGCATGAATGAATGGGCCCTTTCTGTCTCAGCTTCTCGTCATCCCTCTGTCGGGGAGCCTTGTGAATCAATGGAGCCCCTTAAACAAGACAGGGCTGAAATGTCTGTTACTGTTTATAGTCTGACTGGAGTGGAGCCCATGACCCTGCCTTCTCTCTCTTCCCCTCCTCTAGTCTGTTCCCCAACCTCAGCTCTTTCTTTCAGTCATCATTGCAAGAAGCTTATTTTTATGTCAGTCCCTTGCTCCTGTCTCTAAGACCTCATGGCCATTTCACTGCTGTTAACTATTATGACTAGTTCCTCTCCACAACCCCATAGAGAAGGCACTGACTAGGTGGCATTGGTAGATACAGGCAGTGAGCCTCAGAGTGGTGGGTAGGCCTACTGGAAGTCATGCAGTGCCTTTTTTCCACTGGAACTAGAAAACTGACATCCAAGACCCAGCTGAGCACCCAGATTACAAGTCACAGTCCATCCCATCAACTGATAGCTGTCCATATTTGATTTTAGCCTCATAATCACAATGATCATGAATGACAACCATGTGTGTCAGAAAATACAATGCTTCTATGGCATGTTTCCAGAGTGGTATGCCTCCGCATTTCTCATTTCTGAAATGGATTCGTCTTGAATCGAGTTGATGGATTGGATGTTGTGATCAAAGTATACTTTTGCAAAATAGTGCTTAGAGCTGGAAAGCTGTCTGTGTCTACAGAACATGGTAAACCCAACTTGCCCTCCTGGGAATGAACTTGTGCTTTGAAGCAAGACAATACTTTTTTCTTCCTGTACAATGCTGTTTGGTACTTTTTTGGTCATTGAACATAATAAAACCCTCATGTACCCACTTTCACGGCTTAACCCTTCACTTTACTCTTCATGAAAGAGGAAGTACCTACACTGGGATAGAAAAACATTTAGACTCTGGAGCCAGATTGCTTGGGTTTGAATACCTTCTCTTCCTAGCTGTGTGAACTTGAGCAACTTAGTCTTCCTAACCAGGTTTCTCAAAGTGTCAGAATTACCTGGCAGGCTTGTTGTGGGATTCTCATCCAAGGTTTCTATCTCAGTGGGTCTAGTGTGAGACTCAAGAATTGGCATTTCTCACAAATTTAAAGGAGGTATGGCTGCCGGGGGTCCAGAGGTCATACTATGAGAAATACTAAGTTAATGTGTATAAAGCTTGAAACTCCACTGTCACTTTGCAAATATGATTGACTCTTTGTCATTATAGCTCATTGTCCTGAAATACCCGAGAGTCTGGGCATCAGTAACCCACTGATGAATGAACACTTTTGGTGGCCAGTATCTGGAAACTGAGTAGCTCTGGAGACAAGGGGTAGCCTCAGTCCTTACCGCTAAGAAACTTTTGCTTAAGCGTGTACGTGGGAGTACATTTCCATGATAGAAAAAAATGGTTGCTTTATGAAATATGACACTTATTTATGAGATAGATGTTGGCAATGTAAGTGCGCGACTTCAGATCTCACTATTAAAATTTTCTAAAATAAATTTACTAGTAAAATGATAGAATGAAAGAATGTCTTTCCCAAATAAACTTTGGAAGTTCAAGGGGGAGCTATACTGAGAGTCTGAGTTCACGGTCTCTCTGGGGCCTTCTCAGACGTCCAGGCGGCTGGGAGAGATCAAACCCGCACCAATGTTTGGAAAGGGTTATCGACAACCAGGTGGGACATTTCAGCAGGAAAAACAGATGCCTCCAGTTTGGCTTTTAAGTGTTGAGAACATTGAAGGGATGCCAGAGAGACTTGTTAAATGGAGATTCACCTTTTGCTCTGAAATGTTTATTCTCCTAGCAGGTTTGTTCTTTCAACTGACCATCTCAGATAGTCCTGTGGTTTTAAAAAAATGAGATTTTAAACTTTGCTGCACTATCTGTTCCCTCCGGGTTCTGGCACGTTCGCCTTTTCTAGAGGACCTGTTTCAGGGCCTTTGTTCTTCAAAATGGTTCTGATCCGTGTATTGTATGTTTCTGGAATCTTGGAATGTGAACTATTCCTCTCAGGGACAATTTTGACTCTCTCAGATTCTAACTTGATAGTTGTGTCACTTGGGAAGAAGGAAGCTGCAGGAAGGGGGTTAGCTTTTCACAGGAGGCTGTGGTCGGATCCAGCTGCCCTGACCAGCTACTTCCAGGGGACAGCGCGCCCAGGGAAGCTGGCTGCAGGAATACCCTCTTCCCATCCACCTTCCATGTTTGAGAGGCCCAGAGGTTGCAATGAGGAAAGGCTGGAGGAAGGAGAAGCAGATCTCTCTCACCATAGCAGTAGTTCATTAGGAAGAGAATCCACATGCAAAAATCTATCCTATGTGTTGGCCCTCCTTCTGTCTTTCCGATCATGAGATTTCTGTTGTCATCTCCCTAGGGCAGTTCCTGACTCTGTTCTCCATAAGTGAAGACTGTTTTCTGCCTATGGACCGAATTTGCTCCTGTTTCCCAACATGACAAGGTCTCCTCCTCCCAGCCCCAGCTCCCTGCGTAGTTTTCCAGCCCGTGCTATTTCATATTTGCATTAAGAGAACTTTGGGTTTAAGATTCTGAGTATAAGCTGAAAGGCCTTGAGTCCAAGCAGAAAGGTTAGTATGGTGTGGAGGAAAGAGCAAAAACAGACCCGGACTCTTGTTCCTTCACATTTAACAAATGAGATACTTACACTTACTTTAAAGACTTCTTGTACACTTACTAGGTCATGGTATGTAGCAGGTGATCAATAAATGCTGCCTTCTTTTTCCTTCTGGCACCATTTAAGTGTGCATTTAAGTGAGGCGAAGACACTAGGGGTCCCACCCTTATCTAATGCTTCTTACCCGCTCTCATCTTGCCCAAGGCTAATTTTCTCTCTTTAATTTTAACATTTATTTCTATTGGGGTAACATTGGTTTTCAACGCTGTATGCGATTCAGAGATACAGGATTACATGTCTTCAGATATTTGTTACCACACCATATGCACCACCAAGGCACCCACAGTCCACCATAGCCCACTGGGCACCCTCCACACTCAGAGGCTCTGCACCATTCCTCTCTAGTCCAAGACCAATTTTCTGACACCTGTCAACTGTGCCTCCTTTTATCAGGGAATGGAGAGGTGTCTGATGAGGACCAGAACGCAACACAGCTGGTTTAAAGACCTGAGCCCTGGGACTCAACAGAGGTTTTGGCGGCTCTGGGTAGTGAGCAGAGGAAGAGCGTTTACAAATGCAAATCACTCTGCAAGTCCTTGGGAAGTTAGGTAGCCACGGTTGGCCCGGTTCAGCTTAGAACTCCCACTTCTGTGGGCTGAGCTCCCATCCATCGCTTCTCAAACATCCCAGGAAGTGACAGCATCGCACTGGAAATCCCTGCAGGCTGGGGAGAAAAAAAAAAAGTTCTCTTAACTTTTTCAAACCACAAATATTTGGTCCGAGTTGGGAAAAGGTCCCTGGGGCACCGAGTTCTTATTTGATTCAAGCAGTTTGACCCCTCTTCTGGAACTCCCGGGCGGGGGCTGGGGCCGGTGGAGGCGCGGCTGGCGTCCGCCCCCGCTTGGCTCGGCCGGGCTGCCCGGCTCGCGGCCGCTCGGCTCTGTGAATGGAAATCTCGGTGTGGGTGGATGATGAGGGGGCAGGAGCCGGGCAGGGAGGAGAGGGCTCTGTGAGTGTGCAGGGGTGGGTGGTGGATGCGCAGAGACAGCCTGTTTTTCTCCGTGTCTGGCCGCGGAGAGACTCTGCGTCTCTCTCCAGATGTTCGCTGTGTTTATAGCTGCTGAAGCAGGAGACCTAACTCCCTCATTAATAAGTTTCTTTCTGGCACTGCAGCCAGGGGTCTCAGCCCGGAGCCTGCAGCTGGACGAGGCGCGGTGGGGGAAGACGAGGGAGGAGGCGTCATGCTCCCTCCCCCGGCCTCCCGGTCCCTAACCCTCACCCCGCCTTCCTCCTCTGCAATCCTCCCAAAATACACGAGCACACAAAAAGAAAAACACCAGCAGATTTTTTATTTCAGAGAGTAAACACTTGGGCCATGGGGGTCTGGAGGTTATGGGAAAAGAGGAAACCATCAGGCTAATCAGGCAGGCACACACTTCCCCTCCTGAAATAAAACAGAAATCTTTGCTCCGCAGGGCTGGTGGGTTAACCCTGGCGCTGCCAGCCACGCTGGCTCAGGCAGAGCTAGCCCGGGAGGCCGGGCGGCCCTGGGCCAGAGTTTTCAAATCCAGAGCCCGCCCTGAGAAGAGGAGAGAGCGTCAACTCCTCGGACCTGAATGCCTTCCATTCAGTCAGTGCTAGTACATCTGCCCCATTGGGTTCTGGAAAGAGACAGTTGGAACAGAACAGATTCTGGACTTAGGTGCAGTTTTGCAGGAGGTTAGAGGGAATTATAGATCGTTTGGAGAGAGCACTCTAGGTCAGGCTCTCCCCAGAGCTCACTGGTGGATTATATCTGTTCAGAAATGGGCAGAGAGTTTAGTGGGACTGATTTTGGCCAAAGTTTTAACCCTGCCACATACCAGCTCTGCACCCATGGCCACATCAGTGACCCTGTCTGAGCCTCAGTTTCCCCATTTGAAATATAATAGCGCGTGCCTCAGTGGTGAGGCCCAAAAATCCATAGTGAGTGTGGAAATGGTGAGCACCAAAGCATAGCTTTCAATTTATGATTCCATAAATTACTTCACGTTGGTTGGAACGCTTCCTCCCCTTCTCTCTCTCTCTCTCTCTCTCTCTCTCTCTTTTTCTCTCTCTCTCTCTCTCCCTCCCTCGCTCCCGCCTTATTAAATGCTTTCAGCTTTCCTCTTCACTCATTTGCCCCCTTGCTGCCTGTCTGGAGAGCATAAATATCTCATGGGCCAGAAGTCACAGGTCAAACATGAGACCTAATTGCACTCTGAGGGAAATTATCCTTCCACTGATGTATAGGGCAACCTTTGGCTCTCTCCAAGGCAGCCGGTATGAGTGGTCCATCAGCTTTCTGTTCAGACCCTGCCCCCAAATCATGGTCTAGTCAGTTGACCATTGCCTCCCCCATCATCACTGATTTTTAAATTGTGGGGTATGATTTTCTTCTCCCATTCCTGAGCATCCCTGTTAGATTGGCTCAAGACCTTCAAAGAGATGTTTCACTCCTTGGCTTTTCTTGCTATTTAAGGAAAACACACTTTTGGACCCTCTGCCCATCTTTGCAGGTAGCTTTGAAAAACCACAAAACAAAGCCACCAATTCCTTAAGTTGTTTTGCTGGTCTTTTCCATACCTCCCCAGACTTGCTGAAGTGGCACTTGAGAAACAAATAGCAGTGATTTAAATATTCTCTGAACCAGGGTTCTAGCTGCTCTTGCACTTGTCACTTGATTTCTTATCTGCTCCGTCCATTGTTTTAATCAGCCGTGACTACTTTCTGCCAAGTCTTAGACCTACAGATTCTCACAGAGCAGGGGTGCTATTCCTGGATGAGTGTCAGGACTGTGTGATCTCTCAGGAATGACTGTGTTCAAGGATTTTTCTAAAAGCCTATAGCTTCCCTCTGATTCTCAGAGTGGCCCAAGAACCCCAAGTGGTTAAGAGCTACTGCCCTAGGGAAAAGGCACATCTGTCCTCCCTGGAGCGTTTAACATATTCCAGACTACACCAAGCATATTTCATTGAACTGGTTTGAATTCACTGGTATGAGCTTCCTGTCCATTCCTTCTTACCACTCTAGTGGGATCCAAGAGAGTGTATTTAAATCTGGAAGCTGTTTCCATCCCATTGTCTTAGAGACACTTGGCTCGGATGTCTTCCCTATAGACTAGCCGTCGCCCCTCCTTTTTCTTTTGCAACATCTTTTAATTCACGCTCCTTAGAATGATCTCTCCAAATGGACCTGTGGGCTTTCCTCTGTGAGGTGGAGCTGGAGATGGAGCAGAACACCATAGGAGAGTCAGGCCAGGGTGTGCTTGTCACAGACTTCCCAGTGAATGACCGAGATTTCCCCAGCATCCTTATCTCTAGGGGGTGATAGAGGTGGTAGCGGAAGTGAATGGTGCAGAGTGCCTCTGAAGGGGAGCAGGATCCAGAGCTAACACCCCCTCCAACTGTGTCCATAGGAACCATTAGGACACATAAAGCTCAGATACTCCAGATACTCTCCCAGACAATTGCATCCCATTCTGGACCATCCCTTGGTGTCTTCACCCTCATTTCTGATTTGGTTTCTCTTGGAACCATTGGCTGCTATAGCTATGGCCACCAACCAACTTAGACAAATGGAGAGAAGCTTCAGAACTCTCCAATCTGGCGAGAGAGATTGTTCTGCAACTCTGAACTGCCTGGAGATGTCTTACATCACCTTTGGTCAATACCAGTGGACATTTTAACTGAACAGGTTACCATGCCTGCAGGTTGACCTGCTGGTTAACACACCCCAAATATTCAGACATTTTATCACTATCTTGTATCTTGAAAAATCTGATTTTAAGGTCTTGAACAACAAAACCAAATTTCCAGTTTAGTATCTGAGTTTCATCTTTATTTCTGTGTTTCCTCTCTACTGATCTATAAAAAAGTAAAGTATATGGAATAAAATAGCTTGTACCCCACTCTTCAAATTTAAATAATCTTAGTGTAGAAAGTCCAGGAACTGTTCTGCCCTTCTTGAACAACCGGAGAGTAGAGTTGCTCATTAAATACTTTCTAGGTATGCTAAGGGTCACACTGCTGTGTTCTCTCACAATATTCATTGAGAGTGATAATATGCCCATTTTGCAGATGAGATGAATGTGGTTCAGAGAGGTAAAGTTACTTTCCCAAAAAAGTGTAATATCTGAGAAGTGGCAAGAGAGCCCACTGAATGGGGATCTTATGCCACAAGCCATGTTCTAATCATCATACAAACTTTGTAAGTCTTCACTGTTGCCTAGTGGCTAATGTCCATCTTCTAGAATAAGTGAACAGAAGCTTTATCAGCCTCCCCACAAACCAGAAACCTGTGACTATCTTAGGGAAAATAAGCTTCTGTGACCTGATATCTTTTGGACTTTCTCACTGGTTTGTTTTGGTCCAGCATTGGTTCTTAAGAGCAAAAGGAAGCACAGTGATTAGCAAGGTTGCTTGGGAGAATGGTTTTCCCTTTGTTGGGCATGCACCTAGGGGCTGTCGTGTAAGTATTGCCCTCCTTTTGCCCTCTTCTCCTCCTCCAACTGACTAACTCTGTAAAAGCAGACAGAGGCGCTGAGCAAAGTGAAACCCTAAGAAGTCTCTGAAAGGTTATACCCTTGAAGCTCTCCACAGTGTACATAGCACGTGCTGAAGTTTACACAGACTTCTCAGACCTCTGAATAGAGACACTAATTGTGGGGAAGCTGCTTTTCAGCACACAGGATGGGCTGTTCTCTGTGGGTTTTACTATCAAAAGGCTTTTAAAAGTGCAGTGTAGCCATTGTTGAATATTTCACAATGAATTAAATACCATTTCTCTCCTCGCAGCTGTTCCATGTGAGTGAGCGTAGAGTGCTTTTTTTTTTTTCCTGGCAGGAGACGTCTGCTGTATAAACCTCAGCGCTGGGGTAATGAGATTATTTGTGTGCGAATTCTTTAGGAAAAGCATTTCTTTATTTTAAACTCAATGTGATGCAGGGCTGCTGCTCTGGAGACGGAAGACCGGAGAGGGAGAGCCTCAGAAAAGAATGAAATTGAACTGTCTCCTAGCAGAACAAGGAGAAGCAGGGATGAGGGCACAGGGGTGGGGCTTCTCATCTCTGCACATTTATGCACATTTCCGCAGGGCTGCCAGAATCTCTCAGCCCTGCTCACTGTGTTCTGGAGGAGAGAAATTCTGTATATGTTTGTGTATAAACACGCACACATACACACACATATATAATTTTTTAGTAAACAACCACTTTCCCTCTGCCCTTTCAACATTCCTTCCTGATCTCACAAGTTTTTAACGGAATTAAAGGGACATTTGTTTTGCTCTCAATTTTTATAACAAAGAGCATTTAAAACCTTAAAATTGTAAAATGGACAAGGAAAACAGCTGTCTTATAACAGTTAAGGCACAGTCCAGAATTAGGACATAATCAACCTTGCTGATGCTGTGCCATTAAGTGCTATATCAAGTATCTACTTACTTGATTTACTTTTTTCCCTTGCTTGAATTACTTTTTCCCTTCAAAATTTTCATTGCTTTTCATCGAAATGCCGTTTCAGGTAAGCAATGAGTTGGAACTACGTATAAAATCAATTAAGATTAAATACTAGTGTAGACTTAACTCCTTCTTAAAGTATCATCAGGGAGTTACCAGCTGTTCTTTAGATCCATTGAAGACTAAGAAAAAAGATGGGAATGAATGGGAGAGAGGATTTAGATTAGCTGTGGTGAAATTTGACTCTGAAATCCATTATTAAAGGAGCTTGTGAATTACCTCTCCCCGCAGATATCTTCCAGGATATTTCAGAAGTTTTTTAAGTCATTTTTTTATTATTCCCTGCTCCTATCATATAAGACAAAAATTTCAGAACCTTTTAAGGAAACGGGAAGGGAGTGTTTAGGAAACTATCAAGTGGGAAGGAGCAGGTCAGATATGAAATGAAAATCACTGACTTTTGGAATAATCTTTAAATTCTATTTCAGTGAGAGAGGCAAAACGGAGCCTTCTGCTAGCCATGCTGATGGGAGACTTCAACAAATAAGATCGAGGGGCAACAGATAGAAAGTTTGAAATGTCATTTTGCACCTCTCCCATTGTTATTAATCACTTACTCTTTTCACTTTTCACAAACTTCCCCTCCAGGAACACAGGGAACACTCTGCCAGGGAGACTGGAGAATCGATGTCCTCCCTGTGGCTCTGAGACACACCATCTTTTGCCTCTTGCCGGTGTGTGTGGTACTTTGCATGGTGCAGGCGTGCCATGTTTGGCTTATTTCTTCTGTCATCATCATTATAAAAATAATTTATCTCTTTAAAGAAAATTTAGAAATTACAGTTAAGGGACAAGTTTAGTCCCACCACTTAAGTTAGTTCCTTGAGTTCTCTTCCATGGAGGTTTCTCTGGGAACAGTTCACTTGATATCACACAGACATCTCAAAGTTACACCCAAACTCATCCCTTTCTCTGCTGCCACTATAACTGGATCTTTCCACTCTGTGCTGTCTTGGTGAGTGTCACTGCTTTCTACCAATCACCAGGCTGGTTTACTGACTCCTTCCTTCCTGCTTTAACCCTGTGTGGGCTAGGACCTTTTGGTTTGTAAGTGACAGAAATCTCACTCAACTAGCTTAGAAGGAAAATGATTATTATTTTTATTTTTTATATCGTTGTTCATTTTTGTTTTTTCTTTTGTGGGACCCTCGCCAGTGGCTGGGTATCGAACTGGCACTGCAGAGGCTGTGAGCAGCCTCGCAACCCAGTGCTCAACTGCTGCACCACCAGGGGAGGCCCATCATTGTTCATTTTTAAACAATATTTGCTTCCCTCCATGCCCTCAGGTGTAGTCCCCATAGAGTTTCCTTCCCTAATGCACCTGTGCACCATCACCTCAGCCCCCTGTGCTCCTCCCTCCGTCCCTCTGATCCCTCTTCTTCCTCCTCCCCTGCAGGATGTCTCTGGTTTATAATTTTCTGTTTTTTTTTTGTTGTGTTTTATATTATTATTTTTTTTTACACTGATGTCTTATTTGGTTCCCCTATATTCCTGCTATAAGTGAAACCATCCAAAATTTTTCTTTTTAAGAGGGAAATTATTGACATAGAGAAGTGAGTTGTCCAGTGCAAGAGCCAACTTGAGGAACTCCGGAAAATCAAATAATCTTGTTCAGTCCTTCTTTACGCCTTCCTTCTCCTCATTTGCTTCTCCTTCTCTTCCCTTTTGCCCCCTATTCCTCACCCCCCCCTTTTCATCCTCTTTTACCTAGTCTTACTCTCACTCTCTTCCTCTTGTCCACCCCCACTCCACCCCAAGCTCTAGCTTTTGCTTCAGTAGAAAAAAGGAAGTGGGAGGAGTCCTGTATTGAAAGAAGAAGAAAAAAAATTTTAGGATGATAAAAACAGTGGGTGATCACTGTATTCTCACAGTTGGCCACAGGTCCATCAATTTTATGTCCTAAATATCTCTTGAATTTATCCCACATTCTCCATCATTATTGCCAGCACCTTACTGCAGGCTCTAATTGTGCTCCCCCACGCCCAGTGAGTACCTGTGTTGTGAAAGTTGTCGCTCAGTGTTGCAAACACTGACCTTTGTCTCGCTTAGACTCTGTGTGCCTGGAGGGTAGGGCTTGGGCAAAGCACGTTCCTAGCATCTAGCAGAGAGCCTGACTTGTCATGGGCACTCACCTCACACTTGTTGGCGAAACAAACCAGGCCTATTAAGTCCATCTGTCAGGAGTATTGTAATAAATGCCCAGGATTATAAAATCAGCTAAGTTGCGGACATTGAAAACAACAACAAAAAGCTAAAGGTTTTCAGAACAAATTTCTAAAGATTGGCCCAGAGGCTCTTTGTATTCTGGTTCCTCTCCCATAAGACTGAGGAACCCTAACCATTTATTTCTATATTCCCAGTGTTTAGCTCAGTGCGCACTCCCGAGTGGAGGGTATGATAAATGTTTGTATCCTGCTTGGACAAATTCATCACAGCTGGTGGAGGACTGGTTGGTGTCTTGGTCCTCAACTGGGTCAACTAATTCAGGGTCTCAGCCACATTTTTATTCTGTCCTGTAGCAATCAACACCTTCACATTGAGTTCTTATTCTGCTTGGAGTACTGGGGTCACAAAGGAGATGGCACAGTCGTCTCCCAGGAGCACAGGATACCCTTGAAGGGAAGGGGAGACAAGACAGATGCAGTCACACTGGGTAGGGTCAGTTGAGCACTGGGACAGTGGGAATGGTAAGGAGAAAACCGCTGCTGCAGATTAGAGGTTGAGACACATGGATGCAACATGGTTCCCTTTGGGGTCTTGTTCCAATTTGCATGAAAGTCATAGTGCAGGGAGCATGCCTTGAGGAGCTCACATTTGTCCAAACTTGGTCAGCAGAATGAGGACAGAGAGTTTGACTTGAGAAGGGGCTGTTTTACTGATGTTTAGAATAGTGGTCACTCCTGCTCTGCTTTATGTATCTTCCTTGGTTGTTATTCTTTCCTCCTCTACTGGGTGCTGAGTTTCACCTCCCTGGTCTTCTGTGACCCCTCCTGAGCTTGCCTGCTTGCCTTCAGAGATGAGTTTAGACTTCATCTTGCCTCCCAACCTGAATGAAATGTTCCATTCGCTAGGTCTGCTGCTCCTCACTTCATTAGCGTTGCCAATGTTTATAAAGCCAGGAGATAATATTTTTAGGTTCCATTTGGAGTTTCCCGGGCAGCCTCTCTCTGAGCCACTTAGGAAGTTTAGAAAAGAAGGTCATGGAAATGTTAGATGTTTTTCCACTGAACTTTGGTTCAGCAAATGGTCCTGAGATGATGTTCATAGACTCCACTGGGCAGACTTAGCTGGATGATAGAAAATTCTTTCTCTTTCTTTTACGTGTCTTGCCCTTCACTCTGGAGAAGCAGAGGGAATATTTTTTAAATAATTTTATTGAGAGAAACTTTGTTGAGGTATAATTCACTCCCTGTACAGTTCACCCATCAAAGTGTACATTTAAGGTTTTTAATATAATCACAGTTTTACAGCACCATAAACAAAATTTAATTCTAGAAGATTTTCGTCTCTCCTAAAAGAAATCCTATACAAATTAGCAGCCAATCCCATCCTTCTCCATCCTTCCCACCCTCAGGCTGTAGTAACCACTGCTCTAACTTTTGTCTTTATAAATATCGCACTCTGGACTTCTCTAATAAGTGGAGTCAGTCATGCAATGTGTGGCATTTTGTGAGTGAATTCTTCCATGGTTTTCAAGTCTCATCCATGTGGTAGCATGTATCAGTAATTCATTCCTTTTCATCACTGAATAATGTTCTATTTTGTGGATATGCCAATTTTATTTATCTGTCACTTGATGGACATTTGAGTTGTTGTTCACTTTGGGTCTACTATAAGTGATACTGTTGTGAGCATTTTGTGTAAATGTGAGTTTTTGTGTGAATATATGTTTTCATTTCTCTTGGGTACATACCAATGGCTGGAATTGCTGTGTCATGTGTTACCTCTATCTTTCACTACGTGTGGGGGCATCAGATTGATTTTCAACGTGACTGTGCTATTTTGCATTCCCACCAGCAAAGTATCAATCAGTGCTCTAATTTCTTCATATCCTCACCCATATTGAGCATGTCTGTCTTTTAGGTAGTAGTATCTTGAATGTGATATAGTATCTTGTAGTTTTGACTTGTGTGTCCTTAATGATTAATGATCTCCATCATTTTTTCAGATGTTTATTGATTATAGCTGTGTCTTCTTTGTATATTCAAATCATTTGCTCATTTTTGGCTGAGTTGTCTTTTTACTGTCAAGTTGAAAAAGTTCTTTATATAGTCTGGATTTAAGTTCCTTATCAGATATGTGATTTTCAAATTTTGTCCCATCATGTACATTGTCTTTTCACTTTTTTGCATCACATCTTGCAGCACAAAGGCTTTTGTTAGCCCAATTTATCTATCTTTTCTTTTATTTCTAGTGTTTTTGCTGTTATATTTAAGAAATCATTGCTTAACCCAATTACTATGTTTTCTTTTTCTTTTTAAGATTTATTTATTTATGTGTACAAGCACTGGGTACAGTCAGAAGTGCGGGATGGTGAGAGAATGCACCAGAGCCAGAGTGGGGAGCAGAACAGGCAGACTGATGAAGTATACTGCTGAGGGGAGCAGCAGCCATGGCAGGAGAGGTCTGCGCGCCATGTGGGACCCTCGCCGGTCCAGGGATTGAACCGGTGCTGCAGAGGCTGCGGGCAGCTTCACAGCCCAGTGCTCAACCACTGCACCACTGGGGAGGCCTTACTATGTTTTCTTTTAAGAGTTCTATAGTTTTCATCCTTACAGTTAGATCTATGATCCACTAGGCATTAATATTTGTTGATAGCATGAAATAAGGGGTTGAATTTCTTTCTTTGGCTTATGGATAGCTCACTGTCCCAGCACTATTTGACCCTATTGTCTTGACACTCTTGTAAGCACCTATTTTAAAATACATAGCCCACCTATATTTATGAACTATCTTCTTAATCTAAGTGTAATCATTAGTATGTAGTGGTTCTTCATCATGACTCACTATGCTAAATGAGTATTTTTTATGTCTAGTGAACTTGGTGGGTTGAGGATACCTGAGTTCTAAGTCTGGTTTGGCATGCAATTTCTTTTTTTTTTTTTTTTTTTTTTGAGGGAAGGGGATCTGAAAATAAACCCCAAATTTGTATTTATTATTTATTTTGAGCCAGGTAGTGTCAAATATTTTATGTACAGTATCTTATATAAAACTTGCCCCAAAATCCTGTGAGTTACTATTAACTCATTTTTAGAGAATAGTAAGTGAGCTGTACATAGCTGAAGTAACTTGCCAAAAGTTACAGTTATTAGGTTATAAACCCTGAACTTTAAGTCAGGTCAGTCTGACTGGTAGCCTAATATTAAAGACTATCCTGGGTCTTAAGCAATTTATGTGAAATCACAGCAACCAGGAAGAGGCAACAGAAATAGCAACTATGTGTGCAGTTTGTGAAGAGCGTAAAGTCTGAAAATCTGGTTATGCTAATAGTTATCAATTTTCTCATCTCTAAATAAGAACATTAGTACCTTCCCTTTACGTCCTGTATTATGGCCAAACCCAAACCAACAGTATTTAACTTTTAAGTTACTTCAGTGTATTTTCACTCCAAGGAGAAAAGAATTCAACAGACTTTTCTAGGGAAATTTCATTTAAGTGTTATGAATTAATTATATAAATCTCATTTAACACAAATTTGATCTTCCAAGACCTTAATATTGATATTTCTTTGTTATCCTTTTAATCTTATCTTTGATATTTTTAGAAGAAAGCCTCTAGCAGTTGTCTGGCAAGTACCCTGAATCTATTGCATTTACCATGTGTAGGACTTTTAATACAATGAATATATTCAATCTAGGCATCTTAGTGCAAGAACCACTATGAATCCACCAGATGCAGAAACACCGCTTATATTTGAGGTGTCAATGTATATTATATCTGAATCAGCCTGCCAAGTCCTCTCCCCATCTCTTTCTCTCTTCCCCTTCTTTCAGGTGCTCACTTTGCTTTTGGCGAAGGATTTGGGTTACGTGGTTTTAGAACAAAGCAACTTTTCCCAGATTGTATTGTTTGTACATTTATAATGCCATGTCCTACTCGTCCCGAAGTCTCTATTGGAACATGTTATTATAAAATCCCAATATACATACATAAATGGGAGAAACAATTAGAAATACATGTTTTGTGAGCAGCTGCTCTTAATTCCAATGCTTCCCAGCATCTCCCTGCTGCAGCTGCGAGGGAGCCATGTGGCAGACATGGAACATTCTGCGCACAGGAGTTCACTTCATGTCAGTTTCCCTTGCCCCTTAGTTCTCATGGGAAGGGACTCTTTCCTCCCCTTTCCCTTAATCCCCAGTCCCGACTTCACTCCTCTGGTTCATCTGTGAGCTGAGGCAGATACTTCCTTTGGAAGCCCACTGTATCCAGCTCCCAAGGATGGCTTTGCTTGTTCACTGTTTTGAGTGGACGTGGGTAGAAATGAATGTACCTATAGTTTCTTCTCTACCGTGCCATGCCTTTCCTCCTCCTCCCTCTTTACACACATTTTCTTGGTGGAGAAATAATGCTCACATGCTTTCTGGTATCTAAGGGATAATAGGTCCCACAAAGGGGGACCTCCCTGGTGGCTCAGGGGTTAGGCTCAGTGCTATCACCACCACGGCCTGGGTTTGATCCCCAGCCAGCCAGGGAGCTAACCCACATGGTGCAGCAGACCTCCTCTGTCTTACCCACAGCTCCCTTCAGCAGTGTATTTCAGTAGATCTGCCTGTTCTGTTCCCTGCTCTGTCTCTGGTGAATCCTCACATCCCCTCCACCTCTGGCCTACATCCTAGCTCTTGTATGCATAAATAAATTAAAAAAAAAAAAACAACAAATCTGTAAAAAAGAAAAAGATCTCACAAAGGATGACAAAAGACTTGGCAGGAGAAAATGACTTTTAAAAGTCTCTAGTGGTAGGTGAGGATGATTTGGGACGCACGGATGATTTGAAAGAGTTGAGTGGAACGTGTATCTTCAGGACTTTTTGTACAGCTGACTTGGATCAGAGTTGTGCTAGACCTTGGAGAGTCTCTCCACCCTCGACAGACAGATGCTGAGTCCTGAGGGCTGGGATGCTTGCCTTCCTTCTAGACATTCTCAGCGGTGCTGGGAGATGAAGTTGCTGGAAGTGCTTTGTGACTGCAGACAAGGTGAAGCATTGCTGTTATTTGGATCAGAGGAAAAGCAGCCATGCTTAATAAGGGGTTGAATTTCTTTCTTTTGCATGTGTATATCTCACTGTCCCCACACTATTTGTTCAAATACATATTTAGTTCTAAAATAAATTATCTTAAATAACCCAAAGTCTGTGAAGATAATGTGAAATGCACTTCTAAGGGATCCTATTTGCAGAATTACGTGGCCGGCTTACCTTGAAGTCATTGCTTAAATAACCTGCTAACTAATATGTATTGACATGAACTGTCAACACGGCTGCCCTACAGTCAGTTCTGAGCTCTTCCTTCTAAAGGGAGATTTCTGGTGTGTCTTGATTTGTCTATTATGCCTGTTAATAGTACTCAAAGCTTCCATTGGATTTAGAAAGTGGTCATTTCTATCTTATACAATGTATGCAATTTTCTAGGACTTTAATATATGTGTGTTTATGCAAATACTTAATTCTTTTACCAGTATCTCCATGACAATATTCACATTTGCAATATATATTTCTTATCTTATGTCCTCTTAGACAGAAGTACACTGACTGTGTGCGTCTGATAGTTTTATTTGATCAATACTATGGCATTCACACTTACATGCATCTCCAATTCTTTTTCCACCAGGCTGTTGCTGTACCAGTTTATTTCAGCCATATATATTATTTGATCTGTCCTTGATATATTAACAAGTGTGATGTTTACACGTTTAGTGGTCAATGGCTGCTTTGTGTTTATGGCATCTTGAGGAGAATGATCTACATAAAATACAGATCTATTTATCTTCATTTATTATCCTCTTCCACATATTTCAGAGGTTTTGGATGAGTCTCCCTTAAAGCAAGACCTGAGAATGGAGGCACATTGTTAATAGCAAGTAATAAAGAGCTATTGCCAGCTCAAATCTAATTTTGCAGATTTCTATCCATTATGACCATTATAAAGTGGGCATTCCACTTTAGCAAGTAGGAGGCTTGCCAAAACAAAGTGATTGCCAAATGAATGACTGTGTTTTCTCCCTTAGCCTCAGGTTAGAGGTTGTGAACTCCTTCCCAGATAAAGTTATTCATGGCTGCAAGATCATGGAATCTCTCTCTGTGATTCTAGGCCTAGATTTCTCTTCGAATGTGGAAGGCAACCTCAAATATTCGAAAAGCAAATCTTCTAAAAAGTTGAAATGGTAATGGTAAAATAACAAGTTCCCAAATGTCACCATGCATTGAGGTGAACTTATACATGAATCGTCAGACAATGACTTTTGCTACAGGTTTTATGTTTTAAGGATGGGAGTCATTCAATAACTTTGACTGTTTTTAAATGTTTGGGGATTTGGCAGAGTTTAAAATCTGTTTTTTCAAGTGTTTTAATTTTCTTTTTTTATTTTACTGCTAATTTTGAGGCCCATGAGTAGTTCATGGGAAACTTAAATTGTATGTGGAATTGCTTTATAATTTAGTCATTCCCTGTTGTGTATAGGCTATTCAAGAAGATTGGTGAATCTTCTTAAAAACACAGGAAAGGAAAGGATTGTATGTTTCAATGATTAAATGAGCTATAAACCTCAAAGACTGGAGTTTAGTTTGAAGAATTAAGCTCTAGAACTATTAAACAGATTTAGAAAATGACTGGTCTGCTCCTCTTCCATTTTATGATTTAAAAAAAAAAAGTGTATCTGACAAGTATGTGTGTGAGTATGAGATCTGACAGTGTCAAACAGAATCATGTCATCAAATAATAATATTCTTTTCCTAGTACATAAGGCCATTTGTATCAATGCTAGAAGTGGGCCAGATTTTATTATCTCAACCATTTGATATAAAATGGTTGCTTCATTCATTCACCCATTCATTATCTTACTCACTTATTTATTTAGTTATCTGTTCTTTCTACATTTATTAAGAGTTCACTATGTCACCATGTCCAAGTCACTGTGCTTTAAGCTGGAAATTAAACATTTGAGTAGAAGATGGCTGCTGCCTGGGAAGAACTCAGGGCTATTTTTAGAAGTGGAGAAAGTGCTGTATCAGAACGCTGCTTGTGCTGGCTTGAAGGCAGTTTGAGCTCTAGGGGAGGAAATGCCCCCTTTTATCCAGGGAACTTTGGGAAATCTTCATAGGGGCTGATGTTTGCTGTGTCTTTGACATCTTGGTGGAGTGGGACAGGTGCCCACAGCTTTCCAGAAGGGGAAAGACCTGCAAAAAAGGCACAGAAGGGCGAAGTACTCTGGTGTAGTCCAGGGATTCTAGCAAGTCTAGGACTGTTGGGGAGCAAGACCCCTCTTTGGGAAAGAAGGTGAAATGTGGTTGAAAGGTAGATGGGTCAGTTTTGCCCTTTGGGGCTTGGATTTTTTCTGGTTAGTAATAAGGAGTCGTTGAAGGAATTTGTTATTTCTACACCGTGTTTAAAAAATGGTTTTCTCTTATTTCTGCTTTCCAAGAAGTTTGTATTTCATCTTTCATAGAGGTCTGCGGGCTCTGCAGAGACAACTATCTGTGGACACCTTGGCCACTTCCGCAGGTTCTTCCACATTCTTGAACTTTTTCACAAACACTCCAATGGCAGGGCAGCCCTCTGGACTGTGAAGTGCGTAGAGTCCCTCCAACGGTTTCAACTCCTTTTACCATAATGTACTTGAAGTAGGGATTAACTAAAGTCTGAGATACAGATAGACATGGAGCAAACTCAACAATATTGACGAGGGTGGTTTTTCAGAGATTAGTGATTGGGGATGGGATGGAGGTATTTAGAAGTGGAACATTGGCTTGTCTGTCTCTAGGCGCTTTGCAGAGGTTTTGGATGGAGGAAAGCTAATCAGGAGACCTGCATGGGGAGAGAGGCGTGTTATTTAATTAGCTTTACAATGGGCTGACTTGAAGGCACGTGGTGGTTTTAATGGAGGGAGATAGATGTCCTTTTTTGCAGGGCTAATTGTTGGGAAAAAGCAGGGTCTTTGTTCAGGCCCAGCATGAGGGCTCTGATCTCTTGGAGCCTAGGGCTGCCCCTGCTTATAATTTTAGACAGAGCTATTCAAGGCTGCTCTATAGAGAAAAGAAGAACAAGAACAGTATTGTGTGTGCAGGATCAGTGCCCAAGCCTCCCCAAAGTCACTGGGGAAAAAAAAGGAGAGCCAGAGGACCCAGCCATGTGCATTTTAGAGTATTTCCCCATCATTTATTTGCTACGGTTGTTAGAAAGGGCAAAGCTACACTTTAATCAAGTTGGAGCTGAGGTGGAGTGACTTAACTAAATACCCCAGAAAACCAATTAAGTTCACTTTTTCAGTGATAGGGCATTCATCTTGCCAAAATGCAACGGGCAACTAGTAAGGACACTATGTGTGTTCCATGCTGTCAGTCTTGAAGGCTAGATGCCAGGTACTGGTAGTGCCAGAATACAAATTATGTAGCTGTTGCCTCCTAAATAGCTAAATCTGTGTTGCTAGAGGGCAATGTGGAGCAAAGGTGGTTCTGACTGACAGCAGAGGGGCAATGTGAAATGCCCTTGTCTTGGGTTTTTGTGGGCAACTGACCAGTCCAGGTATCTTACACCAGCAATTACAACACTTCATCTGAATTTCAGGTGGTAAATCCAAGCTTGGAGGAAATGCTGTATGGAGTCAGAATTCTGTAACTAAAATGCATGTGTCTGGCACCATTAAAGATGGTTAGAGGCCCAGGTTTACAGCACAAGGTGCTAGAAAACTTCTGGCTGTCAGAGCAAGCTAAGGAAAATGGAAAAAGCGAGAACAAAAAGAGACCTCCGCAAAGAGGATGTAATGATGTTTTGCCCACAGGAGCTGGTTTGGGGTACAAGGTAGGTACTGCTCAGAGGTGTGATCCTGCTTAGTCTCTGCCCAACTTAAAAGCCAACTGTGAGACCAATTGCCTAAAGTCTTATTTTGCTCAGGTTCTACAAAATTACTGAATGGGTAACAAACCTACCCCAGAGTGAGGAGCATGCAGTATTGGAAGGCACCCCAGAGGGCTCATATTCCTCTCTTGGCTACTAATATGCAGTTAGCTGTGCACATATGATTAGAACTTCCATAAGCGTATTTCACATCCGTATAATGGAAATCAGTCCCCTTTCATCCAAGGGGGATAGTGTCAGGATTTGTGCGACATGCAAACTCAGACCTAAACTTGTGTTAATTATTAGATTGTGATTTTCATGGTGCACATCAGGAGGGGCTACGTTGTTCTGATTTCTTTGTGGCAACACTGTGGACCACAGCTTGGATTGACTCCCATGAAAATTTCATGCTCACTAAATCCAAAATCACAATTCTGATTTTTAAAGTAGCGATAGCAGCTAAGGGTGGCGGATGAGTGCTCTTTCTGCATGAGACACAGCACCAAGCACGAGAGACACAGTCATTCCATGTGGAGTTCAGTTCTCTGAATTGGGCTCTATGATCAGCTCATTCTAAAGAGGAAGACACAGAGGCTTTCTGAGGCCAAAGGACGGAGAGCTGGATAGCTGAAACTCAAACTCTTACCTGCTACCAAGGACTGTGCTCTTTACCACTCTGCTGTATTGTCTCCTGAGTTACCTTAGAGTTTAAGTGCACTCAGAATAGGTAGGAAACCAAAGCCTGAGCGTCTATTTGGCTTGACACTGAGGTCTTTGTACGTGCTATCTGGAAGCAGGGCCGTTTATTTGGAGTTGTCGCCTAAACTCCACCCGCCAGTTCAATTCCATTTAACTAAAAAAATACTCCATGTGAGAAAATGTTAGCTCACTAAAAATGAGAAGTTAGAGATGTGGATGTTGAGCCTGTCCTGGACCTGGCATGGCTGTTGCCAGCCATCTGGTCTCTCTCAATGCTGTGGAGGTCCCTGAAAGAAAAGTCCATAATCTTTTTGATTTTTAAAAATTCTCAACGTTATTTAGAATTTTTAATTCCTGGAAAGGGCTTTCTCCTGGGAACCTGCCACAAGAGAGCAGACTGCTGTTCCTTCTTTCCTCCCACAGTCTGTTGCCAGCTCCCCACCCAGCTGCACCCCCTCCCCCCTGCCCCCTCCCCAATGGGTCCCTGGTGGCGCTTCCCACCCAAGGCCTTTTTGTGATGAAGTCTTTCAAGATGGTTTCTCAGTCTGGGGAAAACACATGTTTCTGATTAATCTGATGAAATATATTTCCATTAAGAAGTAACTTCTATATTTTCTATTTTCTTCATTCTCTACATTACCTATCATTTCAAGTCCCTAGTCTTTGAAAGCACTTCACAGACCTGACCGATTAAACAGAACCTTGTTGCACTTTGCACATGGGACTTGCTTCTCTTCTCTCCACCAACTCGAAGGGAAAAAGGTTTTTATTGTATAGGAGCCCATCCAAATAGATGAGATGCGAGCTGGGGTCTGTTCTACCTCATGCGTCACTGCAGAACCTTCCACCACATCCCCACTCCTGCACGGGGGCGAGGCGAGTGGTGGAGCACACACAGCTGGCTTCTGGTAAGCAACAGATGCCTCTCTTTTTGGCCCTTAGGAACAGAGAATTAAACGTGCACTGTAATCCCGGAGATGTTGGCTATCCCTTCTTGAGGTTGCTTTTCAACTGTCAACTTTGTGTTCTTGGCATATTTAGTGTTTAGCAAATTCTAAATATGAATGATTACTCTGGGCACCCTTGAGTTGTTTTTATGAATTTATGTTCCTGCTATTTATGAACTCATTGTACATGTTTTCAGCACATTACACACACTCAGACACACAAAGAGCAGCATGGAAACCTAAAAAGTACTGTGTATTTCGCTTCCTCTGTTGCTCTATTTAGCATTGGCAAAGGTAGGGCTTGAGTAAATTCATTGTGACACACTAATGCTGTGTAGGGGCGGATGCTTGAGGGGATCAGATTTCCGGATAAGATGTTTATGGATGACTACGATGAAGCACTCACAGAATGTTATATTTACTGATTAATCAGATGTTCTCATGTGACACTTTCCATTTTCCCTTGGGCCTATAGCTGGACCTAGGTCAGGAGGAAGTGACATAAACTAAGGTGTGTTCATCATGAGCCTCATCACAGCTCAGTAGTGATGATGGACCCTACACAAGCCAGCTATTTCCTTGGTTTCTATGGTTTATGATTAGCCTATTTTTCCATTGCAACATCTCCATTATCCATTAGCAGATACAACCAGGTAAGACCAATTGGCAGCCAGCCACAATCCAGTCAGCAAGAGAGGTTAGACCTTCTTTATGCATTTTTATGCCACCTGCTACCTGGTAGCAGCTTAGGTGATTCTACCTCTTTCTCCATTCTTACCTACTCTAGGTCCTTCCCATCCTCAACTCAGGTATTGGATGGTTACAGTAGGGTAAAAGGATTTCAAAAACAATGCTCTGGGAATTGGACCAATTATAGTAAATTTGAGAAGGATTTATAGCAGGCACTGAGCACCCTATGAAGTGCCTATCTATTCCTCCCCACAAAGATGGAAAAACTTTCCATGTATTCTCTTTTGCAACAGAGAATGGAGTTAACAATTATAGATCTTCCCTCTCTGGTAGTCAGTAAAACAAAAGATTCAACCTCAAGATCAGCAATTCCTGAAGACTGCTTCTGAGAACAGGAACATTCAGCTGTGCAAAAGTTCAGGCTGACAACAAAACCACTGGTTTGCCTTTGTGGTGAGCCACATGCCATTTTTTTACAAACAGCAATCCCCATGTACACTAGGATGAAAAATGAAAGGGATAGGGTGACCTTAGGCAACATGTTACTTTAAGGGAAGGGAGGTAGAATGTGGGAGGAGCAGAATAAAACTTTACAAAGACTCATTGGGAAAAGCATCGCTTGGTTTGCTCTTTAGGGTTAAACTTTGGGTAAATTTGAGGTCTCACATCAGACAAAGAAAAAAATATGACCCATACCTGATAGGTGGATAAAGACCCATATTGGGGATGTTAAAAATTACCCATGGATGAGTTAAATAATCAACACAATTTATTAAGCTCTGACTGTCTTGAGTTAAGCATTGGAGGTTGTAAGGTCAGCATAACAATAATGAAACCAGTCACCACCTGTACACAGTGTAGGTGAATATTTAATAGACACTCAGGGTGTGCCCATGCTGCTAAGTGTTAAGGGGCATCTTGAGGAGTGGGGGGGAAATTTTCTGCATGCGACAAATGTCCATGTCAGGGAAAGACTGAGAAATACCCTTTGTGACCAGTGGAGATTTCTAGTTTGACCTCCCGTGACCTCCAGAGACCCTTTCACCTCTACTCCACTCAGTCTCCTTTGCAACTCTTCCTACTTGAGGACCTCCTACTGACTTGATTTATTGTCCATCCATGACTGTTGGCCATGTGGGACATTAAATTGGCTCCTGAAGTTACTGGATCTATTACCAAGCTATAATTTCATTTTGAAATCTTAGGGATTTAGGTCCCAGAATGACAAGGACATAGAATCACTGTGACTCAACCTTTTCATACCACTCCCCCCATACCCCCCCCACACCACCATGACCCATTCTTTCCAGAGGAAATCCCTTCTGCTGCTCTCTGCTGTACCATCTTCACTTTTCCTGCCCAGGAGATTTCTTCTTGAACTTTCTGCTTCCTTTGCCTGATTTCCAATATCAAGAAATGATGGAGAAATTCTCTACCCCCTGGCGGCTCCTCCACATCTAGGGTGGTAAACGCTAATCTTTTGGGGCATGTAACTAGGCATTTCAAAATGAAAGCGGGAGGAGAAAGGGGAAGATTCCAGGATGAAATGATCTTAATTAGAGATTCAGACCACAAGTGCAAAGAACATCTGTTTTGAAGTTTGGTGTTGTCTTTGTAACCGAAGAGAAAAGCAGGGTGAAATCAGAGGAAGGCCTTAGCCTCCTGCTGGATAGAACCACCTGCACCTAGAGAGGGGGCTGTGTCCTCCCCGCCCCCGCCCTGGGAGCACAGAGCTCCATGCTAGGAGCCTGGTTATCTGCTTCTGCCATGTTATTAAAAGACATTGGTTCTCCTGCCATCTGTGCTAATGCCAATGCCATCATTCCTTTACTTCCTCGTGAGGCCAATTTAGGACGACTTAAATTGGAATCCAAATTACATGGTCCCCAAAGACTCACAGGGTAGCCTGCATTCTGCATTATCTGGACCCAAGAGGGAGAAATAACCTCAGGAAATATGGTCATTTTGCACCAGGGAAGCAAATTGACCCTGGATGTGGAGGGAGCCTTGACTGGCAGCTCCTGCCCTCTTTGCGTGAGCAAGGTCTGATTTACTGCAGGAGGAAGACGTGATGTCTAAACTGGTGGATTTTAAAATGTCGCTTGGTCTGTGGATTAGGCCAATCCATCCCACATTGTTGGGGCTGCAGATGCAGATGAATGGTTCATAATTACAGTCTAAAGAAACTGCAGACAGCAATAGAGCCAACCCAGACCCTTTTTCTCCTTACAGCCCATGCCAAGCTGTCTCCTACAGCGAAAGAGCGTGTGGTTATCCTGCCATGTGCTTGCCCAGAGACAGCCCATTCAGTGCAGAGCAGATTGTTAGAGTTCTAGAAATCGAGTCTGAGCATCTCTCTGTCCCTTTTTCGTGTCTCCAGGGTCCAGTAATTGGCCAAACCGAATAGCAGTGACTTCTGCTGAAGTGACATCTGTAAACACAATTGATGCCTTAGAATAAACCTACCAGGGGACCCAGTCTCCTGAGCATGTGGCCATTGGCAGAATGACTTATTCTTGTAAACTCATTTTTTAACTGGCAAGTAGGAGGCCTGGATGCAACCATCTCCAGTAGTCCCTTACCTCCTTCTAACAGCCGATAAACACAGCACAGATCACCACAGTCATGATCTTCTTTCTGAAAGAGAACTACACAGCACCCTTGTGATTCGGACAACAGAGATATATCTGTGGTTTTCTTTTCTAATCAGGTAGTTCTGGCACTTCTCCAGGGAGGCTGTAACTGGCCAAGTTCCCAAATCAGCCCGGGAAAAGGAAGCTTGGAGAGATTTTGCAACTAAATTGCTTGTTCTCCCTAAGTCTCCCTGGAGACAAATCAGGTAAATAGAGGGTCCAAGCTGCTCTGCTAAGGGGGAGCCATAGAGAAGAGTTGAACATGATTTCTATATTATTCTAACACATATTGGATCTTAACAGCAGTTAGAGTGATTTCATCATCAGCTGAATGCTTTGCATGCAGTGTCTCATTTACTCCTCCAACCAGCCCTAAAAGGTGGGTGCTATTATCATCCCTACTTTAAACACAGAGGATCTCAGGTTCTGGATTGTGATTTATTCCAAGTAATTCATGGAGCTGGTTAGTGGGTAGAGCTGGAATGTCAATTGGAGTCTTATTCCAGAGGGGACAGTACTCCTCTCATCTTTGTTTTATTGTGGAGAGTTCTCCAGCGGCAAGTGCTCCCCTCTCCCTGCCCTTCTGGGCTAGACTTCCCCCAAATGCCTTTCCCCTAATGGCTCATTGTTTATTGTACCTTCTAAACAATAGCTAATGAGTCTGTTCAGCCTGGTAGGAGAGCCAGGGGTGGTTTTATTCCTTGAAACAGCCCGGAGGTAGCAACACAAAAAGGTTAAGTTGTTTTGGTTGAGGTCACAGAGGCTTGCTGTTGTCAGAGACTTGTACCTCTGAGCCCCTACTTGTGTTCTTGAGCGGACCCTAAGTTTAATTACTGAGGCTTGGTTTCCTTTTCCTTCTCATCTCCAATCTTCCATTTAATTGCATCTTGATAATGGTAGATATCAAAGCACCGGATTTTTTTGTCCACCCCCCCTTGTGTTTTCAGTGACTCAACACATAGAAACTACTTGCTTTAGAGTTAAGCTTTTAGAAGCCTATTTCTGTGTGTGACAGGGACTGTTGCCATTTCTCAGAGAAAAACAACCACAAAAGTAACTCAGGTTGTTAATTGAGTCCTTTTTTTTTTTTTTAAATCTTACTTTTAAACCAGTAAATCATCATCTCTGAGTCAAAAACTTGTTCAGGATCAGCCGTTAGTGGTCTGAATGTTTTTTGCACCTACCTTCATTAAAGTATGTTTTACCTCAAAACTCAGAGATTCGTTTAGGTTTATTGATATTCAAGATTCAGGAAATAGACAGAGAAGTTATTCTAACACTTCCGGAGAGGGATCCTCTCTCTGCCATGCTTTGACATTGGGGTACTTTTTACATTTCTTTTTTGCTGAAGTTGGGCTGGGTTTATGTTTCTTATATATTGCATGTGTTTGAAGCAGTTCCTGTGTAAATGTGACTGTTTTCTTGATCACATCAATCCTTTTGCTCCCCTGTCGCCCCACTTCTACAGCACTTTCTTAAAAGATTTATTTTATTTCTGCATAAAAGAGCTGGGGGAAGGCCAGACGTATGGGTGTGGTGGTGAGAGGAAATACCAGAGACAGAGTGGGGAGCCGAATAGGCAGATCTACTGAAATACACTGCTAAGAGGGACAGGCAAGACAGGAGAGCTGTGTTGTGACATGTGGGTCAGATCCCTGGCTGGGGATGGAACTCAGGCAGCAGTGGCTTGCAATAGCTTAGTAGCTGAGACTTAACCCCTTGCTCCACCACGGAGGCCCGCCTGCAGCCTTTTTTGGGTCCTCATTGACCTGATTTTCCCAGAATAAGGAGTGTTACCACTTGCTGGATGTAATTCACCGATGTCTAAGGAATACTTAACAATACGATTTTGTTTTCATCCATGTGCAGGAGAAATAGCCTGCTGCTTGGGTGCCTTAAAAATCACATCTGGTCCTCAAACAACTTGCACCAGTGGATGGAAAGTAGGCTAAGCTGGTCTTGTTTTGCTGTTGGGGAACCGGGGCAAGAGTGAAATCAGGTGGACATGAGGGCTGGAAAACAGTTTTGCTCTGCCATGTGGGAAAAAGCTCAGATCTAGGGGTAGAACCACTGACATCTTTTCATTCATCTTCACCAACCTATAGTGTATCATATTCACCTCACCATGGGGTGAGGAGGAGTTGTCACAAAATAGAAGGTCATAGCAACTGGAGGCTATTGATAGTTCATCATTCAGCACGTATTTATTGAGCATCTGCAGTGTGCCAGGCACTGGGTTAGGAATTGCTTTTTAGAATGGGGCCATACAGAAAGGCCATCTCAAGGCCCTAAGAACATTTAGAAAGATCTACTTGTGTCCAAAAGGGAATGTAAATTTCCTTTATCAAAATTGATTACCTTCATCAAGCATGAACCATACAGACCTGATTGGATTATTAATATCCCAAATATGTGAAAATATTTTAACTTGATCATATTATTGTTTCGTGATTTAGGGGGCATTTCAACCAGATTCATAGTCGCTGTATAACTTCTGATGACAACAGTATTCATCTTGAACCTTAGGTAGAAGTAACATTCCTGAAGGTCTCTGGCAGCCCCAGGATTCCCCTCCAAACCTTCTGTTTTATAGGATCCCATTCCTTGATTTGCGCACTGAAATATTTTGAGCTTCTGTACTTTAGTACTGCATTAGAAAAAGAATGATTGACAAGTTGAATCATCACAGTTGAAGAGTTAGAAGGACTAAATTTCCCCATTGCTAGAATGGAAAGCGTATATGGTTTAATCATGTCAGGCTCTTGTAGTGGCTAATTTGGGGAATGGCAGCAGCAATGTTTAGAAAAGAGAGTTGAGCAGATTGGGGAAAAGAGAAAGGAGTAGTTTTGAGGAAACTGTGTTTGAAAATAGAGACATGCTCACCCTTGGATTAAAAAATACCAGCATTTTCTTAGAACAACATTAAAAATCCCAAAATTTCCCAAAGCAACTCTTGATTTTCTCACTTCTGCTGCTGATGTATTCGTAAGGCAGGACTGATTTAAGATCTGTTAACTTGCTGCTCATTTGAATGTGTGAATGTACAATTCATTCATCAGCTGTTTCCCCCAGCTTTTCCAGGATCAGAAGTGTCTGTTGTTGTCATCTGGAGGCCAACATTGTTTTCTCATACCTTTAAACACAGCTGGATCTCAAGTCTTTGTTCCTTCAAAAATTAGAATTAGTGTATATCAATGTTTTCTTCTGGTCACAGGAGGGGAAGAATCTAAAGTTTGAAACGGGAGCCTGAACTGTATTATCTATTTCTGGGTCCTTCCCTGACTTGTGGTGGGAAACCTGCAAATGACTAACACATCAGTGGGGCAGAACTGAGATTAGGTAAGCCGGTGTGTGAAAATTTATCAGAGGCAGAGGTTACAGTTGCAGACAAGTGGAGAGAGCTCAAAAATGCTTAGAAATCAGGAAACAGGATTAAAAATAGATTTTTTGAGGTTGTTCAGAAAGGTGTACTTTAATCTTGCATTTAATCAAAGACAGAGCTCAATGCCTGGCTCTAGCTTTACAAACTTGTGTCTATGTAAGTACCATGTGGACTGATCAATTTGTTAGTGAAGACTCACCATCTCCATTTACGATAGCCAATGCATCAGTGGCAAGTTGTTATTTATTTGGGATAGTAATGTGGTATCCCAACAGCCTGGAGTTCCCAAATGGAGCAAGGGCTGTGCACTGTAATTCTGTCATGACTCTGTCATTCTGTCAAGCTCTGCCTCCTGTTTCGGCGGTGCTAGTAAGAATGTCACTTTTACCTTGTAGTGTCTGCGAATGGACAGGCACAACGTTGGTCGATGGTGACATATTTCAAGGAACGGAATAATTAGAAAACATAGCATCTCCATCCCGCCATCCACTGCTGTAGGTAAACTAGAAGCGGGTGGAATCCCAAGTCTGGGTTCTAGTCCAAGGCCCTGTTCTCAACGCTCCAGGTAATGCAGAAGCATTTGGACCTTTGCTTTGGGTCTGGGTAGGCTGTGTCCATTCTTATCTAGGGCAGCGAATGTAGGTTTCTGCTCTTGCAGGTTGCCTCTGTCATTTCTTAGCAGGGGTGAGCTCTGAAAAATCGAAGGCTTCTCCGGGAACATGGTCCTGATTTTTGACTCACTAGCAGGCTGGAGTCCAAAATGCATTCGTGAGGACAGGGCTCCCAAATCCCCCTGCGCCTGCTTGCACGCACGCCCCTTCGGGGGCATGCCTCACGTCCTGTGTGTCAGTCTTTGTGAATGAATGATGCACACGCACTTGGAAAACTATGCTGCTACTGGGAGGGGGACAGGAGAGGGGTGACCAAGTATTCAAGAATGCGTGGAGAATCAGACGGACTTTCCCGAAAGGGTCGAGGCGGCCTGCGCGCCCAGCCGGCTCGCGCACTCGGGGCCCCCCCTTCTTGTCCGCCGAGGACTCAGCCGCCGGCGGGCTCCCCGCGCGGCTCCCCCTCTCCGCAGCGGGCGGGCGCGCCCCGGCCGGGTGCCGGCGCGGGTGGACGCGGAGCTCCGCCCTCCTCCTTTCGTTTTGGGTCGCCGGCGGCGATTGGGAGCGCTCCCTCCCTGCCCCGACCGCCCCGCCCCGATCGCCCCGCCCCCGCACCCCTCTCTCCGGGCCCCCCTCCTTGCGGAGATGGGGGGTGAGGGGGCGGAGGGAGCCGGGGCGCGCAGACCCAGCGGCCGAGGCTGGCGCCGCGAGGAACGCCCTAAAGAGGAGGAGAGCGCGCAGGGAGAGAGGGAGGGAGAGCGCGGCTGGAGGCGAGAGCGAGCTCAGGCTGCCGGCCGGCGGAGAGGAGGGAGCGGGCGAGGACTAGCAGGAGGGAGCGGGGCGAGGCTGGGACCCGGGGCGCGCGCACTTCTTCGCCAAGTGCCAACTTCCCGGGAGTGCCGGGCGCGCACCGTCTGGGCGCCGGGGAAAGTCGGAGAATTTGAGGTTTTAGGGAAGAAAGTCGGATCCCCCCCCCTTCGTCCCCTTCCCCTTTTATTAAGCCCCATTAAAAAGAAAACAGCGAGAATAACAGCCAACTTGCTATAATCCAGTCTGTCTCCCCACTCCTGGCACCATGAAGGCGGCCGTCGATCTCAAACCGACTCTCACCATCATCAAGACAGAAAAAGTCGATCTGGAGCTTTTCCCCTCCCCGGGTGAGTGTGACTGCTGAGGCCCCCACCCCAGTTCTTGGGGTCCTCGCTCCCCCCTTTGCTGTTTCCTTCTGTATAGTACTCTTCGGACTGAGAGGGGATGCTAGTGGCAGTGGGGAGAGGTAGAGGCTAGGAGGATTATTGGGGGCCAAGATCCTTTTTTGGGGGGGCATTTATTTTCACAGCTGTGTTTTTATAGTAATGGAAAAAAGCTTCTAGAATATCCAACTTCCCCATACCGGCTTTTTACTTCTTCCTGAAGGGTGAATCCTCTGGCCTAACTCTTTAATATTAGATGGGGTGGGCATTGCCATAAAGGGGGCATCATCCCCTGATCCTGCATGTCCCAGAACTGGATGGAGAACTCTGGGTGTAAGAACCAAAACCAAAACCCCTAGGCTGGCCTTGAAGCACATTTTCAAATGTCTTGCCTCCCTGAACTCCCCTGTCACATGTCCCTTTGCTCACTGTCACCTCTCTTCTGGGGTTAGGGTGAGAAGAAGAGAGGAGAACCAGGAGACGGGAACCTGAAATTATCATCTAAACTTCAGGAACATCCCATTCTATTTATACAGGCTTCTCACTTTCCCCATCTTTCTAAACTCCCATCTATCTGGTGCCAAAGATGTATTAGAAAAGGCAAAACATCCCAACACCAAAGGTGACTTTGGTTGGTGGTTGGAAGGATTTGAAGAGAGGTATAAGAAAAAAATTTCATTTAATAGACACAAAATTTAGTGCAAGCAGCTCAGTGGAGTCTGGACTTCCAGAATTCTTGGAGTCAATGCAGTTTGGGAGAGAAAGATGCTGTCTTTAAGGATAGGGAACTACCTGCTGTCCTTACAGTTGGAGATTTTAGAGGTAGGAGATATGTATACACACACCTATGTAGAGAGAGTAAGGCTTTCTGGAAAATAATGAATTGCAGTGCTATGTTGCCCTCTTGTCTTCGATTATCCATAAGTTTAGCTGCTGCTCCCTGTGGTTAATACTTTTTTGCCTCTCCCACAATTAGCTGTTTATTTTAACCCTTAATCTGTTTAAACTTTCAGCACGAACCAAGCTCTTGTTTTGTCATTGGGGGATTCTTCCGAAATGTTAATAAACAGATCTGGTCATGTCCCGTTAGAACCCCTACCCTTCACCCCAGTACTGCTGTGCACAAAGGAGGCAGGGCTTGTTCTCACAAGGAGGATCATGGTCTTAGCAATGCTAAGATCAACTGGAACCTGAACATTTCAGGCACTGAGAGCTATAGTTCTGAAGTGATATTGCAAGGATGGTTGCATTTGGGGCTTCAAAGAAGACAGAATAAATTCTGTTCGTTAATTGATTCAAAGCAGGTATAAAAGAAGTGCAAAGATAGTCCCCAGAAAAGATGTAAACTCAACTAACAGGTCCTTTCCTTCAGGATGACTTGTTTATATGTGTGTTTATGGGGAAGAGACAGACTTGGTCATCTGGGCAATATCATGAAGCTATGTCAGTCCACATACCTACAATGGGTCTTATGTACTGGAATGAAAAAGAGCCCCGGCAACACATGTTTTAGATCACAGTAAACAGCTGAAGCAGTTTTTTTCTTGAGGGGGTGTTTAGTATTAAATATTAGAGATTTTAAATCAATGGTGCTGTTCTTTCAGTTATTGATAAAAAATTAATTCTGGGCAAGCGACGTCCCTTTGCTTTGCCATCTGTAAAATGGGCCAGCAGGGCCTTGGTGCTGAAATCAACATCCATGACAGTAAGCACCTCTTTAGTGTTTCTCATTTTCAAAAAGCTTTACAAGTTACTTAGGAGGATTTGTATGCCACCTTTAATGCATGAAAATTTCACCTGGTCAAAGAAATCAGGCCAACTTCTGACATTTGTTTGAAATGAGATTTGATTTCTTACACTGTTTTGGGGAAAATAAAGGAAGAAACTTGAAAAAATGTTCCAACTAATTATTAGTTTTATTCTGGATGTTTAGAGGCATAAAGTTGAATATTACACCCTTGTAATATGTAGAGGCACAGAACAGATCGATAATTTATCTGTGAGCCAGTGACTGAAATGAAGATAATCCCTGCTTCTAACTCCTCAGTGTATGTTGCTTTGAGCAATGCTGCAAGTTACCTCTGAAGAGCACAGCAAAGAAACTTCAGTTGAGAACTAAACTTGCAGGTGCAAGGATGGAAGAAACATCTTCCTGTCTGTTTTTGTTGTTTAGAAGTGAAGACTCTGGCTAAGTGGGGATTTGCTTTGCCCAGCAGACCATATAGGACATGTGTTTAAAGTTTAACTTCTCACAGTGTGGCCGTGTGTCCACAGCTGTGACTTAAATATTTGTCAGAATGATTCTTTGGGGGTTGTATAGTTTCTTATGTGTGGAGACAACTAGTTTGGAATCTTATCTGGCTTAAATAATTAAACTAGAATTCCCCCACCCACCCAAATAGGAGTGCCAAAGAGAAGTCATAGAAGATAGGGAGTCAAAACAGCATTTTGTTTTAGTTTCAGCTAGTTTTTTTTTTTTTTTTCTTCTGGCTGTTCAGTGGCATATTATATCTGTATCCTAGAAGGGGAAGTAGAGGCACTGAGAGGCCAAGCCACATATCCGTTTGCCAGTAAACTGGGTTATTTGTTTGTCTTTGTGACCAGGACCTGATCAAGACCCTTTATTTATTTTTATTCTAGATTGAGATCTCTCTTAGGACTTTTTGACAGGTTTAAGCACCAAATTAGCATATACTTTGAAATTACATTGGAACTGAATTTTCCTTCTTGGTATGAACTGGAATAGACCATTTTGATTGCGATGCACAATTGCAAGGTTCTCAGATCTCAGATGGGCTAAAACAAAGCCATTGAGTGTCTATGAAGTTCCCTCCTGATGTGGAGCTGGCTGAGAAGGGGCCCTGTCCGGTGCCAAAGCAAATACATTCCCAGGCCGCTTACTTTTCCCTCTCCTTCCCTATTCCACCTTCTTGAGAGGTGAGCATCATGCCCAGAGAAGCACATGAGTGCAAATTCTGCCTATTTGCCCTTTTATAATAATAAAAGGACCAGCCCCGGTCCTCCCAGAGAATCCAGAGGGAAGAAGCTTTGTCCCTTGCCCAGTCCCTTTGGTAAGGCCTCTTCTTCAGCACAGGCAAGAAAGAGGGCAAAGCTGCCTGCATCACGGGGATGGCTCCTTCTGGACTTCTACTACCCTCCATTAGTGACCTAAGAGTCCTGCAGTTCAGAGTGGGGACTCTGGAGCCAGCCTGTCTGGGTTAGAATCCCAGCTCTGTCACTTATTAGCTGTGCAACTTGGGACAGATGACTTAATCCCTCTGTGCTCCAGCTCCTGTGTCAGTGAAATGAGTGGAATAGCTGTACCTCACAGGTAGACATGAGAATTAAATAAATATTCATGTGTGCAGCTTCTTAAAACAGTGTCTAGTCCATAATAAATTCTAATAAACGGTTAACTAGAAAACAGGTCAGCAAAAAATGACCCTGAGCTGTGTAAATTTTTCAGGGGCCCTTGAAATGATTAACAGGGGCCCTAATCTGTTTGAGGGAAAGAAGAGTAAAAGCTGGAGAGAACTTTTTCACCTGTTTGGCTGAGCGCTCAAGTCCATGGGGCTGGCTCCCTTCTGAGCCAGGCCAGCGAGCCAGCCCCATGAGCCAGGGTGCAGTAAGAGGCAGGAGGTCTCCAGGTCACGACTGTCACAGTTCAAGGCACAGGGTGGGTCAGTCACTCAGGGTGCTGGAGGCTGTCAGTGCTACCTCAGAGCAAGAAGGTCACCAAGACTAGGACCCAGGGGATATTTGCAGGACTGATGGAAAAGTAGTTTTTCATTTATGCATAGTTGAGAATTGTATCATGTCCAGTTATTATAAAGTATCTCACATTTTATTTATTTATTTGGTTGGCAGAGCTTGCATTCCTGGCATTTTTGGTTGGTTTGTATTGCTGTTTTTTTTTTTTTTTTTTCCTTCTCTCTCTGTGTAACATTTTTTCTTTCTTAAAGAGACCAGACCACCCTGTAGGAGGATGCCTCCCTTCCCGGAGACAAGCTGGTCAGTGGTCAACCTCTCAGAGCCGGGTCTGCTCTGGGCTCCATCAAAATCTCTGCACAACCAAGAACTGGTTAGTTAGGTCAGGATTTTTCAGGAAAGCGAAAGAACCCAGATAACTGTGCAATGGCTGCAGCGACAGCATAATTACAGACCTTTTCTCTGGTCTGTAGAATGAATTACCGTGGCTATGGTGGTGTTCTGGGAGCTTGCATTGGAGGTCAATCCTGCCATGCACAGGTGATCCGGCCATTTCAGAATCCCATACAGAGCTTGCATTATGAACCAGGCACATAAAATAGCACTGTCACAGTCCTCCTGCACTCTGGGCTGGAATGAGGTATTATTTTATCCATTTCTCAGAGAAGGAAATTGACATTTGGAGAGATGGATAATTTGCCCCAAGCTATGCTTAGAAACTTACCAACTGATGTGCTGTTGCAGGCACTTTACACCTAAAATTAAAGCACATTGTTATTCACAGAAACTTTGAAAGTTAAGAAGGCCTAAGAGAAGGCAATGCTGCTTGGTGCTTTGGGAGTTGAGGAGTTGCAGGGGCGCCTGCTGTCCTGCAGCATTCCCCTGTGCTGGAGGACAGCGCTGTCCTCTCGGCTTGGTGGTCCAGATGTTTTTAAGAAGATGCTCGAAAGTTCCAGCAACATTTGCCTCAAATTGCCAAGCAGGGAACCAGGGTTGTCTTGTTTTTCCAGTAGTGTCTCACAGGTGGGAGGTGATTATGTTTACTTCCAAGGTCACGTCCTTCCCAGAGCCTCCTGAATCTGCCTGATTTACCGCTTTCATCACAGAGGCTGCTTGGCGAATAATCTCTTGCCTTCTGGGCGGAGAGAAACATAGATCAGCAACTAGTTTGTTTTCTTAATGCAATTACTGGTTAATTTTCCGGCCTGCAAAAAGGCCATAGGTATCTACATTTGCTGTCTGCACAGCAAATAAGTTTTTAATTTATTTTTGCTTAAAATTTAGTGTTCTCATGTCCATTTCCTGGGTCAAGGCACAATGTAGTTATTCCTGCCTACTGGGCTGGTGTGCCCTGGAACTCTGCCCACACACCTGCTAGCCTTTCACAGCCCATGGCCAAAGGACAGACAGACGGAGATCCTTGCAGCTTGTCCATGGCAAGGTGTCAGTTTCTCTATCATTGCCTAATAGGGGGCATTTCCTCCAAATAACATCCTTGTGTTCACACAGTCATCATGGAGAGAAATTTATATACAAACAACACAGAAACCGTGCTTCTCTCTATCTAGCTGCTCCAGAATGAAATTGTCAGTCTCTGATTGGATTTGTGACCATGTTCACAGCATCCTAAGACTACTTTTGGCTTCCAGCTCTTAAGCTCTTCTTAACTGGAAGTTGGGGATGACAAGGCAACCCCAAAATCTATCATTTTTACTCACCCTGTGCCTATAGTTGCTTTTTGCTTTTTTCAGTTGGGTTGAAGTTACGTTTTCTCAAAGGGTGTGTAGATGTTTGTCCAGATTGCATAAATGAGCTCTTTCTACTTGGCTGCTTCTCTGAAGCCCTATTTCTGCTACTTTTCTTTTAATTTTATAGCTTGTAGTGTTTAAAGAGATACAGAACAAAATTGGTCTGTGGTGTAGGTTGCAGTAGATCTTATTTCATTGGCAGGGAGCCATGCTTACAGACCCACTCAAAATATTGCTGTTCAAGCCATAAATATTGATTGATTATTCGGCCAAATTTGTTATATGTTCCAGGTGCTTTCTAGTAGCTGCTGCCTGGGTCCCAGTCTTCCCTGGACACTTCAGTGTGGCTGCTTTTGACCCGTCAACTTTCATCAACTGTCCTTTTGAGTAGCATTTAGTTCTGTGTCAGAATTACAAAAGATTGGTCTGATGTGTTCTAGCACCCAAAGTAGCTTTGGAGAGTTTTGGCCTATGAGATTTCAGCTCTTGATGGTGTACATAGATAGCGAGATCATAGAATTTATCATCCAGCCTGGAACACTTTTGAGAATGTAATGGGTACTATTAATAATTGTACCAGAGCAATAGATATCGTCTGCAACTCTCTCAGCTTATGTAGGTCACGCTATGTAGACATTGAATTTGGGTGATAACATTCTTTGTAATAGATAGTCTTAATTACTAATCTTAGGGTTTAGTAAAGTAAGCGAACAGGACCAGATTAAGAGTTAGCAGCAATTTTAAGTGCAGTGTGGTTTCCTTCAACCGTGAGTTACATTCTTAAATTTGTGTCTGACGCACAGTGTAATATTTCTCAGCGTCTGAGAAACAACTAAAAATCAACCTCAAACAAGTTCAGTACAAGCATTTGAAACCTCTTGGTAGCTTTGGGTAGCTATGCTAAGCTGTTAATTTTTGCTTTGCAAGATTCTGCGGGGGAGCTGTAAACTTTCTGCATGATTGTGTGTGTGTGCGTGCCTGTGAAAATGAACTTCTTTAGTAGAGGTAAATGTCATCATTATACAAGTGAAGATAATTAAAATTTTTATTTGTTATGTTTATTCAAGATGAGAGATTTGACTGTTGTCATCAAAAGGGATGGAAAAAAAAAAGGTTCTTTGTGCCATTTAAGTGGGTAAAAACAAAAACAAGTAAAAAGGCGAGGCCTCAATTCTTTAGGAGGGAGGAAGGGCATGGTGGGTTCAATTGCAACATCTCTTTTGGCTAAAAAAAATATGTAGAAGAGTGGTGACAGAAAAAAGGAAGAAGGTATGAAAGAACCAAAGGAAATACGGGGAAAAAAAAGAAAAAAGGAAGGAAGGAATCTAAGTGATATGGTTCTCCTAAGAACCAAACCATAAGCTGGGGTAGCAGTCAGTCTTAGGTGGCAGGGAGTATATTGGGAACCTGTTGTTTCTACTCTGTGCGACCATTTCTGAATATTTCTGTACCTTCTGGGTAGATGGCTGGTCAGGATAACTCAGAGGAAATAGTCCCTGTTTTCCAGGTGTTTCCACTCTAAAAGTGTAGGCGAAGACCATTGTTTGAATTGATGGAAATGTTTGTGCATCAGCAATTCCTTATATTTTCTGTGCCTGTTTGGTCTTTTCTTCTAACAGTCCTAAGCTAGAATCATTTCATGGTTCAGCTTCAGGGGGAGCATGGGTGTATTGCAGAAGCGTTTGAAGGAGGAGGGAGACTAGAAGAGGGGTTATTTTCGATACAGAGAACAGTGTGGGAAGCATGCAGAAAGTTTGGGGTAAAAGAAAGCTCACATAAATATGAAGAACATTTAATACCTTGATTGTAGTAAGGGAAGAGAAGCTGACACATGAGACTAGGACCAATGTAGGAGCATTTTGAAACTCAGGGTGAATTTTGCCTTTGAAAGGAGAGACATTTTAAGGACACAGCAGTGTTACTGAATAGGCTTGTGAGAGAGGTGATATTTTTTTCTTTTTCTTAGCATTACTTACCTCCCACTCAGACTGTTAGTTGTTAAAACCTCCCTATCAGTTTATCAGAACAAGCGTTAAACCTCAGAGAAGACGACAGAATCAATCAGGTACATATTTTCAAGGTACAAATGGAAAATAAAAGACTCTAGGTCAAACAAGGGAACTCTTAAACTTGAGGAGTTTGTAGTTGCATGCGTTGAAGTATTTAGGATCTCCTACTTTGTGCCAGGTACTATACCTGCTCTCAAGTCATGACCTTTGTGTGCAATTACAGTTTTGTGTACGAATTCATTATTTATCATTCCTGCTTAACATCAGTGTGTTGTTGAGTCTGTAAAGCACAATCAGAAAATACAATTCAGAAAATCTACCACAGGAAATTTACTTACTCCAGGTGATGATTTTCATACTTCTAATAGTTACACATTTTTCTTATCTAATTGATATTCTTTGCCTAGATTTAAGATAATTATGTACATTAGGCATATGCTGTTATAGCATTGGAGCTAATTGAAGTGTAGTAATGAGGATTTATGAATGATAAGGGAAGACCAGTCAGCACAGTAGAAATAAATATAGTGTACAAAATAAATAGTAGTGTGTCTGTCCCCCGGGGAGGATGTACTGGCTGGGAAGTCTGGAAGCCTGGATTGTAGCCATAGCTTTGTTGGTCTGTGTGCTCTTGGGCAAGTCATTTCATTTCTCTGGACCTCATGTTCTTCATTGGTCCAAGAAATTCCCTGGAGACGATGACCAGTAAGGTTTCTCCTAACACTGGCATTTGATGACTATAGGGAACATCTAAAATAATGAAGCCTTGGAGAAAACCTAGACTGTTTTTCAAGGGGGTGTTTTTCTCCTAACCCCCCACATTCTGTTACCATTCAATCACTGGTGAAGGTTAACTTCCATGGATATTAGAAACTGTTACTGGCCTTGCTGAACAGTTGGAGAAACGGGGTGCATTGTCTCAGGGGTGCCTCTGGACCAGGAGTCACGCCTCCCTCTTGATCTTCCTCCATGAAACAGCTTCCTTTTTTTCCATAAGCCTTGACGACAGTTGCAGCGGAAGGCGGCTCCCGTGGAGGAAGGAGATGTAGGTTGGGGGTCCAGTAGGTGAGGCAGCCAGCCCCAGCTGCATCCTCAGGGCTGAGCGTGTGGTCTGAGCCCTGGGCTTATTTTATCCAAGCTGCCCTGCTCAGTGCACTACTCTGAACATAAACAGTCCCCCTCCTGCAGAGGGAATGCAGGCTGCTGAAAGCCACCTCAGCGCCTCTTCCTGGCAGACAAATGAGTCAAGGCCCTGCCTCCTGTTTGTGCAGAAGGAAGGGCCCAGGCCCGTTTGCTTCTGGCTGCTTGGGAAGGTTGTCAGTGCAGTGCCCGACTGACCCTTCAGTAGGCGCGGGCTGCCTGGGCAAGCGGGGGCAGACAAGATACCACCTGCTTCAGTTTTCCCCCGCTCCCCACCGTCCAGGAAGCTGCAAGTGTGTGTCAGGGTGTGGTAAGCATAGGCCGCCTTGCTTCTCAAAGATGTCCCTGCAGCAGGGGCAGAGCAGCGCCTACACACAGTTGTTATCTGAAAATCACTTTCTTGATGTTATTTCTACATTTTGAGAAAGGCCTGCCACGGTTACCCCTTTCCTTTAGAGTAGGGGCTTAAGGTCAACATGCCAATTGTGGCTGAAAAACAAGGGGGACTGCCATTGAAAACTGGTAGAGTTTCCTACTGGAACTTATGTAGACCCTGCTTGTTTCCGCTCATCTTTTTATTTTGTTTTGCTTCTGTTAGTTATAGGTATTGATGTGCTAACTCACTAATGTGTTAACTTATTACTGTGCCAAGAGCCTCACCGTTTCACCCTACCTCCTAATGACTAAGTGTTATTCCCGTTTCATAGATGACAAAACGGAGAAGTTAAGTGACTTGTCCAAGGCCACACAGCTGGTGCTTGGAGGAATTGAGATGCAAACCCAGCTGTGGTTAACCCTCACATTCTCTGTCTGCTGCCTTCAGAATTCTCAAAAACATTTGGATGTTTGTTGAATTTGGAGAAATATTTGGATTAGGTCTCTCTGTGTGTATTGTTTAATAGTTCACTTTGTTATAATTTGACATATGACTTCAAATAGGGAACCTCCAGGGCAGTGATCCTAAGTTTCATGAAGCTGAATTTCTCCAAATCCCCTGGTATTTCCATCTAGCCACACACATTTTAGTTTTTTTGATTTGATCAGTACACGGTACAGGCCACTCTAACAATAATAATTAATAATAACAGTAAAAACAGTAGCAGTGACCACTTGCTTGAGATCAGATAACCTCAGGGAGGCACCCTCTTCTCTTTTTCTGGAAATAATTGCCCCCACATAATTTACATATATTTAGTAGGTCCTACACAATTGGATAATTGGCTAATTATTGATCTTTGAGTTGGTCGCACCCATCACTATGACAAAAGTTCTGGAAAAACTGCACAGCTTTCTATGATGTCAAGCCACTAGCCAACATTTAGTAGTATGGCAAGTTAGTTCCTTCGCAAGACATTTAAAAAAAAGAAAGAATTACCCCACAAGTTACTAGACTAATATGCAATTTCCCTATGGTGCAGGTTGACCTTGGACTTTGAGAAATACATTTTTTTTTTAATTGAAAGAGTTTGTCCAACCTCTGTTTTCCTATGTTGAAATATGTGGCACATTGCTTTGGTGCTCTGGGCCTTACTTCTCCCCTTTACGCTAAATGACTAGCCAGAACATCAGGTAGCTAAAAGAGTGTTCAGGGAAAAAATAAACAAAACCCCCAAATCTTTGAGTTATGGGAAAGAATTGTGCCCAAGAGGTATATAAGATTTAATAACATCTTAGATGAGTGATTAACCCTCCCTCCACCCTGTCAGTTTCCATTTGGGGCAGGGCACTAAGTATGTACACTTGGAACTTAACAAAATTATTAGATTATTTCCTCCACATAATGTGTTGTTTCAGAGCAATAAAGTAAGTCCCTTCCTTCCCTGTGTTGGTCATTCTGGAAGCCAGAACATTCCAAGGCCAAACGACAGGTTGTTGCATTGAGAAGAATCCATTTAACACATTGCTGTTTCCTTAGGAATGAATATCAGTCTAAAGTAGACAGCAACACCCTTGGGTGCTGGGTTACTGGAGAAAAGGAGGTGAGCAAGGCAAGTAGAGGGTGGATGCCTGCTTGCAGTAGAAATGAAGATAATAGTTTTATGTTTGACATTTTTAAATCTGGGCACTAACTTTAATGCTTGCCAGGAAACATTGTGACTGCAAAGTGTGTCTCCTCAAACTGGGGTCCAGACCCCTGTCTTTGTGCTGTCCACTTGTGAATAGAGCTAACAAGACTCTTACCTTTTCCTAGTTTGAATATTTTCTTGGTGACAGCTGGGCAGGTCCAGCTATATTTTGGGTGATCCTTTACCTTTCATTGTCTGCTCTGAGCATCGGGAACTCTGAGTCTGTTTTCACCCTGAGCTGCCAGACTAGAGCCACAGCTCGTGGCCATCTCTGTGTACTCTATGGAGGACATTCCTAGTGAATGAGCTGCCTTTCATGGGGAGAGAGTGGGAGCATGAATGAGCTCACCTTAGAAAGTACTCTGGAGTCTTGATGATGCAATGAGTGCTATTAAATCAGGGGGAGATGGGATCCAGAGTGGCCATAGGGAAAACAGGAGACACTAACGGTGAGTCATGTATGTACAGGAAATGCATCCTTGATTTCACAGATCAAGGAGTTCAATCTTAACACCTTCCTTGCTTCTTAAGCAAACATTCCCCCAAAGGCCTGGATGCTTGCTTTTAGTTTCTGTACAGATCCCTGATTCCTTTTACAGGAGAAAGAAGTGAAACTGGTATTTAGAGAGACCTACTATGTGCCACATGCCTGGCAAGGCGTGTGACACAAATAATGGCAGTCTTCAGACAACCCTGTGAAGTTGAAGTAAAAAACCTTCATTTTGAAGATAAGAAATTGAGACTTAGAAAGGCTGAGTAATGTGCCTAAGGCCATAGGCTTTCAAGTCACAAATATGAGCTTAGATCTTCCTAATTACAGTCCGACCAACTTAGACCCTGGCGAGAAAATGCTCTGACATTCTCCCCAGAAGCTTTCATTGATGGAACAGCCTTTCGTGTGCTGTGCTTTTAAGCTCCTTGTTATTATCTGGGTGAGGAAGAAAGCATTCAGTTTATCTATAAATATCTGCCATTGGGATGTGTAGTTGTGAGAAAGTCAAAATAAATAGAGTTTAAGTCATTTCCATTGTGCATTTACAAATTCAAAATGGGCACGTGAACATTGCCAGACTAGATAAAACTTGCATATAGAATTGGTGCTGTGATCCCCATTTTCCTGATAGGGAAATGAAGGAATGAAGTAAGACTTCCACCTTATTGAGAATTCTCCAGGAAGGGGATATTCAGAGGCACAGGTGTAGGCCTTGAGGTCCCTTATACTACGGGAGTGGTTGTAGGAAATAAACACACATGAATGAATGATTGTCTACCTGCAGATAACTGCTGAATTAATCAGAGATTTTATTAATAAATAAGGTTTGTATTTATTTTTGGATTTCTGCAGACCTTTTATAGGGGAACTGTGACGTCTCTGTGTTCTCACCCAGGCTTTTCTGTGATGGACAGATTGATGGGAGAAATTAGAAATCGCAGGCTGGCTACACAGTCTCCAAAGCTTCAAGGTGCTAGTTGGATGAAACAGTGACTGAGGTTTTAAAATGAGATTGGGGCCTGGCAACTTGGCATTGGTTTCCCAGGGCTTTGATGAGTATGGGCTGCTCTCCCGCATGAGGGTGAAGAGCAAGAATGAGCCGAACCCTGGATGCCTCCAACTGCCTTGTTTTTAGAAAAGAATATTTTCAGTGTTTGTGGGCAAATCCATTTCCAAAGAATGAATATTTGAATTTCCAGAGCTGATGCAAGAAATACACCGGGCTTTTCCTACACAACCTAGTCACACATTTATGTGCAAACCTCAAGATTCCTGTTCTAGGACCCTAAGTGCGAAGTTCTTACATTTGTTAAGTGGATTCGTTAATGCCCATGTTACTTAGCATAAACTTGTGTTATCAATAAGTCCTCCTTTTCCCATTTGGTAGATAAGATTGCTAAGTCAAAGGGAAAGGGTTTACATTTCAGTTGCTCCAGGTAAGTCATCTTTGTCCCCGAGTCATATAGCCTCTCACTCATTATCTTGGTTATACTGGTGTCCCTTGGTGTAAACACCTTGGGGTCCAGGAAAGAGCAGGGTCTGGATGGGAGAGAGTCCTGGGTTAGAGTTCAGGCTTTCTGCTTGCTAACTTGTGCTTAGACAAATTATTAACTTCCTAAAGCTTGCCTTTCTTACCCTTACAAGGAAATAATAATACAGAGCTTTTGGGGCTATTGTAAGCTTTTGAAATAACTTCTGTAAAACCTTTCCCCTGCCACAGGGTTTCAATAAATGATATCTTATCATTCTCTCTTATGCTACCTTATTCTGTACAAATGTTCATTGCTGACGATGCTCTTATTACTTCAGTGGTTGTTAAAAATGTGGTTACTGTTAACCTGGTTACAGAAAATTTTCCACTTGACACCCCCATAACCAAGTGGGCCAGAGCAGTCCCTGTGGCCAGTTACAATATTTTCTTCCTCTCACGCAGTCTTACCAAAGTTGAGTTAGGGCATAGGTCATATTTTGAATTCTAAAGCATTGTTTCCAGACCTGACCCTTGCCATTATGATGAGGCCATTTCTTGAAATTGTTGTTATCAAGATATAGAATTATTTTATTTGCTGAAGGGATCACCTCTTTGCCCTGCAATAGTTTTCCTTTCTGGAAGGCAGCCTCAGCAGTTGAGTTTCAGGAGGAAAACTTTACTCCTTGCTGATACGGCAAGACAGGGGTGGAACTTACATTATATTGTGGTCACTTCCCAAGCCAGGCTTCCTTCCGGGTACCTAGCTGTGAAAGTCTGGGTCGATGCATCCATTTGGTAACTTCCTTGAGACTAGCCTGGGGGACTGAAAAGCCCACTGTCCTTTCTTCTTTATATGCATCTGTTTCTTCTGACTCTCAGGCAAAAGCCTTTTAGACCCTCCCAGTTCTAGCAGACTCTCCCTGGTGTGCTTTGCAACCGGAGACATCTATAGTAACTGTGTGCCTCTGAAGTGTGCCAGTTGCCAATTGCAATGGTTGATTTACAGTCAGAATTTGGCACCTAGAAAAGGGGATCCTGTGTCTTTAAACAGCTGTGTGCCAGTGTGTGTAAATGTGTTTGCTAATCCAGTGACTAATTCAGTATATTATAAAGCAGCAATGAGCAGGCCGCCAAGGCAGGGATATAGCCCAACTGGAGTTATGTGTAAGACTCAGAGAATTATTTCTTGAATTCTGCCATACCACCTGTCTGGAATGGACTGGAAATTTCATGTGTGTGTGTTCCCTGCTCCAGAGTCAGCACTTGTTTCTCCGGGTTCCCTGTCCTGTGTCCTGCTCCCCCTCTGTCCTCCATTCACTCTCCCCCACACCCCATTCTTTGGGTCAGTTTATTTACTCATCTGAGGGTGGAGCCTTACTCAATCTGAGTCAGGGCCAGAGAACCAATCCCAGCTGCTCTGGGGCATTCCAGGGGACGAAACTCATGATCCCTTTTGGAAAAGAATTTTCCAAAAAGATCTCTTTCGGTCACACTGCCCGTGACTGCACCTTTTTCAGTTCCTGTCTAGAGAGCCTGGCCCTGCGCATTGCCTGTTTTATCTGCCTTTATCTCCTGCCAGGGGTCAGGGAAGAAACCTCCTGAAAGAGCCAGGTCCGATGCAAGTCCCCTGAAAGTCTTACACACAGAAATAAAAAGATACAGAAAGATAAGTTTTTGGACAGCCTCTTCTCGAGGCATCTGTGGGGTAGGAGAATTCGAGGTATTCCCTTGTCTCCAGAGTCTGTGGCTCTCTCTCTTAGTCTCCACATAGTGGGCCCTGGGTGGAGCTCTCCTAGCCTACCCCCCGCCACCCCAGGCACTTCTGTTTTCTGCAGTCCACACACCATCTTTGAGTGTAGCTGTTCTCTCCTCTCAAGTCTTCCCTGTCACTAGTGCCACCATCTGACGTTGGTGTTGTACTTGCCACCTTGTCCCCCCTCCTTTTCTGCACCCCTCCACTCAGGACATCAGCAGGCTCTTTCCTGCCCCCTACCCCAGTGCTTCTCGAACCCAGCCACATCACTCAGTCTCCATCGCAGAACCTTGTGTCTTTGTATCGGTGGGCCCCTCACTGTTGTGAGTATGTCCTGTTGTGCTTATGTCCCACTGGAAGAGAAACCCCACACGAAGGCCCCATGTCTCCCACCCAGGAATCCCTGTTGCTCTGTCTGTGGCAGGTGGCTCACTAGCTCATTCTTTAAAAATAAAAACAGTGTTTTTGAAATTGAAGTACCATCCACATAACATAAAATGAACTTTTTGAAGCGTGTGGTTCAGAGGTTTTTTTAGTACATACACTGAGTAGTGGCGTCTCATCCGTATCCGATTCCAGAATATCTCATCACCCCCAGATGAACCTCATACCCATTAGCAGCCAGTAGCACTTCTTGAATAAAGGGATGCTGGGGAGGCTCCAGCGGGGCACATGTGGAAGTGGACCTCCCCGACGAGAGCCTCCCATTCTCCCTACACCCTGAGCCTTCTCCCTACACCCTGGGCCGGTACCTGGAGGAACTAATTAACCACTGCGAGGGTCGGTCCCTGCCTCCTGCCCGCTCAGGCTACCGCTTACTGTCTCCTGGTGGCTCACATGGGGAGGCTGCACTGTGTAATGAGCTGCTGTGCGTCTGGGCAGACATAATGAGTGCTTTCACCAGCTGCATGCAGACCATTCAGGCTCTGAGCTTGGGGCTGTGGCTGCAATTTCCTAATGGCTTCCTGATGAGGCAGAGTCATTTATTAGCAACGGAGGAAGGCTGTGCATCCCTGTCTCTCCCTTTCCCACCTGACGCAAGCAGATGGAGAGTGGCTTTTGCTCCCTCCCCCTTTCTGCATTGATCACTGTTTCTCTGCTCTCCACCCATTGGACTGTTCCGCCCATTGATCTGGAGATCTGGTCTGCCTGGCGACTTCTCAGCCTCTTGGGTTTGCCAAGGTGAGAGGCATCGGGATGCTGTCTGCTCTGGGCCAGCGTGGGCGAGACTCCAGGGCAGCAGTGGGATTGGCGGATGTCTATGTCTGGGTGATTGGGGCCATTAGGAGAGGCCCTTACTGAAGGGAGGGAAAAAAGTCTGTGGAGGCCAAGAGAGCACAGCTAGGTCTATCTGTCCTTGACCCCTTAGCTCCTGGCCATCTAAGTGCACTTGGTTTTAGAACCATGGCCTTTGTGCGAGACATAAGACCTTGTTAGTAAGGTGCATCAAGTTAGGCTCACAGGCCAATGCCTCTGATTTTATGTTCTGGTTTGTCAGTAGGGTTTGTGTATTCTCTCAGCTCTATCTCCGTGTCTCTGTTAGGCTCTGTGGAATGCCAACCTAGTGAAATTGGTAGTGATCTAGGACCTTTGAGTGACACCATGGTGACCTATTCTCCTTCCACTGCTTTCATAGTTAAGGTCTCATTAGATCTCTGAAATTAACTACTTCCTTCCCTTTTTAATTACGAATAGCAACCTCAAGTTTTTAATTACGAATAGCACCCTCAAGTTTCAGAGCTGTTTCATACAGTGGTGTCATGCATTTGCAGTTGGGTGTTGAAGACGAGTTGCTTTATAAGCTCTGGTATTTATTGGAGTCACTGTCAAAATCTTTCTTATTTTTTTACAGTCTGTAAAATTCCAAGTCATGTTCATCAGAGCTCTAACGGTGCTGTTCCTCTGTGGTTCTTAAGAACTTGGGGAGGAGTAGTGTTTGTCCAGAATGACGAACTCGATGGTAGTGAAGATAGGAGGGACACCTCCCTCTCTGTCCACTGCTATAAATAAATAGGAGTGGTGTAGAGGAAAAAAAGTACTGGACAGGGAGTCAAGAGGTCTAGAATTAGTAACCATGTGACCAAAGGCAAGTTGATGTCACCTCCCTGAGCTTCATTTTCCCCATTAGTAAGAGAAAAAGCTTGAACTAGATGACTGCGCAGTCGAAGGTCCCTCCTAATTCCGTCTTCCAGGAATAGTGTAGGACCCGGGACCAGTGAAAGCTCTGCTCCTCCTCCTCTTTACCAGCAGCTAACTTTTCATTCATCTTATAATTATGTCAGGTTGCCAGGAAGGCGCGCGTCCCTCCAAGGAGTTGTTAAAGTTTTACAGCAAATTCTGTAAATTCCTCTTTCCTGCTTTTTGGCCCCAGATGAGGCTTTATACACCATGTAACCATTTTGAAGGTGAGATGGAAGCGCAGAGCCCAGAAAAGTGAACACACAAGTGGAACCCACGGGGTGATGGTTATTGATTAAGGCCACAAAACAGACCAAACCTGAAGGGAGGTAGGGGCCAAATGATAGCTTAGGTGCCCTAAACAAACCTAAGAGTGGCCTTGGATGATAGGGTGAGTGGTGAGGAGCCCGACGCTTTAGGAAGAATATGAAACTTCTTCCTCTGGGTTCTGAGTATCTCCTTGGCAGCCCGGGAAACTATTGCCTAAGTCCCTCACAGCAGTGGGATTTCTGATTCTTCCTTAGGGACATACATTTGAATTTACGAAACCGAGTGTGGCCTTTATTTTGTGATTGGTGAACGCAGAGTGCCTGATATGGGCAAGTCCAGCTGGCCTGTTTTGGGCGGTGCTTCGGTGTTTGTGTATGTAGCTGGCTTGCAGTATTTTTGTAGGCTGGGACAGGTCGAGAGAGGAGCTGTCTCCTGTGCCTGCAAAGCACAGTATGGGTGGGAAGTCTGGCAGCTCCTCTGATGTCAGCCACCCTCAGGGTGGGGGTGTGTGTCTCTGCCTGCACTCCGCTCCTGCCATGTGGCTCCCACCTGGCTGTCTTGAGTGACTCTGGGGTCCCTCTGCCGGGCCCTTGGAGCTGAAGAAGGGCATGCTCAGCCTGCTGAGAGCAGCGGGTGGGGAGAAGACAAGGCAGACTGCTCGACGAAGTCCTGGGAGCAGAATAGGTGGGCCGTGCACATACTGAGATCATCCATTTGGTATATTTCAGGTGGTCAGATGTTCCATCTGGGTGTCAGTGTCTGCTGTCTGCTTAGAACAAAAGCTGTTCAGGCGTATTTGCCTGCCACAGCCTTATACATGTTATCTCAGATCTCCTATAATTCGAGTTCATTAGCTCCCCTGCAGTCTGCTCCCTGCACATCTTGACTCATGGACTTGAGTCGGGCCCAGGTGAGGGTGGGTTAAGGAACACCAGGCTTCACGTTCAACCATTCTGTTTGCATTGGCCTCCTCCTGGTCCAGCACTTGCCTGCTCTATGCTTAAGCTTTTAAATGATAAACCGTGGAAGTGCTTGCCGGGAAGCCCTCTGAATGCAGTGGCATTATTTGGGAACTTTTCCCGTGAAACGCCCTAATCTATTTAAATGAAAAAGAGAAAATTATTCCAGTTTAAGTTCCTTTCTACCTACTGAGTGTCAGTTTTCCAGAAGCAAGGAGGGAAGTTGGTGAGGGAGCTGGTAGGTATGAGTTTGGAAACTGAAGTCACTTCCCAGGGAAGCTCTGTCTTAAGCCCCACATTTCTTGCCTTTGGGAGATTCTTGCTATTTGCTTAGGATTCTTAGGGCTGTAGAGTTGGACTGGATCCAGGGGTGCAGTTGCTGACTCTATGGGGTGTCTGTTAATGTTGAGGACTGTCTGTGGAGACTCACAATGAAAGCATTTCACAGATCATGCATCCCCTGGCCTGGCCTCTGTTCATTACCAGGTCGGTGACAAATACAGGCTTAGGTGACCAAGGCTGGCTCTCCTTGGTAAACCAGAAGGACGATTAAGAATTTCAATAACAAAAGAAAAAAGAATTTCAGTTACACAATTGGGAAGGGTTAAAATTGATTATCACTGCAAAGTCATGTTAAGAACAAAAGATAAAATTTCCAGAAAAAAAAGAAAAGAAACTGTCAAAAGGGGCTGAACTAAAGGGAAGGCAGAGAGCCTCCTGTCTGAATTTCAGCTCCACAGCAGTGAGGCTGGACTGGCTTGCAGATAAGCTCTTTCACGGTGCCCCAACCTTATATTCTAGACCTGATAGGACTCCTGCTTGGGGAACCACAAAGCATACCTCCATCTGCTGGTTAGTTTTCCCTGGGCCTCCCCACCTTTCTTTGACCTCTGGAGAGAGAGGCCTTAATTGCTTTGGACTAAGCAATACTTCCATTTCTGCTCTGTCCTCTCAGTGGTGGCTGGTTTTAGCAGTGGGCAAGCACACGTCTTCATTTGGCTGAATAGATCCTTTAGGCTAATCAGAAACGATGCCAGTGAAAAGAGCCTGTTCCTGAGCAGGCAGCATTCTTGGTGACCTCATCTTCCTCCCAGCGCGGGTCCAGTTGGAGCTGTGCATGCAGGGCAGACTTCCAGTTCCTCCTGTCTGGGTCTAACAGTGGCAGATATAAATAGACCAAGACTTTGTCTGTAGCCATTGTTCTCTAACTGCCCATTGTTTTCTGGAAGCTAAGAGACTGTCGCTTGCTTGCTAGACTCTTCCTCTCTCTCTCTCCCCCTCCGGTGTTTCTCAGTCTCAGTCTTGTGCAGAGATCTGAACCCCAGCTCTACCGTCTCTCCCAGTGCCTTTGCACTTGTCTGTAGCTCAGTGGGAATCTCGAGAGGAAAACTGGTTCCACAATGGGTACATCAGCTGATAATCAGATCCTCCTGTTTTAACTCTGGCGAGGCTTTTGTCTGGGTCTTTCCATGATAGATCTGTGTTCAAAATGAGTATCTGTGGACCCAGTAGTTGTAGAGTTCAAGAGGATTTGTAACTGCTTAAGCAGCTACACCCAAAGGGTCGTGATTAATATGTCAATGACAGTGATGCGTGGTCTCTGATGTCACGGTATGACACTCAGTGCTGGGGTACTGCCTTTCCTACAGCTTTATCAGGGGCTCAGATTAGAGATTAGAGAACACTGCAGAAAGCACAGTTGGTCATTGGCAGATGGTGCAAAGCTTACAGGGTGAAAGCAGATTCATGCAGTAGAAGAGATCTGTACGCATGAAAACATGAATCAAAACAAAAAAGGTGAGTTTCAATATGGATGAATGTAAAGTTATTAAGAGTCCATTACTGTAGTGGAATTGGCTCAGCATTACTTCCTATGGAGAAGGTCTGACAGTGGTGCTGAGTGGCTTTTGGAGAGTGGCTGTTAGAAAAATCACGTGCATCCCAGAAGTGTCTGGAGTAAAATGGTCCTCTTGGACCCCTGAGAAGTGTGGTGCCTGTGATGCTGTTTGGGAACACGAAATGATGCTCTGTACGCTTGGGGTGAGGCAGGGAGGGGGACAGTCCAAGGCCTGACTTCGTGAATGGTTGAAGGAGCCAAAGAGTTTAAAAACATGGACGGAAAGTGATGACAGACGGCGTGATTAAAGCTGTTGAAAGTTGTACCGGGTGGCTCCAACCAACAGAATTAGGGTCGATGACTAGAACTCACAAGATGGAGATTTTAACTCGGTGTGTATAATCATTAAAAAAAAATTATTGCAGTCCAGGAGTGAAATTGAGTGGCACTAAAAGTAGGAAACAAATGAATGCTTAAATAAAGTGTTGTATGAAAGGGCTCTGCCGGCCTCCTGGGACATGGTGACTGTAGCCAGCCCGGCCACCGCCTCCAATAGTCATTACTCACGAGCACTGGGAAGTTTTGGGCCACTCTGTATGTGTGTTTGCTTCAGTGCCTGCATTTGGCAAGTGGAGAAGATTTGCCTGTGGACTGGGGAAACGGACTTCTCCCTGTATCCCTGGGTGGAAGACAGACTGTCGTACTGTATGAATGTGTATGAGTGTGCTTTTTCCTCCTTGGTCCAGATTTATTTATTAAAAGAAAAACACATCTGCATAAAAAAGCCTTAGAACACAGGAAGAATGTCCACTTTGTTTTTCTTTCTGCAGCACCAAGCCGTGTGGGGTCCCAGCTTCCTCTTAGGGTTTTTGAAGATTGGCTTTCATCTCAAACAGGGCTTTTTTTCCCATTGGAAAAAACACTCCTTTTTTGGTTTAAAAATGTATTTATATAATGTATAAATAAATAAGAAAGTTGAGAGAGAATTTCCTTTTAAAATTAATGGAAAAAATGCTGCTTTCTGAAGATCTTTAATTGGGAGTAAGTAGCTGGCTCTTCCAGCCCAACTTCCACTCTACTGTCTGTCCATTTATTCTGGTTTCAATATTTCAGTATTCTCTTCCTCTGCCTTTTCCTTTCTTTCCCTCTGCCCTCTTCTTGCCATGTCTTTACTGCCGGCACTTCCTTCTGGCCAGCTCCTCCCATCTGCTTCCCGAGTGGACAGGCCCAGGACTTCTCCTCCCTCGTTTCCCTCAAGCCCCTCTCCTTCTGCCTTTCTCCTGGTTTGCGTTCAGCCACTGGAGCCCTCGCTAGAAGAGGCCTGTCTCTGTGTTTGTTTCCTGCGTGGGAGGGAGAGGCAGGCCTTGAGCAAACAGTTCAAAAGTGTAGAAAAACTTTACCTCGTCCAGCCTAAATAAACGGACTCCACTCCATTTGTTTGCCCAGATTTTTTCCTTTGCCCATGGAGAAAACGCCTCAGGCTCCACCTTGACCAGCCTATCCTTCCTGGTGATCCCCGAGAGCCCCTTTCCATGCCTGTCCTGCCTCCAGTCCCCCAGACCGAGTGCCAGATAGGCCCTGGGCCCAGCCTTTTTGATTGGGTTCTGGGCAGAGCAAGCCTGGAGCCCTGACCTTTGTGTGTTGCTGCTCCTGTCTGCAGGGTCCCAGGGAGCAAGGTGTTTTCCTTCTCCAGAAGGAACTGGCTCTGTAATGAAAATGATGGAGAAAAAGCAAAGAAATGCTCTTGTGTCCATCGTTTCTGCTTCCCCTGCTTTTAACTCTGCTAGCAGGTACTGGCTTTAGTGTCTGAAGACCTAGCTGTGAGTTGTAGTTATAGCACTTGCCTGGACTGATCATCTTGGTTAAGTCCTTAAGTAACCTTAGGCAGCCTCAATTTCCTCACCTATAAGATGGCAAAAACACTCCAGCTTGCTTGTTTCTGGGATACTAATAGGAAACAAATTGTCTAAAATGTGGAATTTTATTGAGAGAGCAGCACTCATGGTTATAGATAGAAATCAAATGAAGTTAAAATAAATTGACCAGCATAATTAACTGACACCTTAAGACTCCCAGAGGGTGAGGCTTCAAAGACTGATAGGTAAAATAGAAGTAGTGCAATCTGGGAGGGGAGCAAGATGTAGGATGCAGTATACTCTCCGTATTCTTGAGTTGGCTTATCGTAGTCTGTGTTGGTACCTTTTGACCTGATTGTGAGTTGAAGGCTGGGCAGGTGTTTGCCCTCACTAGGCAGTGTAAGGTATGGGAAGAACCAGGAGGATCTCTTGGCTCTGGGCAAAGTCATGGGCTTGAAAGGATGCTTTCCTACTCAGTAGTATAGAGACTGTGGCTCTATGATTTGTGGTTGAAACCAAGTGGAATTACCTATATAGGCAATAATTTGAAATCTGAAGCATTCTGTAGATGGCTTTAAATGATCACCTAAGAACTTTATACTCTAAAGCACTACTTCCTTGCTGTGGGTCTCCTTGTAGGTATCCTAATCTCAAGAAGTTAAAACATTCTTTTATATCGTGAGAGTGACATGCACTTAAGGACAATAAATGATGAGGTGAAATGTAGCTTGGGTTTTGGCAAATGCCTAACATACAGAAGAGGGATTTGATCACAAGTGGTTACTTTTGTTGTCTGCCTTGTTGACACTAAGATAGTTCCCTTAGAAAGTGTTCAAAACCAGTAAGCGTCATAGGTCCCCTGGATCTTGTAAGCTGTGTGGTGTTGTCATGGCAAAACATATATTTTAGATGATTTTTTTATTGCTACAAAAATGCAGATTAGAGGATGAACTATAGATAAGAAATTAGTATGTTGTGTTATAGACAAAGACAGATTCAGGGAATGTCAGTTTCTATCAGTGTCTCTGAGTATGATTTTTATCCTCATTTTTCTCAGTTGCTGAGTTGGACTTGGGGGAACTGCCAGAGTCCTCCTTGCTATCTCTCCAAGCATTGGGGAATAAAATTATGTAACTATTTAGTCTTTATATTTTACAAGATGCTTTTCACGGTTGTAGTTCAAATCATCAATTACATAGTAAGCACCTACGGTATATTCAGCTTTGGCATTTTCAGACAAAATTTAATCCTCACGGTCAGGCAGGCAGAGAATCCCAGAGAATAAAGAAACACCCCATCTCAGTGTTCTTCAGAGCCTGCCTCGCTCTCCTTCCCTGGCCGGGGCTGCTAGAGAAAACGGGTGTTAAGGAGTCTTTCTGGCAGGGCCCATTCATTCAACTATTTCCTCTTTCAGGCCATTTGCCCAGTGTTTAGGGTGGGAGATTTGAACTGTTGTAAGGAAAGAGCAAGAAAATGTAGCTGCGGGACCCAGGGGGCAGTTCTGCTTTCTGGCTCAGGTCCTGGAGCGGAAGAGCCTCTCTGGGTTTCCCTGAACACCTGGAATTGATTTGGGGTTTGCTCTGACTTCGAAACATTTGCTGAGGTGGAGGATGGTGGAGGGGTAGGAAAGAAATAAATCCAGTGATTAAAAATAGCTTTTGCATGTCAGGTGCCTGAGCGAATTTGGGAACATGCCTGCAATCCCTTTTGTCTGGCAGGTCTGGGCTGCGGCGCTGCCGAATTACAACTGCTTTCATTTGTTTTTCCTGCTCCCCTACCATGTAATGGTCAAGGGCTCATTGGAACCATGTGTGAGCCTGGTGAGTCACCAAATCCTCAGGACTTCAGTGGTAATAATGTGTTAAAACTCCTTTTGGGGGATGGGGCAGGGGGTAGATGAGGGGAAGGAGAGAGAAGACTGAAGTCACTTCCTACAGATGTTTGGTGTGTTCAGCCCTCTCTGCAGGCTGCTTTCCCAGGCCTGGCTGCAGGACCTGGGAGCATGCCGTGCCTCTCAGAGGACCATCTCTTTTGTCCTGGGGCTGTTTCCCTCCGAGGAGAGGCATCTACTTCAGAGTTGGCACATTGTACCCAAGCAGTGTCTGTTCCCTGGTGGCGTGGGCGTTGGCAGCAGGGCTGAGATGCTGTGATTGGAGACAGGCTTGCATTTTTGGTCATTCAAGTCCTTGGATTTTCTGTGCAGCTGCTTTCTCCCTTCTTTGGAGTAGTTTTTTATTGGCTGGTGGCTTCAAGAATGGGGTGTTGAGAGAAGGCAAGAAACCCAGTTGTGTGTCCAACTCATTGATAGGAGCCTGTGTCAGGGTCCTGGGTGTCCATTATTTGGGGCATTTATCAGCTGTGCTTGCAATGGGTGGCCCAGTAAGGGCACTGAGCCATGTCTTACTTAGTTCTTGCAGGAGCCAGGAGTCTTCCTTGCCCCTCACTGCTTTGTCACCCATTGTATATATGAAAACAGAGCCAAAAGGGCTGAGGAGAGACACTTATTTCCCTTCTTTGCATTAACCTCCGCTGGAAGCCTGGTGGATTATGCCAGCCTCCTCAGCTGCAAGTCCCGTCCACCAAGTTTTTGGGAATGACTACAGGATTTGGAGTCGGGTGTAGAAGAAAGAAGGGCCCCCTGCAGCCCTCTATACGATCCTCTCTTCCATGTGAGAGGGCAATAGTGATTGCTTTTGAGATTCCCTTACCCATTCTTCTGAGATATTGGCATCTTCTTTGGGTAAGTATTAGAGACCAGTAGCAAGTCTCCAGGGAGGATGAGCTCCAGAATCAGAGTGAGCGGTCATTTCTCTCTTTGGGTGCCTGAAGGAGTAGAGGTACCTTCTCCCTTGCTCTGGGCCATTGGGCAACTGCCTTTGAGTATGTGGCAGAGTCCTCAGCCTTCAGCTGCAAACTCCTTGTTACAGCTATAAGGTCGTGAGAACACTGACAATTAGGAGATGCCATCCCTGTGCTCTTCCGCTTTAGTGGAGGGATCAAAGGGGCTGGCTTAGCACCACCCTGATCTGAAGCCATCACTTTCTGATCGTAGGTCACCATACTCCAGATCACGATAGTGTTGTCTTAAAAGGCGTTCTCTGGAGATCTATAGGGACTACATCTGAGGGGAGAAATCAAATGCTGTGCAAAAATTAACAATAATGTGAAAAAATTAAGACATTTAATTAAAAAAAAAAGTAGTTCTCTGGTTCACATGAACCAACATTTTTAATTTGGACCTAGATTTGAGCACCGTGGAAATCACTGGAGCCTTGTCTTTTTTTCTTGAATTGATCTGGCTCTCGTATGCTTGCATACACAGATCCTCCTTTATCTCAAAAATATCCCGGTGACAATAAAATACTTGTGGGTGGAATGACATGTTGTCTGGGATTAGCTTCACAGGTAGTTCCTCAGTGTATGTCTTGGGGGTGATGAAATTAAAACTGGTAGTTCTGATAGAGCCTGGCATTCATGCTACTGTTCTCTCTACTTTTGCATATGTTTGGAAATAGCCATAATGAAAAATTTAAAACCCTATGAGGGATGGAGACACTTTATTAATAGACTTCTTTTTACAACTGCATTGATTAAATGGCTTACCCAGGGTGATGACATTAGAGGCAAAGCTAAGAACCCATGGATTCTGACGAGTGAGCCAAGTCAAGCCCAGTGCATGTCCCCATTAGATCTTTCCTTGTCTTCAGGGTCCCCAATCTTTCCAATTGGCACAGTTCTTCTTTGTTCCTTCCTGGATGAACCAGAATGCTGCTTCTTGGCTTTCTTTCACTTAAAAAAATTTATTTTAGTAAGTCTTTAAGTAACTAATTAACCTTATATTATGTGCGCATTTGCCCATCAGGGTGACTCAGGGGTGAACATAGGCAGGGAAGGAAGCCGGACTGTCATTTAACCTGTGTGACTTTGTATGGAAGGAAGGAAGCCGCACTACTCTCAGTCCCAAAAAAGGAAGAGATTACAGCCCGTTCTGTAAATGGCTTTTAATTATGTTTTTATGAAGCTGGCCATATGAAACTCTGGATTTTTTCTACCCAGGAATGGTTTTGTTTAAGTTTTTAATTATTTCCTTAAATATATCAATTTTCAAACTAAGAAATAAAAGTTTGCTTTCAGCTGTAAAAAATCCCATTTTCTGATCTCTTTCTATTTATGACAACAGTAGATTAGAGTAGAAAGACCCTGAATTGAAGAGTTGAAAGACTGGGGGCCAGCCCTAGCTGGATCCCCTCACCTCTGTGACTTCAGGCCAAGCTTTTGATGTATTGGAGTCTTGCTTTTCTCATCTGTGGTACTTTCCAGACCCCTGAGTAGTTGCCCTGTGAGGACACTGTGGAATGGTCCATGTGAAGGCTTTTAGATGGAAGGCGTCCTTTTCTACCATCTTTTATTGTGCTTCTCTCATGGAGCTTAGCAGATAGGGTGTTTTCTTAAAAATTGAAAGTGTGTAGCATTCTTGTGTGGAGCAAGTCTACTGGCATCATTTTTCCAACAGAATGTGCTAGATTTTTGTCTGAATCATGTTTAATTAAGGTCTGTTTGTTGTTTCTTTAGATGTAATGCTGTTGTACACTTGACACAGAGCTTATATGCACTGGGAATAAAAAATACTCACATGGCTTGCTTTATGGCAGGGAAGGGGAATCGAACCCGCATTGTCTCTGGGTGAGACACGTAACACTTAGTACCCCATTCTGGCTGGGTCTGCCTAATGGAAGTGCAAGACTGCAGCTCATACCTTGCACCGCTGGACCATGGCTGTCCCTTATTGCTGGGACAGCAGATGCTCCAGATTTTTGGATACCAGATGCTCCAGATTTTTCTACCATATATTTGAGAATGACAACAGGAGAAACTTCTCAGGTTACTAAGACCTAGGTCTTGAAGTTCTTTCTGAACAAATGCTCCCTCAGGCTTAGATACCATGTTTCAGGGTAAGGTTCTACATAGCAATGTTGATATAAGCCATTCGGTTTTTAGCAACTTAATTGACCGCTATGAAAAGGCGCCTGCTTCCTACAGGCCCACACACTGCAAGTGTGGCCTGGACAGGACCGCCAGGCTGACGACTCTCCCTGCAGGCTTGTGCTTCCTGCCAGGGTCAGGGCATTTCCAGGTTCTCACTTGTTCTCTAGGGGAAGCAGCTGGAGTTACACTGGCCTGCCCACCTCAAAGCCACCTCCAGCAGCCCAGCCCACATGCACTATTGTGATTAGGAGACATCCTGATCTGGAAAGGCTTATGGGTGGTGAACAGCCCTTAACTTGGAGTTTACTGAATTGAAACCCTTGTTTTACATTTCACGTAACACATTCGTGGAAGGGTGTAATCTTTTGTTCATGGTTAGGCCACAATGACAAGCAAGGAGATATTTTCCTGCATTCAAAATACCTCTGGCTCATGGTGCCTGTGGAAATTCCAGCAAAGCTACCTGCTCATGTTGGTCTGAATACTGTGCAGATTTAGTAAGCGCAGGTTCAGAGAGTTGTTAATTCTGCACCTCGCTGCTTTCTGAAACTTAGGGTGATTCTTATAAATATCAATTCAGATTTGGGATCCTGAGGAACAATCAGTGGGCAAGAGCTAATATAATTACAATATTATTTGTATTTTCAATTTCTAATTGAAAGCATTGTCATTGTGCTTTTGCATCTCCACCATGTTGGCACCGTCTATCTCCAAGTCATGTACCTGGCATTTTGGGACGAATGTGGTGTTTGAATTTAAAATATTGTAATTAGTAACACAAAAGCAATTTCAGTACTCGACCATAGAAACAATTAGAGGCATTGCTTAATTTCTAGATGCGTTCCCTAAAATTAAAAATATTTGGTACCTAACACAAAAGTATTATAAGTAATGAGATAAAATGTGTAAGAATAACAGAGATAACTGCTTGGGCTAACTCGCCTCAGATTCTCCACCTGTGTGATGTATTCATTATTGCTGTCGATCAGTGTGATTAATAGGACTGTTATAATCAGAACTAGGCACACAGAGAATTTTTGCACTCATTTTATATGAGTTTAATATTTTATATTAGTATCTACTTTTGAATGTGATTATCCATCATTTTTGTGCTATATCTGTGCTACTGAAAAGATAATTCTGGCTAATTGTTACCTCTTTCTTAGAAGAGGTTTGATTATTATTACTATTTTTTGAAAATCCTCTGAATTTATTCAGAAAAAAATAAGATTTTATAAATTTCTTTGATGAAAATACTACAAGAATAAACAGCATACTAATAGGACTATAAGAACTAAGCAAAAACAGGACTCAATTACAAATGAAAATTTATAATGATTATTATTTTTTTAAAACAACCAAGAGGTCACATTTTAAAAACATGGATAAAGTGCTGACTTTGCTGTCTGAAACCTCTGGGTTCAAGAGCAATGGTTATGCTTTCTCCCAAGCCAGTTCTTCAACTGCTCCAATCCCTTTGCACCTGTCCCTTGAGTACAGGGTTGACTATCACCAGTGGGCCATAAGCACTTTCTCAGGATCTCCAGCACTGAGAAACCCAGGGACAGAATAAGCCACACGCAGGCTGGGCGCAGGGCCCCAGTGCTGCTGAAGGCATGTGGGCTGGGCTGCTGGAGGTGGCTTTGAGGTGGGCAGGCCAGTGTAACTCCAGCTGCTTCCCCTGGAGAGAACAAGTGAGAACCTGGAAATGCCCTGACCCTGGCAGGAAGCGCAAGCCTGCAGGGAGAGTCGTCAGCCCGGCGGTCCAGTCCAGGCCACACTTCCACAGTGCGTGGGCCTGTAGGAAGCAGGCGCAGGGCAGCCTGTTCCTCAGGCTCTCTGCTGTTGTCCTTGGCCTTCTCATCCTTCTGGCACTGGACTGCTTAAACGGTCCTGTTTGGAAGATGCCTGGGGTCTCCTCACCTGTCTCATCCTTCAGTTTCAGTTTGCAGCAGAACCCTGCTCATCCGCTTAGTCTGGCCTGCATCTTCCACATCTGTTGTCCTGGCCAATTTCCGCCATCAGTAAAGTCCTTTTCATCGAGTCATAAATCTAACTGAGGGAACAAACACACAAAACAAAACCCACACAGTTCGAATTCATGAATTTGTGTTGGATGGAAGTGAAGGGAAGGAGAATTGATTCAGTTTGGGAAAATATTTAATTCACCAAACATTTGTTTATTGACTCTGGGTTTAACCCTGTCTTAAGGGCTAGGATGCTGCATTTGTCCCTTCTTTCAGAGCAAATATTCTCTGGGTTGAAAAAAAAAGAAAAAAAGAACCCCTTTCTATTTAGTAAAACCAGCTTCTGCTCAAAGAGGAAATATTGCAGGACCTGACACTTAACTGTTCTGGGGTGAAAGGGGAGCACTGATGACTTCTTAGTGACTCATTTGATGATCACGCCATTGTTTGAAGGACTGGATATTACGTAACCAACATTTTACTCCTCTCCCTCCCCACCTCCCCCCAGTCTGGGATTTTCCATCATTTTGTCAATCTTCCTGGAGGCATGTTGATTTTTCCATTAGATTTTTTTGGGCATGTCCCAGGGCAACCCAAACTCACCACTGCTTAGAACTTGAGATTCCCCCGTCAGTGGCAGGGCCTGGGAGAGCAGCTGAGTGGATCCTCCTGTTGTTTTAGGGCAGAGGCTGGGTGTACGCAGGTCAGAAGAAAAGTACCTCCTGCCCTTCTGATTCTTACAGTGTCATTACCCTTTATTTTTACATACAGAGGCAATCTCTTTGCTTCTCCCCCCCCCCCCCCCCGCCCCGACATTTGGCATCTTTTCCCCCCTGTGTTTCCATTTCCTTCAGCTGATACCACGTTATATATGTGCAGGGAATTTTTTAACTAGCCAGGGTTTAGAGATGGCTAGTTGAGAACTCCTACAGTAGTCCAGCCTGGAACTCAGCCATATGACCGGTCAGTTACTTATGATACACTGAAGATTCAGCTCTCGAGGAGGAGAGCTTCTGCACATTACTGCAGTCAAGTGAATGGCTGTCTAAAGGTCACAGGAAAGCTGGTAGGGATTATTGGGTCACTTCTCTGCTTTATTAACTTTTTGTGGTAAATTTTACCTGAGGTAAGTGCAAGAGGATGTTTTATCTTAGCTATATTTATGTATCTTTTGTTTTGAACATGATTTGCAAGTACAGGAGGGGTTGAACATAGCAGATTGATACATGTGGCAATAGTAAAGGATGACACCCTTGCCAATCCCGGATTTCCATACCTTGCTCTTAACCACCTATGCAAATCCTCCATGCACTTATGTTTTTTGCAGTGCTACTTTTTAGTCTAAGCCACATTCATCACTCATCACAACAAATGCAAAAAGTTTTAAATAAATCATCTCGCATCCATTCATAGTTGTCTCCTAAGCATTCTTTACAGAGCAGCTAAGGCAATCCTCTCATTTATCTTTTTTTCACAGACTTAAAAATTTGATAAAATAAACATTACATAAATTTACCATTATTAATTTCTTTATATAGTTAAGTGGCATTAAAATACACATAATGTGCTAGCATCACCACCATCCATCTTGATTCTTTTCATCTTGTAAAACCGAAACCGTACCATTTAACAATAGCTCTTGATTCCCTGCCTTTCTCTGCACTCTGGAAACCACCCTTCTGTTGTCTGTCTCTATGAATTCCACCACATACCTCATATAATTTAACTTTTTGTGACTGGCTTAGCATAATGTGACATTTCATCTGTGTTGTAGGGTATATCAAAATTTTATTCCCCTTGAAGGCTGAGTAACCCTCCATTGCATGTATAGATCACGTTTTGCTAATCTGTTCTTCTGTTGATGGATACTAGGTTGTTTCCATATTTTAGATATTGTGACAAATGCTGCTGTGAACATGAGTGGATAAGTAACTCTTCAAGACTCTGCTTTCATTATTTTGGGCATACATAAACTCCTAAAACCTAACGATAACAAAACCAAATGGTCAACCCTATCAAAAAATGAGAAAACCTTATTAAAAATACTTGAAAAACATTCCTCCAGAGAAGATACACAAATGGCCAGTAAGCACATGGGGGTAAGCGCAAGATCAGTAGTCATCAGAGAAATGCAGATGCAAACTACTATGTGATACCACTACCTTCATTGTGATGGTTACTGTTTAAAAAACAGAAAGTAACAAGTGTTGGAAAAGATGAGGAACCCTTGTGCACTGTGGTAGGAATGTAAAATCATGTAGCCACTTTGAGGAAAAGAATATGGCAGTTTCTTGAAAAATTAAGAATAGGTGATCTTAAAACAAAGTGTAGTCATGCTCTGTATTTCTCAGCATAAAACTCTCAATGCCTCTCTGTTTTGCTTAGGATAAAATTATAAATTTTTGGCATTCATTATCTCTTCATCCTCCTTCCTCTGTCCTCTGACTACTCTGTCTCATTTGTATTGATTTTTTTTTGATACCAAATGCACCAAGATTCTCGTCCTCTCCCCCAACTCATGTCCTTCATTTGTGCTGTTCCTCTTATCTAGGATCATGGTTCTCTAACTTTAGGTATCATCAGAATCACCCGGAATCTGTGTCAAAATACAGGTTTTTGGGCTCCACTCCCTAGAGATTCTGACTCAGGAAGTCTGGAGTGGGGCTGAGAATTTGCATTTCTAACAATTTCTCACAATGCTGATGCAGCCGGTGTGAGGACCACACTTTGAGAACCACTGGTATAGAGTATTTTGTCCTTTTTTTTCACTCTGGTTAGTGCTTTGCCTCTCAAGTCAAACTTCTCTCTTCTAAGGGAAACCTATTCTGATTCTTCCAGACTTGCAGGAATTTCTGTAATATGTTAGTTTCACATATTCTCCTTCCTCTTTGAAGCCCTTACTGGTGTTGTATTTGAATGTTTAGCTGTGTAAACAGTGTTTTAATGACCGAATCCCCTGCCATAATCTGAGATCCATCTTCATGAGGGAAGGGATCATTTCTGTCTTGTTCACTGCTGTTCCTCTAATTCATTGCACATAGTGTTAAGAAATGATTTGTCAAATGAATGAGTATTTTATTTCCTCTTCATATGTAACTGGAAGTAAGGAGTAGTACTGATCCTTTTAGTGAGTAGTAAGGATATGTAGGGACTATGGGTGAGAAAATAGAGCTGCATAGAAAGAATAAGCATATTTTGCTTGTCAGGGATATAGAACATTCCAGTAAAGAGTCTGTTTTTTTAGGGGCCCATCATGGTATGGAAAGTCCCCCAAAGTGTACCTGCCCCAGTGAGGATATTATAACTGTTATTTCTCAATTTGTCTTCTTTAGACTCTCCATGCCCTATTATATTTCATTTAGGTTTTTAAAGTGAGGTGTAATTGACATATAATATTAAGTTCAAACAGTCTTTCCCCAAATAATAATAACTTGATTTTTATATATATTATGAAGTGATCACCATAATAAGCCTAGCTACCCTTCTCATCACCCGTTTAGTTTTTATTTTTCATGTGCAACATGTTACTTTCTTACAGATATGGAATGTGCAGACGTCCCACTGTTAACCCCAAGCAGCAAAGAAATGATGTCTCAAGCATTGAAAGCTACTTTCAGTGGTTTCTCAAAAGAGCAGCAACGATTGGGAATTCCAAAAGGTATGTTTGGTAGTTGGAAAAAGAGAGGGTGGAATCAGACTTTTGACTGAAACTAGTATTATTATCTGTAGTGTGAGATAGACATGGTTACTGACCACACTTCAGTCAGCAGCTACTGACGGTTGCAGATGTCTTGTTCACACAAATGTCACCACACATGCTCATGCATCTCCATCTCCCAGGCTTGTGGCTGCCATCTTGGTCTTTGGGCACTGGTTCCCAAACTTGTTTGTATCTTTAGAATTGGAATTTTCAGAACATTCCACAACTGTGCTGAGAACAATTACTGGAAGTGTCAGTATTTTTGAAGCCCCTCTGGTGATTCCAAAGTACAGACAAGTTTGGAAAACACATTCTGGGCCTCCATTGGATGAACTTAGCCACCTTCCTTGGAACTTACTGAGTATTTATTCTTTTCCACGTGCTTTGGTGAACTGTATTTATGCTTTGGTTTATTCAGGAATGGAAGGGACTAGAACTGTCAGATGAAATGCCTGAAGAACACTTCAGCCTTCACCAGGGGATTGAGACCAGAACAACTGAGAACAGAAAGGCCCTTATTTTATGAGTATGAACAGTAATGTCTGTGGACTAGGCCAGTTCTGCTAGATAAGAAACTAAGGCTTAGACAAACCCAAACCTTAGATAAATTCTGTGACTATCTATATACCTTTTCCTGCATACACTCGTATCCACAAACCTCAGCTGACAGCAATGCCCCGCATCCTTTAGAATCACAGACAGAATAAAATGAATTCTGATTACTTGGTTTTCCAGTATCTTAATAAACTCATCCTGCAAGAGTTGACAGGGTAACCTTGAGATCAGGTTGGCAGTGCTGTGGCCACTGCCATCATCCCAACTTTTTAAGCGTCATGAACTTGTGTAGCCAAAATAAGCCTCGAGCCATGTATGAAGATTATATATTATCTGTTCTACAGTGCTGCTCAGCATAGGGCTGTGAGGTGCATGTATATTGCAAGGTATCTGGCCTAATACCAGCACCTAATAATATTGTTATTACTAATTAGTATTTGAGTGACTTAACTGTTACTAATTGCTATGATTATTACCATAATTAAGATAAAAATAATGAAGACAATGGTCTCAAGTGTAAGAGTTCAGAGGAGAGAGAACTGGTGCAGTTGCCAGAACGCACTTGACTGTTAATATTGCCATTCAGGAAGTCATCTGCTCCCTTGTCCCAGGCTTAAAAAAAACAAAACCCACCAAAACATTCTAATGGAACTAAGGCAGGGAGAGAGGAGAGTCATGGACTATTTGGAGGGAGGGTAGAGAATTCTGGGGTGTTAACTTTTGGCTGCTGATAGTGATCGCCTGTCTGGCAAGATGGAGAAGGTGGGGATCTTGAATGCAGCAGGAAGGTTCTGGGAGGTGCCCATGACATGCATGGGCTTGCCATCACAGGCTGGTGCCTCCTAACTCTAGATATCAGAGAGCATCCTGAGCTCACCTCAGGTCTGTTAGTGTCTGCTCAGAACCTAACCTGCTTCATCTTCATTTGATCCCTTCCCCAGATCCCCGGCAGTGGACAGAGACCCACGTTCGGGACTGGGTGATGTGGGCCGTGAATGAGTTCAGCCTGAAGGGTGTTGACTTCCAGAAGTTCTGTATGAATGGAGCTGCCCTCTGTGCCCTGGGCAAAGACTGCTTTCTGGAGCTGGCCCCAGACTTCGTTGGGGACATCTTATGGGAACATCTTGAGATCCTGCAGAAAGGTAAATATGCAGGCCAGGGTGAGGTGGGTTTATTTGGGAGCAGGTAGGGGAAATACACCTGCTGGTGGGAGCCCGATGCCGTTAGCCATGGGGTCCTAGCACAGTGTGCATGTGTACAGAGAATTGCCTACACGGTGCTTGGCATGGAGCAGGTGCTCAATAAATGTAGTTTCTTTTTCTCGTGTGTTGATGGTTCAGATGTTAATCTTTAGCAAGATTATACTCCTAAAACTTCTTGGTATGCAAAGTTCTGATCCTAGTCCTTATCGCAGACACATGCACTGTTTGGACAAGCGGTGCCCACAGACAACTCCAAGATAAGTTTTTTTTTTCCCTGGCAGTCTTAACTACACTCCCTTGATCCGTGGCAGGGTGATACCTGGCCATGTCCCTCAGAAAGCTTAGCTTCTCAGAGCTTATGAGCCAGACGGGCTCCTCTGCCTGACTGGGATGGCTAGTGCAGCGCACCTTTTCATCTGAAGCAGAAATTGGGGTTATGTCAGGACACCGTGTTGCAACCTTGTAATGACATGGCCTCCCAACCAGCCTCTTCCAACCTTTTGGACCAAGTGACTCATGTACCACAGTCCTGGCCGAGTATAGAAACAGCAGCAGGCGGCAAACTTGGGTGTTTTTGCGCTTATTTTTCCGAATTTCTTCTTAAAATAAATTGCAGTTACCAGCAGTCAGCAGTGCCCTGCAGCTGACTGTAAGCCTAGCAGCCTGTTGCCCTCTCTGACCCAGGCCCACCCTTTCCCTGCGGTCACCAGCTCCAACCCTGGGTACAGACGCTGGGGGCAGGGAGCAAAGCTGAGGATTAGCACTTTTATTCCATACAATACCTTCCTTTGTTTAAGAAAATTTGCTACTCTATAGTGCACCCCAGAGACCCAAATTCGACTCCTTTGGGCACAGAAGTTTTATCTTTCTTCTTCTCTTCAGCTTCTGCTGAAAAATAAATAAATAAACACAAGTCAAGAACGAGGCGGATCTCTCCTTGGCAGCCACACAGGCTTCCCCGAAGCACCGATGCATTCGTCTGTCCATGCACAAGCTCCCGCTCACATGTGTTGACGTGAGCAACCTGTTTATAGAGGGAAAGGCTATGGCCAGCTTCTCACAGATCTGATGTAACCCTTGGCTTGTAAACACAGCAGAGGATTCTAGCAGACTGTTGCCCAAATATATTCAAGTACAATATTTTCCTCTATTTCTGGCTGTGGAGAGGCCAAGCATCCCGGTGTGTGTAGGCCTGCCCCTGAGTACAGTTGTAATTCGTATCTGAATAACATCTCCTTGTCTCCAAATGCTTTAAAATTCACCTTCTCTTTGGATTCTCTAAGCACCCCTGAGAGACTGGATGGACATGTACACGCACTGCCCCCATCTGTAAAATGAGGATGGGTTGGCGTTTCCTCCTTCCTATCACTCATTGCCTTAACTGTGCTTTGTTTTGTTTTGTTTTTTAACTTTAGTTCTTTTCACTTTAACTTCCTGTTCTGTGTTCTTTGTATAATAATATGGACCCGAAGGGGAACTTCTTGGTCCCAAGACAAATTTGGCTTACTGTACTGCAAAGGAATAATAGAAGCGAATTAGGAAATAATTCAGTTTGCTCGATAGCAAAAGTCATATCATTCCACCCTCATTGAGAGAAGCAGTAAGACTCTCTCTTCAGATCCTTGAAGAGCTGAGCTAGATGTTTGTACTGAGGCTGCAGCTTTTGTTCTGTAATTAAACTGATGCTACACAGCACCAGAAGAACATAGCTGTTTGGGGTGGGGTGCAAGGCCAAAGGTGCAGGGGATGTTTCCATCTGATAAGCTGCGAAAGCAAAGTTTAATCATTTTATCTCAACTGGGAACTGTTTTTCTGTGCAGGCATAAACTTGTTTTCCCAGCAACCTCTGCTCTCTACAAGCTATCAAATACGTGAGGAAAAACCCAAACCAACATTTTCTCTTTATGTCTGATTCTTCAGTGAAACACGATCACACTCTTTCATACAATGGTTAGAGGCCACACCACTGGATTCCAGGGTAATGAGAGGGTCCCCACAGTTACCTTAACTCTGTGGAGAGCCTTTCCATGCTCAGTAGCCCCGCCTCCACATTTCTCACTCGTTCCTATGGAAGTTGGCATCTGGGCAGAACTTTGTCTCTGGGGCTCCTCTCTCTTTGCATGAACCCTGTCATAGTTACCAGTCACATGACCAGTGTCCTGCTTCTTACCCACACCTGAACTTGAAATCTGAGGAAAATACACAAAACAAAAACCAAACTTTTGTTAGAAGAGGAGATGGAGGATATACAGTCTACCTGTCTAGACACTGCAGTCTGTTTCTGCAAGATGGTGAGGGTTGGGGACTCATTCAAGTTCTGGGAACTTCCCAAGATGTCTTTCAGCTTTATTGCTGATGTGGTACATGCAGGCATTATAATGAGGCTGAATGTCTTCCCTTAGAGACCCTGACAGATTACTCATTGATTCTCTCTCCAAGATAATAAATCCCCTTTTGCAGCTACTGAAATAATCAGCTTACCCATACTTCTGTGATCTCATCTCTAGACAAGGCCCAGTCAGGGTAAATTCAGACACCAGCTCAGTGAGTGAACATGCACATTTCTTAGAAGGGAGGCTGAGATCATTGCAGTCCTTTTATCCAAGATCCTCTCGGGCTAAGTATGATTTGTGTGTTGACCTCTTTGTTTGTCCCCCATCCTTTCTGTTGCAGAGGACGTGAAGCCATATCAGGTTAATGGAGTCAACCCCACCTATCCAGAATCCCGCTATACCTCGGATTACTTCATTAGTAAGTCCATCCTCCACCTTTCCTCCCTCACCCCTCCCTTGCTCACTGTCGTGGCAGCTTAGGGAAGCTGACCTCAGGCTCCTTTGTGGGAAGTCTATAGAAAATAATACATAGAAATACACTTCTTAAATGTAGGCTATTTTTTATTGTAGGATTTCCACAAAGCACAAGGCTCCAACCTATTTACATATTTTATTAACTTGCAAGTCCCTACACAAGGATCTCTCTATGTTTAACATGAAAGTCAGAGAGACTACAACACGAAAGTCAGACTGTAACTTGACTCCTAAACTTTTGATCATATTTGAATCTGGGTTAGCGACCCTGGTTCTTAGCTTTTTACTAGTAGATACTCCAAGTTTTCCTTTGAAATCTTTCCTCTGGAGTGTGCCAAGCAGCTTCACACACTATTACAGAAAATCAAGCCTTTTTCCTTCTAGTGGAAGAGATCTAGCTACGCTGGAGAGTTAGCTTGAGGGAGGGACTCAGGGTTGAGCTGTCTTGTCTGATGGCCTTCCTTTCAAAGGGAGTTTTTAATAGATTTGTTGACATTTAATCTTTTTACTTTATTAACATTTTTATTATAACAACTTTAACTTCTGTCTGTAAAGAGTTTACTGTGCCAGAAATGTCCTTTGGCATTTTGCATGTACACTGTCATTTGGTCTCCATCACAGAATTTTGAGGGAGATTGCAATCATTTCTATTTTCGAGATGAGGAAATTAAGTCAGAAAAGGGAAGTATCTTATCAAGGGCTGTAACTATTAAGTAGTGGAGCAAGGTTGAAACCCAGGTCCTTCTGATTTAAAAGGTTTCCCTTCTGGTCTCTAAGGTAGCAGCTTGTTTTAACTTTGGGGGATCATTGTGTATGGGGAGGGACCGCTTATTCCAAGTGCAAATCTCTCCTCTCTCCAATTGCACACACTCTGTTTCCAGGCTATGGTATCGAGCATGCTCAGTGTGTTCCTCCTTCCGAGTTCTCAGAACCCAGCTTCATCACTGAGTCCTACCAGACCCTCCATCCCATCAGCTCAGAGGAGCTCCTCTCTCTCAAGTATGAGAACGACTACCCCTCCGTCATTCTCCGGGACCCTCTGCAGACAGACACCTTGCAGACTGACTACTTTGCCATCAAACAAGAAGTTGTCACCCCAGATAACATGTGCATGGGGAGAACCAGTCGTGGTAGGTCAGATTTTGTCTCTAAAAGCCTTGCATTTCCAAGAATTACCTACTTTGTGAGTTGGTCAGCTCCTATTATTTTCTTTTTTTCCCATAATTGGCCCTGTACATTCCTGAGTTGTAGCCTTTCTACCTTAGGCTGCCAAGATATTAAGATCTTTCCAGCATGGAATTTTAACCAAGTCCATCATGGTGACAAAGACTTTGGGTCCCTGGTGGAGTTGAAGTTGGTCAGGATCACCAGTAATCTCTCTTATGGGGGTAAAACTTTTTATCGAATCACTCTAGTTGAATATGGTAATTTTTAAAGGTATGCTTTACTTTCTTGGAGAGAATTTTACTGAAGGGGGACACAATTAAATAAAATGGTTCTGGTGACCTTCCTGGAAAGCCCTTAGTCTCTCATGTCACCTGGTGTTTCTCCAGGCGTATTCCTGGGTCAGAGTGCAGATCCTGGCTTGGTGCTTGAACAGCCTCTGCCACTCAACTGGGACTCTGTAGTCCTGTGACTTCTCTGATTTGGAAAGAGGCAAGATTACTGACCAATGGTTTATTCAGAACCAGTCATCATCTGTGTGGTAAAAGCATGCATTTAGCTAGAGAACCAGGGAAACATGTGTTCAGAGGGTCCCAGAGAATGTGCTTTTGCTGACGTGACTCTAATGACTGATTAAATATTCACTGACAGTGAAGTAAATGTTTTACAATATAGCTGACTGATTTATGAAGCAAAGATGGTTAAATACAGTCCATTTTTAAGATCAGAACATAAACACTCTGAAACACAGTTCTCCTAGTAAAGTGTCCAAATTGTTTTGTTTCTGAGAAAAGTGCAATCCATCGTATTTGGAAAGGGTTTGTTCATCCAGGAAGAATTAACTGATTGCTCAAAAGTTGGGGGGAAAAAAAAGGTTTTTCCAATGGATAAATAGGAAAGAATTACAAACAGGAAGCGGACAGGAGAAAACCAGTCAAATACTCAGGGGGTTGCTCACAGAAGCCCAACTTGCCTGGCTTTGTGGCGGTTTCTGCTTGGTGAAGGGCCTGCTCCCTGTTCTGAGGCTCCAGGATGGGGGCCCAAAAGGCATTGTACTTTGAAGAATCATCCCTTAGGCATCGTGGGTCGTGAACATGGTCATCTTCTTCGAGTGTTCAAGCTCTCACTTCCTCCCAGCAGGCCTTAGGATAACCATCAGGCCCTGCCTAGGGAAAGTCCCTCGCAAAATCAGAACCTGTAACCTTCCTTCTTAGGGCCCCTGGGTGTTTGTGTTTCAGACTGAAGGGTTGGGTGGGGCCAGCTTTGCCTTCCCCTTTTTGATTCTTTTTTTATTTTTGGATGCATGTCTATTTACACATGTGTTTGTGTATCTCTTTTCTCTGGCAGGTGAAAAACTAGAACAACTTTATTTCTCATGGGGCTTTCTGTACCTTAACGTGATGAGGCTGAGTCTGTGGGTTTGGGGCTCAGCCATGTTATAACTGAGGAGATCAGCTATCATTTTGTTTTTCAATTGCGTCTGATTCTGTCTTGATGTCATTTGTCCTTCATTTTCCCTCTTGCTTGATTCTGGGTTGTGGTCCCTTCCAGTCTCAAACCAATGACTGTGGAGCAGTTAGTGACCTGTACAAAGAGATATGAAGAGTTTCTCTCTGGCTTTATTCCCTCACCCTCACACCATTTGTCCATTTTGGTCAAGGCTATTTTTCGAATGTTAGAAGTTCTGCAACAGGACATATTCCAGAGGCTGATTGACTCTGACATGGTTGGATTGGTCTAGACTGAAAGCATTCCTCTTAGCTGGTTGTTATTAATAATAATCATAGTATTCATAGGCTGCATTATCGTAGACAAAGTGCTTCTATGTCTTACTGACTTGGTCCTGAGAACAGTCTTTGTGCTGATCGGATGGGTGGGCTGCTGTGGGGCTAACCCACTACTGTTCCGAGGCCTGTTGGGTACGGTCTAAGAGCTCTGGAGGGATCTTGCTTTTCTCAGAAAAGCTGCCCAGTGGACCTCTTACAGGACATATGTCACCCTGCAAGAGCACAGTAGCATTATCTAGTGCCTAATCCAGTTGGATTCAACCCATTTTTGGAGAAAATACCAGTAAATGAAGATTCCCAGCTCCAGGATTGTGAAATGGAGCTAAAGCGAAAGCAGCTCACGGCTACAACCCACACTTCTCGCCAGAGCTCTGCGGCTTATGTTTGAGAGGCTGCCAGAGCGGCCATGGTCTAGTTCAGCCCCCTGATCCTGGGGACTCCGTGGAGGCGCAGCTAGCTTGCTCATAGAGATTCCTGGCCTTGTGTGTCCCTCACCCCACCCCCCATATAAGAATAGTTGACAGCGACAGAGTCGTTTCTGAGATACTTTTTAAGTATAAATACTGCCTAAATATCAGTGACTTGGTGGGGGAGTTCTTCATGAAAACATGAATTCTCTTTTTCAGGCTTTTGGTGTGTTTGTCTCACAGAAAAATTGAATGACCATTTAGATGGAAAGCTGGTATGAGCAAACACCTTTTTATGAGAGGCCACAAAATTTCCTGTTCTGTTAAAAAAAGGTTATTGCATTCTGGTCGTGGGCAGTTTTCCTGAGTCATCTAGTGTGGATTTCTGGAAGGGATAATTCCTTCATTCTTAATAATAATGAAGAGTTGCAAATGTGACAGTGGACTGGGTGGGCAGGGGCTGGTCTCACTCCATTTGCTTTCTGGAGCTTACTCTTCTTGGAATGGATAATTGGAGGAAGGAATGGATGAGATGAAATAGATGAATAACTACCTTTCTATTCTAAGCTGTTTTGGAGGGGTAAGAAATTTAGGAGATCTACAGCAATCCCAATTACATATAATTGAATATATTTTACCTGGATTTTTTTTTTTTAATTTTGGAAGCAATGCATCTTCTTTCCTTATTATTACATATTTAATTTTGATTTGGTTATCAGTTCATATTTCAGTTTCACTGTTCAATCAATGTCTATCATTATGGAAGGGAAAACTACACTAGAAACACCATATAAGGTTGTATAGGACAGTCTTTTTCTGGGATTAACGTTTATAGTTGATCAACCATCCCTGGACAATTGTAGATTGACTTGTAGCATTTCTACAAACATTGATGTCACATCTTTTTGCCTCTTGACCCGTGTTGAATTGAGGTGACTGTTTAGTCTCTCATGATTTAATTCAGGTTGCCAGTAAAGTATCTAAAAGTAGAACCTAAAAAATGCCTGTGAGGCTTTTCAGCTCCTAGATGGATGTATTCTTCCCCGCCCCATTTTTTTGTTAGCCTTTTTCTAAATGGCATTTTTACCAATGGAAATTTCTCTAGGAGCTATTACGCAATCATAGCAGCTGTTTATAACCTGGTTTGGGAAATTAATGAACTTGCATGATCTTGTGGTCAGTTAAGAATGCCTTAAGCAACTCACAGAGTAAAGGATTTCTGACATCGCTGTGGACATTAACTCTTTAGTCAACTCTTCTGTTTTTTATTACTCACACTTTTCCCAAAGAAATACATATATCAGGTACAAAGGTGTATTTGGAGAGGATAAAGATTTTTTTTAAAAATCTATTTTTTAAAAATTCTGGAAAAAAGCATCTGATAACTTCTTTCTCTATTTAAGAAGGCATAGAGACAGAACGCATGATTCATTTCAAAATAGTATTTGGAAAAAATGTTGAAAATAGTACTTTGGTTCCAAGGTCAAGGAAGGTCAATCTACTGGTCTTCATCTGATGGATTTTTTTTTTCCTATGAGCAAATATTTTACAAAATCGGGCCTTTTGAAATCATCTCACTGATTTTAGTTGGAATAGGGAATAGACACTGCTAAGATTTCTTCGTCTATTGATTGGATCCAAGGCTCTAGAATTCTTAGGGTCCCAAATACTATCTGCCTCTGGCAAAGTTGAGCTGTGTTCGCCTCTGAGTCTCTGTCCTGGGAGCTGTAACCCAGAAAAGCACAGTGGCAGTGGACTCAGAACGGGGCCCCATATGCAGCGCAGCCCAGAGTAAACCCATAAACTTCCATTCCCACAGGCCTGTCCCTTCTTCCATCCCTTCTGCGGATCTGATTAGCACTCTGTCCTCACTAAGAGGGTTTTTACAGTTGTCTTTTCCCAATCCCTCCTCCCCTGCCCTCTTCCTACCTCCCCCTTTACCTCCAGGTAAACTCGGGGGCCAGGACTCTTTTGAGAGCATAGAGAGCTACGATAGTTGTGACCGCCTCACCCAGTCCTGGAGCAGCCAGTCATCTTTCAACAGCCTGCAGCGCGTCCCCTCCTATGACAGCTTCGACTCCGAGGACTACCCAGCCGCCCTGCCCAACCTCAAGCCCAAGGGCACCTTCAAGGACTATGTGCGTGACCGTGCTGACCTCAACAAGGACAAGCCTGTCATTCCTGCTGCTGCCCTGGCTGGTTACACAGGTAGGCACTCTGCTCCCAACTCAGCAGCCTCTGTGCCTGATGCCTTGGGGCTCCGTGGACGACACTGCACACCTGTCCCCAGGCCCTCAAGTCAGCTTCTTTCTTTTTGGGGAGAGTGGGGAGGAGGAGACTGTGAGAGGTGTGGTCAGTCTCTCAAGCCACTCTGCTTGTAACTGGCTATGGATTTGGGGAGCAAATGTTATCATTCTACCCCAAGGGATCATTTTCAAGAATGGTAGGAAAAACTTGTCATTGAAACCTTTTTCCAATTCTGGAAGGAAGGAACTATAATGATTTGGTGTTTCTGGAAACTCTGCCTAATTGGGAGTTCTTTCTAAACACAAAACCAGCAACAACATCTCTTCAAGGCATCATGGAATGGCCTACATTCTAGATTCTTCTGTAGTGGAGTTCTCAGTGGGTTAGCTCTTCACATGGGAAAAAGCACCTTTAGTCACTCGAAACTGTCCAGTCCTGGCCTAGATAGGAGATCCTTTTTCTCACTTAGCTTTGTTAGTGATTGTTTTCTTGGAGTGAAAGTTATAGTAGCAGTGAGTGAAGAAATATAGAGAGGATGATGTCAATGGAAAGTTTGGTCTTTGAGAATCCTGTAATAGAGCAAAACAATTCATTATCTGAGTGGGTTGTAATGAACCTGCTGCCTAACTTTGGAGACATTTGAAGACGGCATCTGATAAATATACAAGGAGCATTAATTTGTCAGTGATCAGATCCTTTTTATTAAAATTCTAGTGTTTCTAAAAATTACAAAGTATGCTGTGAGTGGAACTTGTTTGAACCTTTCAATACTTAGCAGTAGTCAGTTTTCCTATAATTTGCTCCACCGTGGATAGGTTAGCATGTGGGGACCCTTTGTGGGGTCAACATCAAAATCTGTATTTCTGTTGAGAAATCGGTTTGGTCTTCTGAATGCATTAGATCCTTATTCTTGTGATCAGGGCAGTCACGGGTTTTGCTAGGGAACCAGCTGACCTTTGAGAACAACTCAAATATTTAGAAGAGTTGCTCCTTCAAATATCAGGCGTGTGTCTTTATGCTGCATTCTGAATCACCCAGATTGCACTCACTGCATGAATTATGTCTGTGTTTTGAGGTAGGACATGATCTGTCTAGAGAGCCATGGACCAGCGAAGGAACCTTAAGATCCCTGTCTCTTCTCGTTACCATATTCGCTTTGAACATTTCTAATATGTGGCCACTCACGGCTCTTCAAGGGAGTTCTTTCTCATCTCCGGACAATAGACTGTTCCAAAATTTGCCCATATCCAAATATATATTGAGTCTCTTTCAAAATGCAGGAGAGTGCTGACTCCTGTACTCATAACCTCCAGGTATTTTAAGAATAAACTCCAGTTGGACACATTCATGTATGAGGGAGAAGTGCTGCCCAGTTAGGAAGAGAAAGAAAGGACTGAACCTAGTTCCAAAATGACTTTGTGGGCTTAGGAGGTAGCTGGGAGTTCTAAGTGGTCATGTTCACTTCTGATTGATGATACAGGGAAAACTATACTTTCGTAATTTGCCGAAGAGCGGAGGCCAGCTCTTTGACAATTTCCACCCTCACTTTCAGAACCAGATCATCATTTAGTTTCTCCTTATTAAAGATATTTCTTTGTTCTCCCTGACATAATCACCACTCTCACTACTATCAACGCCCACAACCATACAATCATTAATTCTTCTCCTGTGATGTTTTTCATCATTCTCTTTTAGCTAGAGAAGGGATTCTGAAAATTTTGCTAGTTAGGGCAGCTTTGTGGATAATGAAAATGAATAAACTGACTTAAAATTCTAAAGCTTGGGTTATTGCCAGAGAAAATCTTACAGTAGAGTTTGACCTTCCTGGGATAAGATTCTGGTAAGGATCCATGGTAAAAGGTCTAAAAGTATATAGAAATGATAAAAGCCCAATTTCAACTGCAGATAGAAACTCCTCTGAAAATCTTACATATATTTATTACTGAATTTTATATAATATATGGGAGATGCCTGCGGAGCTGGTAGTCAAGAATTTTGATTAAGATGAATTTAGTTCATTTACAAAAATTATCTGAAAGTTAAGGGATCTTTCCAAGTGTCCCAATTTCAAGGATAGAAGGAGAAGGATGACTTAGAATTTCTAAAAATTAGGAATGAGTGTGAAGTCCAAATTAGGAACATTGACTGCCATCAATGAGATTGTTAACCAAGATGCCACTCTTGCAAGGTTTCTCTGGAAATCCAAACCCAGAGCCAAAAGATAGGGTATCAAAAGCTCAAGAGCACAACTGATCTGGAGGTCAGAGTTATACCTGATGTCACACCATTTGTTTTATTAGAGATCATGAATACTAATTTTAATTTGTTAGATTGTTTTCAATAGGTGCATGCATGTGGGCACACACCTCCCTTCCCCCACTTTGTAAGGGGATAAAATGTCCAGTGAGTGGAAGAAAGAGAGGGTGACGATCAGTTAAAGTTATCCAAGAGTAAAGCAGTCATTTGAATTAGAAAACATTTTTTAAGCCTGTTGCCATGCAGTTGTTTCTTCTGTAAGTGGGGATTTAACATGTCATACTGTCTTAACTAGTGGTGAGACATACTGACCAGAAACCAGAAGTCCTCCATGCCCCCTCCCAACTCTAGCACACTGTGTGATTTTAGGCAAATTTATCTTGTACCCTTTTCTACTTTTAGTGAAGTCGAAGTGTTCATCCTTATCTTGGTGGTAGGAGATTTGTGAAAATGTAATTGAACTAAATCAATCAATTAAATGAGCGCTGGACATGTGCTAGACTGGGTGCTGGAGTGGGGGAAGCTCAGTTGCAACAAGTCAATTATTTTAACAAATATTTCTGAGCACATGTTGAGTGCAGATAAGCTTTAGTGGCCTTTGAAGGGTCAATGTCTTTTTGAATTCAAGATACTGTAATTGGATTTTCTTCCTGCTATGTTCTGAATGAGGGTCCAGATTTGTTAGGCAGGTGGTAGGCAGCCCAAGTTTTGGTGACTTTTTCATGTGTTCAGAATTGGGTGAACATTTGCCCACACTGCAGATGGGTTGCCTGGCTCTGGCAGCCTGGTTGAAGCTACTTACCATTTTGATACATCCTGTGGGGGGGGGGAGGGCTGGAACATATTCAGTCCCTCCATCACCTGAGGAGCAGGCAGTGAGTGGAATGTGAATAAATGGGCCTCCAGTTTATTACAGACATGTTGAGATGAGCTGAAGTTTGGAAAAGCACTTTGGAAAATGGAAATCATCGTATAAGTGTTGGTAAAACTTTTTATTGCTCGCAAAAGTCACACCTATTTTCTTTCTGAAGTTTTGCCCTCCTGTTTCTGTTGCATTCCATTTCTTCACAGTGTGTGGTCACACAGTAGGAGCACTTGTAGCTTTATTGCACTGGCTCTTGATCCAGACTCTACGGTGTATGCAGAGATTCTCCTAACTGGGAAGAGAGTCCATTTTCCTGCTTCTATCATGCTAGGAGCCTCGGTCTTGGTCCTTACCACCTTCAAAAGAATGCATTTTACTTCTTCATACGATGTCTTAGTTACTGCACTGTATGTGTGGAAATCAGTTAGAAACTGAATTTTCACATTCTCTTGCACAGTTACATTCTTCCTCCAAAGATAAGAAAATTGCATCAACCTTCACTGGGCTCCCATGGCAACTTGTTAAATTAGGTCAAGATGTGGGGGCAGATAACATGGCTTGAAAGCCTGCCTGTTAGCTGAGTTAAGAATACATCAAATGCAATGCTGGCTTCCGCCAAAATGTACCTTCTTACCTTACTGTGAACTGCTTACGGTTATCAAACTGATACAATCAGAAAGCTCCATTTTCTCTTGTTCAAAGATACATTATGAACCTCATGTAATTATAAAACCATCTGAGAGAAGTGGCCCAATATTTTCATTATTTGCTAGACTTAAGCAAAATGCTCTCCAGGTCCTTGAAAAACATAAGCATCTCTCTTCATCTCTCTTCTCCCCCTGCCCCGCCACCGCCCATCCCAATCTCAGTAGGTTTAAAATAATAGACTGGGTTGTCAGATAGTATTCTCCGTCCCTTTCTGTTCCTTCAGCCCCATTTTATAGAAGATGAAACTGAGGTACAATAAAGGTCTTACTCAAGGCCATATATTTCTGTCTGCAAAGAAGATACTGCCGGAGCTGCTTCATAAGTGCTTAGATCTCTCATCCGAGTATGGAATGTTTCTTCATAGTGAGGAATGAGAATCCTTTTTGGTAATCTCAGTTCTATAGAGTTAATTAGAGGCCTTGTCTCTCTCTCATCATTAATTAACACTATATGTAGGTGGGCAAAGGGCATATTGGAGGGGTGGAAGTAGCCTTTGGTTTCATTCCAGAATTACTGGTCAGTAAATCACCTTTATCTAGCTTCATTCCAGATTGCCAGACATGGCCACAGATAAGGAGTCCATTCCTATCACTTCTGCAGTTGTTACTGAGTGAGCCTGGTGATGATGTTCTTGTTCTTGGCATCTCAGTATACTTCCACCTTTCCAGTTGCAATTGTGAATGAAATGGTTAGGATTTCTTTTTCCCTTTTCTCCCTGGAGCCGGAAAAATGCTCAGCTCAAAGCCATTCATTAACTGTAATGAAATTAGATTTTATAGTGCTGTGCAGATCTGTGGATAGATAGTTCCTCGATTTCCTTAAGGCTAAATTTAGGACTATCTGGAATTCAAATTCCAAATATTTTTTGTATGAGACATCTCCCCCCACCCCCCAAATGTACCAGTTTTGTTGGAAAAATAAGTCCCCTACATTCCCCTGTAGGACCTCTCATTTTACTTCCAGTCTGAAATAGGTATTTTTATCATTTTGTAGATACCACTAGGACCAGCCTCAGGCCATACCATAAGAAAGTCCCTGGGCCAAGCCTAGAACCTTGGAGTTCTAGCTTACAGTTGAGTTGTAGGATTCAGTAACTCAAAGCTACTACTAAAACATGTTTGTGAAAATAAACAACTTTATTGCAAAAGGAAGTGCTTCAGAGTCCTTCAATTCAGACTGAAAACCGAGATTTGGCAGCATTACCTGAAATCACAGTTTTCTGAAGAAAAGCTGGATTGCAAAATAATCTCAGTGTATTCAAGTGCAAACAACCACAGAGGAAACCTGTGGGGATGAACCCAAATTTCTGATAAGGAAAAGGGAGAGGAGTGACCCCAACGAATGAGTAGTGCAGTGTGAATTCGGGCAGGAGATTTTTAAAAATGTTAACCTAGGTAGGTGTGTTATTAAAACAGCCTAGAAATTTTTAATTTGGGGGGGTTATTACCTGAGCCAAACTCTGGGATACAGGCTTGCCATGAAAATACTGTTGGTAGAAGACAACATACATTGAGAAAAGTCATGAAGAAGCAACTTACTGACATGGGCATAGAACTCTGGTGCCCATTTATTGCAGGAACCATCTTGCACAGGGCCCTGCGGCTCTTGGCCAACCCTGATGGAGCTGGAGCTGGCTTGTTGTGCTTGCAGGAACTCAGCAGTCTCCACAGAGTGCATCCCTGGGTAGCACCAGCCCATCTAGGATGGAAAGTGGTTAGAAATGAGAAAGGCAGCCACAGAATGTCTCCCCTTTCTTGCTTGGAGGCCTCAGTGATTAACAAGTTGCAGAAAAACAGAGAGACCCCCTCAAACCCAAATGGAGCCTTGCCGTCAGCGGGATTGCAAAAACTGGAAAGGATTCTATTTCTCCGTGCAGTGTTTGTGGGTTCCAAGGGGGTGTGTGGGAGGGAGTAAGGTCTCTTGCTGGAGTAATGTGTGAACAGGCTGCTCGGTTCTGAGACCTATAGGAAAATACTTTGAAGTGCAGGGTAGGAGAACTCCTAAATGGTGTGCACTGGGGAGGAGAAGCCCTTTCTGTTGTCTGCATAGCATCTTAATGCTTCTGCCTCCGGATTCCTTAGCAACGGTTTTTCTTTATCACCTGCCCCCAGTAGAAAAAGATCACATGGTGGAGCGTCCAGCCTCACTATTATTTTTTTCTAAAGACCTTTTAAAACGTGGCAAGTGAGGCTTCCCTGATCTCTCCATTTGCCTTTGAAGACCACAGTGGGATGGTCCAGCTTGATGTCTCTCATTTTGGCTACTGTGATGCCTTCCCAAATGCTTTCAGGGTGGAAGGGGCCCAGATACGCAATTTACACACCCCTGGTGCTGTTGACGGCTATCTGAGGCCTAGTGGCTGCCTGAATTTTGGATGGCAGGAAACTCGCCAGTTAACCCCTCTTTTCTTTTCTTTTTAAAGATTTATTTTTTATTTATACACTAGCTGGGCTACAGGCCAGAGGTGCAGGAGGGTGAGAGGATTTACCAGAGACAGAGTGGGGAGCAGAACAGGCAGACAGACCGAAAGCACTGCTGAGAGGAGCAGCGGGCGAGACAGGAGAGGTCTGCCTTGCAATGTGGGAATCTCCCTGGCCGGCCTGGAATAGAACCCGTGTAGCAGAGGCAACCAACATCTTCACAGCACTGCACTCAACCCTCTGCGCCACTGGGGAGGCCCCCAACCCATCTTTTCTTGCGTGTTTTAGAGGAGCCTCTAAGGCTCACTTTTTTGGGTCACTATTTCTTTAACAAAATCTAAGTGCAAATAATGGAATGGGGTGGTGACTGTTCTGGAATTCCAGTCTGTCTCCAGTTTGAAGCTCCACCTTTTTGTCTTTGAAGTGAAATGTTTCCACTGAGCAGATTCAGCCAGCCTGCTCCCCAGGCATCTACACAAGTCCTTGCTGCCTTTAAACTTACAGGCTTTGGAAACTCCCCATAGCCATCCTGGGGATAGGCCCCGCCAGATATCCCAGATACTCCTGCTTGAGCCCTTTGGCATCTTTCTCCTTTCTCTGGATGGCCTTCCCTGAGTAAGCAGTGGCTCCTTGTGTAGCGCCTCCATTCAAGAGAAGCTGTGAACCCTCTTCCCTCTCCCTAAAGTGAATGTCATGTTGATGGCTCTGGTAGTGTGCTCATTGGCTCCCAGGCATCTCTGGGTGCCTTCAGCTTTTAGTCCATGCTAAACACACCAGAGTGGGCTCCCTCCATGCTGTTTTACCTCTGGTTGTGTTGCAAGGGCTCTATCATGTGGGCTTAGGAGCAAAACCTCTAGCCAACCTGAGAATGTCTTGGCTTTGCCCCCCAACTGTGTGACTATGGGCGAACATGTCTGGGCCTGAATTCTCTTATCTGCATAGGATTGTCATGTGAGCCAAATGAACTGGTTTATGGAAACCACGCAGAAGAGTTCCAGGTACAAAAGTCTCCCGTGTAGGTCCTAGTTGTTGTCGCTATGACTGATCATTCTCCAAATGTTTTGCCTCTCCAATATAATTCTACATTCTCTGAGGTCAGGAGACAGTATATTTTATTTACAAATTCTAGTAATTGATGGCAGTGTCTTGGGGCTGCAGTGCACATGTGCTAGCAGATGAGGTCATGTCAGCATTCGGTTCCAGCCACAGATGTGTTAAGCTCCTAGTGTGTGCTGGTCTTGTTAATATACATGACACTTTTTTTTAACTACCACCAAAAACCACATGAGGAAGGTTCTCTTGTTCTCATTGTACAAATGAGGGAATCGAGGTTCAAAGGGAGAGGAAGCCTAGCCCAAAGCTAGACAATAAACAACAAAGAAGGTGCCTTTCAACATTTTTCACAATGTTAGACAACAAATGAGCGTATTTGCTGTTAGCATTGTGTTAGTTTGGGTCTGCTAACAAGCAGACGTCAAGATGGGATTAGACTTGCAAGACCAGACATTTATGGGGAGCATGGCAGGGGAGACGTCCATGAAGGACAAAGTGGGACCAAGCGGGAGAAGGCAGAAAGCCTCAGCTCCTGCTGCAGGACTGTCACTTGTGAAAGGAGGGAAGAAAGGAGATTTAGGTAGGAAGAGTCTCTAGCTGCTACTCAATTCCAGGCTGGTGGTGGTGGTAGGGGGCGGGGTTTCTCTGGGTCACAGTTGCCCTGTGGAAGGAGCTCCAGCTCATGGGACCCCTGGCTCGAGCAGCCCCCAGAAAGCGTGGCTGGTTAGGCATGTGGGGTGGCTCAGCTGTGCTTCCTGCAGCAGATCTGAGCAGCACGTTGTCATGGCGGCCACCATCATTTGCCCGCTGCTAAACGTGGGTGGTCAGATAGTTCGGCTTTGCTCTCCCATCTGGCTTCCCGTAGGCAGTGCTCAGACAAGGTCTCCGTGCTCTTGGTGGCCCTTGGTTGGCTTCCGAGCTCCCAGCCTGTTGTTGAAGGTAACCAAAAAGCATCTTCTCGTGTGTGACTCACCTTTCCCTGAGAGATAATGAGAGTGAAAGTTCTCCTGAGGTGAGTGAATGTGAAAGTTTAAACTCTGAAACTGGGATGGGACTGGCTTTGCCGAAGAAAGGCTCACAGGGAGGTGTTTCATAAAGGCAAAGTGGGTGCAGTTTCTGGTGAGGGCCCCTCAAGTCTAGTGGCTCTGTCTTTTCTTCTTTAAAGGCATAGGTGGACTTTCTCAGCTCATCACATTGTGGTAGAACAAAAAGTACTTTTCTGTTACTTCCATGCTGTGGTTAATGTTCTGCTTTTGTTATTCAACTCAGTTTGGCTACATTGTCTTTCCTTTGAGGTCTGCTTATTATTTGCTAGATGAATGCTTGAAAAATTCAATGTTCAAATGATCCCGTAAGGTCTAGTTCACTTCCACAAGACTTCTAATATGCTTATCTAGTAATTTCTTTCACCCTTGACATGCAAGGGAACTTACAAATATAAATTGTCGAGGTTACATTGAGAACCCTCCTGAGAAAAGGTATAGGCCTCAGAGTTTTCAAATCTAGTTTTCTGATCCATTTTTAGCAACTTATCTTTCTTTCCTCGTGCTACCTAGATGCCTAGGAAGGCATTTTCTTTTGATGTTTACATTGGCTAGAAAAAGCGTTTCTTTGATTTATAACAGAATTCTAACCCCGGACCCTCAAATCCCAACCTAACCCATTTCTGGTGACTTCTTAAAACAGTTACCTAGAAGACATCAGGAGGAAAAAACTCTAAAGAAAACCCACTTCCTGACTTGAGTTTCACGGGCTCGCTGTCCATGTCTGCTTCTGAGTGGTAGGCTGAGGGTGGTTAGACAGAGTTCTGGCGTTTAGCAGAGAAGGCAGCTGCATTCAAATAGAGGCTGCCCCTTTAAGAGAGGAGCAGGCTTCTTCCCCACTAACCCCACCCTCCCATCCCTCACCCCCACCCTCCCATCCCTCACCCCCACACATATTGTACTTGAACACATGCAGGTGTTAGGAGCCTCAGCGAAAACATGGTCTTTCCTCCTTAAGCTAAAGTGTGGAACAGTCTTGTTCTCAGCCCAGGCAGCTTCTCCAGCAAGCCTCCCTGCCAGTGAGAGCCTCACTATGTTCCAGGCTCCAGAGGGGCAGCCTAAGGGGTTGGAGGATACTGATGGTCCCCTGATGATGGACTGTGTCTCTGGGTCCTATATTCCCCACATGTGCTGAACTCCTAGGTCAGCCCCACCTGATAACTAGGTGGAATGTACTTGGTGAGGAGCGTGATTGATAAGGGAAAAAAGCACATTGGGGAAAAGAGGATCTAAGTCTGTCTGTGGCCAAGATTTCCCCAAACCATAAATGTCTCTGATACTTTCACTTGCAAAGCAGTTTGCATCTGCTCTATCTTCGTGCCTCCTTAACTTTGAATTAGAGCAAGAATTTCATCTCTCACTTTAAAAGTCTTAAATTTAAGCTGTTTGCATCAACACTATTTTTTAAAGTTACATTTATATACTTTCACCTTCTGTGTTTTAGTCTCCAATGTTCTCCTTTTCCAAAGTTGCCTTATAAAAGCCAATGTAATTCTTGGAAATAGACATATTTTATTTAGTGCTTTTGCCCTGCCTTTTTCAATTCCACCTTTTTGGCCTGATCTTTCAAAGCCTGCTTTTAAACATACATTTTCTGTTTTATTCTTCTGTTTCATTTTTTCTTGTATTTTATGTCATCCTCAAACTGTTGTGCATTGTGTACAGTACTTTATATACTAGGGACTCACTTGATAGCTCCGCAAAATAAGGAGGAACAGAGTCTACTATATACATTTAACAAATAAGAAAACTAAAGTTAAGAAGATTGAGTTGCCTGAGATCAAACAGTGAATCAGGATAGAATAGGATCAAAGCACTGGGCCCTCAACTCCCCACTTTGGCTTTCCCATGGGTACACATACACACACACACACACACACTTAACCTCCACTGCCTGACTTTTTTTTTTTAATTAAATGCTTCCTCTTTACCTTTGGCCTAATGTATCAGAGACATGGACAAAGGCTGGACTTAATTGATTTAAGAATAGTTGTCTGTCTTTCTTGCTTTGATAGATACTGGCTATTTCAACAATAAATAAATGTAAGTTCATGAGTTGTGTGCTATCTTTATGTTCTGGAAATGTAGTTTTCAAGCTCCCGTTAGAATGTTCTTTTGGTGATGAGTGGAATTATTATACCTTCTAATATTGCTGCCCTTGAGTTACTAGCTATTGATACAGGAACACATGTAGAGAATATATTGAGTCTGCAGTGATTCATTAAGCCAGTGTGTTGGCTAGTTTTGGAATCTACCATATATGGATCATGTTAGAGATGAGATGAGGTTGGTTCAGGCTGGGGGCAAAGGAAGAGCCTAACTCAGAAGAAATGAGAAAGACACCTACAGGCAAAAAGCCAAGCCAAATTTTCAAATAGTCCTTACCTTTCCTTTTCTTTTGAAAATCTTGTCAGTACCTTTATTGCCAAAACACCCAGCATTGTGGTTGCTTGAATGATGTATCACTAGGCAGAAAACTCTGAGCTTCAGACTGAATTTGCTCCAGAGAGCAAAAAAATGCAAGGATGTGTTTTCTTTACCATTCAGTTTCATTTCCTAAGCACTTAATGGACATACAAAGATTTTGAAGACTTTGTGAATGATCATTGAGAAAGGGGGTGCTACTTGAACACTGGAGTTACCCATTCCACACCAGAAGTGAGTGCTACTAAAGTGGAATGAAAGAGAGACTGTGACCAGATGGATCATTTCTGGATTCTAGTATTCTGTTTTTTGCCCTCATGGTTTGGCTGTGGGTAGAGACACCTGGGTGGAAAGGAGGGGCCAGTTGGACTCGTTCCTCTGTTTTGGGACCCACCTGCCAGATGGGTGCTTTTGGGGCAGAGTCAGCCCTGTTGCAAGGGTGACCAACCATGAGAGTTTCATAGGTTAAATGTGGTGTCCTGCCCACACTGAGGTATCTGATTTGACTGTTTTAGAGTCAAGCTAAAGTGATTAGCATCTCAAAGTAGCAAATCAGTCCCCAAAGGACAGGAGGTGTGGTCGTTTTGGGGTATTTTGGGGCACATGTTGATAAAACATAGCCTGGGAGTCACCCATATTGTTTGGGTCCAAATATAGCTTAATAGAGAGATAAACAGTTGGGGTAACTTTTAAAATCCTTACACCATCAATGAGAAGAGGATTGTTTTAGTAATACACTGTAGTAAATGTTCTGAGAACATCTCTGCCAGGCCAGATACCATACCTGGCAATGAGAATATAAGGAGCAACAAGATGGACAGCCCCTTGTGGTCAGGAGCTAACAACTGGAGTTAACTCAACAACAAATAAGCTTTTGGATGGTTGGGGTTTGTAGACGAGGCATTGTTCCAGGCTTTGGGTGTTAGCAGTGAAAAACAAAAGCTCCTTGTCCTTGCATCATAGATTCTAGTGATAGCAATGGAGAGAGACTAAACCATCAGGGTTGAGTTTGGTGTAAGCAAACCATGATGGAGGCTGCTTGCGAGTGTCTGTCTTGCACTCACCCCCATCTGCAAGGAAGTCCCACCCCTTAATTAGTTAATTAATTTTTGCTGGTAAGCAAATGCAGACTTACTATACAAATATGAAAGACATGCTCCTATTTCTGTTTTGGAAGTCAACTCTTACGTGTTAGCCTTGCGCTGGGGCACAGATGACGGGGTGAGAACTTGCAGTTGAAATAGAAAGGAAAGACAGTCAACAGCAGTTCAGCCTGGAACTGGCCGTGAACTCATTGCCCTGGACAGACAACCGCCAGGCCTGGATGACGAGAAGAAAGATACCAACAGATTGCTACATGCAAAGGACTGTTATCAGGAGTATCTTATGAAAATTTTATCCCAGCCCATTTCTCTGTATTTATTTAAGTTGCTTACTTGTTCGCTTCTGGACTCAGGAGCAAAAAGGCAGAGTGGTTTTAATAATTAACCCTCTTCGAACTAGATGGTCCCCACCTGATACTTCTTCTGAGGTTGTACCATGTTCTTCACATCCAGACAGTTGTGTTATAGTAAGAACTTTTCTCTTACCCAGAAACTGAGAAGAGCAAAGCAGTGAGAGGAAATTCCCCACTGCAGCTGGTGAGGGAGGGCTGGGAGGGGACCGCAGGGGGTGTGGAGGCTGAGCTGGTTGGGGGTGTAGTGTGTGTGTGGTGCCCTCCCGTACTTCTGGGAGAGAGGCTTCCTTGTGACAGGGACCCTCTGTTGTTGTGGCTCAGAGCTTCCACTTGAGAGGCATAGTTTCCCAGTGATGCCACCGGATTCCTGATGTGTGACACTGGGGGCAGCGTGGTGAAGGACGCCGTTGACTGACTTGGGGCCCCAGACAGGGGCACCATTGTGAGTCACATTTAGTGTGTGAGCTCCCCCTTCCCATGACTGGCACTATTCTTAGTACCAGGCTCTGCTCCCTGGGTCAGAGGTCACTGGGACCACAGTCCAGTTGGGTGGGTGGAAGAGGCCTGGCTCAGGGGTGAGGGGGAGGTGCAGGGAGAATAGAGGGAGAGGCTTCACAATTCTGGAATATGTTGGAGCAGGGGCCAGGGATGAGCCCTGCAGCCCTGAGGGTCTGGGCAGACTTAAATTAAGCAATGCAAAACATCCTCTGGGAGAGCTGGTAAGTGGGGGTCTGGCCTCATCCAGTGTTTCAGCAAGTCTGGGGCATAAGAACTTCCCACGACTCCAGATGTGGATGTTGCTGGCCAGTCTCTGTAGCCAGCAGGCATTCCAGCCTAAGAGCTACTCCAAACTGTGGCTTCCGGCACTGTTATCAAGAGCATCTTACTTAAACCTTGTCCTACTTCATTTTTATACATATATATTTTTTAAGTTGCTCGCTTCTTAGCTCCAGAGCGAGAGGGGGATGAAAAAGCAGGGGGAGTTTAATAACTAACGCTCATCGAGCTGGATGGCAGGCCTTCCAGTTTCTAGACAAAGAGAAGGACTCGAAGCATGACTAACAGTAGGAGGAATTTACTTGAAGCTGTGTTTAAAAAAAATTGAGATGGTAGACTTGAATTTGAAGCATCTGAAGGGTCTCCTCTGGAGGTCCCTGATCTGACGTGAGGATGGCATGTTGTTGTGGAAACAGACTCCTGGGTTAGATGCTCCTTAGTCCTGCCTGGGCCCAAGCCTGCCTTGAAGCCAGCATTCTGTCCTGACACTGCATTTCTGCCCATGAGAGTAACTGCCTGACCTTCCTGTTTCTATAACTCCCCACGACCTAAAAGGGTAGCAAAGAGGTAGGAAGGTGAAATCTGGGAGGGATCATGCTTCCTTTCATTTGGTCACAATGTGGGCTGTCTGAAGGGTGAGCAGCGACTTTCAGAAAACCCATTGAGAGTGCTGGGTGGGCCCCCAGCCTTGAATTGCTCTTCAAGAACTGGGGGCAGGAGATCTGAGCTGACCTCGCTGCTGTGTTGACATTCCTCCTGGGAAGCCAACCAGACCTTTCTTCCCATCCGTGTGCCTGAGCTTCCTTAGGCGTCTGCTTTTCTCATCTACCCTCCTTCTTCCTTCTGGTAGAAGTGGGTAAAGAGTTTGAGAATACAACACCCAGGCCTGTGTCCTCAGTTCCTGAATTTCTGCTTTATATTCTTTATGAAGAAAGAAAATTCATAATGAGAAAAAATAAATCTGCAGACAAGGATGCCCATAGCCCCCAGGCCAGATCCGCACAGTGAAAGGCTTGTGGGGCATAGGGAGCCTGTGGGCCTGGCGTTGCTGTTGGGGAAATGGTACCAGCAGGAAAAATCGCAGTAATAATTCCATCCAGGATTTCTTCCTCCATGAGCTGGTTCCTACAGCATGAATTGAAGCTGTCTTCTGTACTTTATGATTGCCCACAGTCAAAGGCAAGGGCTGTAGGGCCTCCCTGGTGGTGCAAGGAGTTAAGACGCAACCTATGAAGCTGTTTGCTGCCTCTGCAGCACGAGTTCAATCCCCAGCCAGGGAGCAACCCACATGGTGCAGCAGACTTCTGACTGGTCCGCTGCTCCCCTCAGCAGTGTATTTCAGTAGATCTGCCTGTTCTGTTCCCCACTGTCTCTGGTGAATCCTCTTACCCCCCACACCTCTGGTCTGTACCCCAGCTCTTGCATGCATAAATAAATTAATTTAAAAAAAAAGGCAAGGGCTGTAGTGTTCTTCTGGGCCTTCCTCTCTGGCCTCATGTGGGCTGCTCCCTGCCAAGACCAGGACTTGCCTGGAAAGAAGAATCCTGATATTTCCTTCCCTTTCCTCACCTTGCTGTAATTAACCCCCTACCCTCCAAAGGAATTTTAAGATAAATAGTGTGAGAGGGGTTTTTAAGGTAAATAGTGGGAGTGAGGAATGGTGAGGTAACATAGTCTAGCAGGGATTACAAGGGGCCTGACCAACTGAACTGGAAATATGATATGTAGAGGTGGACAACGAGGTCGCTAGTGGTCAGGGGCCAGGAGAACCAGTCTAGCTGAGATGCCTCATGGCTGCCATGAGCGGTGGAAGAGAAGTTGACTTTAAAAGCCTTGTTCTGCTATTGCTTGGATCCCGACACCCAGGCAGGCCGCTTGGATGGGGCTCTATCCTGGTCTTGCTTAGGGGCAGTGTAGTGCCAAGATGAGGACTGCCTGGGTTTCCGCCTGGCTGCTCGGCTCTAAATTGATTGGCTTTGGACAGGTTACAAAGACACTCTGTGAGTCCATTTTCTCCGCTGTAAATGAGCATAACAAATAGGGTGACAATAGTATCTATAGCATGAGTTATTGTGAGCAAAAAGTGAGAAGACTTTTTATAAGGCATCTAGTGTGTATGGTACATAGTAGGTGAACATTAAATCACGGCTCTTGTTCGTATTATTCTCTCCAAGGGTGTTCTCTTTCTTTTCTCTCTCACTGTGTGTGTGTGTGTGTGCGTGCGCGCGCGCGTGTGCATGTATGTGTATCTGTCTCTGTCTCTTGTCTGTGATCTTGATCCAGGATTTACATAGTCTTAGGGTAGATTTTTCTGTGTGTTTCCCTTCAGGGCTCCTCAGGGGGTGTATGATCATTTTGCATTTGTTCAGCTAAGCTCTTTTGTCACCAAGCCTCATGCTGTTGCTTTTCATTAATTCCATTTTTCCAGCAGAAAAATCATATACCATTTCTAAATAGACTTGCTTTCGTTTTAAGTTTAATTTTGTTATTGAAATAACTTTGCCTGATAACCTTATATCAGTTTCAGGTATGCATCATTAAAGCCAGCATGTGTACTTACTATGTTGGGTTCACCACTGAAGTCCAGTTCTGTCCTTTCTGCATCTGCCCAATGACTTCTCACTTGCAGAGCAGGCTCCCTAACACAGAGGAGTGCTCCTGAGCGTTGTATCACAGTGTCACTTGCCTGAGTGCTGAGCACCTGTGTAATGATTCACACGCCTTGTGTTTCCAGGCAGTGGACCAATCCAGCTGTGGCAGTTTCTTCTGGAATTACTCACTGATAAGTCCTGTCAGTCTTTTATCAGCTGGACAGGAGATGGCTGGGAATTCAAGCTCTCTGACCCAGATGAGGTAAGCGGGGAGTGACTCCATAGGACTGCAGAGGGAGGATGAGCGAGAACACTGGAAGGGGAGCTTGTGGGCCTGGGTGACATTTTCTAGAATCTGAACTCCAGCACCGCCCCTGCTACTTAGGTGATTTGGAATGACCGTTCAGACAGTGGCTTGTCTGAACCTCAGTTTCATCATTTGGAAAATGAGAAAATATCTATGCCACCTGTTTTCTGGAGTTAACTGATAGGAGGCACCTGAAGTCCTGGCCCTGGCACATAGTAGGCCCACAATAAATATGAGTTGCCTTCTCTGACTTGGCCTCTTTCTGGCGCCCTGGCTCTGTGAATCTGAGTGGGGTCTTACAATACAACAGGCCTTGGAGGGTTGGTATGATTTGTTCATTCATTCATTCTCTTATTCCACAATGGTCATTGAGTGGTAATTTGGTGCCACGCCATTTCTGAGGATAAAATAAACGAGCAAGAGGGAACAGCATCTCTGTTCTGGTAGACGCGAGAGGACTGTGTGCCCCGGAACAGAATGAAAAGGGGCCCTGTGATGAAAGGCACATCTGATTGTAGCTCGGGACCATGCCAGCCCCTCACACTGTATTTCCTACTTTCAAAACAAAGACTTCCTACTAATTCCTAATAATATAGGGAAAAGGGAGGGTAGAGAGTGGTGCTTTTCTTTATTTTCAATGTCAGTTACTCCATTACATAGAAGTTGAGGGGTTCTGTGTTTTAATCAACATAAAGAATCAACTTGACTGCCCTTCTTGACCAACTCTTGAAAAGTAGAATTCAGAATATAGGCCAGAAAAACATCTTCCAAGTCCATGAATCTCTGACTGTCTTACCTGTACACCTGGGATGCCTATGAGTGAGTATAGGCATAAAACATGTGATGTTGGATTCTTCTATAGAATTTGACCTTTCCTCACTCCTTGCCCCTTTTTAAAAAAAATTTTTCAGGTGGCCAGAAGATGGGGAAAGAGGAAAAACAAACCTAAGATGAATTATGAGAAACTGAGCCGTGGCCTACGCTACTATTATGACAAAAACATCATCCACAAGACAGCGGGTAAACGCTACGTGTATCGCTTCGTGTGCGACCTGCAGAGCTTGCTGGGGTACACACCCGAGGAGCTGCATGCCATGCTGGACGTCAAGCCCGATGCCGACGAGTGACGGACACCCAAGGGGTCAGGAAAGCTATGCTGAGACATTTCAAAGAACAGCCACGGCGTTCAGACTCTTAATTTTTAAATGTTATTCTATTTTTAATTTTCCAGAACTCGTTTTTACGTTCAGGGGTGGGAGCTAAGTGAGCTGCAGCTATTATCGATTGTGCTCAGTTGTAAAACGAAAGCAAGGATTTGTGGGGTGGGTGAAACAAGAAATTCTTGAGCAAACTTTCACAAGACAGAGAAAGGTGTTCTTAGAGGCCAGATGCGTCTGGCTTAAGGGAGGCGGTGACTAACGTGTTCAATCAGTTTGTAAAAATCATCCAGGGTATTGAGTTGTGGACCTATTAGCAAAAGGAATTTACACATCAGGAGGCTTGAGATGAATGAGAGGCAATTAATTTGCTTTTGTTTTTAGGTCTGGTAAGGACAAAAAAAAAAAGCAGGAGGTGGGATAAAACATTGTGTCTGGGGGATGCACTAGAACCCAAGGACCTTTTACTCTACTTTCCAAACAAAGATGGACTTCAGTGGGGAGGGGCCAAAACTGTTTTTGTGTTAAAATTTATTTTATTAAATTTTGTGCCAGTATTTTTTTTTCTCTTAAAAATCGTCTTAAGCTCTAAGGTGGTCTCAGTATTGTATCATGCAAGTTTGTTTTATTTGCCGGCTGAGGATTCTGTCACAGTGAAAGAAACTGTTTATATAGACCCCACTGGAAATGCAAAGCGCTGTCACGGAGATTGGGGATCCCAAATTCATGTGACTTATATATGAAGGAAAAAACAATGCTGATTTGGGTACAAGGGAACTGTGCATGTGAATTTCATCTATAATTTTTTTAAAGATTGTTATCACACCCCTCTACTTATTTGTCATCAGTGGATTATCGGGGTTTGGGCTTAACGTTGAGCTAAGAAGCATTAAGTCTTTGAACTGAATGTATTTTTTCAGCCTTGGTTTTGGACCACAGTAAATGTAGGAGCACTTGTTGAAGTCCCAGAGAGGAAATCAAAGGAGGAAGATTGGTTTGGTTCTTTATTGGTTCTCTACCTATAACCTATATGGCTTGGAAATACAAGGGCATTACCCTTACATCTTCAGAAATAAGTCCTGAATGCATGTCATTCCAAACACCCTACACTTTGTCCATTACAGCTTATTTTCCTGGCATCCCCGCACTTATTGCTTTCCACCACTCTATTTACAGGAGAGAGAAGTGTGCAGCTTTCTGATTGGTTTGGAAAAAAAGAATAACTGCTGACATGACGTGAATTGAAATGTGTTTGGTAAAGCCGTTTGGACTTACAGGGTTTGGGGAACAGTGGAAACTAAGGGAGCATATAAATAAAATGTGGCTTCCCTGTCCTTTGGAGAAGCAAGACTTTCCTTTGAAGAACTAAGCCAGCTAAGTGGGATGTCACGTGAGACTGTATGCAGAGTGAATAGTGTAGTAGCAATTAGGGCCTCACACTTGTTGTGCGATCTTATCACAGGGAGAGTGAAGATTGATAACTGCAGAAGAGAGGAATGGCTTGAAGGCAAAGGAAACATACAAGGGAGCTGGAGTGAAGAAAGTAAGGTGGTCCATGAGATTTGAATATAATTTTAATTCCCCCAAAGTTTAAACAGACATAGTCATTGGTGGTCATTGTCTTCCTGCTGGTTGTGAGGGTGATCTGAAAATGGGGTATGAGGGGAACGGCATCTACTAGTGAGGAAAAGTGCCTAATACAGTCATCCCAACCTTGCCTCCCCTCTCCCATTATTAGGATGTTTTATTGGGAAGATGAGAACAGAGGGGCGGCTTTAAGGACTTTTGTGAAAGAGGTGAAGTATTTAAAATGGGCTTCTCAGGGCTAGGCTTTCTTGGGCTCCTGCTGAGAAGCTGGAGTACTAACTACCTTCTAGCTCATCTTCAAGAAAGTGGATTGTGTCCTTCCAGGTCTTCTTGCAGATCCTGAATTGTCAGGAACTTGGTTGGTTCTGTGATCTGAGTTTCCTCATTCTGATGAATTGGAATGTCCACTTGGAAAGCAAAAGCAGTGTGTTTTGATCTTCTTTCAGATGCAGGTGCCTTAACAAAGCTCTCAGAATATTTTAGGAGCAGCTCAGGGAGTGGTAGGTGGAACTGTTTGAACTACATTGTTTTCTCTTAGATTATGTGATCTTTTTTGGGCACTGGGAAAGTGTGTGTGTGTGTGTGTGTGTGTGTGTGTGTGTGTGTGTCTGTGTGTGTGTGTCTACAGACATGCAGAACTGCAGCTAACATCATCATACCTGAATTTTCTAGTTAAGTCTTTACACATTTCAGTAATGGGCAACAGTTAAACCAAGGCCGGACACTGGCCATTGCTTGCTTTTGCAACCAGGCATAAAATCGCTTTCTCAGCTCATCCACCCACCCCATTCAATTTATGCCGAAAACTCCCCTTGTGTGAGCGTAACTCCTTCAGTAATTCCGTAGCAGATAAGCATAAGAAAGTGCCTCCTCATGCTCCTCAGCCTGCTGTTTGCTAAGATGCCCTTTCTCTCTAAGTCCGCCATTTTCAGTATCTGTAGATAGTGTATTAATGAAGATAGCTTTGTCATTCTGGCCAGATGCTTTTTTCTCCTTCTGTCCAAAGGCCAGAGACCATCCCAGGAAGAGTGGTGAGTGGTTTATACACTGGAAATGTAGCAGAATTGTTGCATTTATGCTTTTTAAAAACACATGCTAACTTCAGAGGAAGGATGGGCAAATCTGGTTTAGCTGGGTGAAACCCTTAGTTTCCTGGAGATGCCTTAACCCATGTCGGTTTTGGCTGTAGGGTTCAGAGGCACTTTGCTTCCCGCCTCCATTCAGGGGAGGAACTTCCCTGGTTTTGTGGCTGTGGGGGATTGGAGGTAGCATTCAAAGATCAGATGTGCTTTTCCTCACTTTGGAGATCAACACTCTGGGTTTTAGAGCATTAACCTGCCTAATCTTCGTGGTGAAAATCACACCTTTTCTATTCTAGTCATGCTGTGCATGCTGCTTTCTCGTTGGGGTCTATATAAATGTGTTGAACTCTTCTCTACATTCCAAAGAAGTTTCAAGGAACCATAAATATATGTATACATATACATATATAAAATATATATTAAAAGGAAATAATCTCTATCAGGAATACTGCCTCAGTTATTGAACTTTTTTTAAGAATACTTTTTTTTAAGCTGAGAAGTACAGGGGTTTAAAAAAAAAGATGTTTTATTGTGTTTGACTATTTTCCAACTTGTATTTTCATATAATTTATATTTTTTAAAAGCTGAAAATTTAAAAGCAAGATGAAAAAGGAAAAGCAGGTGCTTTTTAAAAAATCAGAACTGAGGTAGCTTAGAGATGTAGCGATGTAAGTGTCTATATGTTTTTTTTTAATGCAAAAAAATTTTCTTACTCGGGAGGTTTTTGTTCGTTTATTTTAGTAGCTGATGCTGGCACATCATTTTGCTGGAGAGTTTTTTATATACTGTAGCCTGATTTCATATTGTATTTTAAACTGTGTGAGATTAAAAACAAAGAAATTCATTCATAATGATGTGGGTTGGACTCAATTCTTTTTCTGGTTCGTGTGTGAAGACAGGACAAAGTAACCAACCAGAGACAGGAGCACAAAGAAATGCAGCTCCATCTGGCTGATCTCACTGACCCTGGATCATTTCAGATGTGGGTAAAGTGAGAACCACACTAGGAATACGCGGGGGGAGGCTATAATCTTACATCCCAGTTATTGGATGGATGGTGTCATCCTTGGTGGAATGTCCCTGGCTTTGTTACCTCACCTTGTTTATGCTGAAAGATTAATGGCCATGTGAAGACAACTTTTAATGGCTCAGCAGATCCACATTTGATTTCAACTAGGTAAAATTTTTGCTGTTGACATAAAAAGCTGAGTTTCAGTTCATCCCCAGGACAGAAACACTGTTCTTGTTTCTGTTCAGACACTAATTTTGATCCAGGCCAATTTGGGCTCATCACATCTAGTACCTTGGTCCCAACTCTTTTGTTGGGGCAGAAAATTAGGAATGATACTATACGTCAGAACCCCCAGCAGCCTATGTCAGAAAGAAAATCATATTTTTAAGTGCTTTGGGGAGGAGTGCTTAGGAATACATATTGAGTGGTGCTTTTCTCTTGTTGAAATTGTAGAAGGTGGATGTTTTTAATTAACACCAGCATTTGCAACATGAATCCTAACTCACAGCTGGAAAGAGAATTTTTGCTGAATTGTTCACAAAGAGAGCTCTGTTTTTGGAAAATCTGTTTCTTCAGGCCTGGAACTTGAGGTTTGCTGAGTGCACGTTAAACACTGGCTGTGTGGTCTAGTGGTTAGAGAGCCCGGCTGACCTGGAGGAGAGCTCTGATTCTTACATCCCCATCCAGGCACGACCACTCACTGGGAGCCTTTGGGAAGATGCCTTGAGAACCTTCTATTTTTCGGTCTTCAGCTGCAAACCTGGGCAAAGCCACAACTCCTGAGCCAACCTGAGGCCACATCTGAGCTGTGCTCCCCCTGAATAAACAGCACGCAGAGAATAGGTTTCTGCCTCAGTCAAGGATTTGGTCAGAGAGCTTTCTTGCAGTGCCAAGTCACTGTTATTCTCCAAAAGTATCCGATTTAATGCTGACCAGGTTAAAAGAATCAAGATAGGCTTGATTCAACTCGGCTTAGACCTCTGAAACTAGGATATAGAGTTTAGATGGGAACTCAGAGAGTGGGGTTTGGCAATCTCTCTCCACGCTGCTGAGCCCGCCATGTTGAAATCGAGGTGGCGGGAGCTGGGGGAGATAATGATATCTTCTGCAACAATTGCAGGATTTGGGGGGTAAGGGAGTCAAGGCTAGAAGGAAACTCATGGAAAAGAGGGGGGTGTACAAGAGAAGCTGGTGGTCAAAAATCTATAGGTTTGACAAGTTTAGGGGAGCTTGTAATGTAAGTCAGGTTCCCAAGGATGGTCTGGCTCACCACTGCCATGGCCCTGGAGCTCCCCATTGCTCCCCTAACAAAACAAGAAGTAACATCTTTTTGTGCAGTGAAGTGTAGCTTTTCCTTATCTTTCAAAATTAATACATAAATAAGAAAAAGGGCATAAACAAAATACCCTCCACCATCCCTTCCTTATATATAACTCCCTACACTTTTCCCCCTTCCGTCACCTCTGGTAACTGTCATGCAGAGGCTACCCATGTGCACTAGTTTATTTTTATTTTGCTTTGTTAGTTCATTTGCTTTGTTTCCTTAAGTTACTCATACATGCAAAATCATCTTTTTGGCTAATCCCCTCCAGTTCCTTCTATTCCATGGCCAATGGTGAAACTTGATCTTTCCCTATGGCTGAATATTCATTGTGCATGTTGAAGTGTAACTTTTTAAATCTAAAATGGAGGAGGGTTGTGCTTTGTGTTTTGGGTAAAGTGAGACAGGCAATGGAGACCAGCGGTTGCACAAGGACTGGCTGGGGGCTGGTCCTATGCCACAGCTTTCAGTTTAGCCTTATTACTGTTAGGGCTCACCTGTGGCCAAACACACAAGGTACAGCAGCTGGGTTGTAGGGTGATCTTTGCATTCTGGCACTCCTTGTTTGCACACACCCATGGACACTCAGTCGACGAAACCTCCCCCGGAGGAGCGTGCACTTCCTCTTTGGCCCTGTAGTTCAGCCCCACACATTGACATTCCTGCCTGGCCCATGTAGAATTTGAGTTTGTGACCCCTATTAAGGTATGTCTACATTCCATGTTTCCTTGGCATGATGTTCATTTTATTCCAGAACCTGCAATGGAAATGAGTACAAGGGATCATGAGATTCATCAGAACCATCTGACAGAGCCCTTGTTCTTTCCATTACACCATGTTGCTTCCCAAGAACTATGAAAGTTCTCTTTGATGATGCCGGCTCATGGCCCTGGTTACTGGAGGTACAAGTCATACACCAAATGTGGGACAAGAACAGTCTTCTTTCAATAAAGAAGCCTCCCTACTTTCATAATGCTTCTGACCTCTGCTTTTCCCCCAGGGTTTCTCTGGGAAGATTTTGTGGTGCAGTTCCAGTTGTACAGAGATTTCTCGCTAGATATAGAGGTTCTTGGCCTTCAGAGAAGGTGCACCAGGACCTGGCCCAGGGCATTTATGGGGACATTGGGATCCCTCCAGGCTATGAGAATCACAACCTAAGAACAATAACAGAGCAGAAAGGTACTTTCCTGTCACCTCTTGCAAAGAGGCAGAGAGATTTATAGCATCTGATAACAGCTGGTGTTGATCAGCTGGTGAAAATTTTAAAAGGCCCCAAGTTAAGAAAAATATTTATTGAAAATTTAAAACTGCAAATTAAGGGGTGAGCTGACTCTGGCCTCTCTGCCTATTGGTCAGTTCCATTTCCTCTTTCACTTAATGTTCCAGTCCCTTTCCCTTTTCCATTTTCCTGGGAAAATATTTCTAAGCTGGGAAAGCCACTCTCATCCAACTGCCTGGTGTATCTCCATGTGCTGACGCCCAAAGTCGAGATAGCGCTGATCATCTGCCCATAGCAACACAAGAAAATCAACAGCGGCCAGGTCTCATGACACACAACGCAGTCCTCAAGGCCCTTTGGGGTTTGACAGTCTTGTCTCTAATCTCTCACTCCTGCCATTCAGGCTCTAGTGCTCTTTCAGCCACAGCATGTTTACAGAGCTTTGAAGCTCGGTCAGCCTGGTCATTGTATGGGCTGTGATGTTGAGGAGCAAGATGGTTCTCAGCAGCCACTTGGGGGAATTACTGAGGGTCAAGAGATAGCTGTGACCTTGTCCCTGTCCACCCCATACTGTCAGCCTGAACCACTGACCTTGGGCAGCAGCAGGCTGTTTTTAACCATACTTTAGTCAAATCTTGAAATTTCAAGCATGAATTTTCGTGTACTCTTTAAAAGGATGTCCCCTAGATGTGCCTAGTAGTAGTGACTCGAAGAGGTACCTCCATCCTCACAAGGCTGGAAAATTGGTGAGGACTATTGACTTTAATGCAGGGTTGCCTTTTTGAGGCAAGAATACTCCAAACGTTAGGAGAGATGGAACTAAGAACTGCCAAAAGGCTTTGGGAGTAGGATAGTATTCATAAGAACTGGTCATAAATCGCATGGATCTCTGGGGATGGGCAAGTTCAAAACTAGAAGAGATGGACTGGGAGAGCCTCTCTCCCCTAATCTGCCTCTCAGACTGATTTTGGATCACCGGTTGACACTGGGCTCAGAGCTAAGAACACCGTAAGGGAAAATATAAACACCTTTTCCTTTACTCTGCTTTTAGCAAACTAAGAGGTAAAGACAAGTAAAGGGAAAATCACCACTCACTATAATAATAGTATGGTTTGCTCTCAGAGGAATGCCTAAGCTGGAAGAATTTCTGTCCTCAAGCAGTTAGCTAGGTGGAGAGTAAAAGAAGCTCAGTTTGAGCCTCAGATGTGAGCAGTACGGGAGTGGATAGAGAAATGGGAGGCTGGTGATGGAGATAGGGCAAGTGTGAAAAGGAGGAGCGCTGAGGGTTAGGGGAGGAGAATGCGGAGATGACTCAGGACCTGTGGGTCATGTCTGAGAAGACAAGGTGGAGCCCTGAGGACCTTCCAGTGGGTGATTGAGAAGTGCTTAGAAAAATCATTCTGACTTTACAGCAGAGTGGAATCAGAGGGAACAAGAAGGCAGCAAGATCATCTGGAGAAAGGTTGCATTGGTTCAGAGGAGTGCTCACTAAGAGAACCAGCTGTGAACAGATCAGAAAGGTACCCAGGGTAGTGGGTCCCTGAGTTAGGACCAGGACTTTGGGTTGTCTGTCAACATGACTATGAGAGTCCTTCTTGATCCCAACCTCATAAGAGATCAGATTTTAGAACTAGAGAGAATCTTAGAATTAAAATCCAGTTCCCTCATTGTAGAGAAAAAGACTTTAAGGTAAGAGGGTTTAGGTGACTTGTCTGAGATCACGTTGCTACCTGCTAACAGAGGTAAAAGTAGGCCCTAGACCTGCTGACTCAAGGCGAGTTGTTTTATCTGATGAGGATGCAGGGCTTATCCCTCCAAATGTGGACGAGAAATAAGTCCATCTCTTCCTTACCGCTCTTCCTCCTTCTTTTCTTCCAATCCTTCCTTCCTCTGGGGACAAAAGTTATTTAGCTTACAAATGTATGTGACAGACCTCCCTGTATGACTGACAGGTTGTCTTTTCTCATCAGGGAGCTAATCTCTCCCCGGAGTCCTGGGCATCTGTCTCCACCCCAGGCTGTAATTGGAAGAAAAAGAGAAGGTCTTCATTCCTCTGCTCCAGCTGCCTGCTCCTCACCCTCCTGATAGTTTCTGAGCTTATTGAGGGACTTCTGAGCATTAGTCCCAGAATCCACTCTGAGACACAGGAAACAGCAGGGGTGTGCTTGACGGGGACTATTACAGATTCCATTTCCAACTCAGCATTTCTTGCCATCTTGTATCTTAGCCTCACACCCCATGTCTTGGACTAGTAATCTCCTGTCTGCCCCCCACCCCCACTTTTTTTCCAATCTTCAAGACCTTCCTGATACTTCCTCCTTCCTCATCAATTTTCTTTATTCTCTACCTTTAGTTTCCTCTCTGTCTCTCATTGCTTATATTTCTGGAGAAGAAATTTAAAGGGAAAAGTGAATGCATTTAACACCTTGTCCTGTGACTTTTGAGCTATGTGACCTCAGGCAAGTTATTTCCTCTGAGCCTCACTTTCTTCATCTGTGAAATGGGAACAATAGTACCAGCCTCACAGGCTGTTACAGTGATTGCCAATTCATACGCGTTGGTGCCTGATATAGTAAGTGTTATATAAGGGGGAGAATTCATAAACCTGAGGCTACAGCTCAAGAAAATCATTCTCTCCCTTTTTAAGGACCATTTTTTTTTCTCCTCTGACCAGGAAAAGACCTCATTCAGAGCATCCTGGGTCAGGAGTGTGCAAGGCTTTCTGAACAAAGAGGAGCATCTGTTTCCCACCCTCCTAGTCCTTGGCCAGGTCCCTGGGTGCCAAGGCCTCCCTGCCGCTATGGCCCTGCCCACTGTCACAGCTGCAGGTGGGCAGAGCGCTGGCTCCGCTCATGGAAAGGCCAAGGCTATTCCGGTCAGCTCCAGGACTCAGCATTTTCCACTACTCCTTACTCTGTTTGTTTTCCTCCCTGGGCTCCCCCTGCTGAGTGGGGACTTCTGAATGATGTCCAACAGCAACGTTGGGCCTGCCCAAGTCCTCTCCCACTACGAGCTCCAAGCCCTCCTCTTGTCTCCTCCTGTTGGCAGGAGCAGGGAAATGGGGCCCGGCTGGCCTGTGCAGAAAGCACTCACACAAAGTGCCATTGTATGGGGCTGGTCTGTGGGAGACAAATGAAAGGGATTTCAAAATCAACGGCAAGTTATTTTTATCCAAGAAGGGCTAAAATGCCTTTATTTTCCATCTTGGAAAACAAACCTTAAGGGATCATTATACTGCACAGTGTTTTCATTTACTCTGGTATTCAGCATTTAGAAGGGAGGCTTCTGAGACCTGGACTCACAGAGCGTGCAATCTAGAAAATCGGGCTGTGGTAGCTGACAGCCCCTGCTCGGATGGCGGCCTGCTGGGGATGGCCCAGAACCCGCTGCTGGGGGCCTCCAGCTTGCAAGCCCTCCAGCTTTTCTCTGGCCCTGCTCTCATTGCTGACTTTGCTCCCCCAGAGTCGGTTCCTCCTCCTTCCACCCACCACTGATGCCGGGCTTCCTCACAGGCTGCTTTCTCATCCAAACCCTCAGCCTCTGAGCTGGCTCACCTCAGCTTTGCTCCAGGGCAGGGGTCTCCCAAGGGGGCAGTGTGCATGCTAGGGATAGCACAGAATGAGAAATAGGATCCTGGGAGGAAACCACTTGAAACTTTTTGAAAAATTGAAGAATAGGGGTCTCCCTGGTGGTGCAAGGGGTTAAGATGCAACTATGAAGCTATCCACAGCCACTGCAGCATGAGTTCGATGCCTGGCCAGGGAGCAACACACATGGTGCAGCAGACCTCTCCTGTCTTGCCCACTGCTCCCCTCAGCAGTGAATTTCAGTCAGTCTGCCTGTTCTGTTCCCCACTTTGTCTCTGGTGAATTCTCTCACCCTCCCACACCTCTGGCCTGTACCCCAGTTCTTATATGCATAAATAAATAAATCTTAAAAAAATAAATAAATAATTGAATTATAATTAAGAGACAACATTATATTAGGTTTAGGTGTACAACGACATGGTTTGCCATGTGTTTGCAAAGCAGAACGACCCCCACAATATCTATTTCCCATCTAAGCAATTTTTTGAATTTGCAGCGCAACCTTATTGTTGCAGATTCCATGCTGCACACTATATCCTGTGGCTTATTTATCTTATGGCTGGAAATTTGTACCTCCGGATCCCCTTCATCTTCTGGTAGTTTGTCCATTTGTTTTCTTTAGATTCATATATCAATGCAATCTTAGGGTATATGTCTTTCCTTAGAACTTTTCTTCATGTTTATTTTTAGTCTAAAAACATGAAATTCATTTTTATTTACTAATATTGAAATACATACCTGACCCTAGAGCCTTCTTTCAGACTTTCTTGGATCACTTGTGTATAGTGTAGACATCGTGAAGGACAGTGGTGTTATGCAATGTGAAGAAGGGTCTGCCCTGGGGCTCTTATTTCTCTTTTGCTTTTAGTACGCTAGAGTGTTTGGAGGTCTATATATACATGATGCATAGCTTTACAAACCAGATTACCTAACTTTCACCAAATAACCTTCACAAGATGAGCAATTGACTAGAGATGTTTCCTGCAATGCAACTAGATCATAGACAACAGGAATAATTCAGACACATGAAGACAAGGAAAAACCCGATTACTTCTTCTGTTCCTGGAACAAATTATTTGTTAGGCACATAGTGAGGTTAAAACAACCTTGATTTCATTAGATTTGGCCACAACTTTTCCTAAATTATCAACACTAGATTAAAAATAGATTCACATCTGTTGCCACTAATGACTATGAGTGCCCTGAGGAATTATCAATCAATACTGATAGACATGAGCTAATGAATCTAATTTATAAACAAATATGCATAATATTCACGTTAGTGCTTCAAGATAATTACCAATGGGAGTATATAGGATCAGAGAAATTTTGCAATGACTGCTCTAAAGGAATATAAGCTGTGTGCCAGCAAGATTTCCACTTCTGGTAGAGAAAACTCGGTATTTGTTATCAGTTAAAACCAAAATTTAAGTTCTGACTCCATCATTTCATAAACTATGTGAGCTTGGGACTACATATAGTTTCTCTGAGCATTAGTTTCCACAAAATCATAAAGATTCCAGTACTTAACTCACAGGTCTATTTGGAGAATTAATTAAATCATTCATGGGAAATACACAGAACAACCCTTAACATACAGCAAGTGTGCCAGAAAGACTTGCTTACTCATTTTCACCTTACTTCTGCTGGAAACTAGGGAAGATAAGAGAGTTCAAGATGAAGTTCATTCTCTACTGAACCTACTATAGATCTTCAAGGAAATATGCTTGTGACCAAGAAAACCATTTGTCAACATAGATGGGCTGTTCTTGACTCTAAGAGGAGAGTCAAGTTTGTGTATGTGTTTGAAAGCCACCCTGGGGACCTTCCTGGTGGCTTCCTAACAAATGGCTGTACATTGATTTTAGTCCAGTTCCCAAGAGACCATTTTTCCCCTTTGCGTCAGAAGGTATAACACAGCAGTGCTCCAACTGGCAGCAATTAACCCCCATGATGCAACTCAGCTAAAGGTCCCAGAAGTGACTAAGCCCTGGAAACTAGGAAGCCCCCACTGCCTGGCCTTTGGCAGAGGATTTGGCATACTCTTGCCTATTATAAAAGAGGCAGTTGTGGGAGTCAGTTGGCAGAGGAACTGGAGAGTGAGACTCAGTTCTTTTGGTCCCCATTTTACACACCAGGGTATGAAGGATGGTGGAGCCATAAAAGCAACCCTGTTTTATAACTTGCTCAAACTACAATTTAGATCATCTCATTCAAGTCGTATCTAGTTAAGAGACTAGTTTGCACCCTCTAGATCCCCACTCTAAACAGAACTTAGGCTCAAGTTGTAATTCCATATCCCCTGCCCTTTCAAAATTGGACCTGGGAGAACTTTCTGGAAGCCAGACACTCCATTTTAAGCTTTAAGAAAATGTTTCATGAATGTTTCATTTTAAGCTGGAGACGCAAGGGAAAGCAAATGAGGTTAAAGCCCAGCATATAAAATACGTTGTAGAGATTGAAAGAGATTCATTTCATAGACAATCTCCAACAAAAGGTGGAGTGGTGAGGAAAGTCCTGTACTCAGAGGACAAGGAAGCTGCTGTGGCCCACTGATATGGGGGTGACCTCACGGGTGTGCTCACCGCAGTCCATTCCAGACAGGTGACCAACCTGTGAGTCAGGCTTGCCTGGGGAGGAGATAACTGATAGGAAGAATACGCCCATTCCAGTAACCTGACAGCCTTGACCCTTGGCCTTTGAGTGGCTACCCCATTTGGGGACAAAACAGTCTTTGTCCTTATAAGCTGCCCACAGGTTGTAAGGAACACATTCCTTCCGGCTACTACCTCCTACCACACAGGGTCCTGCCTATATCTTGGGCTTTCTCTGAGCCACCCACTTTCTCCTTTCTCAGGTCAGACTTCCTTGGGTTTCAGATTAATTATTCATGATTTGTGACTCTGTCTTTTTAAGAGAGAACTCCTAGAGCCCAGAGTGGCAATTCTTAAACCTGCAGACAGTGATATATTTCTGGGACTTTTCCATTCTGTCAAATATTCTTTGTTCCCTGAATTTCCGGTATGCTTTTGGAGAGCTTACCTCTTTTTTTTTTTTTTTTTTTTAAGAATTAAAACATAAGGGCCTCCCTGGCAGCGCAAGGGGTTAAGCACAGCACTATGAAGCTATCTGCAGCCTCTACAGCATGAGTTTGAGCCCCAGTGGGCCAGGGAGCTACCCACATGGCACAGCAGACCTCTCCTGTCTCACCTGCTGCTCCTCTCAGCAGTGTATTTCAGTGAGTCTGCCTGTTCTGCTCCCCACTCTGTCTCTGGTGTATCCTCTCACACCCCCTGCACCTCTGGCCCATACCCCAGTTCTTGTATGCATAAAAAAAATAAATCTTAAAAAAAAAGAATTAAAACATGTACTTCAGAAATAGGCAGCCTAAAATCGAATCTGGCAAACTTTTATATATAACAACCTGTCTGAATCACCAATTTCTCTTTTGCAAATGAAATGCCTACTTTATTGAATTGTCATGTTGATCAAATGGAATAATGTGATTAAGTGTCTTTTAAAGGGCCTGATATATAGCAGATGTCCAATAAATATTAGTTTCTTTCCCTTCATTTGTTCTACAAGGTACAGAGTCTTCCCCAAATATATCCGTTCTTTTCAAATACAAGCTGTATGTATTTTTAAAATAAGATTTTATATTTTTTGAAACTGAAGATGAAGTATTCAGAAGATAAGAAATTATATAACCTACTACTGACATATTGGTATATATGTCCTCAGAATTTATACATATGCACATATATTTGATTCTAAACATGCTTTTTCATTCAGGTAAATTTACATACAACGACACGCACACTTCTTAATTATTCAATTTGACATCTGTGTGAGCAACATCCCAAAAGCTTCTCATAACTACTCCTATAGATAATCACTATTCCAATTTCTTTTATCATAGGTTAGTTGACCAATTCTTAAATTTCATATTTCAGGGGACTTTGGACAGAGTAGTGAGAAAGGTTTTGCATCAGTCATGGAACAAAATTAACCCTGGACTAAGTACTGTTTTACTCCTGCCTGAGAAAGCTTAAAAGCAAGACTCAAAAGAATTAAACTACTTCAAATTTTAATTTGGCTCAAGCATATTTTTAGTAATACAAAAATACTGAGCAAATCACAGAGTCTGGCATCCAATAAAAGAATTACCAGGCATACAAGAAGTAGGGAAATATGACCCAGAAAGAGGGGAAAAAATCAGTTAGTTGAAAATTTCCCAGAAACAACACAGGTAATAAAATTAACACACAAGCAAATTAAATGAGCGTAACAATTTCACATACTCAGAAAGCTTTAGGAAAGAATGAACATTCTATGTAGAGATGGTGGGGAATCACAAGTCAAACTTTTAGTGATAAAATTTATACAGTATGAATGATGGGATTAATGACAGATTTAATACTGAGAAGAAAAAGCGTAGTAAACTTGGAGTCATAACAATATAAACAATCAAAAATAAAGCATACAGAAAAAAAAAGATTGATAAAATGAGCAGGGTGTCAGTGAACTGTGGGAATACTTGAAGTGCCTGTGAAAACACGTAATTGGTGTCCCCAAAGCACAAGGGATAGAAAAAGCATTTGAAGAATTATTAATGACACACATTGTTCCTAATTTGATTAAAGCTATAAACTCACAACTCCAAGACACAGAAGTCCAACTAACTGCAAGCACATGAAAAAAATTATACAAAACACATTGTAAGCAAATTGCTTGAAACCAGTAATAAAGGAGAAAACTTATAGGTAACTAGGAAAACAACTTACTTACAGAAGGTAAAACAAAAGAATAACAGTAGCTCTCTTATCAGAAGCAATGCAAGCAAGAAGACAGTGCACAACATCTTTAAAGAAACTAAAGAAAAAAGTCAACCTAGAATCCAATACCTTGTGAAAATATCTTTCCAAAACAAATATCTTTTCAGATATAAAATATTGAAAGATTTTACTAGCAAGAAAACTACACTATTAGAAAAGATAAGTTCTCAACATCAAGAGAAAAAAATTTGTAATTCTGAGTGGTGATGGGAGTTAACCAGACTTATTGTGGTGAACATTTCATGATATGTACAAATGTTGAATCAAAATAAAATAAAATGAAAGCAATTAAAAAGGAAATCACTAAGGACATTTCTCAAGCAGATAAAGATTGGAGTAAACACAATAGAATTAAGAGCTTTCCAAATGGCAATTAGGAGAGGAAACATAAAATATGTTTTATTGTTATTGAAATCCCTTTGAAGGAATATTGTTTATAGCATACATAGGAGCGATGTAACACAGGGCTTTTGCATATGTAGAAATGAAATGTATGACAACAGTAGTTCAGGGGACAGGGAATAGAAGTTTATAGTTTCAATCTATGTAAAGTGTCATAATATTCCTTGATGAATGACTGTGGTATGTGAAAAACATATTCTATAAACCTTCAATCAACATTAGAGTAATATAACAAAAGAGATAAATTGGAATAATAAAAAATATGAATTTAATAGGAAAGAGAGCACAACAAGAGAACAAAAAAAAGATGGAATAAATAGAAAAAAATAACCAGCCAGGTATATTTAAAACCAACCATATACATAATCATATTAAATATAAATAGTTTACTCAAAATTAAAAGTAAGCAATGCCAGAGTGATAAAAAGAAAGACCAAGCAATGTATTAAGAAATGTACTTCAAACATAAACAGGTTAAAATAAAAAATGATATACTAGTCAAAATAAAGCCAGAATGGCCATATTATTATCAAAAAAGTAGATTTTAGAGCAAAGACCATCACCAGGGATAAAGTAGTCATTTAGTAATGATAAAGTGGTGTTTACATCTCTAATAACTGGTTTTCATTTTACTTGGGACAGAAACAGATAAACTGAGAAGAGAAATAAAAAAATCCATAGTTATAGTCAGAGATTTAAATAATTGATAGAAAATGTAGATCAAAAATCAGTGAGCATTGGGTCTCCCTGATGGCCTATGGGTTAAGTCTCAGCGCTATCACCTCTATAATCTGAGTTTGATCCCTGGTCAGGGAGCTAACCTACATAGCACAGTAGACCTCAATCTGCCTGTTCTGCTCCCCACTCTGTCTCTGGTGAATCCTCTCACCCCCCACACCTCTGGCCTAAACCCAGTTCTTCTATGCAAAAAAAAAAAAAAAAAATCTTTAAAAAAAAAATCAGTGAGTATTTAGAGGATCTATAAGATTTGAATACTATTAGTCAAATCGACTTAACTGAGAGTTTCAGACAACTATACCCAGTTACAGCTGAATATGCTGTCATAACAATATGACATTTACCAAGATAGACCACGTGTTGTGTTTTAAAACTAATCCCAGTAAGTTCAAAAGGAGTTGAGTTGTAGAAAATCTATTCTATATCCACACGGAATTAAATTAGAAACTAGTATTAGAAAGACAGCTGGAAAATCCCCAAATAGCCCCAAACTTACATTCATATATAACTCATGGGTCATAAATCAAAAAAGAATTGCAAATTATTTTGAACTGAATGAAAATGGAAACACAACACTAAAAAATGTGGATTCAAGTGGCTTTAAGGGGACATTTATAGCATAAAAGACCTTAAATTAGAAAAGAAAAAAAAGGCCTCAAATCAAGGAACACAGCTTCCATCTTGAAGAAACTAGAAAAAAGAATTGAATGAAGCCCAAAGAAAGTAAAAGAAAAGATGCAGAAAGACCTGAGTAGATCAGGTTTCTGTTTCTAGACCAATTAAGTACAACCAAAGGTCAAGGTTCACACAGAGGAGCTATGAATGGTTATCAGCCCCTAAGGGTGGCATCTGTAGTTTCTAGAAGAGAGTATAGGGGAGGAAAACCCTGTTGGTGGCCATGACTGAGCCACTGATATATCATAGAAAGAGGTTCAAGTGTTATCTAAAATCAGACCTCGGGATATACTTCACAAATTGTTTATGAACATTAGCTTCAAATATGGATTTCCTGAGGAAATAAAACTTCATTTCATGCTGAAAATATTCATATCAATTATATGATAAAAAAATCTTAAAAATGCAAATAAACTTCATCCCATCTTTCTGGTATTCAATTGCATAGAAAAATCACACTACCAGCAACTAGAACCTTTTCAGACTCTTCATTTGTCTTCATCCAGACATGCAGTATGTGATTCCCCTGACACCGAAGTCTGTGGCCTCCAGCTCTCATTGCTTCATGCTGCTGCAGTGACATCAGTATTCTGGGTTTTCCCAGATGTGAGCCCAGAGGCTCTTAGTACACTTCGTACAAGTTGTTTTTGGATTAGGGAGAGTAACCAGACAGGTTTAGAGGAGGCTTCCCTATAGCCTAAAACAGTGTCCTTACTGCATTGACAATCAAAATTAAATTCAAAGACAGGAAAATGAAACTCAGGACAAAGTCATTCCTTTTGGCTGTTAGATTTTTTTTAGGTGTTTTTATTGTGTATTCCAGGGTAAGGAAGTACATTAAGTCCTTCCTGCTTCATCTCTCATAGGCTATACTATATTCATGCAGTGTCTTTTTTTTTTTTCTTTCCCATCAAAGACTTGCCCAATTCAATCTCATGCCTCTGGGCTTATGCAACTATTGTTGTCTTTGTCTTTTCTGTGTAGTAAGAGTAGACTCATTTGCCAAATTCCAGCACAAATATCTCTTCCTCTATGAAGTCTTGCCCTAGTTTTTCCTTCTGTTGCTACAGTTCTTCCTTTTTAAGTTAACCTGCAGCATTTGGGTTCTTTATTATTTTTCAACAACATTTAAAGAATTGGTTGAACAGCTATTTTGTGCCAAAGTATTTGACTGGCTCTTGCATAGGATGCAAGTATACAATGAAAAGGCATATTTCTTGCCAACAAGTCTGTTAATCTCAGGGAGAGAATAAAAAGGAAAATACCACATAAAATGATTAAGAATTACAATGTTTTTGTGGATGTAGGAAAAGGAATAGGTAATTTTCTCTCTGCTCCTGATGGTTCTTTTAATGTGAGAAGAGCTGCATTAACTCTCCAGCCTCTTTTTCTGCCCCTCACTTACTCCACTCCAAGGAGTGATAAATTTGACTGGTGACTTTTGAAAGAAGAAATTAGCTTTCTTTATATGGGATTCATGTTCTTTTCTGTTAGCCCCTGCCATAAATCTTACACTGGTAGGCCCGCCAGTGGGGAAGTCTGACTCATTCCATCTGAGTCTGTGCCTTGGAGGATAAGTTATCTATTTTCTGGAGTTCATTAGGTAGCTCCTTTGTCTAATAGCTCACAGGTATAAGCATCTCATCTCACTATTGTGCCAGCTTTCTCAGGAATAAGGCAATATTTTGGTATTCTGTTGCATCTGCTTTTTTGCTTTTTTTTGGTCCTTTCAACCCATTTATTTCAGAGCTCAGATAGGCTAAAGTATACAGTGGGAATACTCTGCAACAAACTGTTCTGGGAAAAGTGGATACCCACATGAATAGGATGAAACTGGACCCCTACCTCACACCATGCACAAAAATCAACTCCAAATGGATTAAAAATTAAAAATAAGATCTGAAATTATAAAAATCCTAGAAGAAAACATAAGGTAAAGGCATCATGATGTTGGTCTTGGCTATGATCTCATGGATATGACACCAAAAGCACAGTGAAGAAAGCAAAATAAACAAACAGCACTACATCAAACTAAAAATCTTCTGAATAGCAAAGGAAACAGCAGAGTGAAAAGAGAACACATGTGAAAGGAGAAAATATTTTCAAACCATGCATCTTATCAGAGGTAAATTTCCAAAATATATACAGGAACTCCTATAACTCAGTAGTAAAAACCCCAAATAACACAATTTAACATTAGGCAAATGACTTGAATGGACAGTTCTCAAAAGAAGACATACTAACAGCCAATTGGTATAGGAAAAGGTGATTAACATCACTAATCATTAAGGAAATGCAAACTAGAACCACAATAGGATATTACCTCATACCTGTTAGGATGGCTATAATTACAATGACAGGAGATAACAAGTGTTGAGAAATTGAAACCCTTGTACACTTTTGGCAGAAATATAGAATGGTATAACCATTATGGGAAATAGTATGGAGGTCAATAAAAATGTATAATAGGACTATCATATAACCCAGCAATCCTTCTTCTGGGTATATCCAAAAGTATTGAAATCAAAATCTCAAAGAGATACCTGCATTCTTATGTTCCTTGCAACATTAATTGCAAAAGCCAAGATGGAAATAACCTAAATGCCCATCAGTGGACAAATGGATAAAAAATTATCACATACACAGATAATGGAATATTATTCAGCCCTATAAAAGAAAAAAAGCCTATGGTTAGCAACAATAAAGATGGATCTGGGTGACATATACTAAATGAACTAAATCATTCACACAAGGACAACACTGCATGTTTCCATTTATATGAGGTATCTCAAATAGTCAAACTTAGAGAAGCACAAGTGGTGGTTGCCACAGGATTGGGGGGGGAAGGAAAAATGGGACATTATGATTCAATGGGCATAATGTTACAAATATACAAATTGAATAAGTTCTAGATATCTGTTGTATAGCATACTGCCTATAGATGACAATATGAACATGGTGTTGTGCACTTAAACATTTGCTAGGAGAAAAGATCTCATGCTAAGCATTGTAACTACAAAAAGTAAAAAGCCAAGTGACACAAGAAAAATTTGTTGGTACTGGATATGTTTATTATCTTGATTATGGTGTCAAGGCTGAATGCATATGTCCAACTCATCAAATTGTGTATATTAAAGGTCTGAAGTTTTTTGTGTATCAATCATACTTCAATAAAACTTAAAAGAAATAGAAACTGATATGGTGGAGGTGAGGAGTTTCCATGCCTTTAGGCATGGTTTTGTGCTAGTCCATGTGAGTGGTGATGAGGGACTAGGTTAAGCAATAACAATGAGAAGGGAGCAAAAACAATAGATTGTAAAGAAGTAGATTCTATAGAATGTGGGGACTGAATGCTTGAGATAAGGGAGCTGGAAGGGTCCTTCCTGGCTTCTAGATTTCAGGTTGAATCATCTGGAAGGATGGAAAAGATGAGATGCCAATGATCAAAACTGTTGTCTTACTACCTAAAATATTGCACAATAATTCATTGATAATTCAACTGCACATTTCCATGACCTCCTGAAAAAGAGGGACTATGACTTTCACTTAAGTATCCAGAGGGTCTTGCACATTGCTTGATGTATGGTAGGCTTAAAATACTTGATTTTTAAAATATTTTGGAAAAACAAATACTTCCGTTGAGGGAGGTATTATTCCAAATGCTTTACAAATACAGGTATACCTTACTTTATTGTGCTTCACAGAAAATGTATATTTTATACACAGAAGGTTGGTGGTAATCCTACATCAAGCCAGTCTATAGGTGCTATTTTTCAAACAGCATGTGTTCACTTATTTCCATCACATCAAATTAAGGTGTATACATGGTATTCTTTACATAATACTACCGCACACTTAACACAGTGCAAATAACTTTTATATGTGTCGGGAATCCTAAATATTCTTGTTACTTGCTTTACTGTGATATGTGCTTTAGTGCAGTGGTCTGGAATTGAACCCCCAATATCTCTGAAGCATGCCAGTATTATTTCCCAACCTCACAGGATAAGTATTATTTCCCTCACTTTACAATTTAGGAAACTGAGGCACAGAGAGATTCCCCTCACTTGCTTAATGTGATAAGTCACCAATCTGGGTTTTAAGCACAGGCAGTTTGGTTTCAGAAACGTTGCATCTAACCATTCTGCTACCCCAAATAACTGTATGAAGCTCTTGGAGCATGCCAAGGTAAAACTTCGAAAGTGACTTTCATCCACTTTCCACTGAACTGTATCTTCAAAACTCAGCTCAGAAGTCTTCTGACATCCAGCATTACCCTGACCCCAAGGTTGGGTTCACTACCCCTCTAATATGCTTCCACAGTGACCAACACCGACCTCTGTCTCTGGACAGACCCTACCCTCTTGTTACTTACTTCTTTGTCTTGCTCTGTGGTGTGAGTTCCCTGATAGCAAAAGATTGTGTCTAATACCTGTCTGTGTTCAGAGACCTAGAATTCATTGATTTTGGCTAGACCTAGGGAAAAAAATGATCCAACAAGATAGAGACTCTTGGGGGCAGGGTGCCAGGAAGACCCTGGAAAGATGGAGTAGCAGTTGGTGGGGAGGGGAGGTGAAATGCAGGTAGAGCAAGAGACTGCACAAAGAGACTAAGCCCTTCTAATCTTGCAGAGAGAGGGAGTCAAGGTAGAGAATTCCCTGCCAGCGAAGGCTCCAAACATCTGTTTCTCATCTTACTATCCACTTATGATTTTCTCCCTCTTCCTCCCTCTGACTCTTGGGGTTGGCTGCAGCCGGAAAGCCCATGTGGAAGTAAAGTTCTCGGTAAATCACCGAAAAGGCTCCAGGGCTTTAGGGCTCATTTTTCACTGAAAAGAGCCAAATCCATCAGAGGCTGGTGAGGAATAGTAAGGAAAGCCTGGTCTAGGGTATCTCTGGTCCTGTTTCTCCTCTATGCAATCAGTAGGCAGTGTGGAATGGGGGTGGTGTGTGTGTGTGTGTGTGTGTGTGTGTGTGTTCTTGAACTTGTGTTCATGAGTCCAGGTGATGTCTCACAACTTTCCTTGCAGCTCTCCACAGGAGTCAGATCATCAAAGTATCTCAGTGACTGAGCTTTGACTGTCCCCTTCTTACTTGCCTGTCCCTCCTGCTAAGGACAAGGGTGTCCTTCCATGAGAAAGTGGCTGCAGGGGCCAGGTCTTTGCCAAGGCTTTGCTCTGTGCTTGCCGCCCACAGACTTCACAGGAAAGAAAACAGGGAGGGAGAGAATGCCCAAATGTCTTGGGAGTAGTGGCCAAATTGGACCAGAGCTAGAGAGAGCAGACTGTGAGAGCACAAAAATTAAGTAATAGTTGAAATATCATCTTCTGGAATCTCCAAGGGCTGGTGGTAAAACTTATTTTCTCTATGACAGGGTTGCCTTCATATTTAAGCAACTTTCTACTTAATTATTTCACATTGCCATTTGGGGAGAGCGAGGTTGGGGTGCAAGTTTCCACAGGCTAGGAAAATCACAGATGAGCCTGTTAGGGCAGCTGAGTTCCAGGCTGATAGCTCTAAAACTATGGGTAGTTTATTAGTCTCCAAGTTTTTACTTTGTTGGCCTTTGAAATTCAAGTGATGCTGATTAAGAATAAATCAATTTTGTTGTAAGGCATGGTGTTAATAATTCCCTATTATGAACTCCATTGTTTTGGGAAGGGTGGTGGTGGGGGGTTTATTAGAACTTCAGACATTGTGGTTCTTTCTGGAAGCTCTGAAATGATCTAGAATAGGCTTTTGTGAATAAGGCTGGGTTCAGGGTATTATCTGTGGTCTCTTCTACTTCTGAGATTCTTAAAGTTCTAGAGTGATAGTAGAACAAATTCTCACTCTAGGAGTATTTCTTTTAACGGATTGGCTCACTTTAACAGACAAAATTTGAGACTCACATGTTATAAAAAAGGATTTCTGTACCACATCCAAGTGTGAAGAAATGCCTGGGAAACACAGTCTCCAAAAAATGTTGATGATTTATGAGAATAACAGATGAGATTATTTGAAATTGAGACCATTCCTGACGACCTAGGACTCGAGGTTCCCATTGCACAGCGCCTTTCCAATTTATTTTTCAGGATTCCAAGAAAGAACCTCTAATTTTTCACAATGCTTTCTACAGATTTCCATTTAACCCTCAGAATACATTTTTCAGTTTTTTCACTGGGTGGGAAAGGTAATAGACTGGCTGAATTATACTAAGAGGAAAGTGATTAATACAAGAACCTGAGGGTTATGGGAGGGTGTTTGCACTGAACTGAACCCCACTCAACCTTAAACAAGGGCGTAGTGTCCCGGTATTGGGGGCCTAGATTCTTCTGGGGGGTGGTGCTCCCCACAGCCTTGTTTTACTAAAGCTCTGCCATTGGGACAATTTCCCATACCTGCCCCTACCTCCAACTTTCCTTAGAATGAGTTCTCTCCCAGAGACTCCACAGGGATAATAAAAATAAAATTTTTGGATGACCCTAACTATGAATGTAACAGAAATACACAAACATGTTTGAATCTAGCAGCCTAGATTGGCTAATAATAGTAGCAACAGTAACACACCCCACTATTGGTTGAGTGCTAATCACCATGCATAAATTATGTCATCTAATTGTCACAACAATACTAACAGGAGAGTGCTCTTATTACCTCTATCTGCATATGAGAAAACTGAAGCATGGGGAGAGAGGTTAAATCATCTGCCCAAATTCACACACCTGATTAAGTGGCTGAGGCTTTTTGTACCCAGGGTGACTAGCTGCAGTTTGAGTACTTATTCCCTGCTCCCCAAAAGGTTTGGTGTCTCTCTGGAAACCGAGAGGTCTGAGATGTAAGTCAACATTTAGCCCAGAACCTCTGTGGAGTTATCACTTGACAAAATCTTCCACCCTAATTATTGTAGAAATACAGTGGACACTTGCAGTCTTCAAACAGCATGTCTCCGGGAGTCAGAGGCTTAGCCTTCTTCTATGTAACACTCCCAGGAGAAAGAACGGCTGGTAAAGTTTGTCATTCAAGCTTCTTCAAGAACATACCAAATATGAGAAGACAATAGGTGATTCTACCCATCCCACTACCCCCTCCCCCTTTGATATGATGAGAAGAGAGACAAAAACAGAGATAAGTGTCTCCAGATCTGGGTCACCCATTGAGAACATCCTAGGATCAACCAGCTCAGCCAGTGGGAACTGGATCCTTCTAAGACATCCTAGAGCCCAGTGAGGGCAACTCATGGGGGCCACGCCCACGCGCTGCCTGTACTATCCCTATTACCAACACATCCCACACTTTGGAGAAGGGACAGTCCCCTTTTGTCAGTCTCACAGAGTCCATTGTCTTAGAGCCTCCCACTTCCTTTCACCACAGTGCTCCACACTTGGATGGGGAACCCCCTGTTGAAGTTTTGGAGGGAAAAGTAGGCAGCAGGTGGGAGAGTGAGTTCCTAACTCTCTTACTGCAGCTGTGACCTTTAGGTAAAGTCTGATTCTTGGGGCCCTCAGAGCCCATAGTAGGCTCTCCCAGGCATGTTATTTGCATATCTTCCAATTGCCATAAGCAGAGCAAGGGCTAGAGGACAAGTTCTGTGGCTGGGAGAATGCAGAGTGGGGACCACGTCTGTGCCTCAGATGATGAATGCAGGGAGATGCTTCAATAGAGATGACCGCAATCTGAAATGGCCCTTCTTAGAGGCTGAGGGAACCCGGCTTTGAAGGTGCCTGAGGGTTCTCCCAACACTGCCTGCCGCAGGGTTGGGGATCCCTACTCCCTTCGTTCTCCATGGGTCTCTTGAACAGGATGGGTAGAATTTTTTTCCTGGCATGAGACATGATGTGAAATGAAGGAATTTCATACAGGTGGTTGAAAGAAACTCTGCTTGGAATTTGAAAGCTTAGTTTCAAGTCTAGCAAGTTGCCAAGTTTCCTCAAGCCCTATCTATAAGCAAAAGGAATGCCAGCCATTTTGTGGGTTAGCTGTCACTCAAATTCCTCCTCAAATGAGGTGAGAAAGTCAAAAATGTTCTGTCAATCCTAATGGATCATTCTCCTATAAGAGGAGAGTGATTATTGCTGTAGTAGTAATATAGAATTTTGTTACTAACTATACAAGGCAGTCTATTAGCTAATGATACCTGTGTTCATTATCAGTTACTAATAGAAGCAATTAATATCTTGCCAAGAGATACTGCATTAAGTATGTTTATTTAACTTAATAAAACCAATATTTATTGAGTACCCACTATATGCCAGGAGGCACTGTTCTATGAAGTGGCAATTCAGTTGAAAACAAGTTCTTTCATGGGATTTGCTTTCTTTTGGGTGAGACACACAATTGACAATTATATGAAGGGAATGAAAACAATACACATGAGTGGCCACTCTCATATAAATGACGCAGGACATGGAACCATCTCTTCAGTGGAAGCACGATGGTTTTATGTGGATGGTGGTCTTTGGAGGTTGTGATGTCTGCGCCGAGCTTTGGGGAGGTGAAAAGCCACTCACATGAAGGGGGTGGTGCACCTGATGGGAAGAAGGGCAAGTGAATGTCCCATGCAACAGCAAGCTTGAAGACCATCAAGAAGGTGACTGTGCAGATTCAGGAGAGGTCTTGGCCTTGGGCGCCACAGCAAGACTCTTTCCATGGAAGCCACTGGAAGTTTCTGAAGGGAAGGAGTGTGATCAAATTCATATTTGAACAACAGCTGTTATTTGATATGAATTAGAATGAGGCAAGGTGGCACAGCAGACCTCTCCTGACTCAGAGATCCTGAGTGACTTTTGTGAGGTTCTATCCTTAGTAAATGTTGATAAAAGGTGAAAGATTTATGTGATCAGAAGAGAAAACAGGATATCTTTGTGCTAGAACCAGAAATTGTACCCCAGGCTGCTCTGTGTTCTTAAACCTTCAGGGTATTGTTTCCCTCCTGTAAAGCCTCTGGAAATTACTGCCAACCATGCGGTTAATTGTGGCTGCGCAGTGGATGGAGGGAGTGGATGAGATGGGAGAAGAGTCCTGTTTGGGTGGGGTCAGGCTGGTGGTGGGAGAGGCCAGGCAGCTGTTATTCACATCAGGGTCCAGATGGCGGTCTCATGGCAGGAGGAGGCCCTGCTCCAACCTCCCGTGGGTTTTCCTGTCTCCGTCACAGGGTCTCCATTCCCACCACAGCATGACCCAGCCACTCTGTTTGTCTTTGTACCCAGAGTGCTCCACTGAGGCCTGTGGTCACAGAATGGCTTCCCTCCATGCTTGGCCTCAGGTTGCAAGCCATAGGGTGAAGATCGGACAGTTCTGTTTTGCCATAACAGCTGCCTCCATGGCAACAGCATGTGATATCACTGGAACAGCGATTTGTAGGACTTATGAGCTGGAAGGAGGGAGAGAGGCTGCAGAGAGCGGGAGCAAGACCAAACAAGCAGGGACCTGGCCAGTGCCCCAAGGTGTTAGCCACACATGCCCTTTCTGTGGTCCTTGTCACGTCCTGGCTTTTGATTCAGGCTTAGCAAATCCAGATGTTCCTTAATAGCAGAGGCATACTTGACCTAGTCATAAATGTCTCTTCATTTTTCAGCCAGTCTGACAAATATTTGTCATAACCTCAGTCCGTGAGTCCCAGGACACTTTCAGGCTGGAGGGGGTTAATGAGAAACAACCCTTACAGCTAGCTACCCCTCAGCCATGCCCAGGCCAGCAGCATTGCTGTCCAATGGACCTCATAAGACATCCGAGCAGTCTTTTCTTAGAAACAGGAAATTGTCTTCAGCCAAGTACAAATGAACTGAAGCACCCAGAGACCTGAGGATCGCTCCAAACACAGAGGCCTGGAGGCAGACAGGGAGGGCTGAACTCCTGGCAGGGTCTCCCCGACTCACTTGCTCATGAATGGGATTGATCTCAGCTGTGTTCCCAGCCTTTATTGCGTGCACTCAGACCATTGTGTCAGTGCTCAGAACACATTCATTGAAATATTTGCAGCAAAATCTTTTTCAATTCTAGGGGTGTGTGTGTGTGTGTGTGTGTAGTATGATACTATTACCTCTGCTGTTTTTCATAACTGCATGACCTTGGATTCACTAATCACTAGCATGACTTGCAGCTGAGGCAGGCACTTAATAGAGGAGAATGGAATAAAATAAAGATTATGTTTCTAAGTGCAGCAGCAGCAGCACTGACGGGAGTGCTATGTAAAGGTGGACATTTGTTGTGTCTTATTTGCCGAGCTGTTTCACATGTCTGTAAACTATCATTTCAAAGGATAAATCAATATTTCTGTGCTCTTTGAGGACCAGGAATCTATCTCTAAGTTCTCCGTGGCAACCCCAGCAACCTAATTTCATGCCTGAAATTAGTTCTTGATTCATCAAGTCCTTAGTAAGCCGGCACTGGAGTAGGGGGTGTTATTTGCCAGAGAATGAATGAAGAAAAATAGGACAGGGAGAGTTGGTGTTGTGGTGGAAAAGAATTTTCTCTTAGTGATGGTGGTGGATGTTTAGGGAAGGTATGTAAGACTTAGAAGAATAAGCATTAAATCCTGACTTTGATACCAGATAGCTGTGTGACCTCAGAGAAATGGTTCAGTGTCTCTGAGTCTCCATTCTCCATCTCTAAACAAGACTTTTAATACCTACAAGTATTATTATTATAATAACTTGGGATAAAAATATTCAAGGGTAGGAGAGAATGTAATAGTGTCTAGCACACAGTAAGGCCTCATACACCTTTAATAAGTTGGCATTTCAGCTGGTTTGGTTCTGTAGCTCAGTCTTGTTTACATGGACCATGTAATTTATTTTCCCATTTTTGGAGCTCACCATATATTTTCACAATCCACTAGCTTACCTCCTAAATTTCTTTCCTATAGGCTCAAAGCCAGAAAGCCTCCTCTTGTCCTGGGTGTGTTGCTTCTCTGAGGGGGGCCACTTGACCTGAGTGTGTCCACCGTTCCCTCTAGGTTATGGTAATCATCAATGCAACTGAGTAAGCATGTCATAAAAACCTCAGAGGGCCTCCTCATGTATTTTTGGAACTGTGGGGTATCAACCACAGATGGGACTTTTGAGGTGTTTTTACCTAAAATCAGGCTTGGGATCAGCAATAGTGACTGTGCAGGGCCCGCCCTTCCTTTATGCACAACTGTGCTGAGACCAGAGCCTGGCTATGGCTGAGCCTCCTCCTGCTCTCTCCCCATGCCTGCCTGCCACCACCTACACAGCGTGCCCCTGAGGACTCTTCTGGAGGCAGCTGCCCTCCCCCACCGATGGCACTTGGGCTTTCCGATGAGCCTGCCAGCTGAGGGAGTGGTTTCTGTGGTAGGGCCCACCACAGCTCATTTTCCATTAGGGTCACCAGGCAACCATCAGAAAGCGACAACTCCTGATGCAAACTCTGCTTCGCCCAGGGCAAGCCCTGGAGACCTGATGAAGCCTGGGCTAGCTCTAGGGCTGGATGTGTCAAAGGTGTGTGGCTTTTGGGGGTGGCCTGGAGTGCTCTATCCAGTGCTGGTGAAGCTGTGGGGGAGGTGGTAGGTGGTGTTGCCATCATCAGGTAGAGACAGTGAGGTTGAAAATCAGAAAACTTTGACCCCAAATGAAGCAATCTCTTTGGTCTCTTCTGGCTGGAGCATTTTTTCAATTAGGGTGTCATCTAGGAAATTGCTGTGTGTCTTAAAAAGATGATGCCGACATCTCATTTTAATAAAACAATTGACAATGCTCAAAGCAGATTTATTTCCATAATTGAGATTTATCCTCCAACTGACTGAAGGATATAGGATATTGACTCCATTTTAGAAGAGGAGAAAATGAGGCTCAGAGAGTGGTTCTTCAGTCCAGTGTCATCAGTGAGTGGTTTATTGGCAGCCTCTTTGTGCTCTTCCCATATCACATGGTGGTGTTCATCTGTCATCTTTCCTGGACTCTGCTTTCCCTTGAAACATGAGCTAATTAATCAAATCATTTACTTATTCATTTAACAACACCTTTGCCATGCCAATCACACACCAGGTATTAGCATAGAGGCAAAGAAAACACTCAACACCCTGTCTTTGTGGCCCTTGAATTCCAAGAGGAGAGAGGTAAATACGCGTGAAAGTGGGGTTCACAGCACTGCAGAAAGTATAGCAGAATTGAAGGTTGGGGAGAGTCGGTGTGGACTTGTGTTGGGGACAGAGGAGAACCTCGGTTTTATACAGAGGATCACAGACAGCCTTCTAATAAGCTGCCATTTAATGGGACCCGAAAAGAAGTTGAGGGAGCAAATCCTCATGGTGGTTCTGGGGCAGGCACTGGATGGCATGGGGAGTTCACCTCCGCACCCTGCTCTCCATTGCAATATCGATATCCCAGTGAAAGAGGAGACTCCCTCAGGAAGTAGCTGGTCCAAGTCTTGCAGCTATATGTAGAGGGGAGATTGTGCAGACCAGATCTGGCTCCAAATTTCTGCTGGTGACCACGGCCCACCTAGGACACGTCAACAAAGCTCATGCTGGCATAATAAAAACAGTAGACTTTTTTTTTTAATGATTTACTTATTTATACAAGCACTGGGTACAGTCTGAAGCGCGGGAGGGTGAGAGGATTTACCAGAGCCAGAGCAGGGAACAGAACAGGCAGACTGATGAAATACACTGCTGAGGGGAGCAGCGGGCATGGCAGGAGAGGTCTGTACGCCATGTGGGACCCTCTCTGGTGGCCGGTGATTGAACTGGCGCTGCAGAGGCTGCGGGGAGCTTCGCAGCCCAGTGCTCAACTGCTGCGCCACCAGGGGAGGCCCAACAGTAGACTTTTTGTTATTTGACTTCCATTTTATTTCCTGTTTATATTTCATATCAGGCAAAGGAACCAGAGTCCAGAAATTATAGTTAACCTCACGTGCTGTAGTGAGAGACTGGGGTAATGACGATAACTCTTCTTCCTATATTGTCACACGCCAGGCACTAGGCCAAATACTTTATTTGTGGTGTCTCATTAAATTTTCACAAAATCCTATGTATATTTTTATCTTCATTTTACAGATGATGAGCTTGAATTGAGTAGCCAAACTGCTTCTTCACACCATGAGCTGAGCTTTTGTGTCTTAAGGAATGGGGGAAGAAAATTATATGTGGCAAGAGCTGATGGAGGGGATGCATGAGGGCTAAAAGCAGAAGAATTTTAGGGTCAGTTTTGTTGGGATCCCATATTTATACCCTTAATGGAATAAATTGGGATTGGTGCTAAGTGAAATTTTTTCTCCAAATTTACACTATGGAATCATAACAAGCAATCTATTAACTCACTAAGAAAACATGGGGGAAACTTCTGACATACTTAACATACTTAACACTTTTCTTATTAAAATACAAGCTCATTGGCAAAACAAGAACATGCAGAAAAGAGTGCATAAAATTAAAAGAATTTTTAATCTTAGCACTCAGACAATCTCCATGACCATTCTGATACCTCAGTGTTCTGTCTTTTAGGCCTCCTTAAAATAAGTAATTAAATTAGAAGAGCTCTTTACCTATAATGATGCCAGATCACCTACCTTATGAATTGAGCTCAAGCTCAGTCCCCAACTCCTCTTACAGCTCTGGTCCCCTCTGCTTATCACCTTTGAGTTGCATGGGAGTTTATGGGAAAAGCCAGGCCACAACTGGGCCTTGTTGTCTCTGGAAGGATTTTATCTGACCCCAGGCTCTGGCACAGCCAAAGGGCATCCGCCTCTGCTACTGAGCCATACATTTCCCCTGACAGCAGCTCCTCTCAGTCCTCCCAAGTCTGAACCTTTGCAAGCAGACAGCAAGATTCACAGCTGTCTGCCTTCTCCCTGTCCTCCCCCAGATGAGTTGAAACCAGATGACAGAAATCTAGACAGTCCCAGGGAGGAGAAAGGATCCACTGCAAACCAAGCAGGAATGGACACTATCTGGTCTCAGCTCAGACTTTGACTTAATCGCAACCACATGAGAAAAATAAGGGCTATAGAGCAAGGCTGGGATGAGAACAATTACCTTTGGAGAGACTAATGGGGCTACGGCTATTGCTGCATGAGACACTATGCTGTTGTGGACCTTATTCTTTTCTCAGCTGTAGTAACGGTAGCTAAGGTTTATAGGATGCCCAACATTTGCTCAGCGTAGAGTTCATATTCTGTGAGTATCGCATCATTTGTTCTCTTAACACGCTGCTAAAATAGATGCTCATTTTGAAAATGCAAACACTGAGGCTGGAGGTAAGTCAGGTGCCCACGGCCACCAGCTGGTAAGGGGTGTCTTTTAGGCCTCCTTAAAATAAGTAATTAAGTAATTAACTGCCTTTGAAAGAAGGCAGTTTTATTGCAGACCCCAAATCTCTCCTTGAAGTTTAATTTCATTCATTCACACATTCATTCATTCATTCACTCATTCATTCATTGACTAAATAAATACACTAATTTAAGCTACTGTCATGTCTCACCTATGGATGAAAGGTGATAATAGGTTCCTTAGACTCGCCTTTCTCTGTATAAAATAGAGAATTTCAACTTGGTATCACTTGGGAAGATTTCGATACCACAGCTCTCTGCATGTATAAATTCCAATCATGTCCCTTATTTGCTTAAAGCATTTTCTCAGGCAAGGTCCCACATTCTGTACCTGGCTGGACTTCAGGGCTCTGCTCCAGTTCCCCCCTTCCTCCTTCCCAATCTCCTTTCATACACCCCCTCACTCTCCGAATTCCTCCAGGACCTGTTACATGCTGACCATAATTTTCTTCTCTGTTTGTATGGTTGACTCTTACTTATTCTTTTGGTCTTACCTTGGCAAAATTGATGACAAAAGTGGCCACATTTCTCCACCCCTTCTCTCTACTTTTCACCATGTGACTTTGCAGCTCTGCCCATCAAGGGCTAGATTTGCTTTTCCTAACCTTGGATCTGGACTGGCCTTGTGACTCACAGAGGTGAAGAAAATGCTGCAGAAGGGATGTTGTATCAGTGCCAAGCCAAGCCTCAGCTGTCTTGATGGCTCGGTCTGCTCTCTGGAAATTCCAACATCAGCAGGCGAATAAGCCTGGCCTGGCCAGCTGGAGGGTCCCAGACCAGCCAAGTCCCACTGACTGGAACACAAACTTCTGAGGCAGCCCCCACTGAGGTCAGAGACTGGGTCCAATCAACAGAGTTTCTCTTTTTTATTTTTATGTTTTGAAAGGACAGGTTTATTAGGAACAGGAGAACGGAAAAGAGAGGCACCTGCACAGTTACAGGTGGGCAGAGCTGCCGCTGCTGCTTTGCAAAGGAAAATGTTTGTGAAAAAAAACACCTGCATAGTCACAGGCAGGCAGAAGAGCTCAACAGAATTTCTCCATTGATCCACAGACTTGTGAGCAACAAGTGGAGGTTTTTTTTAAGTCACTAACCTTTGGATCGATTTGTTAGGTGGTAACAGCTTAACTACTTTGGGGTCACTTCTTTTTTTCTCTTCCCATCAGATCTGTTTCTCCCATTTATCTACTCTCATAGCACCTTGTGCTTGTCAACTGTAGCCTTTAGGACAATTCTATCAAAGCTGAAAATTGTGTAATTAACACCTTTTTTTCCCTCTGATTAAACTTAAGCTTCATGAGATCAGAGACCATAACTGATTCACTTTCTGAAATATTCCTATCATCTAGCACTGTTTCACACACAGTAAATGCTAAATAAATGTTGGTTATGAAAGAATGTATTCACTGAACATTTATAAAGCACCATCTATGTATTAGGGATTAAGCAAGATTCAAAAATAGACAAATGAATAAAACATAGACTTTATAGGTGCTCACATTTTAAATGTTGGGACATGAGCATGTAATTAAAAATTGTGGACCAAATCAGTAAGTGTAATTGAGGACATTTTTAATGTTGATGAGAGACAAGGTGAAGTAGTTGGTTGAATACATTTGGAAAAAAGATTTTTGGAAAATGCTATTTAGAGGAAATATTTCAGATGGTAAGTGTGTTGCAATGGATATTCAAATACCATGAGTAGTACTGCCATTAGCAATATGATTTTTCAGAATGATGAAAGAAGCTTGTTAAATTTCCATACAAGACAAGTGTAATGTTCCCTCAATTTACATAGCAGTTACATTTATGGAAAATTTAAACCTCATGAAACCTTGTTTCTGAAATGTACAAAAAATTAGGCCCAAGATTTTTATATGTAAATGGAATTGTTAGACTCAGATAATTATAAATAGGTTTTCACCCATGTGAGTAGGTCTGGGGAGACATTTGAAAACTGAGAGGAAAGTGGAGTCATTTCTGCTGCCCAGGACTGTCGTTTTGTGGGAGAATAAGCATCCTGGTCATTGAACACTCAACAGAAGTAGCTTCCCCTCTGGAAAAGGTGACAACCCAAAATATACTTCAGACTTCCAAGATGCTTTTACCACATGGTGCCACATCTGTCTGGAAGCACTAATGCAATGAGATTTGTTTTGCTTCATGTTTTGATTAATGTTAATGTTTGATTAATGTTGTTTTGATTAATGTTAACATTAATGTTTTATAGACTAGCAGTATTTGCAAGGCCTCACACTATCCATACAGGTCAATACCTGTATACACTTCCAGGTCACTTTGGTATTATTATAAACATGACTCAGCAGACTTTCTTGAAGAAGAAGAAAGATCCCATTATTTCCAATACTCTAAACACTCCATTTCTAACCCTGAAGCAAATAACCTTAATATGTGAATCGTTCACAAGGAGGGTGTGTTCAGGAAGCCCAGAGAACTGACAATCCCACAGTGCTGGGAATAGCCCACCTACAAACTCACTGCCTGCTTTTGAGGGGATGAACGGCTTGGAAACAAATTAAATTTCCTGGAGACTCATTCTAAATAGAGTGAGTCCTCGTTAATTTTTGCTGATAGAAATTGTTTGGATGAGTGAGGAATCCCGGTTGTTATAAATTTGTAAGTACTTCAATATATCATTTTAGAGGGTATACAGTCAATGAGCAAACACTGAAGCACTTACATTACATGAATTCACTGTGCTACTATTTTGAGAATACAAAGAATACTAGTAAGTGTTGCTGAGCTTCAGGGAACTGAACGTCTAAATGTGGAGATAGAAGATAATTGAGCAAAATTTACTGATATCTACAAATGCCTATTTGAGTCTGTAAGGGGCGGGAAGGGACACGGAGCAGGTTTTCTATGACCAGAGCAGATGGGTGAAGGAAGAGAGTCCTGGAATCCTCGGTGGCTTTTGCAGGCTTTTGTTGGGATTTACCAGGCACATGGCAGGCAGGGGTTCTAGGGGGCCGGGAGGCTGGCAGGCCTCCCAGCCCCTAGCAAGTCTTCACTCTATCTGGGCTCTCGGGCTTTCTCTGGTGGCCTTGTTCTCCGCTCCCTGCTCTTCTCGTTGTTCTCCTTCTGGTTCTACTGGTGTCACCGTGATGCTGCCCTTAAAAGCCCAGTCTTAGTCCAGTCTTATCCCATCTACATATGCCCACACCCTACTCCAGGTGCCCGCCATCAGGCATGCATTCAGGACCACGGGGTTCCGTCATCTATCCTACTGGGGGGAGGGCAGAAAAGCCTGATACTTTTTACCTTACCTTACAGGTCGCACAGACACAAGGACTTTAGGAGTTCAGGGGCACCAAGGACTAGAGAGTGTCCAAGTAAGTTTTCATGGAGTCTAGACCAAGCTCTAAAGCATGAATCAAATAAGAACATTGGGGATGGTAGCCCAGGAGGGAGCAATGGCACGGACAAAGAAGAGACAGAAATAGGAAAGTTATGTTCTAGACTATCAGTAGACTTTTCTGGTAGGGTCATTTGAGGCAGTGGCTAATCATACGATTAAATTGACAGTTTATTTATTTATTTATTTGTTTAAAAAAATACTCCTGTATTTTTCTGCAGAAAAAAAATTTTTTTTATATTCCCCATACAATTGCACCCCCTTATTTTGACCTGAATCCCTCCTCTTCCCCCCCTCCCCCCATAGTATGTCTCTGGTTCATAGTTGTTTGTTGATTTTGATTTTTTCTTTCTTATAGTTATTCTTTTTCCTGGTCCCTTATTTAGGTTTTCTAGATTCCTGCTATGAGTGAGCCAGAAACTAATCATCTTTAGTGCTAAGATATCAGAATTGGGGCTCTCAGGAAAAAGGGGCCTTTGCACTTTTGATGGGGAGAAGACCACAGTTTATTTAGGTTTGGGGAGGAACACTTTCTCCCCTCCCCCCACCCTGGTTTTATTTCATCGTGGATGAACCACTAGTACAGACATACTCCTGTATGTCTCAATCCCCTATCTCAAACCTCCCCAGGCAAGGAGGAATTGTTGTGATTGAGAATTTGGGAGATAAAGCAGGGTATGATTATTCACCCCCTTCCTCAGGCCTCTCCTGGGAAGTCCTGCAGAGGGTGTATCCTTGCTACTTGTACTCTTATCTTTGCAGAGTGAGGCCTGTATCCAAATGTGTTTGTGATTGGGTAAATTTGCCTAACTCAGAACCAAATATTTGCATGCCTGCTTGCTGTCTCTGCTGTAATAGCAATGACATTTTGATCTCCACCTGTTTAAAGCCTGCATTTCTCTCAGCTAATTCCAATTTAGGTAGAAGCTGGCTGGTGCTTATTAGCCTCTACCACATCAGAGATAAAAAAAAAAAAAAATCCATTTAGACACAGGTGGAGGAAAATCTTCACCAATACAAAGGCCCTAATGAAGACTCACTGAGGAAATTGTGCCTGATAGGACTTAGACTTAAAAATTAGTTTGACACTAGAATAGTTAAAGTCCCAGAGCAGTAAAGAGAGAAATTTCAGGATGCTTTAGCCCTCTATGACCCACTTGGTTGAATCAGACCCATTGCTTGTTTGTGTAAACAGTTTTATAGGAGCATAACCATGTTCATTCATTTGCACATAATCTATATTTGCTTGAGTATAGATATATGCCCAATCACTACATTTATTTAAATATCTTAATCAGAATGCAGTAGTTGTAACAGAGCTTGTGACCTACCAAATCTCAAATTGTTTCTGAATTCTGAGCAGTCACTGAAAATCAGATACCATTTATAAATGTCTCATTTAGTTTACAAAGGCATGATTTACTAAATGGAAAGTCCAAGGCAGATTGTGAAGGGAAAGGAAAGGTCTTGAATTGAACTTTAAAAGATAAGTAACCTTCCAAATAAATAGCCATAACTAAAAATTTCTCATTAGTTCATTCTGTCAATAAAATTAATTCTTGTGCTGCTGGTTTGTGGATAACAGGCTGTATTCTTGAATTCATCTGCTTTCGAGCTGAAAAGATTCCTGTAAATCCCACCTCATTCCCAAGACTCAGCCTGACAGTTGGCTAAGGATTATCAACTTTAAGCTCTGAAGCCTATTGTTATAAATCCCTACTCCTTGAAATATCAATAGTTAAAAGTACTTAGTAGAGTCCTTTGCATGAGAGGCTGAGATTGCCCTTTTAAAAGACAAAAGTTCTATCAGCCCTCAGGTAAGCATAGAGGAAAGCAGACAATATTTTTAGATGAAACTAAATTAACCATAGCTTCTGTCATTAATTTATTACAGTCATCAATAATATCCAAAAGGAGGAGCACAAAATTCTCCATGGGGTTGGGGAGGAGTTATACATAACTACTTTATAAAGATTTGACAAATGTTTCTCCTGAGGATAAAAACATATTATGGAGACTGACGACATTAATACATCTCTGAATGCTTCCAATCCATAAAGTGTACAGTCTCTGAAACATTTATATTAATGACATTTTATCTACATAAAATGATCCTTTGATTTAACAGTGCTTTCCATGCAGCTCTGGAAGTATCACTGAGCTAGTCAGGAAATATAGGGCCTGCCAAGTTTACCTATGAACTTCTACTATTTGTCTCTATATAAGGAGAAATAACAAATATTTGTGATTGTCCAGAGCTTTCCAGGAAATCCCCAAAATAGTTTTGGGTGTAAAAGAAATTCTAATTTTTTAAAAATTTGTATTTTCTCTTAGGAAAATAAATTCAGAAGAGTTCTAGAAGTACATTGGTGACTTGATTGAGATAGACTCATAGGTACCTGAAAAACACCAGTGTGAGGGTTTATTTTATGTGTCAACTTGTCTGGGCCAACATGACCAGATAATTGGTTAAATTTTATTCTGGTTGTTTTTATGAGGATGTTTTTTGATGAGATTAGCATTTACATTGGTGAATTTTGAGTAAAGCAGGTTGCTTTCCAAAATAGGAGTGGGCCACTTCCAATCAGGTGAAGGCTTGAATGGGATAAAAGGTTGGCATCTCTGTACAAGAGGGAATTCACCCAGCAAGTGGCCTTTGGACTTGAAATATAACCTCAGTTATTCAGCTGCTGGCTCACTCTGATATTTTCCTTGATCAATAAAAACCACATTCTATCACCCCACAAGCACAGTTATATTTTCCTGCTACTATCTTTGCTATACAATAATAATCACTCATGTTACTAATAATTTGTAACTAAATTCACGTTTACTTTCACAGGGAAAAACTGGGAGGTAAGTGATTGATAATTATCTTTGTACATACAAGTATTTTAGCAGACTTTTAGGGATGAAGTCAGCTGTGGTCACACACATCCCTTTGATGCCTTTCTAAAGTGGAAAAAAAAATATATTTGTTAACATGACCCAAAGATATAGTGACTCCATGACATATAAAAATAAGCAACAAAATTGGATATATGGTGATATATATTATGATCAATGTTTTAGTAGTCTATCTTCATTGGAAATTATCCAGGTGTACAAGAGTAGCCTTCAGTTTGATTTACTATCAGTCCAAGTTAAGTTAACTAAAGATCTTGGAAGTTATTTTTCAGCTCAAACATTGTAGAACACAAAACTTTGTTAAAATTATATTTTAATTTAGTTGTACCTATAGTGTTACAATTTTCACAGTCATATTGATTATGTAGAAGGAATTATAGCTAATTTGTTCAGTAAGTCAATATAAGAAATTTAGGAAGTTCAGAATAACTAGTCTTTTCATGAAAAAACAACTCAAATCTTATAAAAACAACTACATGCTTATGTAATACTTAATACCAATACAGCCAAGGTTTAAAACATGGCTATTTTCAAATAAAATGACCAAATCAGAATGATCTAGCCAATAATTCATCTTGATTACACAAACTTGTATTTTTAACATAAAAATTCTTCTGTGCTATCAGTTTCATAAAACATTTTATTCCTTTAAAGCTTGTTTAAGATATTGGCTATTTAGTTTCTCTATTTTTTAAAAAAATATTCTGAATTCTGGGAAAAGATTAAATTTACCTAAGCACTTATTATCCTCTCTAAACTAATTAAAGCAACTCCTTTAATTTAAAATACTTCATGACTAAAATTCCTTTTTTTAATTTAAAATATATTTATTAATTCATTTAAAAGCAAACTATTACATGTTAACATAAATACATTTTTATGAAAAATAACTCTATTTCCCCAAAGGAAAAATGCTTACTGAGGGAGTGACAGTGTTTCATTTTGATAAATCTCATTATTGTTTGATTTAATCAAATATTTCTGGATTCTTATTTCTGCTTTCACATTCAGTCTGCTGTGATATGCTGTTTTGATTGAAGTATGTGAAGAAAATCCAACTTTACACAGATACATAGTTGGAAAAGCTAGGAATGATGTGATAACCTTTTGAGATCATTGTGGATATTCTCTGATACTGCACCAAGTGACAAGTGGTATTTTCTTTTTTTAATATATTTTTTACATCATTCTTCATTTTAAGTAGTATTTTCTTAAAGGTGAGTTGTAATATATAATCTGAAAAACTATCAATGAACTTTCTAAAAAAGATTTATTTATTATGCATACAAGAACAGGGGTACAGGCCAGATATGCAGGAGGGTGAGAGGATTCACCAGAGACAGAGAGGAGAACGGAACAGGCAGACTGACTGAAATACACTGCTGAGGGGAGCAGCGGGCGAGGCAGGAGGGGTCTGCCGCACCATGTGGGTATCTCCACCGCCAGCCGGGATTTGAATCCGCACTGCAGAGGTTGCAGACTGCTTCACAGCTCTATGCTCCATCCGCTGCACTCAACCCGCTGCACCACCAGGGAGGCCCATCAGTGACCTTTTTGTGTTCTATGATATTAAAATCCATTCTTTCCATAACTTGGCCATTACAAAAATAGATGAAACCTTGCCACTTACCACAACATGGATGGAACTAGAGCGGATTATGCTAAGTGATTATGCTAACTCAGAAAGAGAAAGACAAATACCGGATGATTTTACTCACCTGTGGAGTAAAAAGAAAACAAGCAAATGAGCAGACAAAACCAAACTAAAGCAAACCCTGGAATTTGATTGTGGAATTGAGATTGCCAAAAAGGGAGGTGGAGGATGGGAAGCAAAGTTAGGAGGGGGCCCATATAGAGGATTATGAGTGCTTTTTTGGTGGATATGCAGTGTAATATACACTCCTATAGCATTGTGACCCTATACCCTTAAAACATATATAGTGTTGTAAACACTATCTCAATAAAAATAGCAAAGGAATTCATTGTTTCACGCTGAACTTTGAGCAGATGATTTTGTAACATTATGCAATGTAATTTCCTTATATACTCCAAAAGCAGAAAAATATTTCACATTCATGCACTGAGAGGGAGAGCTCTTCCTCTCTTTTAGATGACAAGTTTACCTGTACAGCTATAAGTAAATACAAAAACAAAAACATACCAGACTTAATCGCAACTATTTGCTCTCCTTTTCAGGGGGTGTAAGATAATTACTTGAGCTTAGAAAGACAGAAAGACAAAAAAGGTTAGTAAACCCGATTTCCTGCTGTTTCTCATCTTAGAGGAGATCATTATCATCCATGTTCTCAGATGAAAGACGTAGATTCCCAATCGTTGTTGCCATCTTTGGGGAATCATTCATCAGCTGTGCACAAATTAGACCCAGAACCAGACTTGGCTACTTACAGAAACAAAAACAAAACACAAAATTAGGAGGAAAGAAAACAGAGAAAGAAGACAGATTAGGTTGTAGTAATGCTATTTAAAAGACATTCTTGCATTTAAGCTATTTGTGAAATGGGCTTTCAGTCAATACAGTTGCATTGACTGGGCATCTCAGTGGCCCTCCCAAGCTGTAAAGGAATAATTTTCAGAAAGTTAAAAACATAACTCTCATTCAGATATAGAAGGACTGCCTCTCAGACATTAAATCTTACCATTCCTTATCAAGGGAACCAGTAAGATGGAAAAATGGGCTCAAAAAGAACAACTTTGAGGAAATGGGTATTTTATAGGCATAAGAAAATGTAAGAATAAGATTGCTAGAATAAATGCCAAATTGCCTTATGTCCTACAGGGTAATAAAACTGTAATCTTTGAGATTATCTTCTTTACCAGACAGAAGTATGCTAGTTAAGCCGGAACTTTATGATGTCTGGGCTCTGATCAAATTGTAATAGCAAAGTCAAACAGAAAGAAATTTCCCAGGAAAATGAAAAGAATCCTTGCTCAAGCTTATTAAAGAATGCTTCTGTATGATATCTAAATAAAGGGCCACTCTGCCTTTTGATTTCTTCCAGGTTTTGAGCAATAATTTTTATGATTTCATTGTCCCTGTACTATTTGTATGACTCAAACATGTTTTGTTTTTGCAAAGTATTCATTCCTTTCAGATTTCCTGAAGCAGACTTGATTCATAGAGATCAAGCATTTTAGATAAACTTCTCTGCTGGCCTTCTGGCATTTTTTCCCATGTAGAGCATCCCAAGATAATGGCAGATTCTTTAAATAGTAAGGACTTCCCTTTCTTTTTCTTTGTTTATTCAAACAATCCATTTTTCTCTGGAAGTAGTTGCAGCTTAGGACTCCTAATCGAACACTTCTTTCAAAATTTCTGCAATTAAATTATGCAATTTTTCCTGAGTCTCTCTTGAAGCTATGGATAAGCTACATGTAATCAAAGTTCTTCAATGTTTCCCTCTTCAAAATAACATGTCAGATGCTATAGGACTGTTCCTGGTTTTGGATTTTAAAGTTAGCGTCTCACACAGCAGTGCTCTGCAACACAAATGGAAAATAGTTACCTTTGAAGTTTAAAGTCTAGATCTACTTTCTGGATGGAGAATTGCAGTTGACACAGCCAACAGTTGCTCTGCAGCATCTCTTCCTATAGCGCACCACAGATTCTCCTCCCTGGCCTCCTGCAATGCCTAAAGGCATGTATTAGGAAGGTGCTCTTTTCCCTTTGATCAAGGCCTTGTCAGAACTGGCACAGCTTGCACGTGTGTACTAAGCCCCCTTCCCCCATTTGTTTGGCATTCTGCTGAGATCTGTGGGTGTTAAGGAAAGCAACTCACCTGCAGACACAACTGCCATAAACTATAGTGACTTACAGAGGTCAAAATCCCATATGGTTTACTTCTAAAGCCTGAGACCTAAATATGCCTCCTTGAGCTGCTCTAGTTAAAAGCCAACCACACAACTATAAAAACCAGCCATGGCATAAGGTCAAAAGCCCACGAGACTTAGGGTTGCTAAAATCTACTGCCTAAAGCTGGCACTCAAGACCCCATAGGGAGCTTTTATCTACAGGTGCTGCTTAGTTTTCCCAAATTCCAATCTTTTTCTATTTGTGAAGACTTTCAGACCATTATACTGAATGCTGGAGCTTATGGGGATATTACAGCACCCCACTTATTTCTTGCTTCAGTTTAGACACTGAGAAATGGACTATGGAGTCAACAGGTGGAGGATGAATATAATGCTTTTACTATAAATGAAGAAGTTGGAGAATATGGCTTAGATGTGAAGGTCCCTTGGGCTTGAGAGAGGCTCTGTGCTGCCTGAGCCCTCCTGTTCTGCACTCACCCACAGGCAGAGTTGCTGAAAGCTGTGCAGAGGTTTAGGCCATGTGGGTGAAAGATCTGCCAAGGTAGATGATAAAGGCACATTGACAAGTTACTCTTTCAGCGAACAAAAAAATGAAAGGGAGGCAGGAACGTCCTCTAACAGAGGTCTTTGCATAACAGACCATGAAATCCAACATTAGAAACATGGAACTACATTCATTTTATAAACCAGAATCTGGGAACATAAAGCCGGACAGACCTTGCATTCTCAGAATTTCCCATTCATACATTCCTCATTTCTCTGTTGATTCAAAAACATTGATATTTTACTATGTGCCCCATATTGTGCCAGAAACTCAAAAATCTGCTGGGATTTCCAAGGTAGTGTGAAAGACAGAAATTGAACAAATGTCTGCTCATGCCATAACTGCCCAAATGAAAGAAAAATAAAAGACTCTCTTATTTTCTCTTGTAAATAAGAGAAAACCCAAAGCAAATGGATTTATGGAAAGAAAAGAATTTTATTTACTCACATAACTAAAAAATTGAAGTCTTTGGGCCTATTTGGCTACGGGAGTTTCAAAGTGATTTAAATTTGGTCTCCTTTTCCATTTCACAGCTTTGCTTTTATTGTAGAGATGGCATTTTGAGAAAACTCTTGTACACACCAGTTCTATACCTCATATCTCACCTTAAATCCAGTAAAAAGAACAAGAATCCTTGTTCCAGCATCCTCAGAAAGAGTCTGATTGGGTAATAGATCCATCTCCATACCAATCACTTCTTGGCTTAGGCCTGAAGCACATGGAGCCCCACCAGAATGACACAGGTGGTCTATGAATGAAGGGGAATGGAGTTCCCCAGAAAGAATGAAATCCACTTATTGTTAGAAGGTTGAATGGATAGAGGGACATAAAAGTCATAGATGTTCACCATGATTGAATTAATCTGGGAGCATAGAGAAGACTCCTCTTGGGGAGAAAAGGCATTTCTGTGGTCTAAATGATGTGTAGGAGTGAGGTGTATTTTAGAGATGGTGAAGTGTATTCCAGGTAGTGTGAAGAGCATGGATGCAGATTGCTAAGGAGTGTGGTAGGGAACATGTATGTCTCAGGCCAACATGACATAAAATACGACAGAGAGACAGAGAGAGAGAGAGAGAGAGAGAGAGACAGACAGACAGACAGACAGACAGACAGCAGAGGAGGCTTGGAGATGTAATAGGTATCAGACTATATCCAGTTTTATGGAACAGAGTTTGTATCCTTTTGGCTTTAATCTACCAAGGAATTGTAAACAAAGGACTAAATGGGACAAAAAATGAATATTTTGTTTTTACCTGGCTGACTATACTATTCCACAGAAAACTTTCCATTATGATTTCAAGGTTCTTTCCATTCTTTAAAATGTCCTCAAAGATTGAAATATCTAATATTTCTTCAAGTAAGTCACCCCACGTCTGGACATTAGAAATCATTGTTCTCACCAGAAATATTTGGTCTTATGGTTTTAGTGGGAATGGGATATGGCTTGAATACTGAGAGAAAATATAATTATCATTCTAGTATGTTGATTTAGACTCACATAATCTTCAAGTAGTTTTTTATTTTTCAGTGGTTGGAACTGGACTAGTTCTAAACAGTAGTACCTAACTAATGTAAACACTAGTTAACATTAAGAAAAGGAGCATGAGTGTGTAATGTCTCAATATGGCCTTCAGGTCACCAAACCTGAGGTGTGGGAGCAGAATTACAGGGTGAAGGCTTGGCTCCATTCTCCGTAGAGTCAAGATATCTGGGTAAACAGAAAAATTGTAGAGAACAGAGGAAATTGGACCATCAGCCAGTGAGGTCCCCTCAGATTGCTGCCAAGTCTTTCACCTTACCATTCTCCAGAATATTTTTTTTTAAATATTTATTTATTTATACAAGCACTGGGTACAGTGAGAAGCGCAGGAGGGTGAGAGAATTCACCAGAGCCAGAGCGGGGAACAGACCAGCAGGCTGATGAAACACACTGCTATGGGGAGCAGCGGGCATGGCAGGAGAGGTCTGCGCGCCAAGTGGGACCTGCACTGGTGGCCAGGAATCGAACAGTGCTGCAGAGGCCGCGGGCAGCTTCGCAGCCCAGTGCTGATATTGGCAAAATCTGTTATCTCTCAGGTAAAAATATAACTATGTGACATGATAGTTTTCTAAACTTTCTGTGGGAATCATTTTGCAATATATGCATATATATAATCATTATCTTATTTACTTACTAGTGTAAAACTAATGCATTGCTTGCAAATCAAAACTGCAATGAGGGCCTCCCCAGTTGAACGCTGGGTTGTGAAGCTGCCCGCAGCCTCAGCAGTGCCGGTTCGATCCCTGGCCACTGGCGAGGCTCCCACATGGCGCACAGACCTCTCCTGCTGCCACTGCTCCCCTCAGCAGTGTATTTCGTCCGTCTGTCTGTTCTGCTCCCTGCTCTGGCTCTGCTGAATTCTCTCACCTTCCCACGCTTCTGACTACCCAGTGCTTGTATAAATAAATAAATCTTTAAAAGAAGAAAAACTACAATGAGATACCATCTTACACCAGTGAGAATGGCACATATTAAAAAAAACTAGCAACAACAAATGTTGGCGAGGTTGTGGAGAAAAAGGAACTCTCCTGCATTGCTGGTGGGAGTGCAAACTGGTGCAACCACCATGGAGACCTGTGTGGAGATTTCTTGACCTACTAAACATAGAGCTTCCATATGATCCAGCAATTCCACTCCTAGGTATTTACCCAAAGGACACAGAAACATTAATTCCAAAGGGCACCTGCACCCCTATGTTTATAGCAGCACTATTTACAATGGCTAAGCTATGGAAACAACCCAAATGCCCAAAAATAGATGACTGGATCAAGAAGATGTGGTACATATACACAATGGAATATTACTCAGCAATCAAAAAAGATAAACACATACAGTTTGCAGCAACATGGATGGAGCTGGAAGGGATCATGCTTAGTGAAATAAATCAGAAAGAAAAAGAAAAATACCAGATGGTCTCACTCATAGCAGGAATTTAGAAAACCTAAATAAGGGAACAGGAAAAAGACTAATCAATATAAAGTAAAAATCAAAATCAACAAGCAACTATAAACCAGAGATGCACTGGGGGCGGGGAGGGGTGGGGAGAGGAAGAACTAGGGTCAAAATAAGGGGGGGGGTGCAATTATATGGGGAATATAACCAAAATGAAAATGCATACATTGTGCAAAATGAAAAATGATGTTAGAATTATATAAAATAAAATATTAAAAAAACCTAATGCATTTTTATATATATGTCAGTTATATCTTAAGAAAATTGAAAAAACTAGGAAGTGACCAATGGAAAAAGTCTTGCTTATGCCAGATATGTATAGCTGCTGATTCAGAACTATAGGAAGTCTTGGACTATGAAAAAAAGGGAAGAATGGATAGTAATGGACAGTGTCTCTCTCAAGAAAAGGGAGATGTTGAATGAAGCCTTAGTTTCCTGAAAATCAAAAGTGTAGAAATTCTGAGTGGAGGTCTTAGAGACAGAGCTATAACAGGACACATTTAAAAGCTGTCCTAGTATTTGACATGCAGAGAAAAGAGTAAAGATAAACTTGGCCCCTTGGGGTGATGTCTGCTAAGGTCTCCAGTTCAGAATGTTTCTGGTAAGGAAGCCGTGGGTGGGTGGTTTTATGGTTTTAGGGTCCTGTGCTGAAGGGCCTTGTTTTGGTCCTTGTTTTGGTCAAGTCTATCTAAATGTATGTACATTGTGTCTTTGCTTCTTGTGCTAAGGCCACTTCTCCACAAAGTGGTGAACTAAATAAAATAACTACTCTAGCATCAGACCAGTTGTTTCAGTTATTTCAAAATTGGCTAGAAGACAAAAAGAGATAAAAACATTAGCTTGAACTAAGAGGCTATCAGGCTGTGATGCTGAATTTTGAGTTAGTTCCAGAACTTGAATACATAACTCATTTAGGCAATTTCTATCAGATCTATCATTACAGGCCTGTGTCTATTGTCAGAGAGGTTTGTAAGCATTTTGTGGGCTAAGAAATTTGAAAAATTGTTATAAGTCTCTTTCAGACAGTCCTTTAAGAATGACAGCTCCTTTTTGTATTTCTTTTTGGGATCCAAAATGTCATGCAAAGGACCAGCACTAGACCCTTCATAGTGTGGAGGCAGATGAAATCTGGCAAAGTAGTGATGGACTTTGGTTTTGCAAATTGATGACTGCACATTTGAGGATCGGCTAACAGTTCCCTCTTAAAGAGTGGCTTTCTCAGCATACGGGAACCACAAGAGTTAGGAAGATCTCGAAGCAAACTAGCTGGCTTGAGCCAAGTTCCTAGGAATAATATAATGAGTTGCTGGGGGCTCTTCCTACCACAAGTAAGGATGTATACCACAGCCCATATGAGCTCATTTGCAGAGTTGCTAAGTTTTATTCTACCTCTCTTTAGCCTTGTTCCAGATGAGAAGATTTGGTCTTTGGGTCCCGGGTCTCTGGAAATAGAGTGTTCTGCCATTCTTTTTGTCTTTATCTTTAGACAAAGACATTTTGAGGTCTGTCTGCACTCAGCGTGACAGTGAGAACTGTTCATATCTATGTAAGTATATAGGAAGAGCACTATTCATTTATTATGCCTTAGACAACTCTCTTTATTATTATTATTATTAATTTTATATATTTTTTTACATCATTTTTCATTTTTTGCACAATGTATGCATTTTCATCTTGGTTATAGTCGCCATACAATTCCCACCCCCCTTGTTTTGATGCTACTCCCTCTTCCCCCCCGGCCTGTAGTGTGTCTCTGGTTTATAATTGCTTGTTGATTTTGATTTTTACTTTATTATGATTAGTCTTTTTTCCTGGTCCCTTATTTAGGTTTTCTAAATTCCTGCTATGAGTAAGATCACCTGGTATTTCTCTGGGTTTTTTTTTTTTTTTTGGTTTATTTGGCTGAGCCTGATTCCTTCCAGCTCCATCCATATTGCTGCAAATTGCATGAGTTTATCTTTTTGGATTGCTGAGTAATATTCCATTGTGTATATGTACCACATCTTCTTGATCCAGTCATCTATTTTTGAGCATTTGGGTTGTTTCCATAGCTTACCTATTGTACAAAAAACAGAGACACACTACAGGGAGGGAAGGAGGGAGTAGGATCAAAACAAGGGGGCAGTGGGAATTGTATGGGGACTATAACCAAGATGAAAATGCATACATTATGAAAAATGATATAAAATATATAAAATTAAAAAATAATAAATAATAATAAATAATAAATAAATAAAACAAAAAAAGATTGAGGTGTTGGGAGGATAGGACCTTAGTGATAAAATGGGTGCCACTAGAAGATTTGTGGTAGACCACACTAATTTGCTATTCCTTTCTGTGTTCTCCAACCTATAACCTTGACATATACTTTCACCTTTGCGTGATTGCTTATTAGATAAACATGTTTCTTTCCTTACCTTCAGAGGCATATGAATGTCTCTTTTCAGAGTAATAAAGATATCATGATTCAATAAGAAAACATCAGTCCAGCTAAAAATAGGCGGAGGAACTGAAGAGACATTTTTAAAGAAGTCATCCAAATGGCCAATATGTTCATAAAAAGATGCTCAACATTATCAGGAAATGCAAATAAAAACTATAATGTGATATCACCTTCATGTCTGTTAAAAGGACAAGTCAAAAAGACAAAAAAGTAGTGTTAATGAGGACATGGAGAAAAGGGAACATTTAGGCACAGTTGGTGAGATTATGTAAATTGGCACAGCCACTATGGATAATAGGCTAGAGATTGCCCCAGAGATTAAAAATCATAAAAATAATATGACCCATCAGTCCCTATTCCAGAAATGTATCTGAAGGAAGCAAAAACACTACATTAAGAGATATCTTTATGCTCATTTTTATAGCAACCTTGTTTACAATAACTAAGATATGAAAACAACCTAAGTGTCCATTAATAAATAAATGGATAATGAATTATATGTGTGCGTATATATGTGTGTGTATATATATGTATTACACTTACAGTGGAATCTAAATAAGTAAATGAACAAATACAACTCATAGAAAATTATATCAGATTTGTGCTTAATCGGGGGTTGGGAAGGGGGGCTTTGGATGAAGATGGTTGAAAGGTACAAACTTCCAATTATAATAAATGCTGGTGATGCAATGTACAACCAAATGAATACAATTAACACTGTTGTATGGTATATTTGGAAGCTGTTAAGACACCAGATCCTAGGTATCTCTTTTTTATACCTATATGAGTTGATGGATGTTTTAACTTATTGTGGTAATCATTTCACAGTACATGAAAGTCAACTCATTAGGTGGTATACCTTAATCTTATATGGTGTTATGTGTCAATTCTACCTCAGTAAAACTGGAAAGACTCACATATATATTTATATATATAATACATAAATAAATATCTGTATAAATTTATATCTCTATAAATATATATAATTATATATAGTTCATGTATATAATTATATATAGTTCATGTATCATTATATATAGTTCATGTATATATAGTTCATGTTACCTTAGCTATACATGCATAGTATATGTGGAGTTGGGCAGATTTCACAAATTACACTTGCTTTCCTTGTGCCTTTCCATAGGCTGCTGGACAAAGGCATGTTGGGAGATCCAATGCCTTGGCTAAGGCTGCTCTGAAGAAATAGTGAGTGAGGCAGCTCTGGCTTTTTTCTAATAGACTCCTAAGTCATTAAATGTAAGAACAGTAAAGACTACCAGAGGCCACTGAGTCCAAGCCTCTATTTTTTTTTTAAATTTATTTATTTATTTATGTATGTATGTATGTATGTATGTATGTATGTATGTATGTATTAATAAAAGCACTGGGTACAGTCAGAAGCGCGGGAGGGTGAGAGAATTCACCAGAGCGGGGAGCAGAACAGGCAGAAGGACCGAAGTACACTGCTGAGGGGAGCAGTGGGCGCAGGAGAGGTCTGCGTAGGACCCTCCTCCGGTGGCCGGGGAGCGGCCGGGGATCGAACCGGCGCCACAGAGGCCACGGGCAGCTTCACAACCCAGCAACCCAGCGCTCATCCGCTGTGCCACTGGGGAGGCCCCCAAGCCTCTGTTTTACAGCAAGAGAATCCAAGGCCCAGAAAGGAGAAGTGACTTGCTCAGGATTCTTATTTAAGGAAGAATTGGAACAAGCATTTAGATTGCTGACTCCTTGTCAAGCGCTCTTTTTGTCACCAGCAAAAGACTCAGGGGCCCTTCTTCCCTCTCTCCAAACCCTGGACCTATGAGTATGGGGATATTATAATTTTATACCCAGTTATTTCCTTCTGCTCTCAGACTCCACCAGTTTTCCCCTGGGAGAGTTATTTGCAATTTCTTTCCCTGTCCCCTGAGAGTCCTGGTTCACTGTTCAGGCTGGCACAGAAAGTGCCTTCCCAGGGGCATCCAGGACTTGTCAGCAGTTTTCATTCCCTCTGGGACAGAAGTAGCAGGACCTCAGAACTCCCACTTCTTAAGACTCAGCTCAATCTCCACCTGACTCAGCAGAAGTTTCTGGAATCTTCCCTTTATATGCCAACCAAGGCTCCAATCGACACTAACCAGAAGTGGTAAGTCACCTCTGTTTCTGTAATGAGAAGACCAAAAAAGCTGATGATGACCATTGAGAAAGAAAATGCACAACAATAAACACAGCGCTCTCGGCTCTATAAATAACCCTAATTAAAATGAAAACACCAGCAGAGTCTCATCTTTTTTATTTTTTCTGTTGGACATCATGGGAGGTCCTTGAAGCAGAACCTCTGGGGCTTGCCAACAATAACCAGGCCCTGAGAAGGAGGAAATTTCTATGCTTCTTTAATTTTTCTTGCCAGCTCCAATCTGACTCTTTTCTGAGACTTAGTGCTGGTCCTTATCTCTTTCCCTTTCGTTTTTTAAGGGGACTTTTAGAGCCCCCATATCTGACTCTATATTCTCAAAATTTCATGCATTATCAGGCTGATTTATGAAAGCAGTTCAGTGGGGCTTAGTTCATCATACAATTAAAATAGTGCCATGGGGGTTTCCCTTGGAGGGAGGCGCTCTTGCTGTTCTAGTCTCATTTTTAAAGGGACCAGATAACATTAGACATAGCACAGAAGCCTTGCTCTCTTACAAATCAGTGGGAGTAGGAGAATTGGCTCTGCTGTTTGAGGGGGCTAAGAAGAGCCCTGGGTTTGATAGGAGGTACATGAGAGTGGCCCAGACTCTGTACATGGGGTGGGGGTGGGATGGAGGGAGGTGCTGCTGTTGCAAAGGACCAGCCTAAGAGCAAGCCCTCCTGCTACAGGGATTACAATGGGTCACACTACAGAGCTCAGGGTCCAAGGAAGAGAAGGCAATGCAAGAAGGGATCTGTAAGAAGACAAATCATATCACCCAGCTTCAAATTAAAGTTTATCAAACTTAGAAATTACTATCATTCAACTTCTAGTTTAGTAAACCTTCTAAGAAGGTTAGTTTGCTCAAGTTTGCATAGATAATCAATGGCAGAGCCAGGGCCACTCATCAACCAACAGGCTCTAGGTAGTTCCTTCAGAATCATGAGATGTACTGCATTTGTACAGCTCATGCCAACTTTAGATCTCCAAACATTCCCACGCAGCTAGACCACAACAATTTATTGGGCATAAATATTTAGTGTCTCTGTGTGCTTCCAAGCATCTTGTGATGAACTCTTACATTTTTCTAATGACGTCAAATGGTTCTGTTTCTAACCTACCTCTTCAACCAGCTGTAATAATTAAAACCATATCATATTCATCTTCATAAGAAGGCTTGTGATTATATCAGCCTTTGCTTCCATACCACCTCTGGCCCAAGATGTCTCTAACAATAGTCTTGGCTTAATCTATATTTGTTGATGGAAAGAATGACTAGTCATCACAAAATAGGATGTCAAAGTGCAAAAGTATAGGGTGTTTCTTGAATTACTTGTTTAGGAGGCAATGTTAAGCAGTTGAAACACTGTGCTTCCTGGAAAATGTGTGTTTCCAAGTCAGCATTTTAGCGGGGGGGGAGTGAGGAGTTATAGGATAGGTGCAGGAGAGACACTATCAGCAAATAATCCACAAGATTCTAAACAAATATCCCAAATAGATCAATGTCATAGGCATTGCTGACATGCCAGTTCTTTTGAAGATGGGGAAGCAGTGGGGGAGATATTAGTTTGGGGGTCAGAAGACCTTTGGCAAATTACTTATTCACTTTGAAATTCCATTTTCGTATCCACAGAAGAATAATTTGTATCAGGTCTACTTTGTGGATTGAATGAAAAATAGCCCCAAAATAAATTTAAGCTGCTATAATTTTTCATTTGAGGTGGCTTCTGGCATTTGTCCTTTGTGACTTCTCCACTCATTGTGCTTTTCTTGTTTGTCGCTACTCTTGGGACCCAGGGATTTTATTTATAAGTAAATGGAGTACCTGCAGATCAGTGAATTAACTGCTAGTGTTTCTTCCAGCAGCTCTGAAGCCATAATCATGGATTTTGTATGAAATTGTTCTTGACAACATTGTTAATAGTTCTTGAGGGTCAAACATAACCTAAATATCTAGCTATGGGAGGACTAAATAAAATATAAAGCACCTGTTTTGATACATATATGCATTTATTTATTTGAAGAATTGCTGAGCACTATATGCATTATAAATCAATATATATTATATTTATATGTGTTAAATACTTTAAAATATATATCTGAAACATATATATGTATATATATTTAAGTATGGAAATATCTCCAAAAATATAGAAGTCAAGTGTAAGCACTATTGATTTTGTCACCCAATCAAGATTCTTTTGAGAGTGAAAATATGTGCTGTTAATAATATAACTGGAAAACAGGCATATGTATCTACCTTCACACATTAATCCTTCTAGTATTTTTCTTTCTTTCTTTTTTTTTTTTAAAGATTTATTTATTTATTTTTACAAGCACTGGGTACAGTCAGAATCATGGGAGGGTGAGAGAATTCACCAGAGTCAGAGCGGGGAACAGAACAGGCAGACTGACAAAATACACTGCTGAGGGGAGCAGTGGGCGTGGCAGGAGGGAGAGGTCTGGGCACCATGTGGGACCCTCACCGGTGGCTGGGGATTGAACCGGTGCTGCAGAAGCTGCGGGCAGCTTCGCAGCCCAGTGCTCAACTGCTGTGCCACCAGGGGAGGTCCTCTTCCGTGTTTCTTAACTTTGTATAGGTTTCATTTTTTTTTTTTAACAAAAACAAATTTCATATTTTGGAATAACTTTCGATTTACAGAAACGTTGTAAAGATAATACAGTTCCTATACACTCCTTGCCTAGTCTCCCCTGACACCAGCCATCTTACATTATTATTATGGCACATTTGTCAAAACTAAGAAACCAAAATTGATGTATTAGTGTAAGTAATCACCAAAATCTAAAATAGATTTTTCAACTTTTTCAAAATGTCCTCTTTCTCAATCAGGATCCAATCCAGGATACCATAGTACTTTTAACTATCATGTCTCTTTAGTTGTCTTATTTGTGATGGTATTTTTCCTTGTTTTTTGGTCATCATTAGAGTTTTGAGTAATACTCACCAGTACTACTGGTAACTTGGGTTTGGCTGTGGTGTTTATAGTTTTGGAGGTTTGGGGGGAGAAGGCTATAAAGTTGAAGTCCCTTCCTCATCATAACAGATCAGGAACTGCATGTATCAATGCCTATCTCTGGTGAGGTTGATCTTGATCAGTTGATTAAGGCAGTTTTGCCAGGTTTTTCCACTGAAAAGCTATTTTACTTTTCAAATGGTATTTCAACCGCATGATTGGAAGCTGATTTTGTTGGCTAATATTTTTTTTTTTTGAGGGACCCTCACCGGCTGTTGGGGAACGAACTGGCGCTGCAGAGGCTGCGGGCAGCCTCGCAGCTCAGCGCTCAACTGCTGCGCCACCAGGGGAGGCCCTATTGGCTAATATTTTCATGGGTTTTCTCTGATTTACAATTTGTCAGGTCTGTAATTCCAGAATGAAGACTGAGGTGGGGTTAAATATTCCTTTGGAGCCACTCTCCTTCCCTGACAATCATAACCGCTAGCATCTTAAGTGTAACTTCAAAAGGTGTATCTTTCAAAGAAGCCAAGTCTCCAGAAGGGCCAAGTCCAGGTCAAGAGGTTCAGGACCATGGGATCAAAATGTAAGCCACACGTGGCTTTTTTAAAAACATGTGATCTCAAGTCTCAGAGTCACTCCAGGTTGGAAGTTTGGAAAGAATGAAAACACTGTGCTGGGTGCTAGCAGTAAGAGGGTTCATTTTCTATAAAGAATTTTATATATGTATACATTTTACATCATTGTTCACTTTTACATCATTTTTGTACAATTAGGCTGGTATGCTTTCTCCTTTCAGGCGTATTCCCATAAAATTCCCACCACCAATTCAATGTGAACCATTACCATAGTCTCTTGTGCTCTTCTTGTCCTTGTTTTGATTCCTCTATCTTTAAAACAATGGTGAAATGCCCTAGAAGTCAATCTGCTCTTTTTTAGTATAACATGCAATAGCATTTCTATAATTGGTAAAATACTCCATTTTAACAGGGTAGACATCTTACCTCCTCCACTCCTTTGGCAAACCACAGGCCTCCTGGATCAGGAGATTTGTGTGGAGTGCTCCTCCCACCCTATGGCATCTTGAAAGTATCATTGGCGTCTTGGTCAAAGGCCTGAGTTCAAATACAGCCTTTATTGTTTCCAAGTATTATTACTTCGGCAAGTTACTTATCCTAAATATGTTTTCTCATTGTAAAGTGTGACTAATAATATAATTTTTGTGTGGAAAAAATGAGTTAATTTATGAAAAAGGTTTAATGATATGGTAGAATTCAATAAAGGAAGTCTTACTTCAACCACTTCCTTCTGACAACTATACTAAAATATGTCAACATTGAAGATAGAAATACTTTCTCTATATAATGTTCTCCAGCCTCCATAATAAATGCTTTTGGCTTTTGAAAGTGCATACTGTACCCCCAGGAAGTAATGGAATCCTGGGCAGAATTTTCAGGGAAGTTTGCTCCTCTGGATCTTGTGATCCAGCTCCAATATATTTGACTTCCTAGAAGTGTGAAATTCATTAAAGATCTTTCAAAACCCCCAGACATAGTACAAGTGACAGCACACGTTTCCTTGGGTGTCATATGTAGGAGACCCTCCTTAGGGTGAAGAATTCCCCTAAGGTGCCTGGTGGAGCCAAGCCTGAGTTCATGGAGCTCTCTTTGCTGGCTTGGAAGGATGGAGTTCATGCACCAGTCACACTCAGTTTATTTTATTTTCATCATCATTATTGTTTGTGATTCTGAGCACATTCCATGGGCTGAGACATCCAAAGCTTGGAGATCATAAATTCACATTTAGAATCATCCAAAGAATCTGCGAGGTTGACAGTGAACAGTGTCTTGAAGGCTAACCAAGTTCAGAGGCTAATAGTGCACAGATTGGGGACAGTTGAGCAAATTTGTCTAGTGGAGCAAATGACACAAACCCTTGTATCTTTCCTGCAGTAAACTAGAGCAACTAGATCAAAGGTCAAATGCCACACAGATTCAGGCTGAAAAATTTCATGGATCACTTGCCTTTTCACCCCTCATTGCTGTCTCTGTTGTCTGTATCTATGGAACATGCACTTTGCTGGAGCTGTTAAAACATCCCCCTTGGCTCCCCTAAAGAGGGAAAAGTCTTTATCATTTGCAATATCCCTGGGACAAACTAGAACTTTCAGTAACAACAAATTTTAGCAGTGTAGTTTTCTTATCCCCCAGGAGCAGCCTTTCCTACACAGGGAAATACTACCCTGGGATTAGTACTTGAAAGATGACTTAGAATTTTGTCATCCTAGATATGCAGAGCATTTATACCACATAAATTAGAAGAATTTGCAAGTGGAGAGACGTTGCTCTTCTGTGAGTGAATTTGGGGGTCAATGATTCTAGGTCTCTGCAGGAGCTGCATTTCATTTTTTCTGACTTGTTTATGCCACATTGAGCCTACACGAGTAGGGCACCTTGTCTAGTCCCTTCCATATGAAACAAAATTAATGAAGGTATCAGCTCTTTTTGGGCCTCAGTTGAACCCAGAGCCATATGGTAACCTTCCTTTGAGACTAGCAATTTAAGCAGGCAAACTCGAACTCCTTCATGAGAACAGTTCTTAAATCCCAGTTGAAATTGGATGAAAAGTAAAAATTATATCTAAACTCTCTTTGTTAATGTTTATGAAATATACATTTAGCTACTTTTGCTAGCATAGATGGTTACCCAATTAGTTTGGCCATCAGACATCCTGAGAACCCAAATAGAAAAGTTCCAGTAGACTAATAATTCCATTTTTATTGTTATGAGCTCTTGTTGATTCTGTTGGAGGTACATGGCGAGTACAGGGAGAAGGGGTGGGGCAGAGCAATGCAGAAAAAAACATATATTTTAAAAATGTTTTTATATTTATCCTATAGATAGGTGGAGAAAAAAAAGAAAATGAATTTCCCTCCCTGGGCAGAGAGGAGCAGATAGAAGAGATTCTGTACACTCTTTAACTGTATCACTGTGCTAGAATCTGAAATTCCCCTCTTCTTCATCACTGTCATTTCCAGTCTGTGAAAGGTCTTTCCCCAGTGTTTGGGTCACCTGAAGTTGGTGGAGAGAGTTTAGAGCCTTGTTATTGGGTGAGCAGGACACAGACTGTATGGCTTAGTGCCAAGCAGCTGAGACCCAGACTTTTCTGGCAGCTCCCCCTCTGGGTGTGTACAACATAACTTAGAGACCACTCCAGTGAGTCAGAGCATTAGAAGAAACTGTGAACTTCTGTTGGAAACTATGAGAAAAAGAGCAAAAGCAAGGCAAGTGCCAGTTATTGCCAAGCTCAAGCCCCACTTGACTTCTGAAATGGAGATAGTCATAATACACCAGGTAAGAATCGCAGGACTTTTGTGAAAGGATACCAGATTGTATGCCTACCTGTCAGAGCACACAGAAGATACATCTAGTTCCTCTCAAGCTAATAGATTTGTTGGATTTTATTTTTCCTTTTTCATGATTAATATTTCTGAGAGAATTTAAAAAGAACAATGTGGTAAGGCAGATGGGCCATCTTCCCTTTCAAGGGATGATGCTGAGAGTTAACAATGGAGGTGAGAAGGTAGGTGATTATAGTGTTTGGGTGGATGGGCTGTGGGGCTCATCAATCTGTGTTTAAGTCCTCATTCACTCTCAAAATCAGTCTGAGCTTGGACATGTTTTTAATGCTTCTTGTTTTTCTTATTTTCTTGTAGTTTACAAGAATAGTTCACTGTGTTTTATCTAACAGTTTTGGTTTTCTCATCCACAAATCAGGATATTGCTAAAATTAGCAGCAAGCTAAGGTTGTGAAGACTAAATCAAATAATGCCTGCAGTGCTCAAAATGTATAAACTTCCATTCTCATCAATGATATGCCAAGTTAGAGCTGCTCTTGCCTCTCATTGGCAGATACTTTTGCTGAGGTTTGTTTATTTTTAATTTTTAAAAAAAATTATTTATTTATGCATACAAAAACTGAGGGGTTAAAGGGTTAAGTCTTAGCACTATCACCACTATAGACTGAGTTTGATCCCTGGCCAGGGAGCTAACCCACATATGAGGCAGCAGACCTCTCCTGTCTCACCTGCTACTCCCCTTAGCAGTGTATTTCAGTAAATCCACCTGTTCTGCTCCCCAGCTGTCTTTGGTGAATCTTCTTGCCCCCTGTACCTCTGGCATACACTCCAGTTCTTCTATACAAAAATAAAATAAAAAAAAAATTAACTGAGTCTCATGTGAATTGGCACTGAGATCTGACATCAAAAATGGCAATGTGGGGCCTCCCTGCTGGCGCAAGGGGTTATGACACAACCTATGAAGCAATCTGCAGCCACTGCAGCATGAGTTCGATCCACAGCCAGGGAGCTACGCACATGGTGTGGCAGATCTCTCCTGGCTCGCCCACTGCTCCCTTCAGCAGTGTACTTCAGTCAATTTGCCTGTTCTGTTTTCCAACTCTGTCTCTGGTGAATCCTCTCACCCCCCACACCTCTGGCCTATACCCCAGTTCTTGTATGCAAAAATAAATAAATCTTTAAAAAAATGGCAATGTGAAGTCAGACCCTAATAATGGTCATCTGAGAAGAGCAAGCAAATGATGCCTCTGCTGTGTTCTGTGCTGGTCAGAGAGCCTTGAGAGAATCTTATTAATTTCTGAGGACTGTACTTTAAAATGAACCTTGGCATACCAGAACAAGTTCAGAAATCTGGAATCAGTGTAGCGACGAGCCTTGGAACCATGTCTCCTGGACAAAATCTAAGGACATTACCAATACCTTCAAATATTTACAAGGGTGAATGATTGAGCACTTTAACCCCCTAGAAAGAGGAACTGGTGAGATTGAAATTTTGTAGTGGGGAAGAAGTTTAACCAACATTTGCTTTCATGAAAGGAAAATAAACCCCATAAAGGTAAGTATTTTGGTTTGTTTATTGCTATCATCTTGCATCCAAAGTACGGCTTGAACTCTTAGTTGTCATTTAACAAATATTTGTTGAATGAATGACTCTATTTACAAATTGTCAGAACTACCTCAACATGGTATTCTTCATACCTGGAATTATCCAGGCACAATTTTTGATGAGATGTGATTGAAGAGATTCAAACGTGAAATGTGGGCTGGACTTGGTGAACTTCAAGATGGATACTGATCTAGAGATAGCATTCTGTCTTCTACCAACCAGCGAAAGAAAGGACCAGTGCCCAGTGAACAAACACACAGTTTGGTGCCCTTCCAAAGCAGTCTTTCAACAATTCATTTATCCCCCAACACATCAGGCCCCCACTCTGAGCCTTGGTTATAATGAACTCATGGCAGGCAAAGGAGTTCATTCATTAACTGAATGATTGTTATGGCCTCTCTGATCTAGCAAAGACACAGCTTTCAGATCTGACTTCCATCATTTTCTTCTAAGAGTTTGCCTGGATGGAGTCTGGTAGTCATCACCCACAGGGCAAGATTCACTGGGAATCCAGCTTGGTGAGTCCTCCTTCCTCTGCTCATCACCTCTCACCCCTACTGCCAGGGAAATGCCTGCAGTCCCTTGCTTAGCTATTTGTCCCCCTTCTGTTCATATACTCCACCCCCACACTCTTTTTCTTTTTTTTATCAGAACTGGAACCAAATTCCCTGAGCCTCTACTGGTGTGTAGACTCTGAATATAAACACGATCCCTGGCATTAATCACGGGTAATAGAAACCAGAGATGAACTGTCACGTAGCTGGCTAGCCTGTTGCTGAGTCAATGCAACCTTTTAAAAACACACTAAGAAATACACACACAGGCTGGGAACAGAGCATGAAAGAAATTCCAAAGAATATTTTTCTTCCTCCCCACTTTTGCTTTTCTTTTTTTAATTGCAGAGGAATTCAGTAACCAAAAAAACACAAAGCATTAAAAATAGAATCAGGACTTCTAAGGATCTGAAATAGAGTAGTATGTGGAGAAAAAGCTTTTTAGTATTTATACGTCATTCTTGTAGCAAGAGATTTAACCATTTCAACATGGAAAACATACATTGTCCATCTGGTGCTGCCTCCTCCCTGCAGCTGCTGCCCTGGACAGCCATGCTGTTGGGTATGTGCTGTAGTGGACAGAGAACCAGCCTTGAAGTTAGAAGGTCTGAGATTAAATTTTACTTCTTTCTCTTATTTCTGTAAATTTGAATAAATTATATCATTCTTAAGTTTTTGTTAGCTCACCTACAAAGTAATAATAAAAGCATCCACCTCACTGGATTTTTTTTTACACTTAACTTTTGCCAAAGCAAAAAATTTATTAAAATGGGGTTTGATCTTATCCAACACTTAGAAAATAATTATGCCTAGAATGTAGGAAATAGTTGTTATGTGAAAAAATTTCTGAAAATTGTTTTTATACCTGACATTTTTTGTGAATTTGCATATATGAATCTTCAAACCATGTCATTTGACATAGCACTTTTGCATTCACGAGACTTCTTTTTTTAACTATTGTTTTTTTTTTAATTTTATATATTTTTTACATCATTTTTCATTTTTGCACAATGTATGCATTTTCATCTTGGTTGTAGTCCCCATACAATTCCCACCCCCCCTATTTTCTCCTCCCCGTTCCCACACTCCTGCCCCCAAAGCATGTCTCTGGTTTATAGTTGCTTGTTGATTTTGATTTATACATTATTATAATTAGTCTTTTTCCTGGTGCCTTATTTAGGTTTTCTAAATTCATGCTTTGAGTGAGACCATCTGGTATTTTTCTTTTTCTTTCTGGCTTATTTGGCTGAGCATGATCCCTTCCAGCTCCATCCATGTTGCTGCAAATTGCATGAGTTTATCTTTTTTGATTGCTGAGTAATATTCCATGGTGTATATGTACTACATCTTCTTGATCCAGTCATCTATTTTTGGGCATTGTTTCCATAGCTTAGCTATTGTAAATAGTGCTGCTATAAACATAGGGATGCAGGTGTTCTTTGGAATTGATGTTTCTGTGTCCTTTGGGTAAATACCTAGGAGTGGAATTGCTGGATCATATGGAAGCTCCATCTTTAGCACGTTGAGGAATCTCCACACAGCTCTCCATAGTGGTTGGACCAGTTTGCACTCCCACCAGCAGTGCAAGAGAGTTCCTTTCTCTCCACATCCTCGCCAACATTTGTTGTTGCTAGATTTTTTAATATGTGCCATTCTCATTGGTATAAGATGGTATCTCATTGTAGTTTTGATTTGCATTTCCCTGATTACAAGTGATGTTGAACATTTTTTCATATGCCTGTTGGCCATTTGCATTTCCTCTTTGGAGAAGTTTCTTTTTAGCTCTTCTGCCCATTTTATGACTGGATTATTTACTTTGTTTTTGCTGAGTCTCATCAGCTCTTTGTAGATTTTTGTGATCAGTCCTTTATCATTAGTGCTGTGTGAAAAATTTGTCTCCCAATCGGTGGGGTGTCTCTTTGTTTTGGTTACTGTCTGTTTTGTTGCATAGAAGCTCTTTAATTTGGCATAATCCCAGCTGTTTATCCACAATGGATTTTAATGAAGCTGTAATGACAAGCATTTGTTCAGTCTAAACCCTGAAACAGAATAGGTGCTTGACAAAGGATAATTAATTCTATATCTGGTTGTAGTTGGGAAATATATCAGAAGCATGAAGCCTGACACATCCCAAGAACACAATAGATATTTTGCTTTACCCAAACCATTCCTCCATAAATCAAATATAGGATGTGCATAATTTGGCAAAAAGTCTATATGTATGAATATGTAGGTATGTCTGATATGGTTTTTGTTATGGTGTTTCACACCAAGAGAATAATATTTGCAAAGATTTGGGATGCTTTATTTGGCCATGCTAACACTCATTTACTGTTTTTTTTTTTTTTGAGTATAGATTATTATTTTTTTTTAAATAATAAATTTTATTTTTATATTCCCCCATACAATTGCAAACGCCCCATTCTGACCCCAATCCCTCCCCTCCCGCCCCCCACCCCCAAAAAGTGTCTCTGGTTCATAGTTTTTTGTTGATTTTGATTTTCACTTTCTTATAGTTATTCATTTTCCTGGTCCCTTATTTAAGTTTTCTAGATTCCTGCTATGAATGAGACCATCCAGTATTTTTCTTTTTCTTTTTGGCTTATTTCGCTGAGCATGATCCCTTCCAACGCCATCCATGTTGCTGCAAATTGCATGTGTTTATCTTTTTTGAATGCTGAGTAATATTCCATGGTGTATATGTACCACATCTTCTTGATCCAGTCATCTATTTTTGGGCATTTGGGTTGTTTCCAAAGTTTAGCTATTGTAAATGGTGCTGCTATAAACATAGGAGTGCAGGTGTTCTTTGGAATTGATGTTTCTGTGTCCTTTGGGTAAATACCTAGGAGTGGAATTGCTGGATCATATGGAAGCTCTATGTTTAGTAGGTCCAGAAATCTCCACACAGCTCTCCACAGTGGTTGGACCAGTTTGCACTCCCACCAACAGTGCAGAAGAGTTCCTTTAACACTCATTTACTGTTAGGATCAGCAACCACACAACCAAGGGTGGAAAAATATAGAACCTAACCCCAATGATTCAGAATGATACTGTTTAAAACGAAGACACTTCTTAGAAGACATATACTATTAATGCAAGATAAATGGCAAGGTAAAAATTAGAGGTGACTTATTCTCTCGATTTTCACTTGGACATCCATCAACCACAATCTGCTTAAGTTTTAAGCAGATATCATGCTAATTAGTGCTTAAGCATTTTGTTTAGCTTCTTTACAAATCCTAAGCTTCATTACTTTCTAGGCCATTTTATAATAATCTGGTGTGGTAGTATTGATGTAGTCACCCCCATTTCATACTTATGTTAGTAAAGAGGAGATGATAAATAATTTCCAGAAGTGACTGCTGTATCTGCTATGGAATTAGTCTGAGGGTTCAGACAGGTTTTGAGTTATTCTGAAATAGAATGGCTTTGGTGGAAGCAACCTAGGTCTGCCCAATTATCTCTGATTAACTCCTGAGCACAATGTTGTGAGTGTAACTCATGGAATGCTGCATGTTAAGTGAGTAAATATGCCCCATATGGGTAGGCTAACCATTTCATGATTCACCATTCAAAACAGAACCTTTGTGAGTGTGACAAGGGCCACTACAATAAATATTCTGGAGTAATGTGTATAAATAAGACTGTCATGGAAAAATCCAAGACATACAACCATGCCAACTAATGCATACCCCTGGAGAACTGGCTGAGACTCTTGGTAGAGGAGGGAGTCACCTCCTACCAGGTCTCTTCTCCTTGACCCTGAGCTTACCGTCCAGGTGCTCTTGGAGATTCTTGGTTTAGAGCCCTGGAAATGACATCAGACCCAGCCAACTGAATATATCCTGTTTTGTATTGCATTTAGTGGGTACCATGTGCAGAAGAGAAAGTTTCATGTAATTATAGTTGATTATATGAATGGTTCTTATTGACTTAGTCTACACAGCAGGAGTCATTTCTACTTGGCTCTCGAATGTAATGTGGAGAATAAAATATTCCACAAATGTCCAGAACATGGCATTTTTTAATTTGGGCAAAAGGGTTACTTCTTTTACTTTCAAAAAGTTTTCAAGGAGACTGATTTCATGTTTCTATCAAATACAGGTTTTCATAATTTCCTCTTCTGTGCAAGATCATTTGATATTCTTATAATACCTCTGTAAATTTGGCTCCTAAGTGTGATTCAAAGCAAATCATTTAAAATGGCATTTTGATTCAGTGGAAACAATCAGGACTAGAAACAATAGTATTTTGTGCTTTGGTCCAAGTCTGTCATTGACTCTCTCTTGACTCAAGCATTCTTAGTGTTTCTGTCTGTCTGACACTCTCTCTTGCAATCTATTCATATGTTTACCTTCCAATTTATATGTATATGTAAAAGCAACGTGAACAAAGATACCACCATCACCATCAACAATAACCACCAATGATCTTGAAAACCTATTCAAGCTCCACGTGTATGTGATTTAATGCTAATTTTATGTTGATTATATGATTGTGAGCTAGGTAGCTATTAACCAGATAGTCTGATAGTCTTCTACCTATCATAACGCATTCAAATTCATTTTTTAAAAAGATTTATTTATTTATTTATACAAGCACTTGGTACAGTCAGAAGTGCAGGAGGGTGAGAGAGAATTCACCAGAGCCAGAGCAGGGAGCAGAACAGACAGACCGATGAAACACACTGCTGAGGGGAGCAGCAGGGGCGGCGGGAGAGGTCTGCATGCCCTGTGGGACCCTCGCCATTGGCCGGGGATCGAACTGGCACTGCAGAGGCTGTGGGCAGCTTTGCAGCCCAACGCTCAACCACTGTGCCACCAGGGAGGCCCTCAAATTCATTCTTAAGAATGATAACTGAATTGCACAATAAAATAGTCTTATATTTGAAAATAAAACAAAAATTTTTTGGTCAAAGATGTCTATACAGTATTTCAATAATAGTGAATAATAATGAAGATTATCACTTAATTAAAATAACCAACTAGGTTAAGAGTTCAATAATTGATGGATACCTCTCAATGTTATTTTATTCCTAGCATAGGAATTAAAAAGTGTGTATCTATATGAAAAACATTTGAGGTAATAAGAAGAGAACACAGGTCAAAAAATATATCAAACTGGCAATTTGTTACAATACATTTTGGAATGAGAAAGAAGATTGGAAGGCAATACATTAAAATGAATTGTAATTGTGTTTGATGATTGAAACTATGGATAGTTAATGGAAAAATAAGACAAATGTGTTTATTTTCCAAATATTCTTAATAATTTAAAGGAACATAAAAGCTAAATACTTTTCAAAGAGATCAACATCATCTATTCTAATTATGTTCACCCTCTATGAGGAATCCATCTTGTTTCCAGGACTAATATTTACATGCGCTTATCAACAGGGAGATTTCAATTGTTTGGACTCTTCTGATTTCCTGGAACCTGAGCTGGTTGGTTGGTGACTATTTGAATAGTAGTTCTGCTTTTTCTTTTTCTCCAAGTGAAAAGCTTTTGGTCTACTTGTATTTGTCATTGAAGAAACATCTGATTGGGGATTCTTGGCATCATTGAGGTTGACCTAATAGGAACCAAGTGAAAAAAGCAGGTGCTCTTTGTTCCTTAGCGGGGGCAGGAGTCAGTGTCAAGTTTATCTGGGGGATTCCATGATCCTTGCTTTTTTGGCTGAGCTGAACTTATTCTTTCTAATCCCATGTATTGAATCATTTTTAAATTTTTATTAAATTTATAACTTTGTTTTTTAAAGTAGGCAATTCAATTTTTTTTTTAGTGTATTCACAGTTGGCCAACTATTACCTAATTCACTTTTAAAGCAGTTTATAACCCCCCAAGAGAAACCCGAGACTCATGAGCAGTCACTTCTGTCTCTCAACATCCCCTTTTCTCAGGTGAGGCATTTGCTAGACTACCTTCTGTCTCAATAAATTTTCTTATTCTGAGGGTTTCATGTAAATGGAATCATATGTCATCCCTGTGACTGGCTTTCTTCACTCAGCCTAATGTTTTCATGGTTCATCCAGGTAGTAGCATCTGGCAGGGCTTCATTCTTTTTTTTATGTCTGCATATTAATCCATTTTGTGGATCTATCACATTATATGCATCCACTGATCAGTTGGAGTGAGGCTGATGGTATAGTGGTGAGCATAGCTGCCTTCCATTTATCATTTATTTGGGTTGTTTATACCTTCTGGTTATAAATTATGAATATTCTTGGGCAAGATTTGGTGTGGACTTATATTTTCATTTTTCTAGCTTTACAACCTGGAATAGAATTACTAGGCCATTTAGTAACTATATGTAAACACCTGAGGAACTGACAGAGTTTTCCAGAGCAGCTTTATCATTTTATACTTTCATCAGCAATATAAAGGGCTCCACCTTCTCCACATCATCACCAATATTTGTCATTTTCTAAATGATTCTAGTCATCCTAGTAAGTGTGAAGGGGTATCTCATTGTGGTTTTGATTTGCATTTCTCTGATAGTTCCTGTAACAAATAGTATACTGTTTAAAGATAAACTGAGATACATTAAAATTTTCAAGTTTACTTGAACAAACATTGATTCAAATCTGACAGCAGCAAACCAAATGTGGTTAGAAGCACTCCATCAGTAGGAACTAGATTCTATAGAGCAGATATGGAAGCAAAGCAAGAAAATGATTTGATTGGATATAGCTTAAGCAATTGCCTTATTTAGAAGAAGCTTGTTTGCAATTTATGATTGATTTTTATTAAATTTTCTCAGATACAAGTTGGTTCTGGCTTGATTATTTTTGTTTGTTTTGCAACCAAGGCATTAGAGTCACCAAAGTCTAATGACCTCCAGGTTTAATTACTTTAATACCCACACAAGTATTTCTCCTGATTGGATTTAAGAATCAGGGATTTTATATCAGGGATTTTATATCAGGGATTTTATATCCTAAACCTGGGGTGAGCAAATGACAATGAGAGACATGTGTAAAGTTAGCTTTAATCGGTGGAGGAAAACTTTATTAGCTGAGTCCTTGACTTGGCAAGAGGCTAGCAGTCTCCCTTGAGAGAGAATTGAGTGTAAGGTATTCCTTTTAGATTGGAGACTTTGCCGCCAGCTGGCTGATGTCCATCAGTGATCAGCACATTAGCAGATTTTGCCCGGTCCAACACCTCTGCACTTGCCCCATGGTTTGTTTGTCTAATGCCTCTTCACCAACATGAGCAAGAGAATCACATCTCCCTTGAACATGCATCCATCTTGCAGTTTCCCAGATGACATGTGCTTGCTCTGACCTTGGCAGTTTGTCTCACTCAGCTGCTCCATATATCAAATGGGTTGTGTTAAAACTTAGTTTGAGAACAAAATGTAAGCAAGGGAGGAATGCCTCTTTTTGCAAGACCTGAAACCCATCATTTAAAAGTAACTAACATAGCACTGAAGACAAGTGACAGGACAATGGATTATGAGAGCATGTGTTCTCATGGGCCCAGGTGGCTTAAAGAATTCTCAATTTTTGTGCATGCTGGAATGACCTAGAAAGGCATATTTTTGAGCAAGCATATCTGATCCCCTGTATTTGTTGATCTGATTCAGGGCAGAGCTTAAACAACTGAATATTTTTGTTAAAATATACCCCATCATTACCCATGTTATTTGAATTGAGTAGGGATATGGATAATGGCTAATCAAGAATGGTGAATAATTCAAAGTTGTAAATATTTGAGTTGAGAATATAGACTACTTTTCTTATACTACATTTGCTTTAGATTTGTTGTGAGTAATAGGACACTGTTAGAATTATGTGTACATACTGGCATGAAGAGACAGTAGGAAACATATTTTCTATTATATGCCCATAGGATAGATAGCAGACTTTCACTATTTATGCTTAAAGCCTTCCTTAGTCTACTCCATGTCTATTTCTTCAAGCTCTTGTTACTTTCCCACATTATAATCTATACTTATAATTCTTTGAATGTGTGCTTTCTTTAGCACTTCTTTCTTTATGATTATGATCTGCTGTTCCCTTTGTCTGCAAAGTTTCTCTGTAAACTTGTCAGCCTGGTGATTTTGTGTTAATTCTTCAAGATTCAGCTCCCTTCCTCCAAAACCCACCATTCCCTCCTTTGTGCTATATGCATACCTTATACAAAAACAATTACTTTCTTCTTTCTATATTTATTGAACAATTGTTATATGTTGGACATTTTGCGAGGTTCCAAAATAATTGCCACATGGCCTATTTCTCTTTTGGCTTTCTTAATAGAGTAAAAGGGAGGGGGATGTAGATAATTGCAATGTAAACTATGCTAGGAAAATTTTATTAGGGAAATTTTAGGGATGCTCAGTGAACATTTGGAAGGGACACTTAATCTAGGGGTAGATGTCATTGATGGTTTTTGAATAGTTAACATTTGAGCTAAGTCTTGAAGGATGAATAAGAATCAACTGGGGAAAAAAGGGCAGGATGGCAAACTAATGGTGAAAGGAGCAATAGCAGACGCGTCTCGATAGCAGAAGGGAGGCACAGGCTGCAAGTCATCAAGACGGGTGGAGAGCAGAGAGTGAAAGCACTACAGGAATGAATGGGAAGCTGAGGGTAATTGTGGTGTGAGATAAAGCTGGAGAAGTATACTAAGATTGTTTCAAAATATTTTTTATAGCTCTTATTCATTCCTCTTCTTAAGAGATAGCATCTTGTTTTGTTTAATTTAAACTTATATTTCAGGGGCTAGCACAATATAATTTTATGGAGGGCATTCCAAAACTGTTCATTGAATGAATGAATGAATGAATGAATGATTGAACTCATGGGCAGGTGAGCTATAAGACTGGAATCACAGCTTAACTGTGAACAGTCGAAGTAGAAAAAAATACAGATTTTTCCAAAGCATTTGCTTGACTTTGAGAAGGACGTTGATTTTGTTCTTTTTACCCCCTATTTCATCTATTTTATTACCATATATTTCCTAAAGAGAAGGTCTGGCCAATATCAAAACAAAGACCTGACTCTGTTTTTAATTACCTTTCTCAAGGCTTCACTAGCAATGCAAATACTGCCTGGGTCTAACTTGAGCAGCAAACAGAAACATTTTGTCTGCTTTCCTTGAAAGCACTGAATGGTGGGTGTCCATACAGCTTATATTGATAAGGGTTGAATTTTTTGGCTTTATCTTTTAATAGGAGTGATAATGCCTCAGCCAGCTATGCTATCTGGATGCTGATGGTGGGAACAGTCACCAGAGTGATGTACTGGGCGGTAGTGGGGGGCCCTGGGTTAACCTCAGAGAAACACAAATATGAGGGGGTGGAGGGGTTGCTTTCCATGAGAATCTGTCTCACTCTCTTTCACAGCCTGGCCCACACCATCGGGCCCTTTGCCAGTAAGCAAAGCATTGGATTATTTTTTCCATTGGTCAGAGGAAGTTTTCTTTTTTCTTTTTGTGAATGAAGATAAATCCTTTCGTTTTAAAGGGGAACGTTAGGAATTTCATTTTAGTAAAATGAACAGCCTGCTTAGATTCCCAGGAAGCCTTGAAGAAGGTGCAAAGCCTGAGGCAACAAGGGTCTTTGGAATCATGCAGATGTGAGCGTAAATCCTGTTTCTGGGCCGGACCAGCTGTGGGTCCTTAAAAGTTGCTTTACCTCTGTGAGCCTCAGTTTTCTTGATTATGACATGGGGGAACTTTTAGGTAAATAAAATAAGTGCAAGGAAAATATTTAGAAGACACTCAATATTTGTTAGTTTCCTTCTTTTGCTTTTGAACTAAGACAAAGGATTATAGCTGCTTCCCACCAGTCTTCTGTATATTGGGAACCAAGTCTTGAATACAAACCTAAGATGCCCAAGGGAAAGCTTTGCATATACAATGTCTTATCTTGCCAGCTGATCTCATGCATTTCAACTCACCAAATATTTATGGAGTGTGTGCTTGGGCTTCAGACTGCTTGAGACTGTGGAGTTTACAGTTGCATGAGAGATAATTACTGGCTTCTGTTTTCAAGGAACTTATCTTTCACTACAATGACAAAACTTTTTATGTAGGGCAGACAAATAGTACAAGGCATTATGTGTACACGTGTGAGTTCATGCATGCACATGTGAGTGTATGTGCAAACATGCACATAGATAGTTTGGGGAGGCAAGGTATTAGCTATTGCTGGAGGAAAGAAAGGGACTTCTTAACTTTTATTTTGGCCAGGGTGGGAGGGGTTGTACAGGAGCAGAGCTGTCATCTACAGGCACGTTCTTTCTTACGGGTGATGATTTGGCCAAAGACAGAAGCCTCTGGGTTTAATGAATACCCAGTTAATTTCCCTCCTAACACTGTTCAATGTTCCTTTAAGTGCCAAGAATCCCCAACTGTAGAAATCTGACCTGTCCTTCCAGTCCCTGCTCATCGGTGACCGTCTCTATTAAGCCTTCTTTCCTTCAGAATATTAATTACTTAATGTAGACAAGATACGCACTTTAAGAGGGAATGAAATCTGTCTTATATTTCCTTAACAGTGTGACACTAGTTCCCAAACTGGCCTGGGAACATAGAATAACTTGCAATACCCACCTCTTGGTGTTTCCTATCCTCTTCTTCTCCCATATCCCTTCCTACCAAGGTCAGAGAGCAAATGTTTCTTTAGAAACAGAGTTCCTTCTGCAATGAGCTTCCTTTGAAAGTCAACTCAATGGTCAGAAGAAAAGACAGAATGGTATGTGTTTTGTGACACTCTGGTCTCTCTCCACAAACCCATTGGCACCATATGGATCAGTGGGACAGATGTGGGGCAGACACAGACATTAAAGAAGGACTTGAAGAACACGCAGTATAAAAATACTTGGAGCCATGCCATTTGTCTGCTTCAAGGAGATGTGACAAGTAAAAATTCTCTCAGCTTATACCAATATACTACAAACCAAAAACATAGAAAACAGAAAACACAATGCAATCACTGCTGGATAATTAATATTGCTGATTTTCTCTTTTGACATGTGTGAATTGATTTAAAAGTAGCCTGTACATACTACAAAACTATCACACCACGATGCTAAACTCCATTAATATTCTTAGTTTACTACTTTCTACAATGGGAATGATCTTTAAAATGGCCATCGAACCAGAATGATCTGATGGTCTGGAAAGACAGGAGAACCTTGACTGTCTTTCTAAGCATCCTAAAAAGCAATGCATCCAACAGGAGAAATGAAATCCAGTAGACAAGTCGATGGCTGCTCTGGAATTTGTAGGGAATGTTCAAGACACAAAGTTTCTTGAGAATGGTTGAAATTCTTGCTCAGTTTCTGATAGAGTAGAGTTCTAGTCCTATCAGCCTCACATCCCTTAGCTGCCCTGGGTTGACTTTGTTTATCCCTGTAGTTGTAGATGTAAGCTGAGTGACCTAGTGGAAGAACAATAATAGCAGGTCTCTTCTCAGCTCAATAGCCAAGTGCTTAAATTACTTTCTCTGGGATTTAAGGTCCTGTCTAGATTTGTGTCAATCCTTTATCACAAAGAGTTCTCTTATTCTTTCTGCATTTTATCGGGAGGGGCTAGCTTTCTCCATTTTTCTTTAAATTACTTTCTCCCTTCCTTCCTTCCTTCCTTCCTTCCTTCCTTCCTTCCTTCCTTCCTTCCTTCCTTCCTTCCTTCCTTCCTTCCTTCCTTCCTTCCTTCCTTCCTTCCTTCCTCCGTCCCTCCCCCCTCCTGTCCCCCCACCCCCACCTTTTTAAGTTGGAGGCAGCTCTCAAGTGCTTTTAGCAAATGGAACAGCTGGTTTTTGCCACTGTGGTGACTGAGTTCATAGCACTTTCTTTGCCTTTTCCTTCCTAAAGCAAATGGAAATTCATTGGCAAAGATATGAAGCATTATGTTTTTTTCCAACTCTTTTTTTATCTGGAGAAAACATTGGAAAAACAGATTGCATGCCTAGGCTGCAAGCTCTTGAAGTTCCCTCCCATTTCAGACATATTATCTCAGTAACCAGAGCAGTTTAGATAACCAGTGTTTCACTTCAGTTTACCCCCAGGACAAGTAGACTGGGCTCTTTTTCATCTGTGGGGACTAGAACTGGGCTTTTTCAGGAATTCAACTCCATCAGAATAGAGGGGGGAGGGAATTTGAACCAGACTCTGCCAGTCATTTCCAAGTGAAATAGTCTTTTTTGAGGTATACATATTCAAGAGAAGGGGGAGTTAGCGCCACCCCAGGGTAGGCAACAGGACTTGTTTCAAAGGGTCCTGCTCTGGCCCTCACCTGGAGTTCATCCACCCTTTCTAGGACACACTCTGGGTAGAGTGACCCTGGGATTCCTTGCCCAATGGCGATGAGCCTTCCCCCAGGGCCATCTGGGTTTCTTCCTCAACTGCATTCTCGGGAGAGGAGATGGTATGTACATCTGAAACCTGAAGGGTAGCTAAAAGATGACTTTATGGGGTGCAGATGGAGACTGAGCTTCCATGCAGGAGGACAAAATCAGGAGTGGAATAAGAAGGGGTGTGGGTTAAGGGTGGATTCAACTCACGTTTTCATGATTTGGTGCAAAGTCAGAAGAGACTGAGAATCGAAATTTAACTCTTGGTTTTTATGAAGGTAAATGTGACAAGGTATAAGGACAGTCAATTAACTAGATACAACAGGTTTGAGTATACGTTGCTCTCCATTTACATTATCATGCAAGGTCCCAAATATTGGAGGAGAGCCTGTGGGAAGATGTTTTGTTGTTATTTCTCTGATCTCTTGACCTGATGAGCTGAGACAGGACTAAGGGTTGAATGTATTTGTTGGGTGGATCCACCTCTCTGCCTTCTCCTTGGAAGTAGGAAGGAAGTTTTCTGTTGTGGAGAGAACTTGAGATTTAGAGTCCCTTCCCCCAAATCTGGATTGCACAAACACTTGTTAAGCACTGCCCTTCTGTCAAACACTCAGACAGATACTGTAATTGATAAATCACAGGCAACATTTTCAGAAAGTTACAGCAGGAAAACAGATGAATAAAAAATAGTGACAAGACAATGTGTTTAAAACCACTGTTAGCCAATCTATTTTAAACAAATAAAGGTGGACGTTTTAAAGATTCTCTAAAGTCTCTAGATGAAAAGTTGACAAAAGCTTCATAGGTGACATTTAACCTGGGATTATCATGTGTGCCAGGAGATGGGAGGAAACAAGACTGGAGGGCAGGAGCTGTGCAGAGGAGTGAAAGATTTTTTTTGAAGGTTTATTTATTTATGCATATAAGAGCTGGGGTGCAGGCCAGAGATGCGGTGGGCAAGAGGATCCACCAGAGACAGAGTGGGGAGCAAAACAGGCAGATGTACTGAAACACACTGCTGAGGGGAGCAGCGGGCAAGGCAGGAGAGGTCTGCTGTGCCAAGTGGGCCACCCGCCTAGCCAGGAATCAAACTCGACTGCAGACAGATTCATAGTGCTTCATCTTAACCCCTTGCGCCACCAGGGAGGCCCCAGGAGTGAAGGATTAAGAAGAGCTCTAACCTAGATTTTAGAATTAACTTTGTCACTTACTTATTGAATGACTCTTGGTAAAATACTTAACTTTTCTTAACTTCAGTTTCCTTTTCTGTGTGATGGGGCAATAATATATCATTACTGTTATTAGAAATAGTGGATTTAAAATACATTTTTAAAATTGTAAATAAAATACTAACCAACTTTTAATGATTGTTGAAAGTGAGGCTTCTGGCCTTGGGTGACTGTATCCAGCTGAGGAATGCTCTGTGGATTTTGGCACACGAAAGCTGGGATATCTCCTGGGGGTCCTGTTGGCATGTGTCCTGAGAAAGATCATAGTAATATCTGGACTTTCTTGCAGTAGGAACATTGGGTGTGGGATGGGCAGGCCTACAATTGGCACAAGGAGGAAAATCAGACATAGCAGGGATGCAGATGCCTTATAGCACCTTTTTTTCTTGGAAATAAGCCAGTGTTTTACACTAGCCCAGAAGTGACACGAGTGTTATCAATAACATCTTCAACATTTGCAGTCAGTCTCTGCAGTGCTCATTTGTACAGCCTTGCATCACCAGATTCCATGTTCTTCATCATTCTCATTAAAGATACAGGGATTCTGAATTCTTCTATTGGCAGAGTGTGACTGATTACCAAGTAACTTGCTGATTTAGAAAAACAAAGTGTCTTGTGTGCTCTGGTCACTTCTTCAGGCCCCTGACTGTCCAACCCTAATTGCCAAGGCCCAGCCCAGCAAAGACATGCCAGTGACAGTTCATCTTACTTGGGGTCATCTCCTTCCGGGCAGACCCCCATGGCCCAGAGGACACTGATAGCTTCTGTTTCACATCTGGTTTTACTTGGAGCCTGGACTTCGGGTCACTGCCTTGGCCCAGTGATCTCCCCTTTCACCTTCATTCCCACTCCAGGTCAGGACAGGGATACCGCCTCTTCTCTCCCCATCCCTCAGGGCCTCTCTCTGCTCACTGACTGGACTCCCTGGGTTGCTGTCAGTCCTCCTGGGGCCATGGAGTCTGCGGCTGTCTCCATGCACCAGAGATCTCAGCCCTCACCAGCCTGACGCTGTTCTCCTCACTCAGTGCAGGACTGTTTGCTACTCACATGTGCTCCGCCTGACCTTTGGGTCTTGAAATGTCAACACACACATGCAGTGAAAGAATCCAATCTGCTAGAAGCATTAGGTCTTCAAATAGCCAGAACTCAGGGAGGTTTCTGGACATAGGCATTATATAGGCTGCCTTTTTTCCAGGCTTGTCACGCCTCCCCCGCCTTAATCATGTGGGTCATAGTGGAGGGTACATGCCTAGATGCAGAGCTGTATTGCTTGTAGGAAAATAGAGAACACAGAGTCTTCTTCATCTCCTCTTGCTTCTTTGCAATATACACTTCATCCCAAAGGGCTTGCATAAAAAAATGTTCACTGCGAGAAGTTATTACCTGGTGGGTAAAGGAGCCCACTGTAGTTGCATTTGTGGTTACAAAGGAAACACACTAGGAATAAAGGATGTGGTCTGTAATCTCAAAGAGTTTATAATCTACTTCTTTTTAAAAAAGATTTATTTTATTTATGTATACAAGAACTGGGGTGTAGGCCGGAGTTGGCAGGGTGGGGGAGTGAGAGGATTCACCAGAGACAGGGTGGGGAGCAGACCAGGTGAATCTACTGAAATACACTGCCAAGGGGAGCAGCGGGCAAGACAGGAGAGGTCTGCTGCGCCATGTGGGTCAGCTTCCAGGCCAAGGATCGAACTCGTGCTGCAGTGGCTGGCAATAGCTTGATAGCACTGAGACTTTAAGCCTTGTGCTACCAGGGAGGCCTTATAATCTACTTCTGAAGATAGAACTAACCCACATGAAACCTTGGCAAACTAAGATAATTAGGAAGTGCCTAATTGTGCAACGCAGGTTCTAAATGCCACAAAAATATCAGAAATATGACATCATGGAGGCTGTGAAGGTTGACAAGACTACTTGGAGGAGTGGGTGACTGGTAAGTCACAGATGATCACTATACGTTTCCTACAAGTTGGTGCATTAGAAAGAGAATAAAGATGAAGGGGCTCATGGACATGGAGTTGAATTGAGCATGTCATGCTTGTAACACAGTGACAGGTTCTGGGTGTGGAAATCAGGCTGAATAGGTGGGGTGAGTGGAATAAAAGGAAAATCCTTGCTAGTTGTGCAAGTTTCTATTTAGTGCTGTTGATGTTCCCTGGGTGTGTTCATCAGGGTAGAGTGTGCTAAGCACGGGTCACATTTCACTTTCTGAGCCAAATTTCTCATTGCAGGGGGTTTGGGAAAATGTTGCTGTTATCGCAGAAACTAAAAACATGGGGCTGCAGATAAGGAGGGTAGGGTGACTGCAGGTAAGCAGTAAGGGTCACTGAGATCGGTCTCTTCCATAGCAAAGCCAAACAATCCAATCCTTCACACCCACACACTCAAACCAAAATGAGCATGAAATGGGAAGGGGGTACTGAGAAAGGAAATTACGTGTCTGATATGCAAAAATACAGCTGGGCCAGAATGACTGTGCAGGACAATTTTGCTTTAATATTATCGTTCCTCTGGTAAAGTGTGAAAATCTGTGGAAAGTTTTACCCTGTGAGTGTAGGGTAAGTGAAAATTATCAGGCTTTTCTGCCCTCCCATTATTAGCATTCATGATGGATCCCTGTGATCCAACATGCATGTCTAATGGCGGCCACCTGGAGTAGGGTGTGATCATGCATAGGTGGGCACATTGGGTTGAGACTGGGCTTAAAAGGGCGGCATCAAGGGGACGCCAGCAGAAAGAGACAGAGCAAACATAGCAGTGGTGGAAGAAATGAGTAGAGAGAATGAGGAGAAAAATGAGAGGAGAGAATGCCAGAGAGTCCAGAAAGAGTGAAGACTGGCCCTGGGGCAGGAAGGCCTCACAGCCTCCTGGCCCCCTGGTACCCATGCCTGCTGTGTGCCTGGTAAAAGCTCAATAAAAACCTGAAAAGCCACCAAGGGCTCCAGGACCTTCCTTTACCCATCTGCTTGGATCATAGAGATTCTGCTCTGTGCCTTCCTGTGGGTACAGTGAGGTTTAGAATATAAGCCTTTTGAGATTATACATGCATTTGTCTGTTTATGCCACGAAATATATTGAGTGTCTATTATGTGCTAAGTCTGCATGTATGTACCTTGGTGTTTGCATTTGAGTCACAGACTCTTTCCTCACAGAGCAAACAGTCCATCAGGGAGAGAGCTAATAAATGAAGAAGTAAGTAGAAGGTGGAAAACTATTTATTCTATCATATTCAGATGGATAAGCAAAAAGGACTTTAAGAGTTCCAAAACAGGGCCTCCCCAGTGGCGCAGTGGGTTTAGCGCTGCACTGTGAAGCTGTCCGCAGTCTTTGCAGCATGGGTTCGATTCCCTGCTGACCAGGGAGATACCCACATGGCACGGCAGACCTCTCTTGTCTCTCCCACTGCTCCCCTCAGTCTGTCTGCCTGTTCTGCTCCGGGCTCTGTCTCTGGTGAATTCTCTCACCCTCCCGTGTCTCTGGCCTGTACCCCAGTTCTTGTATAAATAAATAAATCTTAAAAAACAAACAAAACAAAGACTTTAAAAACAGAGCATAATTGATTCTCTCTCCAGAAATGGTCCTTTTCTCGTACTCGAAGTAAGGCTGGGATTAAAAAAAGCAAACCAAAAACCATCAGGGCATTGTGAGGTAATGGCAGGGGTTGGGGCTACCTTCAAGCAGACTATTTTCTCAAACTCAGTATGAGAACCCTGGACAAGCACAAAATGTGCTTATGGAGAGAGTGGTAAGGGGGATTGAAAGTAGATGTGCTTTAGGAAATGCATCTTAATTGAACCGATGGATGCATAGGAAAGAGTGAGGGCTGCAGGGCAAACCTAGGGGTAAAGGGGTGACCTGGGTGTGTATACTTACCCATGCACTTAAGAATCTGGGAGCAGGACCCAAAAGAGGCACACGGATTTATTTATTTACAGGGGGAACGAGAAGAGGGAGAGAGAGAGATTAGTTGGTCAATAGGTCCTACTAGCAACACTGAGCTGAGACACCCTGGTGCAAATCAAATCTTGAAAAGAAAGAAATCTTAAGAGTGAGCATGGATTCAGCTGTAAGACTCTAACTCTGTTTCTAGTTCCCAGAAGCTCCCCGTTCAGGAAGTCAGGTTTACAGCATGCTGGAAGATGTAATTTTCAGTACCAGGGATCTCATGCATACGGAGATGGAGGTGGAGTCCATAAAGACCTCAGGGGGTGGTTAGTTCAGGACTTCATTCATGGGCTCAGAGTTTGCTCCCTTTAACATTAAAAGTTGACAACATCTGGGTTTCAAATCAAGTATCTTGCTTTCCACCTTTGTGAGCTTGGATAAGGCTCCGTTTTCTTGCCTGTAAAGTTCTATTAATATAATACCTTCTGGATGACTATATTAGATTATTATGTAATATCTTAGATCTATTTTATAATATATCTAGTCGAAGTATGTAGTCTCTAGAAGAATAACTAAATGGGAAGAAATTTCCTTTCCAAAGAAAGTTAACGGCCCTATTACAGGACTTCTCGCCTTCCCACTTTTGTCATGTTGGGCTGGACAAGTTCTTGTGGGGTAGGGCTGTCATTGTAGAATGTTTAGGAGCATGCCTGGCCTCACCCACTAGATGCCATTGGCATTATTCCTTCTCCATTTGTAACAACTCAGAATATCTACAGACATTGCCAAATGTTCCCCTGGGAGTAAAATTATTCCCAATTGAGAACTACAATCCTAGAGAAATGGTATCCATACTCTTTTATCTAGGAGGGCCTCAGAATAATGTCCAGTTTGTGCTTGACTACTAATAGTGAACATTATTCAGAATATTCCATAAGTTTTTAAAATTGTTTTCTCATTAAGTACCACTAAATATTTGAGATAATAGAGCATAATAAAAGAATAGGTGCCATAGGGAAAGTAATCAAAGAACTCACTATTTAATAATACAATATTTATAACAAATTTTCAAAAGATTAGAAAATAAAGTCTAAGAAATCTCTAAGAGTGTGTAATAAAATACAGAGATAGAAAATATAAAAATAAAAGATTATAGACATGGTTAATGAATCCAAGAAGTCAAATATTTGATTAACAGGTTTCCAGAAAGAGGGCTGGCTGCACAATACAGGGAGAATACAAAAGAATTAATTTAATTATCAAGATTTAAACTGACTTACACAGAAATACACTTATTATCACAAATAATAAAAAAATCTAGAAGTGAATGATTGATTTCATTATATCACCAAAGTTCTAATTTTTCCTCATACTTCTCTTTTGTCATTTTTGTTGAGTTTGCACAGATCTGGATAACTCCATTCTTGTTAGAAGATTACTTAGGCAACTAGATATTTCATACAAATATGATAATGGACAGAGGAAAATAGGGAATTCTATTCTTTAATTAAAGACTTTACAGAAGATCTCTCAGCAAGTTTTCTGCCAAGCTTCTTTGTCTAGAATGGAATATACACCTACTCTAAAATCAATCATTAGCAAGGTGAAAATATTAACATGGTTGATTTAGCAAAGGACAGATAGTAAGGGAAGGATAGGATTCTGGATAAAAACAGGATTTTGTTTGATGAAAGAGGGTTGTGTCTGCTACAATGTAAATCAGGGACTAAGCTAGTAAGGAGCACTGGCTCTAGATATTATAGAACTGATGCAGGAAAGCAGGAAAGAATTTCCAGGAAAAAGAATGGGTCAGTCTAGAGTACATCCCAAGCATGGAGGAAGTTAGGTAGGAAAATTTATATAAAAGGAGAATGTAAGTTTTTATTAAAAAATCTAAATTATGAAAAGGCAAAATATTTATTTAAAAATAAGTAAAGTTCCAGAGAAAGCATAAAACTTTATAGGAAAGAATGGCAAGTGTGAAAGACTACTTAATTCTCCTGTGTTTAATATTGACATGGTCCTAATAGTGAAGACACTCTTGGTTGACTGTCAACTTCTAGAATCAACCCACTAGTGAAAGTTTGTTATAGAATAAAAATCAATTTCCATGTGTTTTGATGACCCAAAAAAGATAAATAAGGGAGAAATTAAAAGGTAAAAGGTGTAAAAGGTTGGGGGCAGGGGTAATGGTTTGCTGAAATTCAAACGTAAGAATAGGGATTCTAGGGCCTCCCCTGGTGGTGCAGGCGGTTGAGCGCCATGCTGTGAAGCTGTCTGCAGCCTCTGTGGAGTCGGTTTGATGCCGGCTGGCGAGGGTGCCACATGGCAAGCAGACCTCTCCTGTCTCGCCCATTGCTCCCTTCAGCAGTGTATTTCGTCAGTCGGCCTGTTCTGTTCCCTGCTCTGTCTCTGGAGAATCCTCTCACCCTCCCGCACATCTGGCCAGTACCCCGGTTCTTGTATAAATAAATAAATAAATAAATCTTTAAAAAAATAAAAAAAGAATAGGGATTCTAATATTCTTATCTGACACAGTGGCCAGATAAAACAGTCAAAAGATACTCTCTTTAGTTTGAAGAATAAGAAATAAAACAGTAATAAATAATTATAGGAAGATAAAGAATAAATGTTGTAGTTATTTTGATTTATTGAGATATTGGGTACAGAGGAAGGTAGGGTAAGATTGTATGAGCTAGTTGTTAATTTATCATAGCCAGAACGCAAAAAAGAATGTACAAAATAAGTAAGAAGTAGAGGCAAAAACATATACTATCTAGAGACATGATGCTAACTCTCAGAAGAAAACAGCCAAATGAGTTAAAATTGTTTGCTCTGTTGGGGGTAGGAGGGATGGGGAAGATGCCTTTTTTGTATAAGCTCTATTTATTATTTCTTATTTCAACCATGTGCACACATATCATTTGATAATTGAAAATGCATTGTAAAAATGATTTATTTTACTTTCTATAGACACATTCTGTATTATGCCTTTTCCACCTACAGCTGCATCACAAACATTTTCCTTGCTATTACATAACCTTCATAAATGATTCAATTTAATGGCCACATAGCATTTGGCATTGTTTCTTTGGAAGTCCTCATTCATTATGTTTGTTCTCTCTGTCTCCCTGTATCTATGGAAAAGCAAAAGAAGTGGGTGAAGCTTGGGGGAGTAGATTATGACCAAAGAAAAGGTTTTTTTTTCCCTTTGAAAAGAACTAAATCTTGAACTGACCCTCATTAATACCATGCATTAGCCAAGTTCAAAGCCTCAGCAGAGCTGCAGAGGCACTTGCTCACTGTGGCAGCCCTGGGTGGTGCACGCACACCGGAGACCTGCAGGGTCAGAGAATGCTCTCTGACAGCCTGGAGAGCATCAACCTGAGGCCGCCCTTTGCACTGACACTGCCCTCAAGTTCATTTGAAACTGGGGCTGCCAGAACGATGAGGCTTCATTTGCAAAGTGAGGGTATGGTTTTAATTACCCTTTAGATCCATAAAAAAGCCGGGGGTGGGGGTGGGGATAGATTTATGGCTTTAAATTCTCTTCTTTGCCCTTTATAAAACAGTATTTATCAGGTGTGGGGCACATGGCAGCTCTGGGGAGAGCCAGACAGGATCAAAAGCAAAGTATAAAAACCTTCCCCTTTCAACATACCTAATCTCCTCCTTCTATCTATAAATGGCCACATTAACCTCACAACTCAGAAGAAAGATTCATACTGGCACTCTGCTGTCTGAGGTATCAAGAGCAAGCGAAAGGCTGGCTTCTGTGTGCCAGGCCTCACTTGCCTCTCTTTGATGTTTCTCTCAGAAGAACTGAATGTTGGCCAGCAGCATGAGGGGGATGCTCTGTGCTGCCATTTTGTTGGGTAGAGAAGCATTGCATCCCTTCTCCGAGACTAACCCTAGAAAATGGTTGGAAAACATGGCATTCATTTCTGCAGTCTCTCCACACAGCAGACAGTGTAATCTTTAAAATACCTAAATCTGATCCTATATTTCCACCACTCAAAGTACTCCATGGGTCTCCTCTTATCTTTAGAATAAAATTCAAGAGTCCTTCCTTAGCATTAGATACTGGGCCTACTCAGATTATGTATCCCCACATGATTTCCTGTATTCGTTATTAGCCTGACTGGCCTCACTGTTTATTGAAGTTTCTGAGCATTCTCTTGTTTCAATGCCTTTTGTTTGTTGACCGCATATCTGAAATTCTCTTCCAACAGATGTCATACTTCTAAAATAACAATGCTGACCCTTTTGTATCTCTTCACACATCTTATTGTAAGTTCCTCAACTCCGAAGACTGATTTATCCACTGCTATATCTCCATTGCCTACAATAGGCCTGAGCTATAATAGGTTCTTAATAAATATTTGTGGAATGAATCACTGAAATTCCAATTTATTGGAGTTTCAAGTGGAAATGTCAATAAATGCATGCATTCAAACAATCATCTTTGACTATGACCATCAGTGTAATACAGAAAATCAATTACTAAAGAACATCAATTAATGAAGAACTATACAGGAAATCATTTAATAAAGAACTATAATTTCAGCTTCTGTTTGAATGCCTTATGTCATAAGAATTTACCATCCCAGAGGCAGTGAATCCCTCTTTTAGGAAGAGCTAATGATATTTGAATGTTGTGTTCATCTTATAATTCAAAGCAAAAATAACAAGTAATCTGATTGAAAATAGGCAAAGAACTTCAACAGACTTTTCTCCTAAGAAGATGTAAAACTTGGGCCTCACTGGTGCCACATGGGGTTAAGCACCACACTATGAAGCAATCCGCAGCCTCTGCAGAATGAGTTCGATCCCCGGTCGGCCAGGGAGCAACACACATGGCGCAGCAGACCTCTCCTGTCTTTCCTGCTGCTCCCCTCAGCAGTGTATTTCAGTTGGTTTGCCTGTTCTGTTCCCTACTCTGACTCTGGTGGATCCTCTCACCCCCCACATCTCTGGCCTATACCCCAGCTCTTGTATGTATAAATAAATAAATCTTAAAAAAATAAGATGTAAAACTTAACAGTAAATACATGAAAGATATTCAACACCATTAATCATTGGGAAAATGCAAATCAAAGTCATAAGGGGATAACACTTCACCCTCATTCAGATGACCACTAATATATACATTAAAAAAAACAACAGAAGATAAAAAGTGTTGCAGAGTTAGAGAAATTGGAAAGCTGGTATATTCTTGCTGGAAATATGAAATAGCACAGCTATGAAGGAAAACAATATGGCACATACTTAAACAAACACGCAATTACCACAGGACCCTGCACTTCTATTGATTGATATATACCCCAAATAGTGAAGAGCAGAGACTCAAACAGATAATCATACACCCATGTTCATAGCAGCATTATTCACAACAGCGAAAAGGTGGAAACAACCCAAATGTCCATTGATGGATGAATAGAGAAGCAAAATGTGATATATGCACACAATAGAATGTCAGTTAGTCTTAAAAAGGAATGAATTATGAGCATGCTACAATATAGATTAACCTTAAGAACATTGTGCTAAGTGAAACAAGCCAGTCACAAAAAGACAAATATTATGTGCTTCCAATTATATAAGGTACCCTAGGGTTGTCAAATTAGTAGAGACAAAAAGCAGAATGGTGGTTGCCAAGAGCTGGAGGAAGGAGGGATTGAGGAGTTATCATTAAATGGTTCATTTGGGAAGATGAAAAAGTTCTGTGAATGGATAGTGGTGGTGGCTGAGCAACAAAGTGCTTGTGCTGAATGTCACCGAACTGGAAAGACTTCAAAATTGGTAAGACGGCAAATGCCATGTTAACTGTCCATTTTATCATCATTAATGTTTTCAAATAAAATATGCCATTCAGAAAAATTTCCATAAAGGAGCTTTTTCTGCCCCTGTGAGCCATAGGAGGAGCCTCTTACAATATTAATGAAAATATCTGAAATCAGTAATAGATGATTTCAAATCTCTGTTCCAGACAAATCCCCCCACTCAAGTGCCTATAATCTTTCCTATGTGACCTGTTTTCTATTTATCTGTCTTGATCTGTCATTTAGCTCAGAAATGTCAAGATCTTAACTGCCAGCAATGTTCAACAGGTAAATTTTGCAGCATTTTGTCTTTTTTTGGGAATGCTATATATCTCCATATGTATCTTGAGATGTTATATGGTATTTTTGGAAATGATGAGTTTTGCAGTCCGATGAACTAAACATTTATTGTTTGTGTTACTGTTTGTGTTACTATTTCTGCAGGGTTTTCCAGAGCATTAGACCAATGTTCACTGTCCATTTCTAAGAGTAAAAGAGAATATTTGGAGCTTTTCAAGTATGTTTATTCTCAGCCTTCTTTTCCACATCAGCTCAGTTTTCCATGGCGCATTATTTGGGAAGTTTTCACTGTGAAAACTTTGTTGCATTTGTGGAATTTCATCAGTTTTGAGTTTTCCTTTCAAGAGTGAGTGCCAAGCACAGAATTTCTTCTGGATCTAGGTTATGGGGTTTTTCAGTTCTTGAAAAGAATTTCCCAGAAATGTGCTCTGAGAAAGTCCACATGATTTCTGGTAGGATGCAGAAACATATGTTCTGCATCTATGAGACACTGCCACCCAAAATAGACATGCAGATCATCTCAAGTGCCACAATCATGCTTTGAATTTTCCCAAGCACACAACTTTCATTTACGGACCCATACTTTCTTATTCAAAATCAAAATTCCCAGATGTATCTTGTAATTGGGGATCTGTGTACTTTAGAAATATAATGTCTATCTCAGCATATTCCCCCCAGCAGAGTCTGGAGCCTCACCCTGTAAACAAAGGTAGCAGTTTTTCCTGAATATTCGTAAACACTAGGATACAGACTATAACTGAATATATCAGTGTTAATTGCCAAATGACTTTTAGTGACTCACTGAAAATAACTTTTAGTTTTAGAGGCTCTTTTATTTATTTTTTTTGAATGGTGAATAAAGGATCATAGGCACATGAGTGAAAATGAGACTGGGTTAATGTTCAGTCTTTTTTTTTTTTTTTAAAGATTTATTTATTTATTTATACAAGCACTGGGTACAGTCAGAAGCGTGGGAGGGTGAGAGAATTCACCAGAGCCAGAGCAGGGAACAGAACAGGCAGACTGACGAAGTACAGTGCTGAGGGGAGCAGCAGGCAGCAGGAGAGGTCTGTGCGCTATGTGGGACCCTTGCCCCGCAGCCGGGCATTGAAACGGCGCTGCAGAGCCAGCAGGCAGCTTTGCAGCCCAGCGCTCAACCGCTGTGCCACTGGGGAGGCCCAATGCTCATAGTCTTTTGTTAATAACAGGCTCTCATATTTCTCAGTATTCGAATCTTTGAAGGAACAGTGCAGAAGTTTCCATAGAGGGAATCTTCAACAAAATAGGGGAGGGGTAATTGTTCTTCAATCTACTCTCCCTGATCCCTCCTGGTTGGCTCTCTCTAATATCATCTTAGAAAGATGAGCTACTTGTTCTGTTTTGCCACCTTCACACAAGGAAGGTAAAAACCTTCAAGTTATTGGAAAACAAAACAAAATGGTGAGGACTAAGCGATTATGGACCTAAAGTCACACAGCAAATCTAGGATGGTAGACTGACAATGGAACCACAGAAAAGATGGAATGTGCTTCCTTCCAGTCTTTTTATTAATTTAGGCTTGACCTTTTGCATGTTTTATTGAACAAAACAATGTACATATGCTAAATTGAAAAACAAGTATCACTTCACTTTTGCAGTGGGATGACTATGATCAGAAATTAAGAAGTATGACTATGTTACAACCTATGTGACCTTTGGCAAAACCCACACCCTAGTGCCTCAGTTTCCCCATCTATACAACGAAGATCAAACGATCATTTTATGGTCCATTTAGTATCTCTAATCCAATCTCTAAGCAACCTTCTCCACAAACAGGTTAACTACAGGTGAGATATCTGTGTGGTGGTAAAACAAACACAGACAAACAATACCGGCAATTTCCTGCTCCTAGAGAATATCTTTCCAGAAAAGAATGCTACCCTGAAAGACACACATGGAAATTAATTTCCTCCATCCTTTTGGGCATTTACTCTACTCATAGCAGATTGTACTATATATTCAGGGGTTCCAATAAGGATTTCATTTAGATTTCATAAGTCTGAATTGCAAACGTTAATGAAATGCCAATATAGTGCTTAACAACACATGCTTTGAAGTTCCTCGAACATGCACCCCCAAAAAGAGAAGAATTTATAAGAAAAATGCCCAGACATGGAACTTTACCCTGTCATTTGTTTGTGTTTTTTTTTTAGGAGTTGAAATATCTCTTAAATGCTCAGTTCTGAACAAACAGAAAAACAGCAGGAGAATAAAAAAACAAGGCTGAATTTCAGTCACACAGATCTCAGCAAGCAGCAAAAATAAACTTTTGAAATGATGTTCCTTTCCACATTTCCCAGAGGCAGGTTTGGTTAAAAGTAATTTAAAATCACAGATTCATCCTCCTGCAGGCCCACTTCCCTTGGCTTCCTCTCTCTGCCCGGCCTGACTGCTACTTCTATAACTTCTTCCATATTAATTAAAGTTTCTGAGATGTTGCTCTTTTTTCTCCCTTCCTCCCTGGGAATCCCCTAAGAACATAAATGTTGGAAGGCAAGTCGATGACTAATTCTGCATTATCCTAATTTCAGGAAAACCAGCACGGAACCATTTCTTGGCGTTCACTGGGCCCACGCATGCCTTTGTGAATGACGTCCAGAGAAATGAGTGATCCCCAGGCTATCACCACGAGCTACGACAGATCTTAGGTCCAAGACAGGCACTTTCTCCCCCCACTGCCTGCTGTCCCAAATTAAAATAAGACAGTTTCCCTCATAACTCTCTGTTGCAGTAAATACCTCAGGGTATGGCACAGAGTAGACAGTTTCAACCATGACATGAGCTCCATGGAGTTAGGTCCTTACAAGTTCAGCACCTGAGAAAAATTAAGAGGAGTATTGAGAATCATATCCAGCTGGGCGTTAGCATGTGTTAAACAGGGTTTTGATGTTAAAGGGTTTTAAGTGCGTGACTAGTACACCTCAGGGCAAGGCCCAATCTTTCCTGAGAATCTGGTCTTGCTTTTCTTTCTTTTCTCGTCTAATCAGTCCCATTCAGTTTTCAATTCTCTTTCTCACTCTGCAAAGTGCCAGACAAATTACTGGTATCCTCTAGGACTCTCTGGTTTCTTTTTGGTTTTTTGAATGCAAAACTTCTTGAGAATATTTCAGAGTATATCTTGCTCAGGACACATTGAATAGAATTTTAGGAACATAATTAAAGCAAGATTTATATTACTTCAATAGCTGTTCATCTTCCACGTTCTAATTTTATTCTGGAATATGCATATTTTCCTAATGTTTTATTTCTATTTTTTCTCTAACATTCTTTTTGCTCTTCAGCTTCAACAAAGTGTCTTCTGAACTATGGACTGTCTCAAAGTGTTGAGGTTATAAACACAATATTGCTGATATTCAACTATTTTTGTACTATTAAGTTGACAGTTTCGCTTGCCTCAACCAAACACGTGTAAAGTGATTTGGAATATACCCTCTTGCATCAGCAGAGATTTTTTTTTTTCTGAAGTAGAGAAATTTCGATACTGACACCATGATCTTTATTTAACATTGTAATGTAGAAATTTGAATATTTTTAAGAAACAGTTCTGCTTCCATGATTTTGTTTGCATATGGTACAAGGAAACTTCTGTAATATTTTGCCTGCAACAACCTTCAGGTTTTGCTTGTTGAATTACATTCTGTACCACTTAATATTTGCTTTGGATATTTCACTCTCTAACAAAGACCTAGGACTAATTTGTGCATTAAAATCAAAAGACCACCTTGCTTGAGTGAGTTTCTACTTTGTATCTATAGCTTCTGCTAACAGAGGTCTCAGCTTAGCATGGAGTTCAATTCCTCTTTTCTGTCACAACTAACAGACGCCTCTGTTTCAAGGGAGGAATATCAGGTGCTCAGTGATAAAATGAAATGTGTTTAGATACAAGCAGTGTGGGATTATGGTGCACAGGTCAATGGGGGGTGGGAATTTCACAGGGACTATAACTGAGATGAGAATGCATACATTGTACAAAATAAAGAATGAAGTAAAAATTATATGAAATTTAAAAAAGAAAGAAAGAAAGAAGAAAGAAAAAAAAGAAGGCACCTGGAGGCAGTGAGCCTGCACGTGCAGGGCAAGAAGGTGAATTTACATTTCATGATGTGAAACTGGACTTTTCTTTCTTTTTTTTTTTTTTAAGATTTATTTATTTCTATAAGAGCTGGGGTACAGGCCAGAGGTGCAGGAGGGTGAGAGGATTCACCAGAGACAGAGCAGGGAGCAGAACAGGCAGACGACTGAAGACACTGCTGAGGGGAGCAGCGGGCGAGAAAAGAGAGGTCTGCCGTGCCATGCGGGTATCTCCCTGGCTGGCTGGCACTGCAGTGGCTGTGGACAGCTTCACAGCACTGCACTCAACTTACTGTGCCACTGGAGAGGCCCCAAAACTGGACTTTTCATGTACATTTTTAATACACTGTTCTTCTGAATTAATTTCATTTATTTTTATCCTAGTTTTCTTGTACAGAATATAAAGCCTAAAATAATAACTGTTACTGTGTTGATTCCATTTACAGTAAAAAATTATTTCCTCGCATTAAATGAAGACAGTTTTATATGAATGTGACCCACTGGATTTCTAATGAGAAGCTCAGAACACAGGAAAGTGATTTGAGAGACTATCTTCTCAATTCTGCCAAAGATGGGGCATAACTACTACTGGTCGAGATACATGACTACCTACAGTGGATGCCCTGGAGCATCAGAACTGAATTCTCTTAAAGAACACTGGTTGGAAAAGGCTGAATCACATGTTTCAAAGTGAAAATCCAGAGTGATAAAATCAGAAATAGTTTTTCGCCATGTCAGAAAATCAAATAAAAGTTTTTGGAAGTTCAGTCTTTCAAAGGTAAAATTTCTGATATTATTTTGAATGATATTTAAATTCAGTTAAATACAGTGACTTCACTGAAGGGGGAAGTCCTATAATGTCAAAACACTAACGAGGATGTAAAATAATGATACTTCAATAAAAAGTTTAAATTCAGTTAAAAATTTCAACATTGATTGCTGAGTAATATTCCATGTGTATATGTACCACATCTTCTTGATACAGTCATCTATTTTGGGGCATTTGGGTTGTTTCCATAGCTTAGCTATTGTAAATAGTGCTGCTATAAACACAGGGCTGCAGGTGCTCTTTTGAATTCATCTTTCTGGATCCTTTGGGTAAATACCTAGGAGTGGAATTGCTGGATCATATGGAAGCTCCATCTTTAGCAGTTTGAGGAACCTCCACATAGCTCTCCATGGTGGTTGGTCCAGTTTGCACTCCCACCAGCAGTGCAGGAGAGTTCCTTTTTCTCCACATCCTCGTCAACATTTGTTGTTGCTAGTTTTTTTAATATGTGCCCTTCTCACTGGTGTAAGATGGTATCTCATTGTAGTTTTGATTTGCATTTCCCTAAACTTATGCAATTTGCAGCAACATGGATAGAGGTGGAAGGGATCATGCTCAGCGAAATAAGCCAAAAAGAAAAAAAAAAATGGATGGTCTTACTCATAGCAGGAATTTAGAAAATCTAAATAAGGGACCAGGAAAAAGACTAATTATAATAAAGTAAAAATAAAAATCAATAAGCAACTATAAACCAGAAATACACTACAGGGGGTGGGGGTGGAGAAGGGAGTGGGGGGGGTGGGAATTGTATGGGGACTATAACCAAGATAAAAATGCATACATTGTGCAAAACCGAAAAATGATGTAAAAATATATAAAATAAAATTAAAAATAAATAAATAAATAAAGCAAAAAAATTCAACATTGAGATAAAATTATGTGCAAATGCAAAGTTAGGTGGAACAAACAATCATAATATGATAAATGACAAATGATAATATGATCAGTGCCTTTACTGAGCAAAGAACCAATGGAACAGAAAGCAAATGGAATTAATGGGTACACATTATTCACATGTGCCCATCCAAATAAGGCATGGAATTCTACAGTCAAAACAGAAGCTATTGTTGATAACATTTAGAACAATTTTTATAAATACAGCTAAATAATTAAACTTTCTGTTGTGTAACTGATGTTGAATATTTAAAACAATAAATAAATAAAAGGAGGCATGAGTTTAGCTACCTGTCATCATTCAAAGTTTACAAGTGTTTAAATTTTATATAATTGACCCATGTGTCAAGATATTAATTTTTTTTGGTAAATTAGTTCTTTGATTTTAATTGCATTTTGTTCCAAATCATTCAGAAATCTTTTATTAAGGTTTCTAATAAGTACTATACCACATAACTTTTAGTTTTAGAAACTTAGAAAATTGCAGTTACTGAAAAGAAAATTTGCATACAAGGGGATCTTGAAAATTATAGAAATGCAGAAGAATTATTAATACCAATACCAATGCAGGATTACTCTGACTCAATGAGACTTGCAAACTCAAACCAGGGTAGGAACTTTAATTCTGAAAATAAATTGAAGTATCTCAATTTTTTGGGTATATTCTTTTAACAGAATTTCAGAATTTTTATTTTTTATATGTGAATTTATATTTTCTATCAGGATAAAATTGAGAAGATTTATAATTTTGCAGCATTTGCAATTTGTGAAACATTTAAAAAGATGCAAATTAAGATACTTATTTAAAGAGTTTGGCCCTAAAATTATTTATCAAATAAAGTAATTTGGATGGAAATCAAAAGACAGAAACTTTGAAGATATTTGAGCTAAAATATTTGCATATATCCTTACAGAGAATTAGAATGAGTATATTGCATGTCTATCAGCATTTACTGTGATCTCACCTGAGCATTTTCCCAGTACAAAATAATATGGTCTACAAGAAGAGCCAATTGACAATGTCAGTCATTTCAAATTTACTTAGTTAAAATTTAACTTTCAAGATGACTGCAGGAATCATTAGAGCAAAATTAAAAATAATATTTCTGACTTAATAAAAGTATATTCTTCAGAAAAAATATTCATGACACAGTTTTAGACATAGCTATGGCTAAGAAACTAAAGTTCATAAAGATATGCCAAGAATACTTACTCTGCTCATGTTTTCTAATGTCCAGAAAATGAAGCTAGAGAAATTCTGAAGTTTTTGCTTCAATATACATAAATAGATATGTTAGTCTTTTAGAGATATTTTTGATAATATTTTTGAATAGAGCTATTTGTTATCTACCAATATTATAAAACCAGTTTTTCATAAAATTTTATTGATTTACTATTTGTTTGCATAACTATGATTTAGGGAGCAGAGCTTCAGACCTCAACCTGTTTGCTTCACTCTCCCACCCCACAAAGTCACCACACTATCAAACTGACACCATCTACTCTTTCTTTTTGCCCCTTTTCCATTCTCCTCTGGAAGCCACTATATTTTTCAGAGTCTCAGTATTATTGTTGTGTAAAAACAATTTTTAAAATCCAGAAGTGACCTGTGGAATAATTTTTTCTTTCTTTCGATTTGACTTTGTCCAGTCCTGATTTCAGGGCCAGTTCAAACCTGACTTGGTAGGAAGGATTTCTCTGAAATCCATCATAGGTTGTTCATCATCTGAATCATTTTTAATTCTCTATTACCTTGAACTGAATTATATTTTCATTTATTAACTGTGGTGTATGTCAACTCTCATAGCTTTTTTGTGCCTATGAAGAGTTGGCACTGAAAACAATGTGTGTTGTGGCTGACAATATGGTCACATCCCATCCAAGGATGAAATGCTGGGTAATTTGGGTTTTAGATGGAGGGCAAGGGATGTACATAAATGGAATGTATGGCTGTGGCTAATGAACTGTTGTAATAATTTTCCTTCCAACTGCAGAAAGAGCTCTTGCAACAGCTCGAGTCCTGCAGATGATAAGAAAGGCGTGGTGGTGGTAGTGGAGTGGAGGGATGTTGTTAGAGACTTTATTTTTAGTATATCAAAAAGGATGAAAGGTGAGGCTAGAAGAGGGATATGTAATAATGTAAGAACAGATGTATTCTAGCATAGAAATTGGTTAATATGGTATTTTAGAAGTATGGCAGGGAAAAGAAAGTGTTGCTCAAAGACATTAAAGAAAAGGAAGAAAACCTTTATTACATTAGGAAAATACGGAAGAGAAAATGAATGTTGAAATTGTATATTGACTCTGATGTATTTCACCCTAGCAGAATCTAAAATGTGGAGCATTAACATTCATTAATAGAAACTGATTGTACAGGGAAATGCAAATCAAAACTACAATGAGATACCATCTTACACCAGTGAGAATGGCACATATTAAAAACTAGCAACTACAAATGTTGGCGAGGGTGTGGAGAAAAAGGAACTCTCCTGCACTGCTGGTGGGAGTGCAAACTGGTCCAACCACTAAGGAGAGCTGTGTGGAGATTTCTTGACCTACTAAACATAGAGCTTCCATATGATCCAGCAATTCCACTCCTAGGTATTTACCCAAAGGACACAGAAACAGTAATTCCAAAGAACACCTGCACGCCTATGTTTATAGCAGCACTATTTACAATAGCTAAGCTTTGGAAACAACCCAAATGCCCAAAAATAGATGACTGGATCAAGAAGATGCGGTACATATACACCATGGAATGTTACTCAGCAATCAAAAAAGATAAACACATGCAGTTTGCAGCAACATGGATGGCGCTGGAAGGGATCATGCTTAGCGAAATAAATCAGAAAGAAAAAGAAAAATACCGGATGGTCTCACTCATAGCAGGAATTTGGAAAACCTAAATAAGGGACCAGGAAAAAGACTAATGAATACAAAGTAAAAATCAAAATCAACAAGCAACTATAAACCAGAGACGCACTACAGGGGGGGAGGGAAGGGTGGGGAGAGGAAGGACTAGAGTCAAAATAAGGGGGGGTGCATTTGTATGAGGAATATAACTATAATGAAAATGCATACATTGTGCAAAGATGAAAAATAATGTAAGAATTATATAAAATAAAATATTAAAAAAATAGAAACTGATTATAAAGAAAAACTATCTAACTATCTAACTAAAGTGGTAATACAGAAAAGAAAGAATTGGTGTAAGCAATGCTACATAAAAACACTTTTTAGAGGTTCCTTTGGGTATACCACCTCCAGCATTAGCTTTCAGAAACAAACAACAGCAGCAGCAATAACAATGGCAGGAGACCCTAGTTATTTTAACAAGAGGCTATGGACACAAAAGTTGGAAATCAAGGCACAACTAGCACTCAATTTTTTTTAGCACTTAAAGTTTTATTATTTGGTTAAGAACATGTTGAATACACCATGTTCTATGTACATAAAAGATTAACTTCTTAGAGGGAATATTGTATACCATTTCCTGCCTGTCAGGCATATTTCTTGGAGACACTGGTTTTCACAGATCTTCATAACCGAACAATTTACATAGATGTGGGGAAAAATGAGCAAAATGTACAAGTAAATAAGATAAAGAATTTTAACTTCATCTCGGCATGGAGAACATGGAAAGAAGGATACATGTTTTCCTAGACCACACTTTCCAGACTGTGAAGACATACAAGGAGAAAAAAATTAACTTTGGCAAGTTAATGTGTGTTTAGAGTCTCCCAACATTCTTGAATATTCTTTTGAATTATTATTAAGAGAAAATTAGGGGGCCTCCCTGGTGGCACAGCGGTTGAGTGTTGGGTTGCGAAGCTGCCAGCAGCTTCTGCAGTGCTGGTTCATTCCCCGGCTGCTCCCCGGCCACCAGAGGAGGGTCCCACTTGGTGCACAGACCTCTCCTGCGGCCCGCTGCTCCCCTCAGCAGTGTACTTCGGTCCTTCTGCCTGCTCTGCTCCCCGCTCTGGCTCTGGTGAATTCTCTCACCCTCCCGCGCTTCTGACTGTACCCAGTGCTTGTATAAATAAATAAATAATAAATAAATAAATAAATAAATAAATAAATAAATAAATCTTTAAAAAAAAAGAGAGAGAAAATTAGGAAACTTTAATATGTTGTAAAGAAGAGTTCCAGAATTGGACTTTAGGCCTGAATCTTTTTTTTAATCCAGACAAATAGTGACCTTGGACAAAGCAATTCAGCCCTGGGTCTCAGTTTCTTTACCTCCCAAAAGAGGAATTATTCTAGATGACAGCTGAGATACTTGCTGACACATGATTTTAAAGCCTATGTAGTGATAGTGTGACCCATGTATCCAAATTGGAAGATGCAAGGGGTAGAGCTGATGAGAACAAAGGAACTGTCCAGGGTCCTTAGAAACACTTGGTTCCATTAATTCTCCGGAGTTATGACCAGAAAACAAACACAACATGAGTTCATCTGTTAGTCATCCAGCATTTCCATTATGTTAACTACATAGCATGCTAGCATGTCAGTATCAAGTAGATATAATTCAATATGAAAGCAATTTCCTTTTACTTAAGCAGAGAAATTACATATATGGAATTTTCTCTGTTCTGTCTCCACTAGTTGCTGTTCTTAGACCAGTCATTTCATTCGTCGTTTGTGATATTCATCGGATATCACAACAGTTTGCATGGCATACTTGTAACGTTGATTTCCCAAGAGTCATCTTGGGAGATAAGAGAAATTTCACATTGTTAAAGTGGTAGAGGGGAGAGAGACTTTGATAAACACACTGTTGACCTTGGCACAAAAAATAAAGACAAAGAGAGGAGGAGGAGGAAGACATGTGAGACAGATAAGGGGAGCTAGTTACAATTAAACAATCCTCACTTGCTTGACCAGACCACATTGAAAGGGGTTGCTGTTGGCGGTGTAGTGTGTGATATATTAGCCTCTCACAGCTTAACCTTGTACTCTAGCACTAATCGCCACAGATTTTTGCTGATAACTGACTTTGGTGGGTGGGAAAGGTGCTATAAGAATGTGATACTGATGAATCTTAGTGAGAAATAGGCCTAGTGGGTAGAAAAGGTAAAGTTCATAATTTCTTGTAACCTATTTACCAGTTTATGTATTGAAACTCTGCTCTTGTGACTATAGCTTCAGCCTGGATTTCATTTCATCTTATACCACCCTCACCTTGCCTCCTTTTTCTGCTCTGGGTTGAACTTGAAGCCAGAGTTTCCTTTCCATGGATTCTGGGACATTGGATTGTTTTGAGAGCAAATGGCTTCTTTCCAAATCAACCCTCCTGTGGACCCCAGGACAGAGATGTCTTTTCACATTTGAATATAAAGATAGTGGCCAGGGATTCAGTATCAGAAATCTTTAACTCTTATTCATTTCATCCCTCTGTCTGACATACTGTTTCTATGGTGCTCACATGCTGAATTTCATGGGGGTACTGGGCTTGGAGTGATTATGTTGTATTATGCTAAATCCAGGTTGTTCCTTCTTTTTGGTGACCAAGGATTGTCTCTTGGCTCATATCCTCTGCCTAGCCCTTCCTTTTCTGAGGTGTGTTTTCTCCTAAGATTCTCATCAGGTCTTCATGCAAATGGTCTTGAGGGTCACATAATGATATCGATAGATACCAGCTTTCTAGATTTATGTCCAAACACACTCAAGCCCTAGAACTTGGTAGAATTTTAGTTTGGGCTTCAGGTGTTTCCTTATATATCAGAAGTGTTTCTTCCAGGATAGAAGAAAGGTTTGTAGAAGTCAGTCTTTCAAATTGATAAATTTGCTTGTGTCACTATGCAGGCTAAGGCTTATGGGGTAGAGATCTGAAACTTTAGGTTCAGAGTGACAGTGAGGGATATTTAGGCAAATGTGATGTTCAAAATGATGACAGCACCTTGAAGCATACTGCAGTGGCAAGAAAACTCCAAGGTAGTATTGGTAAGAATTAGACAATATCAAAATTCCTGTTTAACACAGAAAGACGTTGGTGTCACCCAGTGGACTTGGAGAATGCATAATTTAAGTCCAGACACATGGATTTATTGAATGGAAACAACTAATAGGAATTAACCCTTAGAAACATGTGGGTACCAGGACTCTTCACAGACACACTGGACCCCAGGTTTCAGTGATTACTGAGGAGAGGCAAGGTGAAGGATGGCTCAGAAATTCTGGGAATTACTGACTGAAAGGGCTGGCATTTCATTTGTTTAAGCTGAGAACAAATAGGAGCATATTAGAAGAAAGGGGTTGTTTTTTCCCCCCAGCATATCAAATTTGACATTTTTATTACATAATAAGAGGAAGCTGCTGGTGGTCAAAATGTGTGTGGATTTTTCCTAAGAAGACAGCTTCAGAAATATTTAACATCCTACATATTGATTTTGCTTCTCCTCCTTTTTTGCCTCCTGAGTGTTTTCTCTGTAATTATTATTATTATTTTTAAAAAGATTTATTTATTTATATAAGCACCGGGTACAGTCAGAAGCGCGGGAGGGTGAGAGAACTCACCAGAGCCAGAGCGGAGAGCAGAGCAGGCAGAAGGACCGAAGTACACTGCTGAGGGGAGCAGCGGGCGGCAGGAGAGGTCTGCGTGCCATGTGGGACCCTCCTCCGGTGGCCGGGGAGCAGCCGGGGATCGAACTGGCGCTGCAGAGGCTGCGGGCAACTTCGCAACCCAGCGGCTCTACCGGGGAGGCCCTTCTCTGTAATTAAATGATTTCTTATATATTTATCCAGTGATTCTAGGAATTTTGTATCTGGGAAGTTTTCAGGTTCCCAGCCTACCACACCACTGGAAGCAGGCTTGGCGTTTGTGGACCCTCAATAAATACTACTGGGCCTCCCCTGGTGGTGCAGCAGTTGAGCTCTGGGCTGCAAGGCTGCCCGCAGCCTCTGCAGTGCCGGTTAGTTCCCCGACAGCCAGCGAGGGTCCCATCAAAAAAAAAAAAAAAAAAGTGAGTGAATGAACTGAAACATTTGAAAGGAAGATTAAGGTAAAGACTTCAACAAAGTAGACTAGGAAAATTCAGAGTAGGAAAGCTGAATTTCGTGGCAGCATACCTAGCTATGACCTGGGTGGCAGAAAGTCTGTGGTGCTTAGAGACCATTAGGTCTCTTTCAAGAAACCAGTTTCTATATGATATGAGACCAGAATCCAGGGTGGAAGGTACCAGAAAATGTATCCTAGGAAAACAAGGAATGTGAGTGTGAAGGGAAGGTGAGAGAGAAAATGGTGTTGTCTGAGTGGGAAGCAAATTTGAAGAGTTTCTTTAAGATATGAGATAATAAGTTGGGAGTTTGATGCACATCTCAAGTAAATGTTATCTAGAAGTTTGGAGCAAACCGAACTTAGTTTATTCATGGACTCCTCTGATTAATATTGGACCTTCAACAAGTACTAAAAGTTCAGCATATTAGAAGCAAAACTATGACAAGATTAGAAAATAGAGATGGTAGTCTAAAATCCGCAGTTTTATACCATTTCAGAATACGATGATCACTTTCTACCCTCCTTTGCAAAACTAACAGATAACTACAGTCATGTCAAAAACTCTAACACGTGAAGCTATGCAAATTTGAATGATCATAATTTTTTTTAAGATTTTTTATTTATGCATACAAGAGCTGGGGTACAGGCCAGAGATGGGGGGGGTGAGAGGATTCACCAGAGACAGTGGGGAACAGAACAGGCAGTTTGACTGAAGTACACCACTGAGGGGAGCAGTAGGTGAGTCAGGAGAGGTCTGCTGCCCTGCCCATGGCCAGCTGGGGATCGAACTTGTGCTGCAGAGGCTGCGGATTGCCTAAGAGTACGGTACTTAACCCCTTGTGCCACCAGGGAAGCCCCATGAATGATCATAATTTTAATGCAGGATCCATAAACATTGAAGCAGCAAAGCCCTCACTTAGTATCTATGAATACAGGATTGAGGAAGAGCTTCTGTATACATCCCTAGAATCTTTGAAGGGCCATTGAATATTTATAGCAGGCGAAGTCATAACTTGATTTTGTCCAGGAGTATTTAGTTATACTCACTGAACTCACTAAACCAGCTGTTTTTCTCAAAGAACCAGATGAAGGAAGTAGCAGAAGTGGTGACAGAGAAGCAGAAATAGAAGACCAGAAAAGGTGAGAAAGCAAGAGCGAAGCAAGAGGGTGATCACAGTTTCACACTGTTTATATCATTTGTTTACCCTTGTGCTCTCAGAGTAGGTGATTTATTAAATAAGGCCCTTGGTAATCACACTACCAACTTCTTCACTAAAAATAGGAGTAGGTTGGTTGGAACTTCTTGTAAATTTCATAAAAATTAACATCAGATCCATCTGCTATCTTTTGACAGCGTGAGATTTCAGATGCTCAGTTCTGTCTGTTCCCATTAGGCTCTATGTCAGCAGGGCCAGTGTCCTCACTGACACCCCATCATCGGTCTGTCAGAACTCCTGGGACAAGGTCTCTGATGGGCTGGTGTGGCCCCCATTCTGGGGACAAACAAGCACTGGTCACAAGGACTCACTAGCATTCCACATGGTTGCCAAATGTCGTGAGGCATAAAGCTTGTGGTCGTCTGCTGTTTGCTAGGATGAGATTAATTAGGGAACAGGCTAAACATGCACGTTGCTTTCGGATAAGTGGAGGGCTGCCAACTGAGGCCACGTTCTTAGCCCTCCTCTCAGAAACATTCACCCCCAGGGCCCATGTAAACATGCACTCATACTTGCTTATGAAAACTTCTCTCCAGTCCCAAATACAGCCAGCAGAGAATAAGGAAGTTAAAAGATATGGCAGAAATTCCTTTTCTCAATTTCTCAAATTCTATTATACTGATCCAAGTAAATGGATCTTATTATAACCCATGCTTAAAGGTTTGGCTAACGGTACACTGAATTGACAAATGCGTTTCTGCTGAGGATGTTTACTAGAAAGATATTTAAATAATTTTCCAAGTGGAAATACAGAGGAGGAGCATGACTTATTTCAAGATCTGACATGGTGACAAGGTGCTGAGGGGGTGGGGTGATTTTGGATGCTATTTCATAGGACTTCTCTTTCTCTAAAACTTTATTTTGTACACATTTATGAGTTCAAGATAAAAATGCTCACAAAGCATAATCTGAAATTTTAGTGAGGGTTCCCTTGGTACCAGGAATTTTATCTGGTACTTGATGGACAATGTTTCTTATCTTGCAAAGTAGGTTCTTTCACAGATGAGAAAATGGAAGCTGAGAGAGAGAAAACACTTGGTCGGAAAATAGAATTTCTTAGTGGTTCAGAGCCCATATTCTGATATCATATTACTTGGGTTCAAATCCTGATTTTTTTTTAACTTATCAGTTAGAAGATTCTGGGCAAGTTTCTCATCCCTTGTGTCTCAGTTTCCTCAGCCATCAGTGGTGATAATGCTGGAATTGGCTTCATAAGCTCTTATGAAGATTAAATAATACAAGACATGCCAAGTGCTTAAACATTGACTGACATAGTGGAACATTACATAAATACTTGTCATGATGGTGGTTATGGTTTAAGACCACAAAACTGGTAAGTAGAGGAACCAGGAATCAAACCAAGTTCTCTCTGGCTGGAGCCAGTCTTCTCTCTGCTACACAATGCAAGTCTCCAAATTGGTTTTGCATGTGTTCTTTGGCAAATCATGCAGTGTTTCTAAATTTTAGTTCTTTATCCATAAGATATAGATGATGATAGTAATAACAAAACCTCCCACTTTATTGGGAAGATTCTATAAGACAACAATAAGTACAGTTTGGAAAACTGTCAGGTGCTGTGCCAACATACATTGCTGTTCTTATCAGTGATGAACAAAACAATCTGCCTCAAAGCAAAGGGTCTTGCATTTTCACTTCCACTATATTTATTGCCATGCAATTAAAATTTTATCATGTATACTCACCTCTAAATTTATCTTGGAAGATGCAACCACTGGGGATGGTCACAGTTCTGAAGTACAATATAAGGTAGCATTTAACCACTCTGCTGGACCTTCAATAACACTTGTCTAAGGTAGGAAGGAAAAGTAAAACAAAGTGTTTTTATTAAAACAAATGTTTGGGACTTGCATTTATGTTTATGTAAAAATCGAGAGAACATAGTAGTAGCCAACAAGTTCATTATGTTGGCACAGAAAGTTCAATTTTTTTAAACACCAAGTTCATTGTCCTCAGCTGGAATGCATGATTTCAGTTACTTTTCGAAAGGTCAGTTTATTTCTGGGAGGGATATTTCTGCAATGCTAAGAATCAGAGGCCAAAAGGGTAAAGAGGACAGGGCCTGTGGAATAGATTATATCCCTTCCTGAGCTCCCTTAGGGAAACTTAGAAACTAGAGCTTAACAGTCCTAAAGTAAAGACTTCCACTGTGGAATGGAATTATGATGTTGCAAGAGACCCATTTAATCAAATTTAGTTTTGTCTTGTTCAGGTTGTCTCTCTGCCAACTCATATCCATCAGCTCTCTCAAAAAATAATTCATAATTTATCATCCGTCCACCAAGCATATACTGAATGCCTAACCCAGACTAGGTGTGTACACTGCTAGTCCAAGAGGAAAGACATGGTTTGTGCCCAAGTTGTACAGCCTAGTGGAAGAGAGAGTGTTGCCAACAATTTGCCTCAAGAACTGCAGTGTGCTAGGCGCCCCATAAATGTCTGTTTTTGAAACAATGAATTCATGTGGATGAAGTGCAATAGCAGAACTGTTGTGGTGAAAACAGCTTTTCTTGTGGTCTGGGACCATTTTCCAAGGGAAATGACATTTGTGCAATTTGGGGAGACGTGTCAGAATTTGCTGTTTGGGAAGTGAGTGGGAGTGGATGGGAAGAAAGAGGTGGTCCCTCGGGGAGTGCTGCTTTATTGAGGATTCCTGTGTGAGGGAAGAAGGCAAAGGCATCCAGCAAGATGCACACAGGTTGGGAGGGTGGAGGGTTGGGGCAAGCTGTCATTGCTTTGATATATTTTTTTAATGAATACAAGAACTGGGGTGTAGGCCAGTGGTGCGGGTGGGGTGTGTGTGAGAGAATTCACCAGATACAGAGTGGGGAACAGAACAGGCGGATCTACTGAAATACACTGCTGAGGGGAGCAGCGGGCAAGACAGGAGAGGTCTGCTGCTCCCTATGGGTCAGCAACCTGGCTGGGGATCCAACTCACAGATGCAGGGCTGGTGATAACTTGATAGTGCTGAGACTTTAACCCCTGCACCACCAGGGAGGCCCATGCTTTGATATTCTAAATACAAGGAAGTTGAGTCTATTCTCTATTTTTGAGGACACCCAGATTCATCTAACTAATCATTCTTTTGTCTTCTCAGCACTTCACACTCACAGAAAATTATTAACGTCTGCCACATGGGCAGAATTGTCTACTGAGTCCAGGATTCTGGTACTAAAGCCGACCCCACCCTACACCAAGGGTTAAGCTCACACCCACTGTCTTCACTATTGAGCTGGCTTCTCCCATGATGACTAAGGCTTGGACATCAAGTGACTGAGGCTGCTGGTATTGCAGAGCTGGGCTGGTCAAGGCCCCAAGGGGGTTGATCCTACCAGAGCTCACCTGAATTGCGCGCAGTTGGTTGCTTGAACTGGCACCCTGGTTTCCTTCAGGCATGTTTGGAGGGGCTTCCTGGGCTGATTTTAGATACTTATGATGTCTTTTGAAGAATCACCTAGGGGAGTGTGCTCAGGTCAGTAAAGGGGTATTGGATGGTTAGAAAGCCTTTGTTGGTTTCCATGCCGTGGCATCCTGTGAAGGCCTATCAAGTTTGTAATTGTTTTTTAAATGGATCTATTTCTCACTGGACTGTAGATTCCACAGCCAGAATTGTCCCTGCTGCTCCTTTGATGCTGCATTCAAGTACATAGTAGGTGCTCAGTAAACATTATTGAAGAAGTCTTTGCCTGGGTATGTGGTTGGCCTTGTGCTCTCCTTTCTGGCCCCACAGGATATGTAATTACTTTTGTTGCGATGCAAAGGATGGGTGAAGTTTTTATTACAATGTAGGCCCTCTGGACCACTTTCCCTGAAGGAAGGAATGTCACAGACTCTTCTCTCTCAAAAAGAACTGCTCCCTTTTGAAGTGGTACCTGAGGTACCCAGAGCAAACCTTTCCTCCTCTTGAATCCTTGAAGCTTCCTGTCCTCTCACAGGCCAGCGCATTGACACTTAGGAAATGCCTGTTGAATTGACTTTTTAATGTTCTATACAAGAAAACAAAAGGCAAGACATTTCACATTTTTCTGAAGTAAACAATTTGATAAAGGTCATAAGAAGGAAGAGAAATTTACAAGTATAAATTTAGATTTGGGAATGATCCCAACACTTGTTTGACATCTGGGGATCCTGAGATACAGAGGTTGACATTCTCTGCTCGTTCCTGGAGTGATCATTTGCAAAACCAACATCTGAAGCCAACTGTCCCACTCAGGAGAAAGAAGGTAAGCACACCTGGCCTGTGACTGGAACACAGAGAAAACAGAGACTAAAGGTGGTGAAGGCAGCTGAATAAAGAGCCCAGAGTGTGTACCTTATTAGCCTTGATTTCCTCTTAACTTTGAAGTTGTCTCCAAGGCTTTGAGAGTTTTCTTTTATTCATATCATGCAGCTCTGTGCCTCCAGACAGCTCTCACACACACACGTATCTGTAATTTCTATAGACAGCTTTGATGGATATCCGTGAGACCACATGTTCCTCCATTCATGCTTTTTCTTTCTCTTAAATATTTATAAAGGTTCACAAGCAGAAATAAAAGTCCCTCAGATTCAGAGCCAACTAAAAATAGCACTCTGTTCCTTGCCAGGCAATCTGGCATCAATCAAGGCCATCGGAAAGATGCTAGGGAGGAAAGAAGAGGAGCTGATAACCTTTTTATCGAGATTTTTAGTCATCCTTCTCTGTTATTAATAAGTTAGCAAGATTGGCAGTTTGGGATGCAACACAGATGTTTTTGGGGCCCTGCTGCTGAAGATAGTTGTGTCTTTATGATTTGCTGATAAAATGTGTTCGTAGGCAGAGCAGGCTTTCAACGAGCAATTGCCACCGAACTCTAGTTGTTGACAAAGGAAAGGGTGGACAGGATCTTTGGGCTGGGGTGGGGACTCCATGAGCTCTCTAGATACCTACCATTTCTGTTCTTTGGGTTTAGGCTTCCTTTGGGGCCATATGTACGAAGCTGCGATTGATGGATACACTCAGGAACCATTACTTTGCAGCTCAGGTGGCACATATAGGCAACTCAAATCTTGCAGCTCCCCAGGGTTATTGAGAAGCTAGGTAGTCATTTTTCCTGTTTCAAGTTCACCCCTGCACTACCTCTAACCGGCAGACTTGAAATGTCATCAGGGGATTCCGGTCACTTTATCTCTCCCTGAGTGTTGCTGTAAAGGGTGGGGGTCCGTTACAGAAAACTGCAGATCTTGAAATTCTGTTAGAATTCTTTGATTCTCCTTTTCCTGTCTGTGGTCAGCTATTTAGCTTCTTTTGGGTGGGAAATCTGTTTTTGGACTCTAATTTTTTTTTTCCCCTGGCTTTATCCCTGCCTCTTAAAACTTTCATTTTGCTTTTGAAATCTTTGCATTTCCATTGATATGGTAATTTTTCATGGATATGGTAAATTGGTAGTAAAGACAATGGAAAGTGTAGAGGGTAATGCCTACAAAAAAAAAAAACAATAGGAAACACCTCTAATAGTTCAATGTTTTATCCTGTCATCTCTTTAGTCCTCTTAACCTGGATTTAGTTATTGGGAAGGAGAAGAAGAAAAAAAGTTTACACACATAGACTTGTGGTAAAAATAAGGAGGCTTAAAAATCAATTCAAATTTGAACCAGGTAAATGTCTTTATGTGTACCTACAGCCTCCTTTTCCCCACAAAAAACATTTATTCCTTTGACATCAGCTCAATTGGTTGAAAAGATTGGTTGAAAAGAGAAAGAGTTGTGCAGTTTTTTTTTTTCCAATATTCTCTTTCAGTAGCTATTTTGTTGTTCAGAAGATGAATTTTGTTCAGAGATACTTTTATGTATAACTGAAAAGTGGAATAGACAAGCGAGTCCTAGTTATGTCCACTTCCCATTTTTTTCATTACATAAGCTTTTTTTTAAGTTATAGAATGCATGGTTGACAGCATATTTTTATGGTTTTTATTATTTGCTGCCTAATATTAAAATAAGATTGTACTATGTGATTGTTGTGATATTTATAGACAGAAGTGGGTGTGAGAGTGCATCAAAAGTTGTAAGCAACTGTCTGAAGAGAAAAAAAAAGTAGTGTGTTTATTATTGACGAGGCTGAATGAAATGAGGAGTTAGAAGTTTAAATATATTGGGAAATCTCACAATATTACCGTTGCCTAATTGACCCCCATTTCAGCTCACAAGAGTTCCTAAGTGTCTTGATGTTATTTCTCAAAATTAACATAAATTATTTTTATTTCTGTGCAAATATAATCTGTTATTTCCTTCTTAATATTGAGGAAAAGTGCTGGCTATTAGACTTCATGCAGACAAACCTTGGATCTTGAAGACTTGTAAAATTGCTACCATTTTCTTTGTCTTTTCCTTATATTTCTGGACAATCAAGTGACATCTCTAAGATCCATGAATGTTTAACCTTCTGATTATGAGACCAGTTGATAACTTTCTCCTGCTATAGACATCCATTCAATATTCCTCAATATACAGTTACCCAACATTTCAGGTATGCAGGTATTATGTAAGTATCAAAAGAGATACAAAGATGCTTAAAATGCAATTCTTGAGCCTCCCTGGTGGTGCAGTGGGTTGAGCACAGCGCTGTGAAGCTGCCCGCAGCCTCTGCATCGCGGGTTTGATTCCTGGCTGGCCTAGGAGATTCCCACATGGCATAGCAGACCTCTCCTGTCTCTCCCGCTGCTCCCCTCAGCAGTGTATTTCGGTTGTCTGTCTGTTCTGTGCCCCACTCTGTCTCTGGTGAATCCTCTCACCCTCTTGCACCTCTGGCCTGTACCCCAGCTCCTGCATAAAAATAAATAATTTTTTTAAAAAATGCAATTCCTTTTTCAATGTGTACATATAATTTTCCTTTATTAAAAGACAATTTCTTGTACCCTTCGTCCAGCTTCTCCCGATGTAACATCTTGAAAAAAACAAATAACAATATCATAACTGGGATATTAACATGGAGACAATCAAGAGACTGAATCACCACAAAACTCTTCATTTTGCCCTTTTCTGGCCACATACATGACCTTCTCATGTTCACTTCTTCATTAACTCCTGCAAGCACTATGGCGTTCTCCATTTTTACATTTGTCATTTCAAAAATGTTAAATGGAATCGTAACAGTTTATAATTTGGAGGGGGATTCAATGCAGTTCTTCAAGTTTCTTTCAAATACGTGAAAGATATAAACAAATATAAAAATAGTCGAATCCATTATAAAGTATGACATAGTGTGCTAGGAAACAGCTTCCGATATTTGGGGCTGTTTCTCTTGCAGCCAGGATTCACAGGAGCAGGAATTAAGAGGTGGAAATGGGAGGAGCAACACTCACTATCCCTAGTGACCCACTAGCCAAATTTTTGCTTCTTGTTCCTGTTGACTTTATGTTCCGCTGGCCTAGAGCCCTTAGATATAAAGGAAAGAATTGTTCCACAAGGAGACACAGAGCTGGAAATTAAGACTGTCACCTGACTATTTTTGGTTCCTCATGCCTCTGAATCAACAGGCAAAGAAAGTAGTGACTGTGCTGGCATAACTGGTTCTGACAACCAAGGGGAAGCTGAACTATTCCTCCACAATGGAGGTAAGGAAGAGTATATTGGGGATACAGGTGATTCCTTAAAGTTTCACCTTGCCCTAGGATTAAGGCCAATGGAAAATATAATAACCCAATCGAGGCAGGACTTCTGACCTTCAGGAACGAAGGTTTAGATTATCCTCCCAGATAAAGAATCATGATCAGGTGAGGTGCCTGCCAAAAGCAAAGATAGCTGGTCAAACTTTATTTTGGGGTGTGTCTGTAAAGGTGTTTCCAGAAAAGATTATCATTTAAATGGGTAAACTGAGTAAAGAGCTTCTTCACCAGTGCAGGTGAACATTTTAGTCTGATGGAGGCAGGGGAAGAGTATGTTATCTGGTACATCCATCTTCTCCTATCTTCAGTCATTGCATGCATGGTTCTTGGGAACTGGAATTTATACCAAGGGCAGGAGGCTTGAAGACTATATAGTTGCTCAACTATTCAACTCTGATACTTTACTGCGAAAGCAGCCACAAACTAATGTCATGAATCGGGATGGGTATGTTTCACTAAAGTCATATTTATGAAAGTGCCTGGCTAGGCTGATGGGCTGTGACTTGCCACCTTTTGGTCTGGAGAATTGAGAGCACTGTACCTGGAGTGAACTGAAAATTAATGGTTAATGCAGGCTATTGAAATTTAGGTTCAAACATTTGATGTTTTTCTGTTGTAATAAGATACCACTGGAGGATTATAAATATATGATTGGAAAAAAATAACCTTTCTAATGATGTTGAGGAGGGATGAGAACGTAAAAGCACCAACTTATGAGGTTATTATAGGTAGATTCTATTAAAGGTGATCAAAATTCAAATTCAAATGGTTGGTGTAATAAAGGCTCTTCTCAATTGTTAAAATATATAACCATTTCTCTGAGTTCCCTTTTATCAGTCAGGATCTTTGCAGGAAGCAAAAAAAAAAAAAAAAATTACTTAAATTGGCCAAAGAGATTAGTGGAGAGACTACATACAAAGATGTGGGCAGCGTGTGGGGAAGTTACAAGAGATGGTGTAACACTCTCAGCTTCATAAGAGTAAGATTGTGCCTCACACAAAGGGATGACAGGTGGGAATTTCTCAAACCCTTCAAGAAAGCATTGAAGTGAATAATGGTAGAGGCTCACCTCAACCCTTCGTGATGTCACAGGCATAAGAATCATTATCTGCATCTCACTCTTCTCTCCTATAGGTTCAAGTTTCCGCTGCTATCCACATTAGAGCCTTCCTGTGAAATGGAGTAAAATGAAGAAGCAGTTACTATTGATTTATATGGAAAAAATCTTGCATTTTCCCAGGCCCTGAAAATAGCTTACCAAATCATAGTAAGTAACACATAAAACCTACAACCACACCACCATATAGTGAAAGCAGGACTGACATGACACATATATAGCTTGTGTCAAGTCCTTTCCAGGAAGAAGCTTGGTGGGGGCCACTGTTGTGACATAGGGTGCCTGCTGCCTTTAAGATTGGCTGCCCAAAACAGAAGCTGAATGCCAGTTTGTTTCAGCTTTTGTCTAAAGGGGAAAATCCTCTTCTTGGGGTTTCTTGCAGTTAGCAGAGACAGGTACTGATGTAAGTCATTTCTAAAAGTGAAGAAGTAGAATATGGCTTTTTTTTTAATAAGTGGGGGATATCACTACTCAGTCAAACACAAGAGGAAGCCCAAGGGCAGATGAGCATCTGTTGCAGTGTGTATGGTGCAGCCTCTCAGGACAGAGTAGGATGAGAAATGGTAGAGTGTCTCTTGAAAGGGAAAAAAATTCCATTCTCATGATACTCAAATAAGTGGTCAATAACTTAAAATCAATCAAATAAACAGAAAAATAGTATTTATAATTCCTCAAATATTTACAGTTTCTCAAGTATTCATGTGCTCCCTAAACTCCCATTGTATGTGGTGGGGTCATCCGACCAGTTCTGAAAAATGAGTCTTGAATGGAAGTAGCACATGCTCCTTCTATTTAACAGGCAATACTTGACCCTGTAGCTTTTTCTTTCTTTGCTCTAGGATTATGTACCCTGCCCCCCCCCACAAAATACAAAGAAGCTGCAAATGCAGTCCTAGTTTCTGGGAATCTTGCATGATACCACTACACCAGCGGCGCTGTTTGCAGTCCTAGTTTCTGGAAGTCAAGTATGCTGTTGGAGAAAGAGCCAGATCTACCTCATCAAAAAGCAATGCCCTGGAGAACTACAGGGCCTGCGGCTGACTTGCACAGTGAGATGTATTTGTTGTTATTGTGCTAAGCAAGATTTTGAGGGTTAATTTTTTCCTGAAGCATAACCTAATCATCCTGATTAATGTACTTAGGAAACTTCCAGCCTCAAGCATTGATCTCAAAAATGTAATTGACTATTATCGTTTAGCTGAAGAAAAATGTTCCAGCATGGGAGGCTGTGCGATACATTTAGGAGGGGAAACTGACCAACACTAGCTAGATAGTTCTCTTCTGTGGGGCTGTTGTAGGGAGGGACAGATCTTGGTGCTCTATCACCTAACTTAATTGATTATTCTGTTTCTGAATGTGCTTCTTCCCCAAATTTCACCACCCCACACTTCCCATCGACATATTACTAAGTTAGGTATCATGGTATCATAGTCTCTTGAAGGGTAGAGGTCAATACAATTGCTTGATGTGACCTGGAAATAAGTTATCAGTTGGGAATCAGAGTATCTCCTTCTGACCTGTGGGAAGAGCTTGGATTTTGCAGTCGTCATGTGATTGAGATCCAATCACCCATGACCTTGTGCTATTACTTAACTGAGCTTCAACGTCCCCATCTATCCAATGATAATACCCACTTTGCAGGGTTACAGTAGAATTAAAAATAAGTTATATGTTTAAAAACTAGCATAGTGACTGCCTGATGAATATGGTAATGATTAATAATTACCAGGTAAATGATTGAAGTCTCTTACTTTCAGTCTGTGAGAATTCAGGTGAATTTGTGGCTGACATACTTGAATTAACCAAGACATAGTCTCAATCCTTCACTGAATGTTTGGTTTTGCTGGCTTGGCCTCATTCTCATACAGCCTTGCGAAGTTTTTGTGAAGGGAAAACCAGAAATATTTGTTTAAGGAGTATTTTATAAAACAATGTTCAATTAAAAATGCAGATTTTTTTTTTGATAAAGTCATTGGGCATGGTAGATCAGAACTGAGTGGAATAATCAAAAGGTGGGGCCCTCTGTCATGATTTTTAAAATGTAATCATTTTCAAATCAGGAGCTTTTGCCAGCTTCTATATTCTCAGTAGAAAAATGCCATGCCTGGCCCACTTATACCCACAGTTATTATGAGACTCACAGAGAATAAAATATCTGAAGGGTTGTGGGAGATTATGAGTTGGGTATAAATTATTACAGTTATTTCAATGTCTAGCAAGGTGCTAGACATTTGATCAAATGTTTACTGAATGGAGATAGATAAATAAGTAAAAACTAAATCAAAGGAAATAGTAAAGAGACTTGGGTTACAGACTGTTTCGTGAGGATGGAGAAGCAAACCTCCAAGTTCACTAACCTAGAATATTGAAGTCTAACCTGCATAAATAGACCTGGTAACTTGGAGCTAGCAAAGTCCTACATTAGGATTTTGAAAGTCAATGAATTCAACCCCCTCGATCCATAAGGAATGTGAGGACAGAGAGGGACATGCCTCGTGGCTAGGGGTAAAGTTGGGATCTCAACCTTTCTCTTCTGACTTTTAAGATCAATGCTGTTGGTACTCTACTGGATGCATGTTGCCTGACTTGATGAGGTCCCCTTCACTGCTAAGATGGAGAGGATAATCAAGAAATATGTCTGGCCCTTGGTAGCACATGTGTTAATGAAACCTAATTCATGTGCTTTGCTTTAGATCCACAAACTCTACACTCATTAGCTTATGCACAGTCTTCTCCCAAATAACCCCTGAGGGGATTTAAGTTGTGTTCTGAGTTTCAAGTGACAGATCAATTTTTCCCTTCTCTGGGGCTCTGTCCATACTGCCATCATTTAAGGGAGTGGAGCTCTGTGCATACTGAAGTAATCATGGTTCATGTTTCCAGGCCAAGGTGGAGGTTTAGAGTCATATCACATTCTGTATTATATGTACTTTCCACAGTGGGCTGCTCTTGTATTAAGGACCCTGAGACAATCATAGGACTTGCCCCTGCCTTAGATCAACCTTGGCCTTTGAGCCTGAAACTTCTGTGCTAATGAAAGTTGCTGAATATCTAAGAGCATGGCTCTTACCGGCCAGTTAGCTGCAATGTTGTAGCTCCTGACTCACCACTCTCAATTGAGAGTGTGTGGGCACATGTGGGTGTGGATATGTGATCACTTGTACTATGACTGGAAGTGGAATATGAATCAGTTAATGCTCTTTCTTGCCATTAGTGGCAAGTTGATATGTATTGGAAGTAATCCAACAATGGATTTCAGCATAACTCTGGGGTATTTACTATGTAGGAAACATAAATTATGCTGCGTGTGTTCTTTATATTATTTGACCCAAAGAACAAAGGAAAAATTACAAGTTTCTCTTTACTCTGTGTAGGATTATTGGTTGTTAGCGCAAACAAGATTTTGTAACTGGAATACAGGGTTCTTCACCCCAAGTGTGGTTTTAACTTGGGTCTCCGGTGTAAAATGCAAGTTGAGAGAATTTTAACTACCCTGTGGAAATACATATACAGTTTTATTTACTCATAAGCATGGGTATGGGTATGTTTAATGAAAGCCTGTCTTAAGTTGAAAGCATAGAAACAGTTATTCTTCAGTACATAATTGCAATAGCAACCTATTATATAAAACAACCCTTCTTTGGGTCAAAACACCACTTTGGTGGTAATATTTTTGACATGATAGATGGTAAGGGGGTGTGTGTGTGTGTGTTTCTGGGCAGACTTAAAATTGAACACAGTGTCCTTGATTGGCAAGTTGATTATATTTGAAGGTGGAGGATGGTGCGAGCTGTTCAGGTTGACTCCATTCTTCTGGTTTGTGATGTTTCTCACAACTAATAGAGAGGAGGAGGAGATGGAGGAGTGGATTTTAGAAGTATGGGCATTTTGACTGAAACTACATGGACTGGAGTTAGATTATTTGACTATACCTCTTCCCCATTCGAATGTTATAAAATTTTATAAAAACACAAAATTCCATTTTACTTTCATCTAGTTTTAAAAATTCTTCTGCATATCATTATTATTGTTATTGTTATTATTATTAGCTCTTTAATCTCTTTAATCTAGTGACTTAGTGGAACACAAGACAATGAAGTGATGGTCTTTCCCCCCTGATATTCTGGGCTTCTAAGATATGGTAGCTACGAATTCCATTTATCCTCCTAGTTCCTTTTCTGCTGAGGGAGATTATTTAAGGCTTTTGATCTGCCTTTAGGCATGAAAAATAAGACCAATGAAACAAATTTATATCTGACTGTTGGGTCCCAAGAAATAGCAAATTTCAACATTTCCCCTAGCAGATAAGGCTGAGGTGAGGCAATGTTACCCTGTACCTCAATGAGAAACAGAAACATTAAAGACATTAACAGAAAGAGGTAAAGAGCTGAAAGAAATGATGCACTAAATTGTATTTTATTTTAAACGTTTGGAAAATTAGGTGAAATGCAAGACAATGCCTTTGACAGGGACCAGCCGGAGATAAAAAAGGACTAGTATGTGGTAAATATCTTTTGATGAGAAAAAACAAATTCAGGTATCTGTGGTAACACTCTGTTTGTCTCCTTGTTTATCTCCTCAACCATCCCTCAATCTACACAGAACCACTAGAGAAAACCACTGCACAGTCATCAAGTTGCCCCAAATATATCTTAGAAGGCTGACCTGAAAACAAAGATGGAAATTCTGCGTAGCGAAACTCTGCATTGCTCAGCGTGCGTCGTTGGGAACTGGGGAGTATCAGTCAATCTCACATGTATACACACTCTTCCTACTTAATTGTCTTTGATTTAGGGTAAATTGGCTGGGATCCTAACTCTAAATCCACTTTTCAAAATCTGTAAACCAGGCCAAGCAATTCTTAGAAACACTTCCTGAGATAAAAGGGATTTTGAAAAATATTAAATATACCATCTAATTACAGTTTAGAACAACATCTGAAAGTCTCTCCAAGGCGGAGTTGAGTTGAGAATTCTATGCCTATTTTATAAATGGGATGTGGAGAAGAGACAGGGAAGGAGAAGGAACTGAACGACATGTCTAGTATTTAAAACATTTTAAAATTCAGTTACTTTTTATTGAGGTAATGTTAATCTGTAACACTCTACATGATTTAGGGGTATAGTTCACACCTCCTCAGATGTATGTCACCACACCCACCACCAAAGCACCCATAGTCCCCCACCACAGTCCATTGGGCCCCCTCCCCCTTTACTTCCTATCCCCATCCACCCTCCTGATAACCCCAATTCTATAGTCAGATTTCTAGTGTTTGTTCAGTTTGGCTTAGTTTTCTCTGTTCCCTTTGTTTTGAAAGACCTGCCACTTGGGGCTGAATATTGCCAGGGGCTTGGAGGAGAAAAACATACTGGAGTCCATTAAAAGTAAACTCTGGGTTGTGTGGCCCACAAGCGCCCTTAATTCTGAATTTTGAAGCCAGAGCATAAGGGTAGATTCTAGTTCTAATTTGGATGTCCCTAGTACCCTTTCTGGGAAAAAAACAAAAAACAAAAAACATCAGCTTAGTTTCACGGCTGGCTTGTACTGCAGGATAAAATTAAAAGTTTTTTTGCAGTTGTCCAAACACATGATTTTTCTAATTTTTCCTGGACCTACATGGCTTTATATCTTCACAAAATATCTATTTTATGTCCATTCTGCACTGAGGCATAGTCTAAGATCAGGCCTTTGTGACACCTTCAGGGAACAGTCCGCACTATGTCCCTTTCTATAATAAAAATCCATGCAATCTCTGTACCCATGTTCATATCCATTTTATCCTATCCTCTGTTACAATTGCTAATATATATTTATTAAAGATTTATTTATTCATTTACACAAGAAACAGGGTATATGCCAGATGTGCGGGAGGGTGAGAGGATTCACCAGAGACAGAGCGGGGAGCAGAGTGGGTAGATTGACTGAAATACACTGCTGAGGGGAGCAGTGGGCGAGACAGGAGAGGTCTGCTGCACCATGTGGGTATCTCACCGGCTGGCCAGGATCAAACTGGCACTGCAGAGGCTGTGGACAGCTTCGCAGTGTGGCGCTCAACCACCTATGCCACCAGGGGAGGCCCACAACTGCTAATATTTGTGTGCTTAAACATGCATTTAAACATGTGATCGTCAGACCTATTACAGAACTTTGAAGCTTCTTCCAAGCTCTGTTCTAGAATTTTCAATTTTTTCATTCACTTACACATATCTCAAGTTCAAACTCGGACACTACAAATCTCCCCATCTCTTCTGCTTACCAGATCCACTCCCAAATTTTTCTGATCATCCCATTTCCATTTTTTTTAGTGACAGCCCATTCTTCCAGACCTCTTATTGAGCCCATCTCCTTCCATGAGCCCTCATATGTAGCGTGGCAACATGCCCTTTAATTCAACATCCCCTGTCTGTTTCCCATCAGTTCCTCTCCACTCCTACTGTCACCCCATTCTGGTCTAATTTAACATGATCTCCTGTATGCTCTGTGATCCCCAGCTGGTCCCATTGCTTCTATTTCTTCCATCTTAAGTACACTACAGATTGCTTTTTTACAAAATATAATTTGGTTGCATATTCTTTTGTTCAGGTACCTTGTCTGGCTCCATTGGTCTACAAATAAACCCTAACTTAAGTATTATTTTTTGACCATAACCTACTGATTCTGTCTTTTTTCTATCATGGTTACACTCATTTTAGACAGGTCTCTCTGCAAATAAAAATGCTTTCTGCTGGATTATGTTTGAATATGGTCCTGTCAGAAATTCTTTCTCTTTTGACTTTACTTCCCTCAAGTTCCAGTGTAAACATTGAGGTCTTCGCAGAGTCTATAATAGACCTCCTATAGCAACATCCTCTTATGAGGCAGGTGTCTCCTGTCCTGACAGTTCTTATTTGGGAATATAGTATATGCAGTTGTGGTTTGTAAGGACCTCGAGTGTATGTTTCAGATTATTTTGTGTCCATCTTCATTTCTCACAGTATCTAACCAACTTTTGCCATATTACATACTCCATAGTATATGATGAATTCAAAATGAAAGAGAGAATGAGAGGGGCAAGAGAGAGAGAGAGAGAGAGAGAGAGAAGTCAGATGCCTGGGTTCAAATTTAGGCTTGGCCTCATGCTAGCTTTGTGAGTCTAGCCATGTTATTTAATCTCTTCACACCTCAGTATCTTTACTAATAAAATGAGCACAGTAATCATAACTATCTCCTGAGGTTGTTGGGAGGAGTGATGATGTTAATTTCTGTAAAATGCTTACAGTAAGTCTGGCACAGAGTGGACACTCAGTAAGCAGCAGTGATCACGGCTATGATCACTATGCCAGATGCTTTTGAGCTTTAGAGAGAAGAGAGCTCTGTGTAAGCTGGAGTAACTGAAAGAAGTGCCCTTAAGAAGGGAGGCTATTTTGAAGTTTTGAACTTGGCTTCAGGAATGACGAAGGAGAGCACCCATTATGTCTTGTTTCCCTCAAAGTCTGCTCCGGGCCACTCATCACATTGGTGCTATCCCCTGGTCCACCATAAAGATAAAAACCTCTTTTCAATCTCTAAGTCCTTTATTCACGTACACAACAACTTTTTAGAATCCTTTGCTGTGGGGTACTTTTATCTTCCCTGCACCTGGCCCACAGTTGTAGTGAGGGCCATCGGAACTCCAAGTTCAGGGTTGCCTTCCATGACCTCCTGCTGCCAAAATCTCTGCTCTCATCCTTGCTCAGGCTCAGCCCAGGAAACATCTGCAAGGGCGGCTTCGCCAGTGACACATTCTCAGCCTGGCCCCAAGCAACCTGCTGGGCTCACCTCCTCTAGAATGTATGTGGGGAAGCCCTGGAAAAAGAACCGGGGGCTGTGCTTGTCACCTGGGCACTCAGAGCGCAGATGACGTGTCCCTATTGTCTAAAGGACAGCCGCCTGCTGTTTTGTTCTTTTTAGTCAAATAAATAAAGCCTCCTGTTTCTATGGTAATGCCTGAGCCGCCTGCCCAATGCAGCCTGATGGTCCCACCTGGACTCACCGCCTGGGCTTGTAGCCCAGGAGGGTTATGAAGCAAGTGGGAGACTAATTATTTGCACAGCTCCAGCCTAATGAATAGCTTTGGACTGGGAACTTCCCAGAGTCAGCGGGGGAGAGGGGAGGGAATGCTCCATCCATGCAGCTCAATTGCCAAGGCTATTTAGAAGTTCATTTTTGTGACCCCCCAGATGGCAAGGTCACTTGATGGATGCAGATTTTCCTTGGAGCCAAGCTCACTCAGCTTCCACCTCAACCCCCAGCAGCTGTGTCAGTGCATCCTCCATTCCATCACCAGTGCCCCAAAAAGAGCCGCGACTGGAAGTGGGTATCTGAGCATGCTCAAGGGCTGACTTTCCTGCCCCTATTTCCTGCTTCTCGGAAACCTTTTCTTATTCTTACTATGAGTGGTTTCAGCTCAGGTTGGAGATGAGGAGAGATTTCAGAAGAGTTCTGTGTTCAGAAAATACATCCTCTCTCCATGTCTACCTTCCTTTGCTTATGAATTGCAAAGGGAATGATTTCTTTTCCTGGAGGTTTCCCTTTTGAGACCCTGAAAAGTAGAATGAATCCATGTTTTCAGAGGTTTTACTTGACTTATGCTCATGGGCTATCTGCACTGTCCTGACAAGTATTTCTAAAGGGGATAAACAAAGGTGTGAGTGTAGGGGACGTTGGATTGGTTGATTAAGAGGGGATTTATAATTAGGGATGAGAAAAATGAGGCCTGAGCTGCTGGAGGGTTGAGCTATTTCTAATTGTGCATCAAGGAGTCAAACTTTACCTTCTCCCTAGACCCCTCTTACTCAAGACCGGTGGCCAGTGGCTGCCCTTTGATATGGAGATGGGTCTGCTGATCCTGCTGCTGGCCCAGGAGCCTGGGGAACCCACAGCTCCAGGAGGCAGTCTCAGGTTGAAAGTGGGGGAGTGGAATTCTTCTGGTCTCTGTTTCCACTTCCTTCCTCCACGCTTCTGTCTGAAGTTTTGTTTCTCTTCTGGTGTTCTCTTTCCTATCTCACATTCCTTTCAGAGCTTAGGGAAATCTCTTTCCATTTTCAAAAGCAAAATAAACGAAGAAGCCACAGTACAGGCTGCCCAGCTCCTAAAAATACATGGAGAGGGGTATGTGTGTGTGTGTGGAGGTTTAAAGTGTATAAATCTTAAAACTGAAGTGTGATTTGGGAGTTGGGTGCTCTCTGCCCTGCCTATGAATAATTCAGAGTGACCGGGAGAGTCTGTCTGCTTTCTGAGTGGCTTTTAGATGAACTGAACGGAGACACTGGATGAGGTTTCAGGCAACAGAGCCAAGACTGAGGAATTACAACCAAGACAGTCATCAGGGACTCCCCTGCGTTTCCTCAAAAGAGGAGATATCATTTATCTGGATTGTGAGGCTTTTAAATAATGAGATGAAAGGTTGCTTTTCAAAGTAGAGTGTTCACTTTGGGAGATTCTGTACTTATTTCAGCAGTGGGATTCTAAACCTTTCTGAGGCTCCTCCTTGGAAAAAAATGCAGAAGATTACAGTTATTGTGCCCCTCCAGACCATAGAATTTTTCAAGGCCCTAACAAGACTTGAGACTAGGCAAAAAATGACCTGCACCTCCAATCAAAAAAAATAAAGCTGTAAGTAAAAATAACTGTCTAATTTATAAATATTATGCCCAATTGTTTATAGCAATTCAGCAGAGAGATAATCTATAAGCCATATGCATTGAGGTCGTGGGTATGATGTCATGTTTGATGTATAATGATGCAAAGCCTCAGGCTCAGAGTGTTCAAATTGTAGGGAGGCAAGAAGATGGGGTAAGGTGATCACCAGGAGGATTGTTTTCCAAACTGGTGATACAGAAGGTTAGCACAACTCACAGTTAAGAACTCGGGCTTTGGATTCAGGCCTAGGATTCAATTCAGAAACTCTATGCCCTAAGGCAAGGTCTTTACTTGCCAGAGCCTCTTTGTTTCTTCAATAAAATAGGAATAAAAACAATTGCATTTACCCCAGGATTTTTTTCAGGTGAAAAGTCATTTTGCATAGTATCTGGGAGCAGAAAGCACTCAGCCAACTTTTGATCACAAGTATTGCCCTTCTGTTGACCAAACACTGTCTGTCTTCTTGTATTGCTATGAGCATTCTTCAGACTGAACTCTAACTGAGGTGTAGGCTGTCTCCAGAAACACATTGTTACCTTAAATCATCAAAATAAGCCACTAGTTCACTTTGGATTAAGATGTTTCAGGCTTCCAGTGGGAACAGTGATGAAGACTATCTTCATAAAACCTAAGTGTCTTCTGGAAGCTCCCCAGTTCTACCATCCTGTCTCATATCTATTTCTTTGTGCACAGGTCACAGCCTTGTGGATCTTTTTGGACTGATTGCTGCCCCTCCTAGTCTGACTTCCTCCTCTCTATCCTTCCAATCCTTGTGCCAATCTCCAAATCATCCTTCCACTCCCTGTTCCAATCTCCATCCTCTATCCCTGTTCAGATGCATCTCCAAAGAAGCCTAATTTAATTCCACTGACTTGCATAAGCTGCATTGCTGAGCCTCATTTCTATTATATCACTCTGCATCAAAAGTTAGTGCCAGGCCTCCCTGGTGGTGCAAGGGGTTAAGCGCTGCACTATGAAGAAATCCATAGCCTCTGCAGCATGAATTTGATCCCCAGCCAGCCAAGAAGCAACCCACATGGCGCAGCAGACCTCTCCTGTCTCTCCTGCTGCTCCCCTCAGCAGTGTATTTCAGTCAGTCTGCCTGTTCTGTTCCCCACTCTGTCTCTGGTGAATCCTCTTACCACCCCACATCTCTGGCTTGTACCCCAGCTCTTGTATGCATAAATAAATCTTTAAAAAAAAAGCTAGTGCCAAACCAAAATTAATAAATGCTTCATTAAATATCTGCAAAATATATATTATTTAAACCCAACCAATGACCACTTGATTCATATAGCTATATGAGTATTATATTTAATATAATACTGGGGGTGTTTGAACATTAAATGTCAGATAGGGTCTAAAAAACAGAGGTGTCCAAAACCTGTGAGCTTGAGCATATTTCTCAATTATATTGAATGAACTTTGATGTGGGAGATGGAAGATATCCCTATCAAATTAAATTTTCAAATGGACAATAACATAGAACGTTCAAAATACAAAGTTGTGTAATGATGAAGCATTTGAAAGCTCTTTTTACTTTTTTGGTGAAGAACTGGGATATAGCCACAGGTGCAGGGGATGAGAGGATTCACCAGAGACACAGTGGGGAGCAGCACAGATGAATTTACTGAAATACACTGTTAAGGGTAGCAGTGGGCAAGACATATGGGTTAGCTCCCTGGCTGGAGATCGAACTCAGACCATAGCAATGACAGAGCTGAGACTCAACCCCTAGGCACCAAGGAGTCCCAACATTTAAAAGCTCTCAATGATGAATAGTATAGATTAGGGCAGAAAATATCTTAGCGAGCCTACGAATTAAACTGTCTGGATTGAATCAGTTTTCTAATAGTTACTAATGTGTAAATTAGGCAAGTCATTTAACTTCTATAATCCTCCATGTCCCACTATGAAAAATGAAAGAAAAAAAAAGTAACAAGCAAAGAGGTTTCTTTGGGGATCTGGAGCAATGCAACTTGTAATGGACTGTGCTCCTAAGACAGTTGGGAAATTCTCAAGAAGTGGTAGCTATTTGAAGGGTACTTACCCATATTTATCTCTTGCTATTTGTTTCTCTGATTTCCCTACTTATCTGTGAACAAATTGAAGGCAGATCCTATATATATCTCCATTCTTGAAGACCTAGCACTGCACCTAGGGCAAAGTAAATGCTCTTTAAATGTGTGAGGAATGAATGAGTGAATGAATGTAGGAGTTAACAGGTAGCTCAAGCCTCTGAAAATTTTAAGGTTTATATTAGATTCTTCTCTTTTTCTAAACTCACACAACTAATTGATACACAGCCAATAGTAAACGATTACCACTTCCCTTGCCTCCTTCCTTTCTCTTTGCTGACATGTCTGAGTGCTGACATGTCTGAGTGCAAGAGTGTGATGGGTAGATCATGGACTGGGGATTCAGATCTGGGCTTAAAACTCACCTCTCTCCTTTACTTCCCATATAATCTTGGGGAAGTAACATAATGAAATGTTACTTATAGTTTATAGCATTTCCCAGTACTTGAAGCCATCATGTTTGTCTCTGTTTTCCCATATGACAGTCAAACTGCTCAAAGGTGGGGACTGTCAGTCCTATTGGCTGCTGTGCCCATGGTGACTATAGCAGTACCTGGAAACTAGTACCTGGAAACTCATTAATATTTGTTGACAGTGATGTTGATTAAATTGTGAAAAGTGTTGAATTCAGTTTCTGAATTGGATCAAGCACCTTACAAACAGGGGCATTTTCATCTAGATTGTTCCATAGCCTCCCTTCAACTCACCTCCATTTCAACTCATTTTTCATTGAGATGCATTGCAAACAGAATCCTACCATTTACTTTATCCAAGTATGTAATGGATTTCCAGCACTTTCAGGATAAAGTCCAAACTCTTTGTTGTGGATCTGGGCTGTATCAGGAAAGCCACGTTTGTCTCCTGCTTCACTTATCATATCCCACATGCTCTCTGATTACCTAGGAGCTCTCTTCCCTCTGCCCCTTGACAGACTATTGCTTCTGTCTGTTAAGCCCTTCCAATTCTCAGATGATATCCTAGGAGCTTATCACTATTAAAAACTCACTTCTTATATTATCTCTTCCTTGCAGTTATTTTTGATGTTCTCATTTATCCCCAAAAATTTTGGTCTCTTGTTCCAATCTCAATTTTGTGTGTGTGTGTGTGCTTGTGTGTGTGTGTGTGTTCTCATAGCAGGTTGTACTGTTTTTAATGTGACTCTTATCTCCACCAAATTGTAGATTCAAATATATTGTTCTTTAGAAAATTACCCTCTGCCTAGTGTATTGCTGGCATAAAGTATGTTATGAATGAATGTAGATGGAACCTTGACATATCTCTGTTGAATGAAAGAATGAAGTCCTGGATGGCTGACTGAATGATTCCTCTTCTGTGTCAGGCACTGTACCTATGTAGCTTGTGTTGAATGAGATCAATGTAACAACACAAATCTGTACATACTTATACTTACAGGGTTAACAAGACTTATTTGATGATGCTGATGCTGTCTTTTTTTTTTTTGAGTGTGTTTTGATCTTTATAGTATTTATTATTTAGGCTTTTTAACTTTAGCATTATATGGAGTAGGTGAGAATAAAACTAGCCCCCAAGGCTGACAACTGTAGTCTGTTTGGTTAGCCTCTACTTGCAAGAAGAATGTAGCTGCTGGTGTGGAGAGTTCATGCCTACCATTTCATTTAATTTTTGTTCTTTTGAAGCAAATCTGAGAAACAGGGATATCTTCATTTTTCTAACCCATACTCCCAACCCCCACCCCACCTCAGGAAGACCTTTCCCAGACGTGGAAACATACTGTGGCGAGGAAGTCACCAGATGGACAGGAGAGTTGGTGTAGAGTCCAGTAGATCTCTTGAGCTATCTGGACCTCTGTTTCTTCACTTATTAAGGGAAGATTTGCCACACACCTCTCACTTTGACATTCTAGTGTTATATGATGACTCTGGCACTGATAAGAACAATCTCAGTGTGGCAGTAGCATTAGAAGAGGGTCAGTGGTGATTTCGGGTCCTCCAGGCAAGCTTTTGCCCTCTGTGGCATAAAATCAAAGAGGGCACATTTTACTAACATGCTTTATCTTGCCCATCAATTCAGGGAACTAATTCTACTGGCTGATCACAGTGAACAGGCCCCCTCATCTAAGGAGATACGATCCCAGGAGCAGCTGCCCTCTGACCTGCTAGCTGGCCTATGCATTACTCACCCTGTCACCATTCCTGAGACTGGCCCACTGCCTGCCCAGAGCTCCACAGTCTGAACAGCAGCTGGGCCAGGGATGAAACAGGATGCTTGCAGGGAGAGGGGGAAGGGTGGAGACCGTCGGATGGGGAGGATGATGCAGTCCAGACCAAACACACAAACATGCTCAGTTTGTGTGCCCAAGGAAATATGGATGCATCCCAATCAGGGGCAGAGAGAGTGGCCGGATGGTCAGTGGGAGACAAGTGTCTGGTTGTTGGTGTCCGGACACTGGGGAGGGATCATGGCTTTGCCAAACCAAACAATAGAGGCAGGAGGGGCTGGTAGATTGCAGCTCGTGTCACCTTTTGCCTGTGTTTCCTGTTCAATGTGAAAGCTTTGGCTGCAATAATAAACAACAATGAGTGGCCAACGTCTCAGTTCCCAATAGACTCTGTAATGGGAGAGATCAAACATCTTAAAAATCCAATCTGAGCTAGAGCTTATTCCAGCGGATGGAACCTTGAAAGTTCTCTCACTGCTGTGAGTCTGGAGGGCTCAGTGATGCATCCTTCCAAAAGGAGTTTCTATGTTTGGGTAGACCTAATCTAAGGTCTCTCCTCTCCCTCCTAAGAGCAAACAAACTGTGAAAAGAGAGGGGCAAGAGTGGAGCCCTGAGAAAAGAAAGAACTTGAAATATCAAGAATGAGTAAATGACCAAAGCTTTGAAGCACAGATAGTGTTTTTAGGTGGGAGCTGGGCTTTGCAACTGGCTGTGACCTTGAGTGCATTTCTCAGTCACATTGAGATTGGTGTGGGCAATGGAACAGTTTCCTATCAAAGTAAATTCCAAAACATACGATAACCAGAAACGTCTGAAACACTACAGTCACAGATAATCAAAACTATGATTTTTTTCCCCTGCACCAACATAAGAGTTTAATGTATTCATTTTGCAGGAAGAGACAATACATCATTGGAGAGCAAGGCAAGGAGGAGGGGAAAGAAGAAATCCTAGAAAAGACACGTATTTCTGTAAAGGACATGTTTGCTTTCCCTGCTGTTTGCTCTGATGTTTGTCATAGGACAGGGGATTTTGTCTGAGTTTGTGATAGTCCTGGCAGTTCTTACCCTCAGGACTCAAACTCCAGAAAACCCAAAATGTAAAATGAAGATTGCAACAGTTATCGCTGTTTCCACAGGCTAGGAACCAGGGGCAGAGTCTGTGTATGTTTATGTCTCTACATCCCATGTGTTCTATTTTAACTGAGGACATGAATAGTTTCATATAGAGTCTGAAACATCTTTTGAGGGAGGTTTCAGTCCATTATGCGGAAAGCTCTTCACCCTTTGGGCTGTTTTATTGCAGGGAAACTGCTAGATTGGAATAAGATTTCGCTTATTGTAGCCCATGGTGGAATAAATGGTCCTGGGGGACGCTGCTTGAGGAGTGGCCCAGAGATGCTTGCAGTGCAGGGTAAACAGGACATGGAGGAAGTCAGGAGCTGGGCTTGGGCTGTTAACAAGCCCCCCTTCCCCTTCATTGTCAGGAAACGTGGGGAGCTGAGGGCCATTGAGCACACAATGATGCTTCGGGAAGTGGCCTTTATAAATACCCAGAGGTCAGGGCCAGGCCCCACAAACAATAGGGGAAATGATGATGGAGGGCAGTGGGTGTGGGTGATAGAGAAGGCCAGGATGATTCCATCAATGACAATAGCTGAGCAGGCAATTGGGGGTTAGGGAGTGCAGGAGGAGGCCTGGGAGTTGTGAACAAAACAATACAAATTGTTGGGCAACTCAGTAGCTACAATTGAGTGCAGAGGATTCTGTAAATAGTCCACAGTATGTTCCATTGTTCCTTCAAGAACTTCTCCTTGGCCCCTACGTGTCAAAGACCTCTGTTTTGCTCTGTTTGCAGGAAGCTTCTCTTGCATTCCACACTAGTGGTGAGAGTGGGTTATTTGGCTACATTTTCTGCCTTGCACTCATACTTTTAAGCAAATAGGCACAGAAGGAAACTTGAGAAGTCCAGTGTGGCAGAGACAGAAGGACTGCAGGGTAGCACGCAATGCTCTGACATTTGCACTTTGACTTAATCTCCCTAGATCCATTTAGTGTGGTGGATGGCCATGGATAGAGTAGGGTATCACCCCTTATTTGCCATCTAGGGAGATGCATCTACAGAATATAACCTTGCAAATGAAATCAAACATAGAAGGGCTATTAGAAAGGCAATTAACCCAAGTAGGGTTCTTTGTCCCTTGTCCAGCTATAATTGTCACTAGATATTCAAACAGGTGATTGAGTGGATATTTGTAAAGCTGCCGAAGGAAACTAGGCTATTTGTCTGTGGTATGGTTCCTTGCCTTTTCCATGGTAAACTGTACATGGGATAGATTACTTAAAGTCTTTAGACTTCAATGTCCCTTTACCACATGGCATTTGTCCTTGAGGGCTTCTGAGATGTTATATACATAAAGAAAACTATTTTAAATAAATGCATTTTTTAAATCTTTGCTTGGCGAGTCTCTGTTGAACACTGGAAGTTCATCTATCCTAACACAGACAGTGTGTTAGGGGAACTAGCACAAATTCCATTTGTTTTTGGAGCATGAATTCCTTCTTGGAGCATGATTGCATAAAACTCAAAGAAGGATAAAGAAGAGAAGTTGTCAATATATAGGATGATTTCCATGCACAAAATCATTGTTGTAATAGAGCAATCTCCATAAAAAGGGAAGGTTCCATGTTCCCTCCTTCATCTAATGAGGGGCAGAGGTGAGGGGCCAGGTGAAGACTTGAATAGAACACTTGGAGAGACACAGGAGAGGTGTTACATGGAACAGGGAGACATGTGAAAAGGAAGGCCTGATTGCTTCCGGACTTTGGACATGAACCAGGGACTTGTAGGACTTGGAAGAGACACATGGAGATGTGACATGTAGAGACACTTGGAAGAGACTTGGGTGAGAGACCTGTGGGGATGGTGACAATGGCAGCTGATAACTTGATTTGCTGTTTAATTTTGCTTCTTTCATCCTAGACTTGCATGGTACCCTTCCCCCCTTTCCTGTGGTTCACCACCAGGAGGTGCCTCAGACTTGGAACCTTATGGGCCTTAGAAGCCTTGCTTTGGTCCAACCCTGTTGGGCTGGACATTGACCCAAGAGGGGATGGGTAA